>NC_091981.1:72612924-73212924 GCF_044704955.1 Pristiophorus japonicus
CTCCTCTCCTCGCTGACCCCACTCCACTCGTCGCTGACCCCACTCCTCTCCTCGCTGACCCCGCTCCTCTCCTCGCTGACCTGGCTCCTTCCGTCGCTGACCCCACTCCTCCCGTCGCTGACCCCGCTCCTCTCCTCGCTGACCCCACTCGACTTGTCGCAGACCCCACTCCTCCCGTCGCTGACCCCACTCCACTCCTCGCTGACCCCACACCTCTCACTGCTCCTCTCCTCGCTGACCCCATTCCACTCGTCGCTTACCCCACTCCTCTCCTCGCTGACCCCACTCCTCTCCTCGCTGACCTCGCTCCTCCAGTCGCTGAACCCTCTCCTCCCATCGCTGACCCCGCTCCTATCCTCGCTGACCCCACTCCTCTCCTCGCTGACCCCACTCCTCTCCTCGCTGACCCCACTCCTCTCCTCGCTGACCTCGCTCCTCCAGTCGCTGATCCCGCTCCTCTCCTCGCTGACCCCACTCCTCTCCTTGCTGACCTCGCTCCTCCAATCGCTGAACCCTCTCCTCCCATCGCTGACCCTGCTCCGCTCCTCACTGACCCCGCTCCTCTCCTCGCTTACCCCGCTCCTCTCCTCGCTGACCCCGCTCCTCTCCTCGCTGACCCCACTCCTCCCGTCGCTGACCCCGCTCCTCTCCTCGCTGACCCCACTCCACTCGTCGCAGACCCCACTCCTCCCGTAGCTGACCCCGCTCCTCTCCTCGCTGATCGCACTCCACTCGTCGCAGACCCCTCTCCTCTCCTCGCTGACCTCGCTCCTCCAGTCGCTGATCCCGCTCCTCTCCTCACTGACCCCACTCCTCTCCTCGCTGACCCCGCCACTCTCCTCGCTGTGACCCCACTCCTCTCCTCGTTGACCCCGCTCCTCTCCTCGCTGTGACCCCACTCCTCTCCTCGCTGACCCCACACCTCTCCTCGCTGACCCCACTCCTCTCCTCGCTGACCCCGCTACTCTCCTCGCTGACCCCGCTCCTCTCCTCGCTGACCCCACTCCTCTCCTCGCTGACCCCGCTCCTCTCCTCGCTGACCCCACTCCTCCCGTCGCTGACCCCACTCCACTCCTCGCTGACCGCACTCCTCTCACTGCTCCTCTCCTCGCTGACCCCACTCCACTCGTTGCTGACCCCGCTCCTCTCCTCGCTGACCCCACTCCTCTTACTGCTCCTCTCCTCGCTGACCCCAGTCCTCGCCTCGCTGACCCCACTCCACTCCTCGCTGACCCCACACCTCTCCTCGCTGACCCCGCTCCTCCCGTCGCTGATCCCGTTCCTCTCCTCGCTGACCCCGCTCCTCTCCTCGCTGACCCCACTCCACTCGTTGCTGACCCCACTCCTCTCCTCGCTGACCCCGCTCCTCTCCTCGCTGACTTCGCTCCTTCCGTCGCTGACCCCGCTCCTCTCCTCGCTGACCCCACTCCACTCGTCGCAGAACCCACTCCTCCCATCGCTGACCTCACACCTCTCACTGCTCCTCTCCTCGCTGACCCCACTCCACTCGTCGCTGACCCCACTCCTCTCCTCGCTGACCCCACTCCACTCGTCGCTTACCCCACTCCTCTCCTCGCTGACCCCGCTCTTCTCCTCGCTGACCGCACTCCTCTCCTCGCTGACCCCGCTCCTCTCCTCACTGACCTCGCTCCTCCCGTCGCTGACCCCGCTCCTCTCCTCGCTGACCCCACTCCACTCGTCGCAGACCCCACTCCTCCCCTCGCTGACCCCTCTCCTCTCCTCGCTGACTTCGCTTCTCCAGTCGCTGATCCCGCTCCTCTACTCGCTGACCTCACTCCTCCAGTCGCTGAACCCTCTCCTCTCCTCGCTGACCCCACTCGACTTGTCGCAGACCCCACTCCTCCCGTCGATGACCCCACTCCTCTCCTCGCTGACCCCACACCTCTCACTGCTCCGCTCCTCGCTGACCCCACTCCACTGGTCGCTACTCCTCTCCTCGCTTACCCCACTCCTCTCCTCGCTGACCCCACTCCTCTCCTCGCTGACCTCGCTCCTCCAGTCGCTGAACCCTCTCCTCCCGTCGCTGACCCCGCTCCTCTCCTCGCTGACCCCACTCCACTCGTCGCAGACCCCACTCCTCTCTTCGCTGACCCCACTCCTCTCCTCGCTGACCCCACTCCTCTCCTCGCTGACCCCACTCCTCTCCTCGCTGACCTCGCTCCTCCAGTCGCTGAACCCTCTCCTCACCTCGCTGACCCCACTCCTCTCCTCGTTGACCCCGCTACTCTCCTCGCTGTGACCCCACTCCTCTCCTCTTTGACCCCGCTCCTCTCCTCGCTGTGACCCCACTCCTCTCCTCGCTGACCTCGCTCCTCCAGTCGCTGATCCCGCTCCTCTCCTCGCTGTGACCCCACTCCTCTCCTCGCTGAACCCGCTCCTCTCCTCGCTGACCCCACTCCTCTCCTCGCTGACCCCACTCCTCCCGTCGCTGACCCCGCTCCTCTCCTCGCTGACCCCATTCCACTCGTCGCTGACCCCACTCCTCCCGTCGCTGACCCCGCTCCGCTCCTCACTGACCCCAGTCCTCTCCTCGCTGACCCCGCTCCTCTCCTCGCTGACCCCGCTCCTCTCCTCGCTGACCCCGCTCCTCCCGTCGCTGACCCCGCTCCTCTCCTCGCTGACCCCACTCCTCTCCTCGCTGACCCCGCTCCTCTCCTCGCTGACCCCGCTCCTCTCCTCGCTGACCCCGCTCCTCCCGTCGCTGACCCCGCTACTCTCCTCACTGACTCCACTCCTCTCCTCGCTGACCCCACTCCACTCCTCGCTGACCCCGCTCCTCTCCTCGCTGACCTCGCTCCTCCAGTCGCTGATCCCGCTCCTCTCCTCGCTGACCCCACTCCTCTCCTCTCTGACCCCACTCCTCCCGTCGCTGACCCCGCTCCTCTCCTCGCTGACCCCACTCCACTCGTCGCTGACCCCACTCCTCCCGTCGCTGACCCCGCTCCGCTCCTCACTGGCCCCACTCCTCTCCTCGCTGACCCCGCTCCTCTCCTCGCTGACCCCGCTCCTCCCGTTGCTGACCCCGCTCCTCTCCTCGCTGACCCCACTCCTCTCCTCGCTGACCCCACTCCACTCCTCGCTGACCCCGCTCCTTTCCTCGCTGACCCCGCTCCTCTCCTCGCTGACCCCACTCCACTCCTCGCTGACCCCGCTCCTTTCCTCGCTGACCCCGCTCCTCTCCTCGCTGACTCCACTCCACTCGTTGCTGACCCTGCTCCTCTCCTCGCTGACCCCACTCCTCTCCTCGCTGACCCCGTTCCTCTTCTCGCTGACCCCACTCCACTCGTCGCTGACCCCGCTCCTCTCCTCGCTGACCCCACTCCACTCCTCGCTGACCCCACTCCAATCGTCGCTGACCCCGCTCCTCTCCTCGCTGACCCCAGTACTCTCCTCGCTGACCCCACTCCACTCCTCGCTGACCCCGCTCCTTTCCTCGCTGACCCCACTCCACTCCTCGCTGACCCCGTTCCTCTTCTCGCTGACCCCACTCCACTCGTCGCTGACCCCGCTCCTCTCCTCGCTGACCCTGCTCCTCTCCTCGCTGACCCCAGTCCTCTCCTCGCTGACCCCACTCCTCTCCTCGCTGACCTCGCTCCTCCAGTCGCTGATCCCGCTCCTCTCCTCACTGACCCCACTCCTCTCCTCGCTGACCTCGCTCCTCCAGTCGCTGAACCCTCTCCTCTCCTCGCTGACCCCACTCCTCTCGTTGACCCCGCTACTCTCCTCGCTGTGACCCCACTCCTCTCCTCATTGACCCCGCTCCTCTCCTCGCTGTGACCCCACTCCTCTCCTCGCTGACCTCGCTCCTCCAGTCGCTGATCCCGCTCCTCTCCTCGCTGGCCCCACTCCACTCGTCGCTGACCCCACTCCTCCCGTCGCTGACCCCGCTCCTCTCCTCGCTGACCCCGCTCCTCCCGTCGCTGACCCCACTCCTCTCCTCGCTGACCCCACTCCATTCCTCGCTGACTCCGCACCTCTCCTCACTGACCCCACTCCTCTCCTTGCTGACCCCACTCCACTCCTCGCTGACCCCGCTCCTCTCCTCGCTGACCACACTCCTCTCCTCGCTGACCCCGCTCCTCTGCTCGCTGACCCCACTCCTCTCCTCGCTGACCCCGCTCCTCTCCTCGCTGACCCCACTCCTCCAGTCGCTGACCCCACTCCACTCCTCGCTGACCACACTCCTCCAGTCGCTGACCCCACTCCATTCCTCGCTGACCCCACTCCTCTCGTTGCTGACCCCGCTCCACTTACTGCAACTCTCCTCGCTGACCCCACTCCTCTCGTTGCTGACCCCGCTCCTCTTACTGCCCCTCTCCTCGCTGACCCCACTCCACTCGTTGCTGACCCTGCTCCTTTCCTCGCTGACCCCACTCCTCTTACTGCCCCTCTCCTCGCTGACCGCACTCCTCTCCTCGCTGACCCCACACCTCTCCTCGCTGACCCCACTCCTCTCCTCGCTGACCCCACTCCTCTCCTCGCTGACCCCACACCTCTCCTCGCTGACCCCGCTCCTCTCCTCGCTGACCCCACTCCTCTCCTCGCTGACCCCGCTCCTCTCCTCGCTGACCCCACTCCTCCCGTCGCTGACCCCACTCCACTCCTCGCTGACCCCACTCCTCTCACTGCTCCACTCCTCGCTGACTCCACTCCACTCGTTGCTGACCCCACTCCACGCGTCGCTGACCCCGCACCTCTCCTCGCTGATCCCTCTCCACTCCTCGCTGACCCCACTCCACTCCTCGCTGACCCCGCTCCTTTCCTCGCTGACCCTGCTCCTCTACTCGCTGACCCCTCTTCTCTCCTCGCTGACCCCGCTCCTCTCCTCGCTGACCCCGCTTCTCTCCTCGCTGACCCCGCTACTCTCCTCGCTGACCCCAGTCCTCTCCTCGCTGACCCCACTCCACTCCTCGCTGACCCCGCTCCTCCCGTCGCTGATCCCGCTCCTCTCCTCGCTGACCCCGCTCCTCTCCTCGCTGACCCTGCTCCTCTCCTCGCTGACCCCACTCCACTCGTCGCTGACCCCACTCCTCTCCTCGCTGACCCCGCTCCTCTCCTCACTGACCTCGCTCCTTCCGTCGCTGACCCCACTCCTCCCGTCGCTGACCCCGCTCCTCTCCTCGCTGACCCCACTCGACTTGTCGCAGACCCCACTCCTCCCGTCGCTCACCCCACTCCTCTCCTCGCTGACCCCACTCCTCTCCTCGCTGACCTCGCTCCTCCAGTCGCTGATCCCGCTCCTCTCCTCGCTGACCCCACTCCTCTCCTCGGTGACCCCACTCCTCCCGTCGCTGACCCCGCTCCTCTCCTCGCTGACCCCACTCCTCTCCTCGCTGACCTCGCTCCTCCAGTCGCTGATCCCGCTCCTCTCCTCGCTGACCCCACTCCTCTCCTCGCTGACCCCACTCCACTCGTCGCTGACCCCACTCCTCCCGTCGCTGACCCCGCTCCGCTCCTCACTGGCCCCACTCCTCTCCTCGCTGACCCCGCTCCTCTCCTCGCTGACCCCGCTCCTCTCCTCGCTGACCCCGCTCCTCCCGTTGCTGACCCCGCTCCTCTCCTCGCTGACCCCACTCCTCTCCTCGCTGACCCCGCTCCACTCCTCGCTGACTCCGCACCTCTCCTCACTGACCCCACTCCTCTCCTCGCTGACCACACTCCTCTCCTCGCTGACCCCGCTCCTCTGCTCGCTGACCCCACTCCTCCCGTCGCTGACCCCGCTCCTCTCCTCGCTGACCCCATTCCACTCGTCGCTGACCCCAGTCCTCTCCTCGCTGACCCCGCTCCTCTCCTCGCTGACCCCATTCCACTCCTCGCTGACCCCGCTTCTCTCCTCGCTGACCCCGCTCCTCCCGTCGCTGATCCCGCTCCTCTCGTCGCTGACCCCACTCCACTCCTCGCTGACCCTGCTCCTCTCCTCGCTGACCCCTCTCCACTCGTCGCTGACCCCACTCCTCTCCTCACTGACCTCGCTCCTTCGGTCGCTGACCCCGCTCCTCCCGTCGCTGACCCCGCTCCTCTCCTCGCTGACCACACTCGACTTGTCGCAGACCCCACTCCTCCCGTCGATGACCCCACTCCTCTCCTCGCTGACCCCACACCTCTCACTGCTCCGCTCCTCGCTGACCCCACTCCACTCGTCGCTTACCCCACTCCTCTCCTCGCTGACCCCACTCCTCTCCTCGCTGACCTCGCTCCTCCAGTCGCTGAACCCTCTCCTCCCGTTGCTGACCCCGCTCCTCTCCTCGCTGACCCCACTCCTCTCCTCGCTGACCCCACTCCACTCCTCGCTGACCCCGCTCCTTTCCTCGCTGACCCCGCTCCTCTCCTCGCTGACCCCACTCCACTCCTCGCTGACCCCGCTCCTTTCCTCGCTGACCCCGCTCCTCTCCTCGCTGACTCCACTCCACTCGTTGCTGACCCTGCTCCTCTCCTCGCTGACCCCACTCCTCTCCTCGCTGACCCCGTTCCTCTTCTCGCTGACCCCACTCCACTCGTCGCTGACCCCGCTCCTCTCCTCGCTGACCCCACTCCACTCCTCGCTGACCCCACTCCAATCGTCGCTGACCCCGCTCCTCTCCTCGCTGACCCCAGTACTCTCCTCGCTGACCCCACTCCACTCCTCGCTGACCCCGCTCCTTTCCTCGCTGACCCCACTCCACTCCTCGCTGACCCCGTTCCTCTTCTCGCTGACCCCACTCCACTCGTCGCTGACCCCGCTCCTCTCCTCGCTGACCCTGCTCCTCTCCTCGCTGACCCCAGTCCTCTCCTCGCTGACCCCACTCCTCTCCTCGCTGACCTCGCTCCTCCAGTCGCTGATCCCGCTCCTCTCCTCACTGACCCCACTCCTCTCCTCGCTGACCTCGCTCCTCCAGTCGCTGAACCCTCTCCTCTCCTCGCTGACCCCACTCCTCTCGTTGACCCCGCTACTCTCCTCGCTGTGACCCCACTCCTCTCCTCATTGACCCCGCTCCTCTCCTCGCTGTGACCCCACTCCTCTCCTCGCTGACCTCGCTCCTCCAGTCGCTGATCCCGCTCCTCTCCTCGCTGGCCCCACTCCACTCGTCGCTGACCCCACTCCTCCCGTCGCTGACCCCGCTCCTCTCCTCGCTGACCCCGCTCCTCCCGTCGCTGACCCCACTCCTCTCCTCGCTGACCCCACTCCATTCCTCGCTGACTCCGCACCTCTCCTCACTGACCCCACTCCTCTCCTTGCTGACCCCACTCCACTCCTCGCTGACCCCGCTCCTCTCCTCGCTGACCACACTCCTCTCCTCGCTGACCCCGCTCCTCTGCTCGCTGACCCCACTCCTCTCCTCGCTGACCCCGCTCCTCTCCTCGCTGACCCCACTCCTCCAGTCGCTGACCCCACTCCACTCCTCGCTGACCACACTCCTCCAGTCGCTGACCCCACTCCATTCCTCGCTGACCCCACTCCTCTCGTTGCTGACCCCGCTCCACTTACTGCAACTCTCCTCGCTGACCCCACTCCTCTCGTTGCTGACCCCGCTCCTCTTACTGCCCCTCTCCTCGCTGACCCCACTCCACTCGTTGCTGACCCTGCTCCTTTCCTCGCTGACCCCACTCCTCTTACTGCCCCTCTCCTCGCTGACCGCACTCCTCTCCTCGCTGACCCCACACCTCTCCTCGCTGACCCCACTCCTCTCCTCGCTGACCCCACTCCTCTCCTCGCTGACCCCACACCTCTCCTCGCTGACCCCGCTCCTCTCCTCGCTGACCCCACTCCTCTCCTCGCTGACCCCGCTCCTCTCCTCGCTGACCCCACTCCTCCCGTCGCTGACCCCACTCCACTCCTCGCTGACCCCACTCCTCTCACTGCTCCACTCCTCGCTGACTCCACTCCACTCGTTGCTGACCCCACTCCACGCGTCGCTGACCCCGCACCTCTCCTCGCTGATCCCTCTCCACTCCTCGCTGACCCCACTCCACTCCTCGCTGACCCCGCTCCTTTCCTCGCTGACCCTGCTCCTCTACTCGCTGACCCCTCTCCTCTCCTCGCTGACCCCGCTCCTCTCCTCGCTGACCCCGCTTCTCTCCTCGCTGACCCCGCTACTCTCCTCGCTGACCCCAGTCCTCTCCTCGCTGACCCCACTCCACTCCTCGCTGACCCCGCTCCTCCCGTCGCTGATCCCGCTCCTCTCCTCGCTGACCCCGCTCCTCTCCTCGCTGACCCTGCTCCTCTCCTCGCTGACCCCACTCCACTCGTCGCTGACCCCACTCCTCTCCTCGCTGACCCCGCTCCTCTCCTCACTGACCTCGCTCCTTCCGTCGCTGACCCCACTCCTCCCGTCGCTGACCCCGCTCCTCTCCTCGCTGACCCCACTCGACTTGTCGCAGACCCCACTCCTCCCGTCGCTCACCCCACTCCTCTCCTCGCTGACCCCACTCCTCTCCTCGCTGACCTCGCTCCTCCAGTCGCTGATCCCGCTCCTCTCCTCGCTGACCCCACTCCTCTCCTCGGTGACCCCACTCCTCCCGTCGCTGACCCCGCTCCTCTCCTCGCTGACCCCACTCCTCTCCTCGCTGACCTCGCTCCTCCAGTCGCTGATCCCGCTCCTCTCCTCGCTGACCCCACTCCTCTCCTCGCTGACCCCACTCCACTCGTCGCTGACCCCACTCCTCCCGTCGCTGACCCCGCTCCGCTCCTCACTGGCCCCACTCCTCTCCTCGCTGACCCCGCTCCTCTCCTCGCTGACCCCGCTCCTCTCCTCGCTGACCCCGCTCCTCCCGTTGCTGACCCCGCTCCTCTCCTCGCTGACCCCACTCCTCTCCTCGCTGACCCCGCTCCACTCCTCGCTGACTCCGCACCTCTCCTCACTGACCCCACTCCTCTCCTCGCTGACCACACTCCTCTCCTCGCTGACCCCGCTCCTCTGCTCGCTGACCCCACTCCTCCCGTCGCTGACCCCGCTCCTCTCCTCGCTGACCCCATTCCACTCGTCGCTGACCCCAGTCCTCTCCTCGCTGACCCCGCTCCTCTCCTCGCTGACCCCATTCCACTCCTCGCTGACCCCGCTTCTCTCCTCGCTGACCCCGCTCCTCCCGTCGCTGATCCCGCTCCTCTCGTCGCTGACCCCACTCCACTCCTCGCTGACCCTGCTCCTCTCCTCGCTGACCCCTCTCCACTCGTCGCTGACCCCACTCCTCTCCTCACTGACCTCGCTCCTTCGGTCGCTGACCCCGCTCCTCCCGTCGCTGACCCCGCTCCTCTCCTCGCTGACCACACTCGACTTGTCGCAGACCCCACTCCTCCCGTCGATGACCCCACTCCTCTCCTCGCTGACCCCACACCTCTCACTGCTCCGCTCCTCGCTGACCCCACTCCACTCGTCGCTTACCCCACTCCTCTCCTCGCTGACCCCACTCCTCTCCTCGCTGACCTCGCTCCTCCAGTCGCTGAACCCTCTCCTCCCATCGCTGACCCTGCTCCTCTCCTCGCTGACCCCACTCCTCTCCTCGCTGACCCCACTCCTCTCCTCGCTGACCTCGCTCCTCCAGTCGCTGAACCCTCTCCTCACCTCGCTGACCCCACTCCTTTCCTCGTTGACCCTGCTACTCTCCTCGCTGTGACCCCACTCCTCTCCTCTTTGACCCCGCTCCTCTCCTCGCTGTGACCCCACTCCTCTCCTCGCTGACCTCGCTCCTCCAGTCGCTGATCCCGCTCCTCTCCTCGCTGACCCCACTCCTCTCCTCGCTGACCCCACTCCTCCCGTCGCTGACCCCGCTCCTCTCCTCGCTGACCCCATTCCACTCATCGCTGACCCCACTCCTCCCGTCGCTGACCCCGCTCCGCTCCTCACTGACCCCACTCCTCTCCTCGCTGACCCCGCTCCTCTCCTCGCTGACCCCGCTCCTCCCGTCGCTGACCCCGCTCCTCTCCTCGCTGACCCCACTCCTCTCCTCGCTGACCCCGCTCCTCCCGTCGCTGACCCCGCTCCTCTCCTCACTGACCCCACTCCTCTCCTCGCTGACCCCGCTCCTCTCCTCGCTGACCCCGCTCCTCCCGTCGCTGACCCCGCTCCTCTCCTCGCTGACCCCACTCCTCTCCTCGCTGACCCCGCTCCTCCCGTCGCTGACCCCGCTCCTCTCCTCGCTGACCCCACTCCTCTCCTCGCTGACCCCGCTCCTCCCGTCGCTGACCCCGCTCCTCTCCTCGCTGACCCCATTCCACTCGTCGCTGACCCCACTCCTCCCGTCGCTGACCCCGCTCCGCTCCTCACTGACCCCACTCCTCTCCTCGCTGACCCCGCTCCTCTCCTCGCTGACCCCGCTCCTCCCGTCGCTGACCCCGCTCCTCTCCTCGCTGACCCCACTCCTCTCCTCGCTGACCCCGCTCCTCCCGTCGCTGACCCCGCTCCTCTCCTCGCTGACCCCGCTCCTCTCCTCGCTGACCCCGCTCCTCCCGTCGCTGACCCCGCTCCTCCCGTCGCTGACCCCGCTCCTCTCCTCACTGACCCCGCTCCTATCCTCACTGACCCCGCTCCTCTCCTCGCTGACCCCGCTCCTCTACTCGCTGACCCCGCTCCTCCCGTCGCTGACCCCGCTACTCTCCTCACTGACTCCACTCCTCTCCTCGCTGACCCCACTCCACTCCTCGCTGACCCCGCTCCTCCCCTCGCTGACCTCGCTCCTCCAGTCGCTGATCCCGCTCCTCTCCTCGCTGACCCCACTCCTCTCCTCTCTGACCCCACTCCTCCCGTCGCTGACCCCGCTCCTCTCCTCGCTGACCCCACTCCACTCGTCGCTGACCCCACTCCTCCCGTCGCTGACCCCACTCCTCTCCTCGCTGACCTCGCTCCTCCAGTCGCTGATCCCGCTCCGCTCCTCACTGGCCCCACTCCTCTCCTCACTGACCCCACTCCTCTCCTCGCTGACCCCACTCCACTCCTCGCTGACCCCGCTCCTCTCCTCGCTGACCCCGCTCCTCCCGTTGCTGACCCCGCTCCTCTCCTCGCTGATCCCACTCCTCTCCTCGCTGACCCCACTCCACTCCTCGCTGACCCCGCTCCTTTCCTCGCTGACCCCGCTCCTCTCCTCGCTGACCTCACTCCACTCCTCGCTGACCCCGCTCCTTTCCTCGCTGACCCCGCTCCTCTCCTCGCTGACTCCACTCCACTCGTTGCTGACCCTGCTCCTCTCCTCGCTGACCCCACTCCTCTCCTCGCTGACCCCGTTCCTCTTCTCGCTGACCCCACTCCACTCGTCGCTGACCCCGCTCCTCTCCTTGCTGACCCCACTCCACTCCTCGCTGACCCCACTCCAATCGTCGCTGACCCCGCTCCTCTCCTCGCTGACCCCAGTACTCTCCTCGCTGACCCCACTCCACTCCTCGCTGACCCCGCTCCTTTCCTCGCTGACCCTGCTCCTCTCCTCGCTGACCCCAGTCCTCTCCTCGCTGACCCCACTCCTCTCCTCGCTGACCTCGCTCCTCCAGTCGCTGATCCCGCTCCTCTCCTCACTGACCCCACTCCTCTCCTCGCTGACCTCGCTCCTCCAGTCGCTGAACCCGCTCCTCTCCTCGCTGACCCCACTCCTCTCGTTGACCCCGCTACTCTCCTCGCAGTGACCCCACTCCTCTCCTCATTGACCCCGCTCCTCTCCTCGCTGTGACCCCACTCCTCTCCTCGCTGACCTCGCTCCTCCAGTCGCTGATCCCGCTCCTCTCCTCGCTGGCCCCACTCCTCTCCTCTCTGACCCCACTCCACTCGTCGCTGACCCCACTCCTCCCGTCGCTGAACCCGCTCCTCTCCTCGCTGACCCCACTCCACTCCTCGCTGACCCCGCTCCTTTCCTCGCTGACCCTGCTCCTCTCCTCGCTGACCCCAGTCCTCTCCTCGCTGACCCCACTCCTCTCCTCGCTGACCTCGCTCCTCCAGTCGCTGATCCCGCTCCTCTCCTCACTGACCCCACTCCTCTCCTCGCTGACCTCGCTCCTCCAGTCGCTGAACCCTCTCCTCACCTCGCTGACCCCACTCCTCTCCTCGTTGACCCCGCTACTCTCCTCGCTGTGACCCCACTCCTCTCCTCTTTGACCCCGCTCCTCTCCTCGCTGTGACCCCACTCCTCTCCTCGCTGACCTCGCTCCTCCAGTCGCTGATCCCGCTCCTCTCCTCGCTGACCCCACTCCTCTCCTCGCTGACCCCACTCCTCCCGTCGCTGACCCCGCTCCTCTCCTCGCTGACCCCATTCCACTCGTCGCTGACCCCACTCCTCCCGTCGCTGACCCCGCTCCGCTCCTCACTGACCCCAGTCCTCTCCTCGCTGACCCCGCTCCTCTCCTCGCTGACCCCGCTCCTCTCCTCGCTGACCCCACTCCACTCGTCGCTGACCCCACTCCTCTCCTCGCTGACCCCGCTCCTCTCCTCGCTGACCTCGCTCCTCCAGTCGCTGATCCCGCTCCTCTCCTCACTGACCCCACTCCTCTCCTCGCTGACCTCGCTCCTCCAGTCGCTGAACCCTCTCCTCTCCTCGCTGACCCCACTCCTCTCGTTGACCCCGCTACTCTCCTCGCTGTGACCCCACTCCTCTCCTCATTGACCCCGCTCCTCTCCTCGCTGTGACCCCACTCCTCTCCTCGCTGACCTCGCTCCTCCAGTCGCTGACCCCGCTCCTCTCCTCGCTGGCCCCACTCCACTCGTCGCTGACCCCACTCCTCCCGTCGCTGACCCCGCTCCTCTCCTCGCTGACCCCACTCCACTCGTCGCTGATCCCCCTCCTCTCCTCGCTGACCTCGCTCCTCCAGTCACTGAACCCTCTCCTCACCTCGCTGACCCCACTCCTCTCCTCGTTGACCCCGCTACTCTCCTCGCTGTGACCCCACTCCTCTCCTCTTTGACCCCGCTCCTCTCCTCGCTGTGACCCCACTCCTCTCCTCGCTGATCCCGCTCCTCTCCTCGCTGACCCCACTCCTCTCCTCGCTGACCCCACTCCTCCCGTCGCTGACCCCGCTCCTCTCCTCGCTGACCCCATTCCACTCGTCGCTGACCCCACTCCTCCCGTCGCTGACCCCGCTCCGCTCCTCACTGACCCCAGTCCTCTCCTCGCTGACCCCGCTCCTCTCCTCGCTGACCCCGCTCCTCTCCTCGCTGACCCGGCTCCTCCCGTCGCTGACCCCGCTCCTCTCCTCGCTGACCCCACTCCTCTCCTCGCTGACCCCGCTCCTCTCCTCGCTGACCCCACTCCTCTCCTCGCTGACCCCGCTCCTCCCGTCGCTGACCCCGCTCCTCTCCTCGCTGACCCCGCTCCTCTCCTCGCTGACCCCACTCCACTCGTCGCAGACCCCACTCCTCCCGTCGCTGACCCCGCTCCGCTCCTCACTGACCCCAGTCCTCTCCTCGCTGACCCCGCTCCTCTCCTCGCTGACCCCGCTCCTCTCCTCGCTGACCCCGCTCCTCCCGTCGCTGACCCCGCTCCTCTCCTCGCTGACCCCGCTCCTCTCCTCGCTGACCCCGCTCCTCCCGTCGCTGACCCCGCTACTCTCCTCACTGACTCCACTCCTCTCCTCGCTGACCCCACTCCACTCCTCGTTGACCCCGCTCCTCTCCTCGCTGACCTCGCTCCTCCAGTCGCTGATCCCGCTCCTCTCCTCGCTGACCCCACTCCTCTCCTCTCTGACCCCACTCCTCCCGTCGCTGACCCCGCTCCTCTCCTCGCTGACCCCACTCCACTCGTCGCTGACCCCACTCCTCCCGTCGCTGACCCCGCTCAGCTCCTCACTGGCCCCACTCCTCTCCTCGCTGACCCCGCTCCTCTCCTCGCTGACCCCGCTCCTCCCGTTGCTGACCCCGCTCCTCTCCTCGCTGACCCCACTCCTCTCCTCGCTGACCCCACTCCACTCCTCGCTGACCCCGCTCCTTTCCTCGCTGACCCCGCTCCTCTCCTCGCTGACCCCACTCCACTCCTCGCTGACCCCGCTCCTTTCCTCGCTGACCCCGCTCCTCTCCTCGCTGACTCCACTCCACTCGTTGCTGACCCTGCTCCTCTCCTCGCTGACCCCACTCCTCTCCTCGCTGACCCCGTTCCTCTTCTCGCTGACCCCACTCCACTCGTCGCTGACCCCGCTCCTCTCCTCGCTGACCCCACTCCACTCCTCGCTGACCCCACTCCAATCGTCGCTGACCCCGCTCCTCTCCTCGCTGACCCCAGTACTCTCCTCGCTGACCCCACTCCACTCCTCGCTGACCCCGCTCCTTTCCTCGCTGACCCTGCTCCTCTCCTCGCTGACCCCAGTCCTCTCCTCGCTGACCCCACTCCTCTCCTCGCTGACCTCGCTCCTCCAGTCGCTGATCCCGCTCCTCTCCTCACTGACCCCACTCCACTCCTCGCTGACCTCGCTCCTCCAGTCGCTGAACCCTCTCCTCTCCTCGCTGACCCCACTCCTCTCGTTGACCCCGCTACTCTCCTCGCTGTGACCCCACTCCTCTCCTCATTGACCCCGCTCCTCTCCTCGCTGTGACCCCACTCCTCTCCTCGCTGACCTCGCTCCTCCAGTCGCTGATCCCGCTCCTCTCCTCGCTGGCCCCACTCCACTCGTCGCTGACCCCACTCCTCCCGTCGCTGACCCCGCACCTCTCCTCGCTGACCCCGCTCCGCTCCTCACTGGCCCCTCTCCTCTCCTCGCTGACCCCGCTCCTCTCCTCGCTGACCCCGCTCCTCCCGTCGCTGACCCCACTCCTCTCCTCGCTGACTCCGCACCTCTCCTCACTGACCCCACTCCTCTCCTTGCTGACCCCACTCCACTCCTCGCTGACCCCGCTCCTCTCCTCGCTGACCACACTCCTCTCCTCGCTGACCCCGCTCCTCTGCTCGCTGACCCCACTCCTCTCCTCGCTGACCCCGCTCCTCTCCTCGCTGACCCCACTCCTCCAGTCGCTGACCCCACTCCATTCCTCGCTGACCCCACTCCTCTCGTTGCTGACCCCGCTCCACTTACTGCAACTCTCCTCGCTGACCCCACTCCTCTCGTTGCTGACCCCGCTCCTCTTACTGCCCCTCTCCTCGCTGACCCCACTCCACTCGTTGCTGACCCTGCTCCTTTCCTCGCTGACCCCACTCCTCTTACTGCCCCTCTCCTCGCTGACCGCTCTCCTCTCCTCGCTGACCCCACACCTCTCCTCGCTGACCCCACTCCTCTCCTCGCTGACCCCACTCCTCTCCTCGCTGACCCCACTCCTCTCCTCGCTGACCCCACACCTCTCCTCGCTGACCCCGCTCCTCTCCTCGCTGACCCCACTCCTCTCCTCGCTGACCCCGCTCCTCTCCTCGCTGACCCCACTCCTCTCCTCGCTGACCCCACTCCTCTCCTCGCTGACCCCGCTCCTCTCCTCGCTGACCCCACTCCTCTCCTCGCTGACCCCGCTCCTCTCCTCGCTGACCCCACTCCTCCCCTCGCTGACCCCACTTCTCTCACTGCTCCACTCCTCGCTGACTCCACTCCACTCGTTGCCACCCCACTCCACGCGTCGCTGACCCCGCACCTCTCCTCGCTGATCCCTCTCCACTCCTCGCTGACCCCACTCCACTCCTCGCTGACCCCGCTCCTTTCCTCGCTGACCCTGCTCCTCTACTCGCTGACCCCACTCCTCTCCTCGCTGACCCCGCTCCTCTCCTCGCTGACCCCGCTTCTCTCCTCGCTGACCCCGCTACTCTCCTCGCTGACCCCAGTCCTCTCCTCGCTGACCCCACTCCACTCCTCGCTGACCCCGCTCCTCCCGTCGCTGATCCCGCTCCTCTCCTCGCTGACCCCACTCCTCTCCTCGCTGACCCCGCTCCTCTCCTCGCTGACCTCGCTCCTTCCGTCGCTGACCCCACTCCTCCCGTCGCTGACCCCGCTCCTCTCCTCGCTGACCCCACTCGACTTGTCGCAGACCCCACTCCTCCCGTCGCTGACCCCACTCCTCTCCTCGCTGACCCCACACCTCACACTGCTCCTCTCCTCGCTGACCCCACTCCACTCGTCGCTTACCCCACTCCTCTCCTCGCTGACCTCGCTCCTCCAGTCGCTGATCCCGCTCCTCTCCTCGCTGACCCCACTCCTCTCCTCGCTGACCCCACTCCTCTCCTCGCTGACCTCGCTCCTCCAGTCGCTGATCCCGCTCCTCTCCTCGCTGACCCCACTCCTCTCCTCGCTTACCCCGCTCCTCTCCTCGCTGACCCCGCTCCTCTCCTCACTGACCCCACTCCTCTCCTCGCTGACCCCGCCACTCTCCTCGCTGTGACCCCACTC
Source organism: Pristiophorus japonicus (assembly GCF_044704955.1). Classification (NCBI taxonomy): domain Eukaryota; kingdom Metazoa; phylum Chordata; class Chondrichthyes; family Pristiophoridae; genus Pristiophorus; species Pristiophorus japonicus. Next base: position 72,629,192 of record NC_091981.1, read on the forward strand.
CTCTCCTCGTTGACCCCGCTCCTCTCCTCGCTGTGACCCCACTCCTCTCCTCGTTGACCCGCTCCTATCCTTGCTGTGACCCCACTCCTCTCCTCGCTGACCCCACACCTCTCCTCGCTGACCCCACTCCTCTCCTCGCTGACCCCGCTACTCTCCTCGCTGACCCCACTCCTCTCCTCGCTGACCCCACTCCTCTCCTCGCTGACCCCGCTCCTCTCCTCGCTGACCCCACTCCTCCCGTTGCTGACCCCACTCCACTCCTCGCTGACCGCACTCCTCTCACTGCTCCTCTCCTCGCTGACCCCACTCCACTCGTTGCTGACCCCGCTCCTCTCCTCGCTGACCCCACTCCTCTTACTGCTCCTCTCCTCGCTGACCCCAGTCCTCGCCTCGCTGACCCCACTCCACTCCTCGCTGACCCCGCTCCTTTCCTCGCTGACCCTGCTCCTCTCCTCGCTGACCCCAGTCCTCTCCTCGCTGACCCCACTCCTCTCCTCGCTGACCCCGCTCCTTTCCTCGCTGACCCTGCTCCTCTCCTCGCTGACCCCAGTCCTCTCCTCGCTGACCCCACTCCTCCCGTCGCTGATCCCGTTCCTCTCCTCGCTGACCCCGCTCCTCTCCTCGCTGACCCCACTCCACTCGTTGCTGACCCCACTCCTCTCCTCGCTGACCCCGCTCCTCTCCTCGCTGACTTCGCTCCTTCCGTCGCTGACCCCGCTCCTCCCGTCGCTGACCCTGCTCCTCTCCTCGCTGACCCCACTCCACTCGTCGCAGACCCCACTCCTCTCCTCGCTGACCCCACACCTCTCACTGCTCCTCTCCTCGCTGACCCCACTCCACTCGTCGCTTACCCCACTCCTCTCCTCGTTGACCCCGCTCCTCTCCTCGCTGTGACCCCACTCCTCTCCTCGTTGACCCGCTCCTATCCTTGCTGTGACCCCACTCCTCTCCTTGCTGACCTCGCTCCTCCAGTCGCTGAACCATCTCCTCCCATCGCTGACCCCGCTCTTCTCCTCGCTGACCGCACTCCTCTCCTCGCTGACCCCGCTCCTCTCCTCACTGACCTCGCTCCTCCCGTCGCTGACCCCGCTCCTCTCCTCGCTGACCCCACTCCACTCGTCGCTGACCCCACTCCTCCCGTCGCTGACCCCACTCCTCTCCTCGCTGACCCCACACCTCTCACTGCTCCTCTCCTCGCTGACCCCACTCCACTCGTCGCTTACCCCACTCCTCTCCTCGCTGACCCCTCTCCTCTCCTCGCTGACTTCGCTCCTCCAGTCGCTGATCCCGCTCCTCTCCTCACTGACCCCACTCCTCTCCTCGCTGACCTCACTACTCCAGTCGCTGAACCCTCTCCTCTCCTCGCTGACCCCACTCCTCTCCTCGTTGACCCCGCTACTCTCCTCGGTGTGATCCCACTCCTCTCCTCGTTGACCCCGCTCCTCTCCTCGCTGTGACCCCACTCCTCTCCTCGCTGACCTCGCTCCTCCAGTCGCTGATCCCGCTCCTCTCCTCGCTGACCCCACTCCTCTCCTCGCTGACCTCGCTCCTCCAGTCGCTGATCCCGCTCCTCTCCTCGTTGACCCCGCTCCTCTCCTCGCTGTGACCCCACTCCTCTCCTTGCTGACCTCGCTCCTCCAGTCGCTGAACCATCTCCTCCCATCGCTGACCCCGCTCTTCTCCTCGCTGACCGCACTCCTCTCCTCGCTGACCCCGCTCCTCTCCTCACTGACCTCGCTCCTCCCGTCGCTGACCCCGCTCCTCTCCTCGCTGACCCCACTCCACTCGTCGCTGACCCCACTCCTCCCGTCGCTGACCCCACTCCTCTCCTCGCTGACCCCACACCTCTCACTGCTCCTCTCCTCGCTGACCCCACTCCACTCGTCGCTTACCCCACTCCTCTCCTCGCTGACCCCTCTCCTCTCCTCGCTGACTTCGCTCCTCCAGTCGCTGATCCCGCTCCTCTCCTCACTGACCCCACTCCTCTCCTCGCTGACCTCACTACTCCAGTCGCTGAACCCTCTCCTCTCCTCGCTGACCCCACTCCTCTCCTCGTTGACCCCGCTACTCTCCTCGGTGTGATCCCACTCCTCTCCTCGTTGACCCCGCTCCTCTCCTCGCTGTGACCCCACTCCTCTCCTCGCTGACCTCGCTCCTCCAGTCGCTGATCCCGCTCCTCTCCTCGCTGACCCCACTCCTCTCCTCGCTGACCCCACTCCTCCCGTCGCTGACCCCGCTCCTCTCCTCGCTGACCCCACTCCTCTCCTCGCTGACCTCGCTCCTCCAGTCGCTGATCCCGCTCCTCTCCTCGCTGACCCCACTCCTCTCCTCGCTGACCCCACTCCACTCGTCGCTGACCCCACTCCTCCCGTCGCTGACCCCGCTCCGCTCCTCACTGGCCCCACTCCTCTCCTCGCTGACCCCGCTCCTCTCCTCGCTGACCCCGCTCCTCTCCTCGCTGACCCCGCTCCTCCCGTTGCTGACCCCGCTCCTCTCCTCGCTGACCCCACTCCTCTCCTCGCTGACCCCGCTCCACTCCTCGCTGACTCCGCACCTCTCCTCACTGACCCCACTCCTCTCCTCGCTGACCACACTCCTCTCCTCGCTGACCCCGCTCCTCTGCTCGCTGACCCCACTCCTCTCCTCGCTGACCCCGCTCCTCTCCTCGCTGACCCCACTCCTCCAGTCGCTGACCCCACTCCACTCCTCGCTCACCCCACTCCTCTCGTTGCTGACCCCGCTCCTATTACTGCCCCTCTCCTCGCTGACCCCACTCCACTCGTTGCTGACCCTGCTCCTCTCCTCGCTGACCCCACTCCTCTTACTGCCCCTCTCCTCGCTGACCCCACTCCTCTCCTCGCTGACCCCACTCCTCTCCTCGCTGACCCCACACCTCTCCTCGCTGACCCCACTCCTCTCCTCGCTGACCCCGCACCTCTCCTCGCTGACCCCGCTCCTCTCCTCGCTGACCCCACTCCACTCGTTGCTGACCCTGCTCCTCTCCTCGCTGACCCCACTCCTCTTACTGCCCCTCTCCTCGCTGACCCCACTCCTCTCCTCGCTGACCCCGCACCTCTCCTCGCTGATCCCACTCCTCTCCTCGCTGACCCCGCTCCTCTCCTCGCTGACCCCACTCCTCTTACTGCTCCTCTCCTCGCTGACTCCACTCCACTCGTTGCTGACCCCGCTCCTCTCCTCGCTGACCCCACTCCTCTCCTCGCTGACCCCGCTCCTCTCCTCGCTGACCCCACTCCACTCCTCGCTGACCCCACTCCACTCGTCGCTGACCCCGCTCCTCTCCTCGCTGACCCCAGTCCTCTCCTCGCTGACCCCACTCCACTCCTCGCTGACCCCGCTCCTTTCCTCGCTGACCCTGCTCCTCTCCTCGCTGACCCCAGTCCTCTCCTCGCTGACCCCACTCCTCTCCTCGCTGACCTCGCTCCTCCAGTCGCTGATCCCGCTCCTCTCCTCACTGACCCCACTCCTCTCCTCGCTGACCTCGCTCCTCCAGTCGCTGAACCCTCTCCTCTCCTCGCTGACCCCACTCCTCTCCTCGTTGACCCCGCTACTCTCCTCGTTGTGACCCCACTCCACTCCTCATTGACCCCGCTCCTCTCCTCGCTGTGACCCCACTCCTCTCCTCGCTGACCCCACTCCTCTCCTCGCTGACCGAACTCCTCCCGTCGCTGACCCCGCTCCTCTCCTCGCTGACCCCATTCCACTCGTCGCTGACCCCACTCCTCCCGTCGCTGACCCAGCTCCGCTCCTCACTGACCCCACTCCTCTCCTCGCTGACCCCGCTCCTCTCCTCGCTGACCCCGCTCCTCTCCTCGCTGACCCTGCTCCTCCCGTCGCTGACCCCGCTCCTCTCCTCGCTGACCCCACTCCTCTCCTCGCTGACCCCACTCCACTCCTCGCTGACTCCGCACCTCTCCTCACTGACCCCACTCCTCTCCTCGCTGACCCCACTCCTCCCGTCGCTGACCCCACTCCACTCCTCGCTGACCCCACTCCTCTCGTTGCTGACCCCGCTCCTCTCCTCGCTGACCCCACTCCACTCCTCGCTGACCCCGGTCCTTCCGTTGCTGACCCCGCTCCTCTTACTGCCACTCTCCTCGCTGACCCCACTCCTCTCGTTGCTGACCCCGCTCCTCTTACTGCCCCTTTCCTCGCTGACCCCACTCCACTCGTTGCTGACCCTGCTCCTTTCCTCGCTGACCCCATTCCTCTTACTGCCCCTCTCCTCGCTGACCCCACTCCTCTCCTCACTGACCCCACACCTCTCCTCGCTGACCCCACTCCTCTCCTCGCTGACCCCACTCCTCCCGTCGCTGACCACACTCCACTCCTCGCTGACCCCACTCCTCTCACTGCTCCTCTCCTCGCTGACCCCACTCCACTCGTTGCTTACCCCGATCCTCTCCTCGCTGACCCCAGTCCTCTCCTCGCTGACCCCACTCCACTCCTCGCTGACCCCGCTCCTTTCCTCGCTGACCCTGCTCCTCTCCTCGCTGACCCCAGTCCTCTCCTCGCTGACCCCACTCCTCTCCTCGCTGACCCCACTCCTCTCCTCACTGACCCCGCTTCTCTCCTCGCTGACCCCAGTCCTCTCCTCGCTGACCCCACTCCTCTCCTCGCTGACCCCGCTTCTCTCCTCGCTGACCCCGCTTCTCTCCTCGCTGACCCCAGTCCACTCCTCGCTGACCCCACTCCTCCCGTCGCTGACTTCGCTCCTTCCGTCGCTGACCCCGCTCCTCCCGTCGCTGACCCTGCTCCTCTCCTCGCTGACCCCACTCCACTCGTCGCAGAACCCACTCCTCCCGTCGCTGACCCCACTCCTCTCCTCGCTGACCCCAGTCCTCTCCTCGCTGACCCCACTCCTCTCCTCGCTGACCCCACTCCTCTCCTCGCTGACCTCGCTCCTCCAGTCGCTGAACCCTCTCCTCCCATCGCTGACCCCGCTCTTCTCCTCGCTGACCCCACTCCTCTCCTCGCTGACCACACACCTCTCACTGCTCCTCTCCTCGCTGACCCCGCTCCGCTCCTCACTGACCCCACTCCTCTCCTCGCTGACCTCGCTCCTCCAGTCGCTGAATCCTCTCCTCTCCTCACTGACCCCACTCCTCTCCTCGTTGACCCCGCTACTCTCCTCGCTGTGACCCCACTCCTCTCCTCGTTGACCCCGCTCCTCTCCTCGCTGACCTCGCTCCTCCAGTCGCTGATCCCGCTCCTCTCCTCGCTGACCCCACTCCTCTCCTCGCTGACCCCACTCCTCCCGTCGCTGACCCCGCTCCTCTCCTCGTTGACCCCATTCCACTCGTCGCTGACCCCACTCCTCCCGTCGCTGACCCCGCTCCGCTCCTCACTGACCCCACTCCTCTCCTCGCTGACCCCGCTCCTCTCCTCGCTGACCCCGCTCCTCCTGTCGCTGACCCCGCTCCTCTCCTCGCTGACCCCACTCCTCTCCTCGCTGACCCCACTCCTCTCCTCGCTGACCCCACTCCACTCCTCGCTGACCCCGCTCCTCTCCTCGCTGACCACACTCCTCTCCTCGCTGACCCCGCTCCTCTGCTCGCTGACCCCACTCCTCTCCTCGCTGACCCCGCTCCTCTCCTCGCTGACCCCACTCCTCCCGTCGCTGACCCCACTCCACTCCTCGCTGACCCCACTCCTCTCCTCGCTGACCTCGCTCCTCCAGTCGCTGAACCCTCTCCTCCCATCGCTGACCCCGCTCTTCTCCTCGCTGACCGCACTCCTCTCCTCGCTGACCCCACTCCTCTCCTCGCTGACCCCGCTCCTCTCCTCACTGACCTCGCTCCTCCCGTCGCTGACCCCGCTCCTCCCGTCGCTGACCCCGCTCCTCTCCTCGCTGACCCCACTCCACTCGTCGCAGACCCCACTCCTCTCCTCGCTGACCACACACCTCTCACTGCTCCTCTCCTCGCTGACCTCAGTCCACTCGTCGCTTACCCCACTCCTCTCCTCGCTGACCCCACTCCACTCGTCGCAGACCCAACTCCTCCCGTCGCTGACCCCGCTCCTCTCCTCGCTGACCCCACTCCACTCATCGCAGACCCCACTCCTCCCGTCGCTGACCCCGCTCCGCTCCTCACTGACCCCACTCCTCTCCTCGCTGACCCCGCTCCTCCAGTCGCTGAACCCTCTCCTCTCCTCACTGACCCCACTCCTCTCCTCGCTGACCTCGCTCCTCCAGTCGCTGAACCCTCTCCTCTCCTCACTGACCCCACTCCTCTCCTCGTTGACCCCGCTACTCTCCTCGCTGTGACCCCACTCCTCTCCTCGTTGACCCCGCTCCTCTCCTCACTGACCCCACTCCTCTCCTCGCTGACCTCGCTCCTCCAGTCGCTGATCCCGCTCCTCTCCTCGCTGACCCCACTCCTCTCCTCGCTGACCCCACTCCTCCCGTCGCTGACCCCGCTCCTCTCCTCGTTGACCCCATTCCACTCGTCGCTGACCCCACTCCTCCCGTCGCTGACCCCGCTCCGCTCCTCACTGACCCCGCTCCTATCCTCGCTGACCCCACTCCTCTCCTCGCTGACCCCACTCCACTCCTCGCTGACTCCGCACCTCTCCTCACTGACCCCACTCCTCTCCTCGCTGACCCCACTCCTCTCCTCGCTGACCTCGCTCCTCCAGTCGCTGAACCCTCTCCTCCCATCGCTGACCCCGCTCTTCTCCTCGCTGACCCCACTCCTCTCCTCGCTGACCACACACCTCTCACTGCTCCTCTCCTCGCTGACCCCGCTCCGCTCCTCACTGACCCCACTCCTCTCCTCGCTGACCTCGCTCCTCCAGTCGCTGAATCCTCTCCTCTCCTCACTGACCCCACTCCTCTCCTCGTTGACCCCGCTACTCTCCTCGCTGTGACCCCACTCCTCTCCTCGTTGACACCGCTCCTCTCCTCGCTGACCTCGCTCCTCCAGTCGCTGATCCCGCTCCTCTCCTCGCTGACCCCACTCCTCTCCTCGCTGACCCCACTCCTCCCGTCGCTGACCCCGCTCCTCTCCTCGTTGACCCCATTCCACTCGTCGCTGACCCCACTCCTCCCGTCGCTGACCCCGCTCCGCTCCTCACTGACCCCACTCCTCTCCTCGCTGACCCCGCTCCTCTCCTCGCTGACCCCGCTCCTCCTGTCGCTGACCCCGCTCCTCTCCTCGCTGACCCCACTCCTCTCCTCGCTGACCCCACTCCTCTCCTCGCTGACCCCACTCCACTCCTCGCTGACCCCGCTCCTCTCCTCGCTGACCACACTCCTCTCCTCGCTGACCCCGCTCCTCTGCTCGCTGACCCCACTCCTCTCCTCGCTGACCCCGCTCCTCTCCTCGCTGACCCCACTCCTCCCGTCGCTGACCCCACTCCACTCCTCGCTGACCCCACTCCTCTCCTCGCTGACCTCGCTCCTCCAGTCGCTGAACCCTCTCCTCCCATCGCTGACCCCGCTCTTCTCCTCGCTGACCGCACTCCTCTCCTCGCTGACCCCACTCCTCTCCTCGCTGACCCCGCTCCTCTCCTCACTGACCTCGCTCCTCCCGTCGCTGACCCCGCTCCTCCCGTCGCTGACCCCGCTCCTCTCCTCGCTGACCCCACTCCACTCGTCGCAGACCCCACTCCTCTCCTCGCTGACCACACACCTCTCACTGCTCCTCTCCTCGCTGACCTCAGTCCACTCGTCGCTTACCCCACTCCTCTCCTCGCTGACCCCACTCCACTCGTCGCAGACCCAACTCCTCCCGTCGCTGACCCCGCTCCTCTCCTCGCTGACCCCACTCCACTCATCGCAGACCCCACTCCTCCCGTCGCTGACCCCGCTCCGCTCCTCACTGACCCCACTCCTCTCCTCGCTGACCCCGCTCCTCCAGTCGCTGAACCCTCTCCTCTCCTCACTGACCCCACTCCTCTCCTCGCTGACCTCGCTCCTCCAGTCGCTGAACCCTCTCCTCTCCTCACTGACCCCACTCCTCTCCTCGTTGACCCCGCTACTCTCCTCGCTGTGACCCCACTCCTCTCCTCGTTGACCCCGCTCCTCTCCTCACTGACCCCACTCCTCTCCTCGCTGACCTCGCTCCTCCAGTCGCTGATCCCGCTCCTCTCCTCGCTGACCCCACTCCTCTCCTCGCTGACCCCACTCCTCCCGTCGCTGACCCCGCTCCTCTCCTCGTTGACCCCATTCCACTCGTCGCTGACCCCACTCCTCCCGTCGCTGACCCCGCTCCGCTCCTCACTGACCCCGCTCCTATCCTCGCTGACCCCACTCCTCTCCTCGCTGACCCCACTCCACTCCTCGCTGACTCCGCACCTCTCCTCACTGACCCCACTCCTCTCCTCGCTGACCCCACTCCACTCCTCGCTGACCCCGCTCCTCTCCTCGCTGACCACACTCCTCTCCTCGCTGACCCCGCTCCTCTGCTCGCTGACCCCACTCCTCTCCTCGCTGACCCCGCTCCTCTCCTCGCTGACCCCACTCCTCCCGTCGCTGACCCCACTCCACTCCTCGCTGACCCCACTCCTCTCGTAGCTGACCCCGCTCCTCTCCTCGCTGACCCCACTCCTCTTACTGCCGCTCTCCTCGCTGACCCCACTCCAGTCGTTGCTGACCCTGCTCCTCTCCTCGCTGACCCCACTCCTCTTACTGCCCTTCTCCTCGCTGACCCCACTCCACTCGTTGCTGACCCTGCTCCTTTCCTCGCTGACCCCACTACTCTTACTGCCCCTCTCCTCGCTGACCCCACTCCTCTCCTCGCTGACCCCACACCTCTCCTCGCAGACCCCACTCCTCTCCTCGCTGACCCCGCACCTCTCCTCGCTGACCCCGCTCCTCTCCTCGCTGACCCCACTCCTCTCCATGCTGACCCCGCTCCTCTCCTCGCTGACCCCACTCCTCCCGTCGCTGACCCCACTCCACTCCTCGCTGACCCCACTCCTCTCACTGCTCCTCTCCTCGCTGACCCCACTCCACTCGTTGCTTACCCCACTCCTCTCCTCGCTGACCCCACTCCTCTCACTGCTCCTCTCCTCGCTGACCCCACTCCACTCGTTGCTTACCCCGCTCCTCTCCTCGCTGACTCCACTCCACTCGTTGCTGACCCCGCTCCTCTCCTCGCTGACCCCACTCCTCTCCTCGCTGACCCCGCTCCTCTCCTCGCTGACCCCACTCCACTCGTCGCTGACCCCGCTCCTCTCCTCGCTGACCCCACTCCACTCCTCGCTGACCCCACTCCACTCGTTGCTGACCCCGCTCCTCTCCTCGCTGACCCCAGTCCTCTCCTCGCTGACCCCACTCCACTCCTCGCTGACCCCGCACCTTTCCTCGCTGACCCTGCTCCTCTACTCGCTGACCCCAGTCCTCTCCTCGCTGACCCCACTCCTCTCCTCGCTGACCCCGCTCCTCTCCTCGCTGACCCCTTTTCTCCTCGCTGACCCCGCTACTCTCCTCGCTGACCCCAGTCCTCTCCTCGCTGACCCCACTCCAGTCCTCGCTGACCCCGCTCCTCCCGTCGCTGATCCCGCTCCTCTCCTCGCTGACCCCACTCCTCTCCTCGCTGACCCTGCTCCTCTCCTCGCTGACCCCGCTCCTCCCGTCGCTGATCCCGCTCCTCTCCTCGCTGACCCCACTCCTCTCCTCGCTGACCCTGCTCCTCTCCTCGCTGACCCCACTCCACTCGTCGCTGACCCCACTCCTCTCCTCGCTGACCCCGCTCCTCTCCTCGCTGACCCCACTCCTCTCCTCGCTGACCCTGCTCCTCTCCTCGCTGACCCCGCTCCTCCCGTCGCTGACCCCGCTCCTCTCCTCGCTGACCCCACTCCATTCGTCGCAGACCCCACTCCTCCCGTCGCTGACCCCACTCCTCTCCTCCCTGACCCCACACCTCTCACTGCTCCTCTCCTCGCTGACCCCACTCCACTCGTCGCTTACCCCACTCCTCTCCTCGCTGACCCCACTCCTCTCCTCGCTGACCTCGCTCCTCCAGTCGCTGAACCCTATCCTCCCATCGCTGACCCCGCTCCTCTCCTCGCTGACCCCACTCCTCTCCTCGCTGACCCCACTCCTCTCCTCGCTGACCTCGCTCCTCCAGTCGCTGATCCCGCTCCTCTCCTCGCTGACCCCACTCCTCTCCTCGCTGACCTCGCTCCTCCAGTCGCTGAACCCTCTCCTCCCATCGCTGACCCCGCTCCGCTCCTCACTGACCCCACTCCTCTCCTCGCTGACCCCGCTCCTCTCCTCGCTGACTTCGCTCCTCCAGTCGCTGATCCCGCTCCTCTCCTCACTGACCCCACTCCTCTCCTCGCTGACCTCACTACTCCAGTCGCTGAACCCTCTCCTCTCCTCGCTGACCCCACTCCTCTCCTCGTTGACCCCGCTACTCTCCTCGGTGTGATCCCACTCCTCTCCTCGTTGACCCCGCTCCTCTCCTCGCTGTGACCCCACTCCTCTCCTCGCTGACCTCGCTCCTCCAGTCGCTGATCCCGCTCCTCTCCTCGCTGACCCCACTCCTCTCCTCGCTGACCCCACTCCTCCCGTCGCTGACCCCGCTCCTCTCCTCGCTGACCCCACTCCTCTCCTCGCTGACCTCGCTCCTCCAGTCGCTGATCCCGCTCCTCTCCTCGCTGACCCCACTCCTCTCCTCGCTGACCCCACTCCACTCGTCGCTGACCCCACTCCTCCCGTCGCTGACCCCGCTCCGCTCCTCACTGGCCCCACTCCTCTCCTCGCTGACCCCGCTCCTCTCCTCGCTGACCCCGCTCCTCTCCTCGCTGACCCCGCTCCTCCCGTTGCTGACCCCGCTCCTCTCCTCGCTGACCCCACTCCTCTCCTCGCTGACCCCGCTCCACTCCTCGCTGACTCCGCACCTCTCCTCACTGACCCCACTCCTCTCCTCGCTGACCACACTCCTCTCCTCGCTGACCCCGCTCCTCTGCTCGCTGACCCCACTCCTCTCCTCGCTGACCCCGCTCCTCTCCTCGCTGACCCCACTCCTCCAGTCGCTGACCCCACTCCACTCCTCGCTCACCCCACTCCTCTCGTTGCTGACCCCGCTCCTATTACTGCCCCTCTCCTCGCTGACCCCACTCCACTCGTTGCTGACCCTGCTCCTCTCCTCGCTGACCCCACTCCTCTTACTGCCCCTCTCCTCGCTGACCCCACTCCTCTCCTCGCTGACCCCACTCCTCTCCTCGCTGACCCCACACCTCTCCTCGCTGACCCCACTCCTCTCCTCGCTGACCCCGCACCTCTCCTCGCTGACCCCGCTCCTCTCCTCGCTGACCCCACTCCACTCGTTGCTGACCCTGCTCCTCTCCTCGCTGACCCCACTCCTCTTACTGCCCCTCTCCTCGCTGACCCCACTCCTCTCCTCGCTGACCCCGCTCCTCTCCTCGCTGACCCCACTCCTCTTACTGCTCCTCTCCTCGCTGACTCCACTCCACTCGTTGCTGACCCCGCTCCTCTCCTCGCTGACCCCACTCCTCTCCTCGCTGACCCCGCTCCTCTCCTCGCTGACCCCACTCCACTCCTCGCTGACCCCACTCCACTCGTCGCTGACCCCGCTCCTCTCCTCGCTGACCCCAGTCCTCTCCTCGCTGACCCCACTCCACTCCTCGCTGACCCCGCTCCTTTCCTCGCTGACCCTGCTCCTCTCCTCGCTGACCCCAGTCCTCTCCTCGCTGACCCCACTCCTCTCCTCGCTGACCTCGCTCCTCCAGTCGCTGATCCCGCTCCTCTCCTCACTGACCCCACTCCTCTCCTCGCTGACCTCGCTCCTCCAGTCGCTGAACCCTCTCCTCTCCTCGCTGACCCCACTCCTCTCCTCGTTGACCCCGCTACTCTCCTCGTTGTGACCCCACTCCACTCCTCATTGACCCCGCTCCTCTCCTCGCTGTGACCCCACTCCTCTCCTCGCTGACCCCACTCCTCTCCTCGCTGACCGAACTCCTCCCGTCGCTGACCCCGCTCCTCTCCTCGCTGACCCCATTCCACTCGTCGCTGACCCCACTCCTCCCGTCGCTGACCCAGCTCCGCTCCTCACTGACCCCACTCCTCTCCTCGCTGACCCCGCTCCTCTCCTCGCTGACCCCGCTCCTCTCCTCGCTGACCCTGCTCCTCCCGTCGCTGACCCCGCTCCTCTCCTCGCTGACCCCACTCCTCTCCTCGCTGACCCCACTCCACTCCTCGCTGACTCCGCACCTCTCCTCACTGACCCCACTCCTCTCCTCGCTGACCCCACTCCTCCCGTCGCTGACCCCACTCCACTCCTCGCTGACCCCACTCCTCTCGTTGCTGACCCCGCTCCTCTCCTCGCTGACCCCACTCCACTCCTCGCTGACCCCGGTCCTTCCGTTGCTGACCCCGCTCCTCTTACTGCCACTCTCCTCGCTGACCCCACTCCTCTCGTTGCTGACCCCGCTCCTCTTACTGCCCCTTTCCTCGCTGACCCCACTCCACTCGTTGCTGACCCTGCTCCTTTCCTCGCTGACCCCATTCCTCTTACTGCCCCTCTCCTCGCTGACCCCACTCCTCTCCTCGCTGACCCCACACCTCTCCTCGCTGACCCCACTCCTCTCCTCGCTGACCCCACTCCTCCCGTCGCTGACCACACTCCACTCCTCGCTGACCCCACTCCTCTCACTGCTCCTCTCCTCGCTGACCCCACTCCACTCGTTGCTTACCCCGATCCTCTCCTCGCTGACCCCAGTCCTCTCCTCGCTGACCCCACTCCACTCCTCGCTGACCCCGCTCCTTTCCTCGCTGACCCTGCTCCTCTCCTCGCTGACCCCAGTCCTCTCCTCGCTGACCCCACTCCTCTCCTCGCTGACCCCACTCCTCTCCTCACTGACCCCGCTTCTCTCCTCGCTGACCCCAGTCCTCTCCTCGCTGACCCCACTCCTCTCCTCGCTGACCCCGCTTCTCTCCTCGCTGACCCCGCTTCTCTCCTCGCTGACCCCAGTCCACTCCTCGCTGACCCCACTCCTCCCGTCGCTGACTTCGCTCCTTCCGTCGCTGACCCCGCTCCTCCCGTCGCTGACCCTGCTCCTCTCCTCGCTGACCCCACTCCACTCGTCGCAGAACCCACTCCTCCCGTCGCTGACCCCACTCCTCTCCTCGCTGACCCCAGTCCTCTCCTCGCTGACCCCACTCCTCTCCTCGCTGACCCCACTCCTCTCCTCGCTGACCTCGCTCCTCCAGTCGCTGAACCCTCTCCTCCCATCGCTGACCCCGCTCTTCTCCTCGCTGACCCCACTCCTCTCCTCGCTGACCACACACCTCTCACTGCTCCTCTCCTCGCTGACCCCGCTCCGCTCCTCACTGACCCCACTCCTCTCCTCGCTGACCTCGCTCCTCCAGTCGCTGAATCCTCTCCTCTCCTCACTGACCCCACTCCTCTCCTCGTTGACCCCGCTACTCTCCTCGCTGTGACCCCACTCCTCTCCTCGTTGACCCCGCTCCTCTCCTCGCTGACCTCGCTCCTCCAGTCGCTGATCCCGCTCCTCTCCTCGCTGACCCCACTCCTCTCCTCGCTGACCCCACTCCTCCCGTCGCTGACCCCGCTCCTCTCCTCGTTGACCCCATTCCACTCGTCGCTGACCCCACTCCTCCCGTCGCTGACCCCGCTCCGCTCCTCACTGACCCCACTCCTCTCCTCGCTGACCCCGCTCCTCTCCTCGCTGACCCCGCTCCTCCTGTCGCTGACCCCGCTCCTCTCCTCGCTGACCCCACTCCTCTCCTCGCTGACCCCACTCCTCTCCTCGCTGACCCCACTCCACTCCTCGCTGACCCCGCTCCTCTCCTCGCTGACCACACTCCTCTCCTCGCTGACCCCGCTCCTCTGCTCGCTGACCCCACTCCTCTCCTCGCTGACCCCGCTCCTCTCCTCGCTGACCCCACTCCTCCCGTCGCTGACCCCACTCCACTCCTCGCTGACCCCACTCCTCTCCTCGCTGACCTCGCTCCTCCAGTCGCTGAACCCTCTCCTCCCATCGCTGACCCCGCTCTTCTCCTCGCTGACCGCACTCCTCTCCTCGCTGACCCCACTCCTCTCCTCGCTGACCCCGCTCCTCTCCTCACTGACCTCGCTCCTCCCGTCGCTGACCCCGCTCCTCCCGTCGCTGACCCCGCTCCTCTCCTCGCTGACCCCACTCCACTCGTCGCAGACCCCACTCCTCTCCTCGCTGACCACACACCTCTCACTGCTCCTCTCCTCGCTGACCTCAGTCCACTCGTTGCTTACCCCACTCCTCTCCTCGCTGACCCCACTCCACTCGTCGCAGACCCAACTCCTCCCGTCGCTGACCCCGCTCCTCTCCTCGCTGACCCCACTCCACTCATCGCAGACCCCACTCCTCCCGTCGCTGACCCCGCTCCGCTCCTCACTGACCCCACTCCTCTCCTCGCTGACCCCGCTCCTCCAGTCGCTGAACCCTCTCCTCTCCTCACTGACCCCACTCCTCTCCTCGCTGACCTCGCTCCTCCAGTCGCTGAACCCTCTCCTCTCCTCACTGACCCCACTCCTCTCCTCGTTGACCCCGCTACTCTCCTCGCTGTGACCCCACTCCTCTCCTCGTTGACCCCGCTCCTCTCCTCACTGACCCCACTCCTCTCCTCGCTGACCTCGCTCCTCCAGTCGCTGATCCCGCTCCTCTCCTCGCTGACCCCACTCCTCTCCTCGCTGACCCCACTCCTCCCGTCGCTGACCCCGCTCCTCTCCTCGTTGACCCCATTCCACTCGTCGCTGACCCCACTCCTCCCGTCGCTGACCCCGCTCCGCTCCTCACTGACCCCGCTCCTATCCTCGCTGACCCCACTCCTCTCCTCGCTGACCCCACTCCACTCCTCGCTGACTCCGCACCTCTCCTCACTGACCCCACTCCTCTCCTCGCTGACCCCACTCCACTCCTCGCTGACCCCGCTCCTCTCCTCGCTGACCACACTCCTCTCCTCGCTGACCCCGCTCCTCTGCTCGCTGACCCCACTCCTCTCCTCGCTGACCCCGCTCCTCTCCTCGCTGACCCCACTCCTCCCGTCGCTGACCCCACTCCACTCCTCGCTGACCCCACTCCTCTCGTAGCTGACCCCGCTCCTCTCCTCGCTGACCCCACTCCTCTTACTGCCGCTCTCCTCGCTGACCCCACTCCAGTCGTTGCTGACCCTGCTCCTCTCCTCGCTGACCCCACTCCTCTTACTGCCCTTCTCCTCGCTGACCCCACTCCACTCGTTGCTGACCCTGCTCCTTTCCTCGCTGACCCCACTCCTCTTACTGCCCCTCTCCTCGCTGACCCCACTCCTCTCCTCGCTGACCCCACACCTCTCCTCGCAGACCCCACTCCTCTCCTCGCTGACCCCGCACCTCTCCTCGCTGACCCCGCTCCTCTCCTCGCTGACCCCACTCCTCTCCATGCTGACCCCGCTCCTCTCCTCGCTGACCCCACTCCTCCCGTCGCTGACCCCACTCCACTCCTCGCTGACCCCACTCCTCTCACTGCTCCTCTCCTCGCTGACCCCACTCCACTCGTTGCTTACCCCACTCCTCTCCTCGCTGACCCCACTCCTCTCACTGCTCCTCTCCTCGCTGACCCCACTCCACTCGTTGCTTACCCCGCTCCTCTCCTCGCTGACTCCACTCCACTCGTTGCTGACCCCGCTCCTCTCCTCGCTGACCCCACTCCTCTCCTCGCTGACCCCGCTCCTCTCCTCGCTGACCCCACTCCACTCGTCGCTGACCCCGCTCCTCTCCTCGCTGACCCCACTCCACTCCTCGCTGACCCCACTCCACTCGTTGCTGACCCCGCTCCTCTCCTCGCTGACCCCAGTCCTCTCCTCGCTGACCCCACTCCACTCCTCGCTGACCCCGCACCTTTCCTCGCTGACCCTGCTCCTCTACTCGCTGACCCCAGTCCTCTCCTCGCTGACCCCACTCCTCTCCTCGCTGACCCCGCTCCTCTCCTCGCTGACCCCTTTTCTCCTCGCTGACCCCGCTACTCTCCTCGCTGACCCCAGTCCTCTCCTCGCTGACCCCACTCCAGTCCTCGCTGACCCCGCTCCTCCCGTCGCTGATCCCGCTCCTCTCCTCGCTGACCCCACTCCTCTCCTCGCTGACCCTGCTCCTCTCCTCGCTGACCCCGCTCCTCCCGTCGCTGATCCCGCTCCTCTCCTCGCTGACCCCACTCCTCTCCTCGCTGACCCTGCTCCTCTCCTCGCTGACCCCACTCCACTCGTCGCTGACCCCACTCCTCTCCTCGCTGACCCCGCTCCTCTCCTCGCTGACCCCACTCCTCTCCTCGCTGACCCTGCTCCTCTCCTCGCTGACCCCGCTCCTCCCGTCGCTGACCCCGCTCCTCTCCTCGCTGACCCCACTCCATTCGTCGCAGACCCCACTCCTCCCGTCGCTGACCCCACTCCTCTCCTCCCTGACCCCACACCTCTCACTGCTCCTCTCATCGCTGACCCCACTCCACTCGTCGCTTACCCCACTCCTCTCCTCGCTGACCCCACTCCTCTCCTCGCTGACCCCACTCCTCTCCTCGCTGACCTCGCTCCTCCAGTCGCTGATCCCGCTCCTCTCCTCGCTGACCCCACTCCTCTCCTCGCTGACCTCGCTCCTCCAGTCGCTGAACCCTCTCCTCCCATCGCTGACCCCACTCCTCTCCTCGCTGACCCCACTCCTCTCCTCGCTGACCCCGCTCCTCTCCTCGCTGACCCCGCTCCTCTCCTCGCTAACCCCACTCCTCCCGTCGCTGACCCCGATCCTCTCCTCGCTGACCCCACTCCACTCGTCGCAGACCCCACTCCTCCCGTCGCTGACCCCGCTCCTCTCCTCACTGACCCCACTCCTCTCCTCGCTGACCCCACTCCTCTCCTCGCTGACCCCGCTCCTCTCCTCGCTGACCCCACTCCTCTCCTCGCTGACCCCACCCACTCGTCACTTACCCCACTCCTCTCCTCGCTGATCCCTCTCCTCTCCTCGCTGACCTCGCTCCTCCAGTCGCTGATCCCGCTCCTCTCCTCACTGACCCCACTCCTCTCCTCGCTGACCTCGCTCCTCCAGTCGCTGAACCCTCTCCTCTCCTCGCTGACCCCACTCCTCTCCTCGTTGACCCCGCTACTCTCCTCGCTGTGACCCCACTCCTCTCCTCGTTGACCCCGCTCCTCTCCTCGATGTGACCCCACTCCTCTCCTCGCTGACCTCGCTCCTCCAGTCGCTGATCCCGCTCCTCTCCTCGCTGACCCCACTCCTCTCCTCGCTGACCGAACTCCTCCCGTCGCTGACCCCGCTCCTCTCCTCGCTGACCCCATTCCACTCGTCGCTGACCCCACTCCTCCCGTCGCTGACCCAGCTCCGCTCCTCACTGACCCCACTCCTCTCCTCGCTGACCCCGCTCCTCTCCTCGCTGACCCCGCTCCTCTCCTCGCTGACCCTGCTCCTCCCGTCGCTGACCCCGCTCCTCTCCTCGCTGACCCCACTCCTCTCCTCGCTGACCCCACTCCACTCCTCGCTGACTCCGCACCTCTCCTCACTGACCCCACTCCTCTCCTTGCTGACCCCACTCCTCCCGTCGCTGACCCCACTCCACTCCTCGCTGACCCCACTCCTCTCGTTGCTGACCCCGCTCCTCTCCTCGCTGACCCCACTCATCTTACTGCCGCTCTCCTCGCTGACCCCACTCCTCTCCTCGCTGACCCCGCTCCGCTCCTCGCTGACCCCACTCCTCTTACTGTCCCTCTCCTCGCTGACCCCACTCCTCTCCTCGCTGACCCCACACTTCTCCTCGCTGACCCCACTCCTCTCCTCGCTGACCCCGCACCTCTCCTCGCTGACCCCGCTCCTCTCCTCACTGACCCCACTCCTCTCCTCGCTGACCCCGCTCCTCTCCTCGCTGACCCCAATCCTCCCGTCGCTGACCCCACTCCACTCCTCGCTGACCGTACTCCTCTCACTGCTCCTCTTCTCGCTGACCCCACTCCACTCGTTGCTGACCCTGCTCCTCTCCTCGCTGACCCCAGTCCTCTCCTCGCTGACCCCACTCCTCTCCTCGCTGACCCCGCTCCTCTCCTCACTGACCCCGCTTCTCTCCTCGCTGACCCCAGTCCTCTCCTCGCTGACCCCACTCCTCTCCTCGCTGACCCCGCTTCTCTCCTCGCTGATCCTGCTCCTCTCCTCGCTGACCCCACTCCTCTCCTCGCTGACCCTGCTCCTCCCGTCGCTGACCCCGCTCCTCCCGTCGCTGACCCCGCTCCTCTCCTCGCTGACCCCACTACTCTCACTGCTCCTCTCCTCGCTGACCCCACTCCTCTCCTCGCTGACCCCGCTCCTCTCCTCGCTGACCGCGCTCCTCTCCTCGCTAACCCCACTCCTCCCGTCGCTGACCCCGATCCTCTCCTCGCTGACCCCACTCCACTCGTCGCAGACCCCACTCCTCCCGTCGCTGACCCCGCTCCTCTCCTCACTGACCCCACTCCTCTCCTCGCTGACCCCACTCCTCTCCTCGCTGACCCCGCTCCTCTCCTCGCTGACCCCACTCCTCTCCTCGCTGACCCCACCCACTCGTCACTTACCCCACTCCTCTCCTCGCTGATCCCTCTCCTCTCCTCACTGACCTCGCTCCTCCAGTCGCTGATCCCGCTCCTCTCCTCACTGACCCCACTCCTCTCCTCGCTGACCTCGCTCCTCCAGTCGCTGAACCCTCTCCTCTCCTCGCTGACCCCACTCCTCTCCTCGTTGACCCCGCTACTCTCCTCGCTGTGACCCCACTCCTCTCCTCGTTGACCCCGCTCCTCTCCTCGATGTGACCCCACTCCTCTCCTCGCTGACCTCGCTCCTCCAGTCGCTGATCCCGCTCCTCTCCTCGCTGACCCCACTCCTCTCCTCGCTGACCCCACTCCTCCCGTCGCTGACCCCGCTCCTCTCCTCGTTGACCCCATTCCACTCGTCGCTGACCCCACTCCTCCCGTCGCTGACCCCGCTCCGCTCCTCACTGACCCCACTCCTCTCCTCGCTGACCCCGCTCCTCTCCTCGCTGACCCCGCTCCTCTCCTCGCTGACCCCGCTCCTATCCTCGCTGACCCCACTCCTCTCCTCGCTGACCCCACTCCACTCCTCGCTGACTCCGCACCTCTCCTCACTGACCCCACTCCTCTCCTCGCTGACCCCACTCCACTCCTCGCTGACCCCGCTCCTCTCCTCGCTGACCACACTCCTCTCCTCGCTGACCCCGCTCCTCTGCTCGCTGACCCCACTCCTCTCCTCGCTGACCCCACTCCTCTCCTCGCTGACCCCACTCCTCCCGTCGCTGACCCCACTCCACTCCTCGCTGACCCCACTCCTCTCGTAGCTGACCCCGCTCCTCTCCTCGCTGACCCCACTCCTCTTACTGCCGCTCTCCTCGCTGACCCCACTCCAGTCGTTGCTGACCCTGCTCCTCTCCTCGCTGACCCCACTCCTCTTACTGCCCTTCTCCTCGCTGACCCCACTCCACTCGTTGCTGACCCTGCTCCTTTCCTCGCTGACCCCACTCCTCTTACTGCCCCTCTCCTCGCTGACCCCACTCCTCTCCTCGCTGACCCCACACCTCTCCTCGCAGACCCCACTCCTCTCCTCGCTGACCCCGCACCTCTCCTCGCTGACCCCGCTCCTCTCCTCGCTGACCCCACTCCTCTCCACGCTGACCCCGCTCCTCTCCTCGCTGACCCCACTCCTCCCGTCGCTGACCCCACTCCACTCCTCGCTGACCCCACTCCTCTCACTGCTCCTCTCCTCGCTGACCCCACTCCACTCGTTGCTTACCCCGCTCCTCTCCTCGCTGACCCCACTCCTCTCACTGCTCCTCTCCTCGCTGACCCCACTCCACTCGTTGCTTACCCCGCTCCTCTCCTCGCTGACTCCACTCCACTCGTTGCTGACCCCGCTCCTCTCCTCGCTGACCCCACTCCTCTCCTCGCTGACCCCGCTCCTCTCCTCGCTGACCCCACTCCACTCGTCGCTGACCCCGCTCCTCTCCTCGCTGACCCCACTCCACTCCTCGCTGACGCCACTCCACTCGTTGCTGACCCCGCTCCTCTCCTCGCTGACCCCAGTCCTCTCCTCGCTGACCCCACTCCACTCCTCGCTGACCCCGCACCTTTCCTCGCTGACCCTGCTCCTCTACTCGCTGACCCCAGTCCTCTCCTCGCTGACCCCACTCCTCTCCTCGCTGACCCCGCTCCTCTCCTCGCTGACCCCTTTTCTCCTCGCTGACCCCGCTACTCTCCTCGCTGACCCCAGTCCTCTCCTCGCTGACCCCACTCCAGTCCTCGCTGACCCCGCTCCTCCCGTCGCTGATCCCGCTCCTCTCCTCGCTGACCCCACTCCTCTCCTCGCTGACCCTGCTCCTCTCCTCGCTGACCCCGCTCCTCCCGTCGCTGATCCCGCTCCTCTCCTCGCTGACCCCACTCCTCTCCTCGCTGACCCTGCTCCTCTCCTCGCTGACCCCACTCCACTCGTCGCTGACCCCACTCCTCTCCTCGCTGACCCCGCTCCTCTCCTCGCTGACCCCACTCCTCTCCTCGCTGACCCTGCTCCTCTCCTCGCTGACCCCGCTCCTCCCGTCGCTGACCCCGCTCCTCTCCTCGCTGACCCCACTCCATTCGTCGCAGACCCCACTCCTCCCGTCGCTGACCCCACTCCTCTCCTCCCTGACCCCACACCTCTCACTGCTCCTCTCCTCGCTGACCCCACTCCACTCGTCGCTTACCCCACTCCTCTCCTCGCTGGCCCCACTCCTCTCCTCGCTGACCTCGCTCCTCCAGTCGCTGAACCCTCTCCTCCCATCGCTGACCCCGCTCCTCTCCTCGCTGACCCCACTCCTCTCATCGCTGACCCCACTCCTCTCCTCGCTGACCTCGCTCCTCCAGTCGCTGATCCCGCTCCTCTCCTCGCTGACCCCACTCCTCTCCTCGCTGACCTCGCTCCTCCAGTCGCTGAACCCTCTCCTCCCATCGCTGACCCCGCTCCTCTCCTCGCTGACCCCACTCCTCTCCTCGCTGACCCCACTCCTCTCCTCGCTGACCCCGCTCCTCTCCTCGCTGACCCCGCTCCTCTCCTCGCTAACCCCACTCCTCCCGTCGCTGACCCCGATCCTCTCCTCGCTGACCCCACTCCACTCGTCGCAGACCCCACTCCTCCCGTCGCTGACCCCGCTCCTCTCCTCACTGACCCCACTCCTCTCCTCGCTGACCCCACTCCTCTCCTCGCTGACCCCGCTCCTCTCCTCGCTGACCCCACTCCTCTCCTCGCTGACCCCACCCACTCGTCACTTACCCCACTCCTCTCCTCGCTGATCCCTCTCCTCTCCTCGCTGACCTCGCTCCTCCAGTCGCTGATCCCGCTCCTCTCCTCACTGACCCCACTCCTCTCCTCGCTGACCTCGCTCCTCCAGTCGCTGAACCCTCTCCTCTCCTCGCTGACCCCACTCCTCTCCTCGTTGACCCCGCTACTCTCCTCGCTGTGACCCCACTCCTCTCCTCGCTGACCCCGCTCCTCTCCTCGCTGACCCCACTCCTCTTACTGCCGCTCTCCTCGCTGACCCCACTCCAGTCGTTGCTGACCCTGCTCCTCTCCTCGCTGACCCCACTCCTCTTACTGCCCTTCTCCTCGCTGACCCCACTCCACTCGTTGCTGACCCTGCTCCTTTCCTCGCTGACCCCACTCCTCTTACTGCCCCTCTCCTCGCTGACCCCACTCCTCTCCTCGCTGACCCCACACCTCTCCTCGCAGACCCCACTCCTCTCCTCGCTGACCCCGCACCTCTCCTCGCTGACCCCGCTCCTCTCCTCGCTGACCCCACTCCTCTCCACGCTGACCCCGCTCCTCTCCTCGCTGACCCCACTCCTCCCGTCGCTGACCCCACTCCACTCCTCGCTGACCCCACTCCTCTCACTGCTCCTCTCCTCGCTGACCCCACTCCACTCGTTGCTTACCCCGCTCCTCTCCTCGCTGACCCCACTCCTCTCACTGCTCCTCTCCTCGCTGACCCCACTCCACTCGTTGCTTACCCCGCTCCTCTCCTCGCTGACTCCACTCCACTCGTTGCTGACCCCGCTCCTCTCCTCGCTGACCCCACTCCTCTCCTCGCTGACCCCGCTCCTCTCCTCGCTGACCCCACTCCACTCGTCGCTGACCCCGCTCCTCTCCTCGCTGACCCCACTCCACTCCTCGCTGACGCCACTCCACTCGTTGCTGACCCCGCTCCTCTCCTCGCTGACCCCAGTCCTCTCCTCGCTGACCCCACTCCACTCCTCGCTGACCCCGCACCTTTCCTCGCTGACCCTGCTCCTCTACTCGCTGACCCCAGTCCTCTCCTCGCTGACCCCACTCCTCTCCTCGCTGACCCCGCTCCTCTCCTCGCTGACCCCTTTTCTCCTCGCTGACCCCGCTACTCTCCTCGCTGACCCCAGTCCTCTCCTCGCTGACCCCACTCCAGTCCTCGCTGACCCCGCTCCTCCCGTCGCTGATCCCGCTCCTCTCCTCGCTGACCCCACTCCTCTCCTCGCTGACCCTGCTCCTCTCCTCGCTGACCCCGCTCCTCCCGTCGCTGATCCCGCTCCTCTCCTCGCTGACCCCACTCCTCTCCTCGCTGACCCTGCTCCTCTCCTCGCTGACCCCACTCCACTCGTCGCTGACCCCGCTCCTCTCCTCGCTGACCCCACTCCTCTCCTCGCTGACCCTGCTCCTCTCCTCGCTGACCCCGCTCCTCCCGTCGCTGACCCCGCTCCTCTCCTCGCTGACCCCACTCCATTCGTCGCAGACCCCACTCCTCCCGTCGCTGACCCCACTCCTCTCCTCCCTGACCCCACACCTCTCACTGCTCCTCTCCTCGCTGACCCCACTCCACTCGTCGCTTACCCCACTCCTCTCCTCGCTGGCCCCACTCCTCTCCTCGCTGACCTCGCTCCTCCAGTCGCTGAACCCTCTCCTCCCATCGCTGACCCCGCTCCTCTCCTCGCTGACCCCACTCCTCTCATCGCTGACCCCACTCCTCTCCTCGCTGACCTCGCTCCTCCAGTCGCTGATCCCGCTCCTCTCCTCGCTGACCCCACTCCTCTCCTCGCTGACCTCGCTCCTCCAGTCGCTGAACCCTCTCCTCCCATCGCTGACCCCGCTCCTCTCCTCGCTGACCCCACTCCTCTCCTCGCTGACCCCACTCCTCTCCTCGCTGACCCCGCTCCTCTCCTCGCTGACCCCGCTCCTCTCCTCGCTAACCCCACTCCTCCCGTCGCTGACCCCGATCCTCTCCTCGCTGACCCCACTCCACTCGTCGCAGACCCCACTCCTCCCGTCGCTGACCCCGCTCCTCTCCTCACTGACCCCACTCCTCTCCTCGCTGACCCCACTCCTCTCCTCGCTGACCCCGCTCCTCTCCTCGCTGACCCCACTCCTCTCCTCGCTGACCCCACCCACTCGTCACTTACCCCACTCCTCTCCTCGCTGATCCCTCTCCTCTCCTCGCTGACCTCGCTCCTCCAGTCGCTGATCCCGCTCCTCTCCTCACTGACCCCACTCCTCTCCTCGCTGACCTCGCTCCTCCAGTCGCTGAACCCTCTCCTCTCCTCGCTGACCCCACTCCTCTCCTCGTTGACCCCGCTACTCTCCTCGCTGTGACCCCACTCCTCTCCTCGCTGACCCCGCTCCTCTCCTCGCTGACCCTGCTCCTCCCGTCGCTGACCCCGCTCCTCTCCTCGCTGACCCCACTCCTCTCCTCGCTGACCCCACTCCACTCCTCGCTGACTCCGCACCTCTCCTCACTGACCCCACTCCTCTCCTCGCTGACCCCACTCCTCCCGTCGCTGACCCCACTCCACTCCTCGCTGACCCCACTCCTCTCGTTGCTGACCCCGCTCCTCTCCTCGCTGACCCCACTCATCTTACTGCCGCTCTCCTCGCTGACCCCACTCCTCTCCTCGCTGACCCCGCTCCTCTCCTCGCTGACCCCACTCCTCTTACTGTCCCTCTCCTCGCTGACCCCACTCCTCTCCTCGCTGACCCCACACTTCTCCTCGCTGACCCCACTCCTCTCCTCGCTGACCCCGCACCTCTCCTCGCTGACCCCGCTCCTCTCCTCACTGACCCCACTCCTCTCCTCGCTGACCCCGCTCCTCTCCTCGCTGACCCCAATCCTCCCGTCGCTGACCCCACTCCACTCCTCGCTGACCGTACTCCTCTCACTGCTCCTCTTCTCGCTGACCCCACTCCACTCGTTGCTGACCCTGCTCCTCTCCTCGCTGACCCCAGTCCTCTCCTCGCTGACCCCACTCCTCTCCTCGCTGACCCCGCTCCTCTCCTCACTGACCCCGCTTCTCTCCTCGCTGACCCCAGTCCTCTCCTCGCTGACCCCACTCCTCTCCTCGCTGACCCCGCTTCTCTCCTCGCTGACCCCGCTCCTCTCCTCGCTGACCCCACTCCTCTCCTCGCTGACCCTGCTCCTCCCGTCGCTGACCCCGCTCCTCCCGTCGCTGACCCCGCTCCTCTCCTCGCTAACCCCACTCCTCCCGTCGCTGACCCCGATCCTCTCCTCGCTGACCCCACTCCACTCGTCGCAGACCCCACTCCTCCCGTCGCTGACCCCGCTCCTCTCCTCACTGACCCCACTCCTCTCCTCGCTGACCCCACTCCTCTCCTCGCTGACCCCGCTCCTCTCCTCGCTGACCCCACTCCTCTCCTCGCTGACCCCACCCACTCGTCACTTACCCCACTCCTCTCCTCGCTGATCCCTCTCCTCTCCTCGCTGACCTCGCTCCTCCAGTCGCTGATCCCGCTCCTCTCCTCACTGACCCCACTCCTCTCCTCGCTGACCTCGCTCCTCCAGTCGCTGAACCCTCTCCTCTCCTCGCTGACCCCACTCCTCTCCTCGTTGACCCCGCTACTCTCCTCGCTGTGACCCCACTCCTCTCCTCGCTGACCCCGCTCCTCTCCTCGCTGACCCTGCTCCTCCCGTCGCTGACCCCGCTCCTCTCCTCGCTGACCCCACTCCTCTCCTCGCTGACCCCACTCCACTCCTCGCTGACTCCGCACCTCTCCTCACTGACCCCACTCCTCTCCTCGCTGACCCCACTCCTCCCGTCGCTGACCCCACTCCACTCCTCGCTGACCCCACTCCTCTCGTTGCTGACCCCGCTCCTCTCCTCGCTGACCCCACTCATCTTACTGCCGCTCTCCTCGCTGACCCCACTCCTCTCCTCGCTGACCCCGCTCCTCTCCTCGCTGACCCCACTCCTCTTACTGTCCCTCTCCTCGCTGACCCCACTCCTCTCCTCGCTGACCCCACACTTCTCCTCGCTGACCCCACTCCTCTCCTCGCTGACCCCGCACCTCTCCTCGCTGACCCCGCTCCTCTCCTCACTGACCCCACTCCTCTCCTCGCTGACCCCGCTCCTCTCCTCGCTGACCCCAATCCTCCCGTCGCTGACCCCACTCCACTCCTCGCTGACCGTACTCCTCTCACTGCTCCTCTTCTCGCTGACCCCACTCCACTCGTTGCTGACCCTGCTCCTCTCCTCGCTGACCCCAGTCCTCTCCTCGCTGACCCCACTCCTCTCCTCGCTGACCCCGCTCCTCTCCTCACTGACCCCGCTTCTCTCCTCGCTGACCCCAGTCCTCTCCTCGCTGACCCCACTCCTCTCCTCGCTGACCCCGCTTCTCTCCTCGCTGATCCCGCTCCTCTCCTCGCTGACCCCACTCCTCTCCTCGCTGACCCTGCTCCTCCCGTCGCTGACCCCGCTCCTCCCGTCGCTGACCCCGCTCCTCTCCTCGCTGACCCCACTACTCTCACTGCTCCTCTCCTCGCTGACCCCACTCCTCTCCTCGCTGACCCCGCTCCTCTCCTCGCTGACCGCGCTCCTCTCCTCGCTAACCCCACTCCTCCCGTCGCTGACCCCGATCCTCTCCTCGCTGACCCCACTCCACTCGTCGCAGACCCCACTCCTCCCGTCGCTGACCCCGCTCCTCTCCTCACTGACCCCACTCCTCTCCTCGCTGACCCCACTCCTCTCCTCGCTGACCCCGCTCCTCTCCTCGCTGACCCCACTCCTCTCCTCGCTGACCCCACCCACTCGTCACTTACCCCACTCCTCTCCTCGCTGATCCCTCTCCTCTCCTCGCTGACCTCGCTCCTCCAGTCGCTGATCCCGCTCCTCTCCTCACTGACCCCACTCCTCTCCTCGCTGACCTCGCTCCTCCAGTCGCTGAACCCTCTCCTCTCCTCGCTGACCCCACTCCTCTCCTCGTTGACCCCGCTACTCTCCTCGCTGTGACCCCACTCCTCTCCTCGTTGACCCCGCTCCTCTCCTCGATGTGACCCCACTCCTCTCCTCGCTGACCTCGCTCCTCCAGTCGCTGATCCCGCTCCTCTCCTCGCTGACCCCACTCCTCTCCTCGCTGACCCCACTCCTCCCGTCGCTGACCCCGCTCCTCTCCTCGTTGACCCCATTCCACTCGTCGCTGACCCCACTCCTCCCGTCGCTGACCCCGCTCCGCTCCTCACTGACCCCACTCCTCTCCTCGCTGACCCCGCTCCTCTCCTCGCTGACCCCGCTCCTCTCCTCGCTGACCCCGCTCCTATCCTCGCTGACCCCACTCCTCTCCTCGCTGACCCCACTCCACTCCTCGCTGACTCCGCACCTCTCCTCACTGACCCCACTCCTCTCCTCGCTGACCCCACTCCACTCCTCGCTGACCCCGCTCCTCTCCTCGCTGACCACACTCCTCTCCTCGCTGACCCCGCTCCTCTGCTCGCTGACCCCACTCCTCTCCTCGCTGACCCCGCTCCTCTCCTCGCTGACCCCACTCCTCCCGTCGCTGACCCCACTCCACTCCTCGCTGACCCCACTCCTCTCGTAGCTGACCCCGCTCCTCTCCTCGCTGACCCCACTCCTCTAACTGCCGCTCTCCTCGCTGACCCCACTCCAGTCGTTGCTGACCCTGCTCCTCTCCTCGCTGACCCCACTCCTCTTACTGCCCTTCTCCTCGCTGACCCCACTCCACTCGTTGCTGACCCTGCTCCTTTCCTCGCTGACCCCACTCCTCTTACTGCCCCTCTCCTCGCTGACCCCACTCCTCTCCTCGCTGACCCCACACCTCTCCTCGCAGACCCCACTCCTCTCCTCGCTGACCCCGCACCTCTCCTCGCTGACCCCGCTCCTCTCCTCGCTGACCCCACTCCTCTCCACGCTGACCCCGCTCCTCTCCTCGCTGACCCCACTCCTCCCGTCGCTGACCCCACTCCACTCCTCGCTGACCCCACTCCTCTCACTGCTCCTCTCCTCGCTGACCCCACTCCACTCGTTGCTTACCCCGCTCCTCTCCTCGCTGACCCCACTCCTCTCACTGCTCCTCTCCTCGCTGACCCCACTCCACTCGTTGCTTACCCCGCTCCTCTCCTCGCTGACTCCACTCCACTCGTTGCTGACCCCGCTCCTCTCCTCGCTGACCCCACTCCTCTCCTCGCTGACCCCGCTCCTCTCCTCGCTGACCCCACTCCACTCGTCGCTGACCCCGCTCCTCTCCTCGCTGACCCCACTCCACTCCTCGCTGACCCCACTCCACTCGTTGCTGACCCCGCTCCTCTCCTCGCTGACCCCAGTCCTCTCCTCGCTGACCCCACTCCACTCCTCGCTGACCCCGCACCTTTCCTCGCTGACCCTGCTCCTCTACTCGCTGACCCCAGTCCTCTCCTCGCTGACCCCACTCCTCTCCTCGCTGACCCCGCTCCTCTCCTCGCTGACCCCTTTTCTCCTCGCTGACCCCGCTACTCTCCTCGCTGACCCCAGTCCTCTCCTCGCTGACCCCACTCCAGTCCTCGCTGACCCCGCTCCTCCCGTCGCTGATCCCGCTCCTCTCCTCGCTGACCCCACTCCTCTCCTCGCTGACCCTGCTCCTCTCCTCGCTGACCCCGCTCCTCCCGTCGCTGATCCCGCTCCTCTCCTCGCTGACCCCACTCCTCTCCTCGCTGACCCTGCTCCTCTCCTCGCTGACCCCACTCCACTCGTCGCTGACCCCACTCCTCTCCTCGCTGACCCCGCTCCTCTCCTCGCTGACCCCACTCCTCTCCTCGCTGACCCTGCTCCTCTCCTCGCTGACCCCGCTCCTCCCGTCGCTGACCCCGCTCCTCTCCTCGCTGACCCCACTCCATTCGTCGCAGACCCCACTCCTCCCGTCGCTGACCCCACTCCTCTCCTCCCTGACCCCACACCTCTCACTGCTCCTCTCCTCGCTGACCCCACTCCACTCGTCGCTTACCCCACTCCTCTCCTCGCTGACCCCACTCCTCTCCTCGCTGACCTCGCTCCTCCAGTCGCTGAACCCTATCCTCCCATCGCTGACCCCGCTCCTCTCCTCGCTGACCCCACTCCTCTCCTCGCTGACCCCACTCCTCTCCTCGCTGACCTCGCTCCTCCAGTCGCTGATCCCGCTCCTCTCCTCGCTGACCCCACTCCTCTCCTCGCTGACCTCGCTCCTCCAGTCGCTGAACCCTCTCCTCCCATCGCTGACCCCGCTCCGCTCCTCACTGACCCCACTCCTCTCCTCGCTGACCCCGCTCCTCTCCTCGCTGACCCCGCTCCTCTCCTCGCTAACCCCACTCCTCCCGTCGCTGACCCCGATCCTCTCCTCGCTGACCCCACTCCACTCGTCGCAGACCCCACTCCTCCCGTCGCTGACCCCGCTCCTCTCCTCACTGACCCCACTCCTCTCCTCGCTGACCCCACTCCTCTCCTCGCTGACCCCGCTCCTCTCCTCGCTGACCCCACTCCTCTCCTCGCTGACCCCACCCACTCGTCACTTACCCCACTCCTCTCCTCGCTGATCCCTCTCCTCTCCTCGCTGACCTCGCTCCTCCAGTCGCTGATCCCGCTCCTCTCCTCACTGACCCCACTCCTCTCCTCGCTGACCTCGCTCCTCCAGTCGCTGAACCCTCTCCTCTCCTCGCTGACCCCACTCCTCTCCTCGTTGACCCCGCTACTCTCCTCGCTGTGACCCCACTCCTCTCCTCGTTGACCCCGCTCCTCTCCTCGATGTGACCCCACTCCTCTCCTCGCTGACCTCGCTCCTCCAGTCGCTGATCCCGCTCCTCTCCTCGCTGACCCCACTCCTCTCCTCGCTGACCGAACTCCTCCCGTCGCTGACCCCGCTCCTCTCCTCGCTGACCCCATTCCACTCGTCGCTGACCCCACTCCTCCCGTCGCTGACCCAGCTCCGCTCCTCACTGACCCCACTCCTCTCCTCGCTGACCCCGCTCCTCTCCTCGCTGACCCCGCTCCTCTCCTCGCTGACCCTGCTCCTCCCGTCGCTGACCCCGCTCCTCTCCTCGCTGACCCCACTCCTCTCCTCGCTGACCCCACTCCACTCCTCGCTGACTCCGCACCTCTCCTCACTGACCCCACTCCTCTCCTCGCTGACCCCACTCCTCCCGTCGCTGACCCCACTCCACTCCTCGCTGTCTCCACTCCTCTCCTCGCTGACCCCGCTCCTCTCCTCGCTGACCCCACTCCTCTTACTGTCCCTCTCCTCGCTGACCCCACTCCTCTCCTCGCTGACCACGCACTTCTCCTCGCTGACCCCACTCCTCTCCTCGCTGACCCCGCACCTCTCCTCGCTGACCCCGCTCCTCTCCTCACTGACCCCACTCCTCTCCTCGCTGACCCCGCTCCTCTCCTCGCTGACCCCAATCCTCCCGTCGCTGACCCCACTCCACTCCTCGCTGACCGTACTCCTCTCACTGCTCCTCTTCTCGCTGACCCCACTCCACTCGTTGCTGACCCTGCTCCTCTCCTCGCTGACCCCGATCCTCTCCTCGCTGACCCCACTCCACTCGTCGCAGACCCCACTCCTCCCGTCGCTGACCCCGCTCCTCTCCTCACTGACCCCACTCCTCTCCTCGCTGACCCCACTCCTCTCCTCGCTGACCCCGCTCCTCTCCTCGCTGACCCCACTCCTCTCCTCGCTGACCCCACCCACTCGTCACTTACCCCACTCCTCTCCTCGCTGATCCCTCTCCTCTCCTCGCTGACCTCGCTCCTCCAGTCGCTGATCCCGCTCCTCTCCTCACTGACCCCACTCCTCTCCTCGCTGACCTCGCTCCTCCAGTCGCTGAACCCTCTCCTCTCCTCGCTGACCCCACTCCTCTCCTCGTTGACCCCGCTACTCTCCTCGCTGTGACCCCACTCCTCTCCTCGTTGACCCCGCTCCTCTCCTCGATGTGACCCCACTCCTCTCCTCGCTGACCTCGCTCCTCCAGTCGCTGATCCCGCTCCTCTCCTCGCTGACCCCACTCCTCTCCTCGCTGACCCCACTCCTCCCGTCGCTGACCCCGCTCCTCTCCTCGTTGACCCCATTCCACTCGTCGCTGACCCCACTCCTCCCGTCGCTGACCCCGCTCCGCTCCTCACTGACCCCACTCCTCTCCTCGCTGACCCCGCTCCTCTCCTCGCTGACCCCGCTCCTCTCCTCGCTGACCCCGCTCCTATCCTCGCTGACCCCACTCCTCTCCTCGCTGACCCCACTCCACTCCTCGCTGACTCCGCACCTCTCCTCACTGACCCCACTCCTCTCCTCGCTGACCCCACTCCACTCCTCGCTGACCCCGCTCCTCTCCTCGCTGACCACACTCCTCTCCTCGCTGACCCCGCTCCTCTGCTCGCTGACCCCACTCCTCTCCTCGCTGACCCCACTCCTCTCCTCGCTGACCCCACTCCTCCCGTCGCTGACCCCACTCCACTCCTCGCTGACCCCACTCCTCTCGTAGCTGACCCCGCTCCTCTCCTCGCTGACCCCACTCCTCTTACTGCCGCTCTCCTCGCTGACCCCACTCCAGTCGTTGCTGACCCTGCTCCTCTCCTCGCTGACCCCACTCCTCTTACTGCCCTTCTCCTCGCTGACCCCACTCCACTCGTTGCTGACCCTGCTCCTTTCCTCGCTGACCCCACTCCTCTTACTGCCCCTCTCCTCGCTGACCCCACTCCTCTCCTCGCTGACCCCACACCTCTCCTCGCAGACCCCACTCCTCTCCTCGCTGACCCCGCACCTCTCCTCGCTGACCCCGCTCCTCTCCTCGCTGACCCCACTCCTCTCCACGCTGACCCCGCTCCTCTCCTCGCTGACCCCACTCCTCCCGTCGCTGACCCCACTCCACTCCTCGCTGACCCCACTCCTCTCACTGCTCCTCTCCTCGCTGACCCCACTCCACTCGTTGCTTACCCCGCTCCTCTCCTCGCTGACCCCACTCCTCTCACTGCTCCTCTCCTCGCTGACCCCACTCCACTCGTTGCTTACCCCGCTCCTCTCCTCGCTGACTCCACTCCACTCGTTGCTGACCCCGCTCCTCTCCTCGCTGACCCCACTCCTCTCCTCGCTGACCCCGCTCCTCTCCTCGCTGACCCCACTCCACTCGTCGCTGACCCCGCTCCTCTCCTCGCTGACCCCACTCCACTCCTCGCTGACGCCACTCCACTCGTTGCTGACCCCGCTCCTCTCCTCGCTGACCCCAGTCCTCTCCTCGCTGACCCCACTCCACTCCTCGCTGACCCCGCACCTTTCCTCGCTGACCCTGCTCCTCTACTCGCTGACCCCAGTCCTCTCCTCGCTGACCCCACTCCTCTCCTCGCTGACCCCGCTCCTCTCCTCGCTGACCCCTTTTCTCCTCGCTGACCCCGCTACTCTCCTCGCTGACCCCAGTCCTCTCCTCGCTGACCCCACTCCAGTCCTCGCTGACCCCGCTCCTCCCGTCGCTGATCCCGCTCCTCTCCTCGCTGACCCCACTCCTCTCCTCGCTGACCCTGCTCCTCTCCTCGCTGACCCCGCTCCTCCCGTCGCTGATCCCGCTCCTCTCCTCGCTGACCCCACTCCTCTCCTCGCTGACCCTGCTCCTCTCCTCGCTGACCCCACTCCACTCGTCGCTGACCCCACTCCTCTCCTCGCTGACCCCGCTCCTCTCCTCGCTGACCCCACTCCTCTCCTCGCTGACCCTGCTCCTCTCCTCGCTGACCCCGCTCCTCCCGTCGCTGACCCCGCTCCTCTCCTCGCTGACCCCACTCCATTCGTCGCAGACCCCACTCCTCCCGTCGCTGACCCCACTCCTCTCCTCCCTGACCCCACACCTCTCACTGCTCCTCTCCTCGCTGACCCCACTCCACTCGTCGCTTACCCCACTCCTCTCCTCGCTGGCCCCACTCCTCTCCTCGCTGACCTCGCTCCTCCAGTCGCTGAACCCTCTCCTCCCATCGCTGACCCCGCTCCTCTCCTCGCTGACCCCACTCCTCTCATCGCTGACCCCACTCCTCTCCTCGCTGACCTCGCTCCTCCAGTCGCTGATCCCGCTCCTCTCCTCGCTGACCCCACTCCTCTCCTCGCTGACCTCGCTCCTCCAGTCGCTGAACCCTCTCCTCCCATCGCTGACCCCGCTCCTCTCCTCGCTGACCCCACTCCTCTCCTCGCTGACCCCACTCCTCTCCTCGCTGACCCCGCTCCTCTCCTCGCTGACCCCGCTCCTCTCCTCGCTAACCCCACTCCTCCCGTCGCTGACCCCGATCCTCTCCTCGCTGACCCCACTCCACTCGTCGCAGACCCCACTCCTCCCGTCGCTGACCCCGCTCCTCTCCTCACTGACCCCACTCCTCTCCTCGCTGACCCCACTCCTCTCCTCGCTGACCCCGCTCCTCTCCTCGCTGACCCCACTCCTCTCCTCGCTGACCCCACCCACTCGTCACTTACCCCACTCCTCTCCTCGCTGATCCCTCTCCTCTCCTCGCTGACCTCGCTCCTCCAGTCGCTGATCCCGCTCCTCTCCTCACTGACCCCACTCCTCTCCTCGCTGACCTCGCTCCTCCAGTCGCTGAACCCTCTCCTCTCCTCGCTGACCCCACTCCTCTCCTCGTTGACCCCGCTACTCTCCTCGCTGTGACCCCACTCCTCTCCTCGCTGACCCCGCTCCTCTCCTCGCTGACCCCACTCCTCTTACTGCCGCTCTCCTCGCTGACCCCACTCCAGTCGTTGCTGACCCTGCTCCTCTCCTCGCTGACCCCACTCCTCTTACTGCCCTTCTCCTCGCTGACCCCACTCCACTCGTTGCTGACCCTGCTCCTTTCCTCGCTGACCCCACTCCTCTTACTGCCCCTCTCCTCGCTGACCCCACTCCTCTCCTCGCTGACCCCACACCTCTCCTCGCAGACCCCACTCCTCTCCTCGCTGACCCCGCTCCTCTGCTCGCTGACCCCACTCCTCTCCTCGCTGACCCCGCTCCTCTCCTCGCTGACCCCACTCCTCCCGTCGCTGACCCCACTCCACTCCTCGCTGACCCCACTCCTCTCGTAGCTGACCCCGCTCCTCTCCTCGCTGACCCCACTCCTCTAACTGCCGCTCTCCTCGCTGACCCCACTCCAGTCGTTGCTGACCCTGCTCCTCTCCTCGCTGACCCCACTCCTCTTACTGCCCTTCTCCTCGCTGACCCCACTCCACTCGTTGCTGACCCTGCTCCTTTCCTCGCTGACCCCACTCCTCTTACTGCCCCTCTCCTCGCTGACCCCACTCCTCTCCTCGCTGACCCCACACCTCTCCTCGCAGACCCCACTCCTCTCCTCGCTGACCCCGCACCTCTCCTCGCTGACCCCGCTCCTCTCCTCGCTGACCCCACTCCTCTCCACGCTGACCCCGCTCCTCTCCTCGCTGACCCCACTCCTCCCGTCGCTGACCCCACTCCACTCCTCGCTGACCCCACTCCTCTCACTGCTCCTCTCCTCGCTGACCCCACTCCACTCGTTGCTTACCCCGCTCCTCTCCTCGCTGACCCCACTCCTCTCACTGCTCCTCTCCTCGCTGACCCCACTCCACTCGTTGCTTACCCCGCTCCTCTCCTCGCTGACTCCACTCCACTCGTTGCTGACCCCGCTCCTCTCCTCGCTGACCCCACTCCTCTCCTCGCTGACCCCGCTCCTCTCCTCGCTGACCCCACTCCACTCGTCGCTGACCCCGCTCCTCTCCTCGCTGACCCCACTCCACTCCTCGCTGACCCCACTCCACTCGTTGCTGACCCCGCTCCTCTCCTCGCTGACCCCAGTCCTCTCCTCGCTGACCCCACTCCACTCCTCGCTGACCCCGCACCTTTCCTCGCTGACCCTGCTCCTCTACTCGCTGACCCCAGTCCTCTCCTCGCTGACCCCACTCCTCTCCTCGCTGACCCCGCTCCTCTCCTCGCTGACCCCTTTTCTCCTCGCTGACCCCGCTACTCTCCTCGCTGACCCCAGTCCTCTCCTCGCTGACCCCACTCCAGTCCTCGCTGACCCCGCTCCTCCCGTCGCTGATCCCGCTCCTCTCCTCGCTGACCCCACTCCTCTCCTCGCTGACCCTGCTCCTCTCCTCGCTGACCCCGCTCCTCCCGTCGCTGATCCCGCTCCTCTCCTCGCTGACCCCACTCCTCTCCTCGCTGACCCTGCTCCTCTCCTCGCTGACCCCACTCCACTCGTCGCTGACCCCACTCCTCTCCTCGCTGACCCCGCTCCTCTCCTCGCTGACCCCACTCCTCTCCTCGCTGACCCTGCTCCTCTCCTCGCTGACCCCGCTCCTCCCGTCGCTGACCCCGCTCCTCTCCTCGCTGACCCCACTCCATTCGTCGCAGACCCCACTCCTCCCGTCGCTGACCCCACTCCTCTCCTCCCTGACCCCACACCTCTCACTGCTCCTCTCCTCGCTGACCCCACTCCACTCGTCGCTTACCCCACTCCTCTCCTCGCTGACCCCACTCCTCTCCTCGCTGACCTCGCTCCTCCAGTCGCTGAACCCTATCCTCCCATCGCTGACCCCGCTCCTCTCCTCGCTGACCCCACTCCTCTCCTCGCTGACCCCACTCCTCTCCTCGCTGACCTCGCTCCTCCAGTCGCTGATCCCGCTCCTCTCCTCGCTGACCCCACTCCTCTCCTCGCTGACCTCGCTCCTCCAGTCGCTGAACCCTCTCCTCCCATCGCTGACCCCGCTCCGCTCCTCACTGACCCCACTCCTCTCCTCGCTGACCCCGCTCCTCTCCTCGCTGACCCCGCTCCTCTCCTCGCTAACCCCACTCCTCCCGTCGCTGACCCCGATCCTCTCCTCGCTGACCCCACTCCACTCGTCGCAGACCCCACTCCTCCCGTCGCTGACCCCGCTCCTCTCCTCACTGACCCCACTCCTCTCCTCGCTGACCCCACTCCTCTCCTCGCTCACCCCGCTCCTCTCCTCGCTGACCCCACTCCTCTCCTCGCTGACCCCACCCACTCGTCACTTACCCCACTCCTCTCCTCGCTGATCCCTCTCCTCTCCTCGCTGACCTCGCTCCTCCAGTCGCTGATCCCGCTCCTCTCCTCACTGACCCCACTCCTCTCCTCGCTGACCTCGCTCCTCCAGTCGCTGAACCCTCTCCTCTCCTCGCTGACCCCACTCCTCTCCTCGTTGACCCCGCTACTCTCCTCGCTGTGACCCCACTCCTCTCCTCGTTGACCCCGCTCCTCTCCTCGATGTGACCCCACTCCTCTCCTCGCTGACCTCGCTCCTCCAGTCGCTGATCCCGCTCCTCTCCTCGCTGACCCCACTCCTCTCCTCGCTGACCGAACTCCTCCCGTCGCTGACCCCGCTCCTCTCCTCGCTGACCCCATTCCACTCGTCGCTGACCCCACTCCTCCCGTCGCTGACCCAGCTCCGCTCCTCACTGACCCCACTCCTCTCCTCGCTGACCCCGCTCCTCTCCTCGCTGACCCCGCTCCTCTCCTCGCTGACCCTGCTCCTCCCGTCGCTGACCCCGCTCCTCTCCTCGCTGACCCCACTCCTCTCCTCGCTGACCCCACTCCACTCCTCGCTGACTCCGCACCTCTCCTCACTGACCCCACTCCTCTCCTCGCTGACCCCACTCCTCCCGTCGCTGACCCCACTCCACTCCTCGCTGTCCCCACTCCTCTCCTCGCTGACCCCGCTCCTCTCCTCGCTGACCCCACTCCTCTTACTGTCCCTCTCCTCGCTGACCCCACTCCTCTCCTCGCTGACCACACACTTCTCCTCGCTGACCCCACTCCTCTCCTCGCTGACCCCGCACCTCTCCTCGCTGACCCCGCTCCTCTCCTCACTGACCCCACTCCTCTCCTCGCTGACCCCGCTCCTCTCCTCGCTGACCCCAATCCTCCCGTCGCTGACCCCACTCCACTCCTCGCTGACCGTACTCCTCTCACTGCTCCTCTTCTCGCTGACCCCACTCCACTCGTTGCTGACCCTGCTCCTCTCCTCGCTGACCCCAGTCCTCTCCTCGCTGACCCCACTCCTCTCCTCGCTGACCCCGCTCCTCTCCTCACTGACCCCGCTTCTCTCCTCGCTGACCCCAGTCCTCTCCTCGCTGACCCCACTCCTCTCCTCGCTGACCCCGCTTCTCTCCTCGCTGATCCCGATCCTCTCCTCGCTGACCCCACTCCTCTCCTCGCTGACCCTGCTCCTCCCGTCGCTGACCCCGCTCCTCCCGTCGCTGACCCCGCTCCTCTCCTCGCTGACCCCACTACTCTCACTGCTCCTCTCCTCGCTGACCCCACTCCTCTCCTCGCTGACCCCGCTCCTCTCCTCGCTGACCCCGCTCCTCTCCTCGCTAACCCCACTCCTCCCGTCGCTGACCCCGATCCTCTCCTCGCTGACCCCACTCCACTCGTCGCAGACCCCACTCCTCCCGTCGCTGACCCCGCTCCTCTCCTCACTGACCCCACTCCTCTCCTCGCTGACCCCACTCCTCTCCTCGCTGACCCCGCTCCTCTCCTCGCTGACCCCACTCCTCTCCTCGCTGACCCCACCCACTCGTCACTTACCCCACTCCTCTCCTCGCTGATCCCTCTCCTCTCCTCGCTGACCTCGCTCCTCCAGTCGCTGATCCCGCTCCTCTCCTCACTGACCCCACTCCTCTCCTCGCTGACCTCGCTCCTCCAGTCGCTGAACCCTCTCCTCTCCTCGCTGACCCCACTCCTCTCCTCGTTGACCCCGCTACTCTCCTCGCTGTGACCCCACTCCTCTCCTCGTTGACCCCGCTCCTCTCCTCGATGTGACCCCACTCCTCTCCTCGCTGACCTCGCTCCTCCAGTCGCTGATCCCGCTCCTCTCCTCGCTGACCCCACTCCTCTCCTCGCTGACCGAACTCCTCCCGTCGCTGACCCCGCTCCTCTCCTCGCTGACCCCATTCCACTCGTCGCTGACCCCACTCCTCCCGTCGCTGACCCCGCTCCGCTCCTCACTGACCCCACTCCTCTCCTCGCTGACCCCGCTCCTCTCCTCGCTGACCCCGCTCCTCTCCTCGCTGACCCTGCTCCTCCCGTCGCTGACCCCGCTCCTCTCCTCGCTGACCCCACTCCTCTACTCGCTGACCCCACTCCACTCCTCGCTGACCCCGCTCCTCTGCTCGCTGACCCCACTCCTCTCCTCGCTGACCCCGCTCCTCTCCTCGCTGACCCCACTCCTCCCGTCGCTGACCCCACTCCACTCCTCGCTGACCCCACTCCTCTCGTTGCTGACCCCGCTCCTCTCCTCGCTGACCCCACTCATCTTACTGCCGCTCTCCTCGCTGACCCCACTCCTCTCCTCGCTGACCCCGCTCCTCTCCTCGCTGACCCCACTCCTCTCCTCGCTGACCCCACACTTCTCCTCGCTGACCCCACTCCTCTCCTCGCTGACCCCGCACCTCTCCTCGCTGACCCCGCTCCTCTCCTCACTGACCCCACTCCTCTCCTCGCTGACCCCGCTCCTCTCCTCGCTGACCCCAATCCTCCCGTCGCTGACCCCACTCCACTCCTCGCTGACCGTACTCCTCTCACTGCTCCTCTTCTCGCTGACCCCACTCCACTCGTTGCTGACCCTGCCCCTCTCCTCGCTGACCCCAGTCCTCTCCTCGCTGACCCCACTCCTCTCCTCGCTGACCCCGCTCCTCTCCTCACTGACCCCGCTTCTCTCCTCGCTGACCCCAGTCCTCTCCTCGCTGACCCCACTCCTCTCCTCGCTGACCCCGCTTCTCTCCTCGCTGATCCCGCTCCTCTCCTCGCTGACCCCACTCCTCTCCTCGCTGACCCTGCTCCTCCCGTCGCTGACCCCGCTCCTCCCGTCGCTGACCCCGCTCCTCTCCTCGCTGACCCCACTACTCTCACTGCTCCTCTCCTCGCTGACCCCACTCCTCTCCTCGCTGACCTCGCTCCTCCAGTCGCTGATCCCGCTCCTCTCCTCGCTGACCCCGCTCCTCTCCTCGCTGACCCCACTCCTCCCGTCGCGGACCCGCTCCACTCCTCGCTGACCCCGCTCCTCTCCTCGCTGACCCCGGTCCTTCCGTCGCTGACCCCACTCCTCCCGTCGCTGACCCGCTCCTCTCCTCGCTGACCCCACTCCTCTCCTCGCTGACCCCTCTCCTCTCCTCGCTGACCCCGCTCCTCTCCTCGCTGACCCCACTCCACTCCTCGCTGACCCCACTCCTCTCACTGCTCCTCTCCTCGCTGACCCCACTCCACTCGTTGCTGACCCCGCTCCTCTCCTCGCTGACCCCACTCCTCTCCTCGCTGACCCCGCTCCTCTCCTCGCTGACCCCACTCCTCTCCTCGCTGACCCCACTCCTCTCCTTGCTGACCCCGCTTCTCTCCTCGCTGATCCCGATCCTCTCCTCGCTGACCCCACTCCTCTCCTCGCTGACCCTGCTCCTCCCGTCGCTGACCCCGCTCCTCCCGTCGCTGACCCCGCTCCTCTCCTCGCTGACCCCACTACTCTCACTGCTCCTCTCCTCGCTGACCCCACTCCTCTCCTCGCTGACCCCGCTCCTCTCCTCGCTGACCCCGCTCCTCTCCTCGCTAACCCCACTCCTCCCGTCGCTGACCCCGATCCTCTCCTCGCTGACCCCACTCCACTCGTCGCAGACCCCACTCCTCCCGTCGCTGACCCCGCTCCTCTCCTCACTGACCCCACTCCTCTCCTCGCTGACCCCACTCCTCTCCTCGCTGACCCCGCTCCTCTCCTCGCTGACCCCACTCCTCTCCTCGCTGACCCCACCCACTCGTCACTTACCCCACTCCTCTCCTCGCTGATCCCTCTCCTCTCCTCGCTGACCTCGCTCCTCCAGTCGCTGATCCCGCTCCTCTCCTCACTGACCCCACTCCTCTCCTCGCTGACCTCGCTCCTCCAGTCGCTGAACCCTCTCCTCTCCTCGCTGACCCCACTCCTCTCCTCGTTGACCC
The DNA here is from genome assembly GCF_044704955.1 of Pristiophorus japonicus. NCBI lineage: Eukaryota > Metazoa > Chordata > Chondrichthyes > Pristiophoridae > Pristiophorus > Pristiophorus japonicus. The sequence goes on from NC_091981.1 coordinate 72,668,424, forward strand.
CGCTACTCTCCTCGCTGTGACCCCACTCCTCTCCTCGTTGACCCCGCTCCTCTCCTCGATGTGACCCCACTCCTCTCCTCGCTGACCTCGCTCCTCCAGTCGCTGATCCCGCTCCTCTCCTCGCTGACCCCACTCCTCTCCTCGCTGACCGAACTCCTCCCGTCGCTGACCCCGCTCCTCTCCTCGCTGACCCCATTCCACTCGTCGCTGACCCCACTCCTCCCGTCGCTGACCCCGCTCCGCTCCTCACTGACCCCACTCCTCTCCTCGCTGACCCCGCTCCTCTCCTCGCTGACCCCGCTCCTCTCCTCGCTGACCCTGCTCCTCCCGTCGCTGACCCCGCTCCTCTCCTCGCTGACCCCACTCCTCTACTCGCTGACCCCACTCCACTCCTCGCTGACCCCGCTCCTCTGCTCGCTGACCCCACTCCTCTCCTCGCTGACCCCGCTCCTCTCCTCGCTGACCCCACTCCTCCCGTCGCTGACCCCACTCCACTCCTCGCTGACCCCACTCCTCTCGTTGCTGACCCCGCTCCTCTCCTCGCTGACCCCACTCATCTTACTGCCGCTCTCCTCGCTGACCCCACTCCTCTCCTCGCTGACCCCGCTCCTCTCCTCGCTGACCCCACTCCTCTCCTCGCTGACCCCACACTTCTCCTCGCTGACCCCACTCCTCTCCTCGCTGACCCCGCACCTCTCCTCGCTGACCCCGCTCCTCTCCTCACTGACCCCACTCCTCTCCTCGCTGACCCCGCTCCTCTCCTCGCTGACCCCAATCCTCCCGTCGCTGACCCCACTCCACTCCTCGCTGACCGTACTCCTCTCACTGCTCCTCTTCTCGCTGACCCCACTCCACTCGTTGCTGACCCTGCTCCTCTCCTCGCTGACCCCAGTCCTCTCCTCGCTGACCCCACTCCTCTCCTCGCTGACCCCGCTCCTCTCCTCACTGACCCCGCTTCTCTCCTCGCTGACCCCAGTCCTCTCCTCGCTGACCCCACTCCTCTCCTCGCTGACCCCGCTTCTCTCCTCGCTGATCCCGCTCCTCTCCTCGCTGACCCCACTCCTCTCCTCGCTGACCCTGCTCCTCCCGTCGCTGACCCCGCTCCTCCCGTCGCTGACCCCGCTCCTCTCCTCGCTGACCCCACTACTCTCACTGCTCCTCTCCTCGCTGACCCCACTCCTCTCCTCGCTGACCTCGCTCCTCCAGTCGCTGATCCCGCTCCTCTCCTCGCTGACCCCGCTCCTCTCCTCGCTGACCCCACTCCTCCCGTCGCGGACCCGCTCCACTCCTCGCTGACCCCGCTCCTCTCCTCGCTGACCCCGGTCCTTCCGTCGCTGACCCCACTCCTCCCGTCGCTGACCCGCTCCTCTCCTCGCTGACCCCACTCCTCTCCTCGCTGACCCCTCTCCTCTCCTCGCTGACCCCGCTCCTCTCCTCGCTGACCCCACTCCACTCCTCGCTGACCCCACTCCTCTCACTGCTCCTCTCCTCGCTGACCCCACTCCACTCGTTGCTGACCCCGCTCCTCTCCTCGCTGACCCCACTCCTCTCCTCGCTGACCCCGCTCCTCTCCTCGCTGACCCCACTCCTCTCCTCGCTGACCCTACTCCGCTCCTTGCTGACCCCGCTCCTCTCCTCGCTGACCCCACTCCTCTCCTCGCTGACCCCGCTCCCCTCCTCGCTGACCCCGCTCCTCTCCTCGCTGACCCCACTCCTCTCCTCGCTGACCCAACTCCTCTCCTCGCTGATCCCACTCCACTCGTCGCTGACCCCACTCCTCCCGTCACTGACCCCGCTCCTCTCCTCGCTGACCCCACTCCTCCCCTCGCTGAACCCGCTCATCTCCTTGCTGACCCCACTCCTCTCCTCGCTGATCCCGTTCCTCTCCTCGCTGACCCCACTCCACTCATCGCTGACCCCACTCCTCCCCTCGCTGACCCCACTCCTCCCGTCGCTGACCCGCTCCTCTCCTTGCTGACCCCACTCCTCTCCTCGCTGACCCCGCTCCTCTCCTCGCTGACCCCACTCCACTCGTCGCTGACCCCACTCCTCCCGTCGCTGACCCCACTCCTCTCCTCGCTGTCCCCACTCCTCTCACTGCTCCTTTTCTCACTGACCCCACTCCACTCGTTGCTGACCCCGCTCCTCACCTCACTGACCCCACTCCTCTCCTCGCTGACCCCACTCCTCTCCTCGCTGACCCCGCTCCTCCTGTCGCTGACCCCGCTCCTCCCGTTGCTGACCCCACTCCTCCCGTCGCTGACCCCACTCCTCCCGTTGCTGACCCACTCCTCTCCTCGCTGACCCCACTCCTCCCCTCGCTGACCCCGCTCCTCTCCTCGCTGACCCCACTCCTCTCCTCGCTGATCATCATAGAATCATAGAAGTTTACAGCACAGAATGAGGCCATTTCGGCCCATCATGTCCATGCTGGCCAACAAGAGGCTATCCAACCAAGATTCACTTTCCAGCTCTAGGTCCATAGTTATGGCACTTCAGGTGCACATCCCAGTCCTTTTTAAATATGGTGAAGGTTTCTGCCTCTACCACCCTTTCAGGCAATGAGTTCCAGATGATCACAACCCTTTGCATGAAGAAATTTCACCTCAAATCCTCGCTAAGCCTTCTACCAATTACTTTAGATTTTATGCCCCCTGGTTGTTGAGCCCACTGCTAAGGGAATAGGCCCTTTCTATCCACAATATCTAGGCCCCTCATAATGTTATATACCTCAATGAGGTCTCCCCTCAGCCTCCTCTGTTCCAATGAAAACAAATCCAGCCGATTTAATCTGTCCTCATAACTTAGATTCACCACTCTCAGCAATATCCTCGTAAATCTCCTCTGTACCCTCTCCAGTGCAATTACGTCATCCCTGTAATGCGCTGACCAGAACTGCACGCAGTACTCCAGCTGTGGCCTAAACAATGTTTTATACAGTTCAAGCATTTGCCACTGTTCTGCCCACCTGACCAGTTGATTGATATATTCCTGCAGTCCGCAGCTTTCTTCTTCATTATTAACCAGACAGACGATTTTATTATCATCTAACAAATTCTTAATCATGCCCCCTATATTCAAGTCAAGATCATTGTATATCACAAAAAGCAAGGGACCTAATACTGAGCTCTGCATAACCCCACTGGATACATCCTTCGAGTTGCAAAACACCCATCAACCATTACCCTTTGCTTCCTGCCTCCGAGCCAATTTTGGATCCAACTTGTCACTTTGCCCTGGATTCCATGGGCATTTACTTTTGTGACCAGTCTGCCATGTGGGACCTAATCAAAAGCTTTGCTAAAATACATATACACCACATCATACACTTTGCCCTCATCGACCCTCCTGGTTACCTCCTCGAAAAATTAAATCAAGTTAGTCAGATACTACCTTCCCTTAACAAATTTGTGCTGACTGTCCTTGATTAATCCGTGTCTTTCCAAGTGAAGATTTATCCTGTCCTTCAGGATTGTTTCCAATACTTTTCCCACCACTGAGGTTAGGCTGACTGGCCTATAATTACTCGGTTTATCCCTTTCTCCCTTCTTAAACATTAGCAGTCCTCCAGTCCTCTGGCTCCACACCTGAAGCCAGAGAGGATTGGAAAATGATCGTCAAAGTCTCTGCTATTTCCTCTTTTGCTTCACTTAACAGCCTGGGAAACATTTCATCCGGGCCTGGGGATTTATCCACTTTCATAAGAACATAAGAACATAAGAATTAGGATCAGGAGTAGGCCATCTAGCCCCTCGAGCCTGCTCCGCCATTCAATAAGATCATGGCTGATCTGGCCGTGGACTCAGCTCCACTTACCCGCCCTCTCCCCGAAACCCTTAATTCCCTTATTGGTTAAAAATCTATCTATCTGTGACTTGAATACATTCAATGAGCTAGCCTCAACTGCTTCCTTGGGCAGAGAATTCCACAGATTCACAACCCTCTGGGAGAAGAAATTCCTTCTCAACTCGGTTTTAAATTGGCTCCCCCGTATTTTGAGGTTGTGCCCCCTAGTTCTAGTCTCCCAGACCAGTGGAAACAACCTCTCTGCCTCTATCTTGTCAATCCCTTTCATGATTTTAAATGTTTCTATAAGATCACCCCTCATCCTTCTGAACTCCAACGAGTAAAGACCCAGTCTACTCAATCTATCATCATAAGGTAAGCCCCTCATCTCCGGAATCAGCCTAGTGAATCGTCTCTGTACCCCCTCCAAAGCCAGTATATCCTTCCTTAAGTAAGGTGAACAAAACTGCACGCAGTACTCCAGGTGCGGCCTTACCAATACCCTATACAGTTGCAGCAGGACCTCCCTGCTTTGTACTCCATCTCTCTCGCAATGAAGGCCAACATTCCATTCGCCTTCCTGATTACCTGCTGCACCTGCAAACTAACTTTTTGGGATTCATGCACAAGGAAGTGCCCTCGCCCGGCTCTCGAGGGGAAAATCCCCGGGGCTGGACGGGCTGACCGTGGAGTTCCACAGGGCGTTCTGGGACGTCCTGGGGAGCGACTACGCGCGGGTCCTGGGGGAAAGTCTGGCGACCGGGGAGATGCCCCTCTCTTGGCGCAGGGCAGTCATCGTCCTGCTGCCTAAGAAGGGCGATCTCCGCCTCCTTAAGAACTGGCGCCCGGTCTCCCTCCTCAGCACGGACTACAAAATCTTCGCCAGGGCGATGTCTGCTCGCCTTGGTGCCGTGCTGGACCACATGATCCACCCCGACCAGTCATACACGGTCCCGGGCCGGACAATCCACGATAACATCCATCTGGTCCGGGACCTCATCCATTGTTCCCAGGAGGCTGGTCTGTCGGTCGCCTTCCTATCCCTCGACCAAGAGAAGGCGTTCGACAGGGTGGATCACGACTATCTGCTCGGAACTCTGCGCGCTTTCGGGTTCGGGACGCATTTCGTCGCCCGGATCCGACTTTTGTACGCCGCCGCGGAGTGTCTGATTAAGGTTAACGGGTCCTTGACGGCGCCCCTTCGCTTTAGGAGAGGGGTGCGCCAGGGATGCCCCATGTCCGGCCAGTTATACGCCGTTTGCGTGGAGCCTTTCCTGCGCCTCTTGCGGACGAGGTTGACGGGACTGGCTCTGCAAGGGCCGGGCGTGGAGGTCGTCCTCTCGGCTTACGCCGATGACGTGCTCCTCGCGATAGAGGATCCCGCTGACCTGCGGAGGATGCGTGAGTGCCAGGAGATTTACTCGGCCGCGTCCTCCGCCAGGATCAACTGGGAGAAATGTTCCGGACTCCTGGTGGGTCAGTGGCGGGTGGACTCCCTGCCGGAGGAGCTCAGGCCTTTTGCCTGGAGCACGACCCATCTCCTCTATCTGGGAGTCTACCTTAGCCCCGACGAGGGAGCCTGGCCGGCGAACTGGCAGGAGCTGGAGGCCAAGGTCGCCGCTCGCCTAGGGCGCTGGACAGGACTGCTCCGAGTGCTGTCCTACAGGGGTCGAGCGCGAGTCATAAACCAGCTGGTGGCCGCAATGCTGTGGTACCGGCTGGTCACTTTGACCCCTCCCCCTGCGTTTGTCGCCAAGATACAGAAGAAGCTGGTGGACTTCTTCTGGAACAACAGGAAGCACTGGGTCTCTGCCGCGGTCTTGAGTCTCCCGCTTGAGGAGGGCGGTCAGTCGTTGGTGTGCGTCAGCGCCCAGCTCGCGACTTTCCGTCTTCAGACCCTGCAGAGATACCTTTACGTCGAGCCCCCTCCTAGGTGGTGCGCTCTGGCGAGGTATTTCTTCCGCCAGCAGCTCGACCTCAATTATGACACGCAGCTCCTGTTTGTGAACTTGGGGGGTGCCAGGACCGCCCTCCGGGAGCTGCCTGTCTTTTACAGGGAACTCATCAGGGTCTGGAACAAAGTCTCCACCAAGCGCAGCTCTCCGCCGGCTGGAGTGGCGGCCGTCCTGCAGGAACCGCTGCTCGGGAATCCGTACCTCCACGGCCGAGGCTTTATGTGGCGGTCGGAAGAGAGGGCTGTGGCTGGTGAGGTGACCAGGGTCAGGGACCTGCTCGATGGCGGAGGAGCGGGCTGGATGGCGCCAGACACGCTGGCGCGGCGCCTAAATTCTGCCAACGTCCGCCACGCGGCCGATGCCATCGAGTCGCTAAAAACAGCTCTGGGCCCTGACTCCATTAGGTGCATCGAGGAGGCTCAGGCACGTGGGGAGATCCCGTCCGAACTGACCCCCGTCCGGACGGAATTCCTCATCGGCGCCAAACCCCGGAACCTCCCTCGGGGGCCGGCGCCTCACAACTTGAGCCGCCTCGGGGAAATCCCCTCCGTGCCTTTCAGTTCCGCGCGGAGGGGTTTCCTGTACGGGCTGCTCCTGCACACCCTCAACTTTGCCATCCTCGCCGGCCGTCCGGACACGCCATGGCGTACCATCTTGCCGTCCGGAGGAGGCGGGGGTCCCCGATGGAGGGCACTCTACGCAGGGGTCCTCCCACTATTCATCGGGGACTTGGCCTGGAGGGTGGTGCACGGAGCAGTGCCGTGCAACAAATTTTTAAGCCGGTTCACGGACTCCCAGGCCGCCTGCAATTTCTGCGGTCTGGAGGAGTCCGTGTTCCATGTTTTTATGGAGTGCACAAGGTTGCAGCCCCTGTTCCACTATTTGAAGGGGCTGCTCCTGAAATTCTGGCTGCACTTCAGTCCCACTCTCCTGATCTTTGGGCACCCTGTGCGGAGGGGAGCGGGTAGGTCCGAGGGCCTCCTCGTAGGACTGCTCCTGGGCACGGCCAAGGGTGCCATCAGCCGGTCCAGGCAGCGGGCGGTCGAGGGGGTCGTTCAACCTGACTGCCTGCCTCTCTTCCGCTCTTACATCCGGTCCAGGGTGTCCTTGGAGATGGAGCACGCGGTGTCCACCGGTACGCTCGCGGCCTTCCGCGAGAGGTGGGCACCGGAGGGACTGGAGTGCATCATCACGCCCGGCAACCAAATTTTAATTTGATTTTACGTTTTAAAGTTTAATTTGTTTTAATTGCCGGTGCTTTTAGTGTCCCCCTCCCCTTTTATAGGGGGCACTGGGAAAATTTGATTTTAGCGCCCCAGGAAAAAAACCAAAAAAAATAATTTAAAAAAAAAAGGGGCCTTGTAAATGTCTGCTGTGTCACCCAGGTCGGGTGGCATGGTCTTAATGTTTTATGTTTTGCAGGTAAACTCAAAAGAGTTTCATGCACAAGGAAGTGCCCTCGCCCGGCTCTCGAGGGGAAAATCCCCGGGGCTGGACGGGCTGACCGTGGAGTTCCACAGGGCGTTCTGGGACGTCCTGGGGAGCGACTACGCGCGGGTCCTGGGGGAAACTCTCTTGGCGCAGGGCAGTCATCGTCCTGCTGCCTAAGAAGGGCGATCTCCGCCTCCTTAAGAACTGGCGCCCGGTCTCCCTCCTCAGCACGGACTACAAAATCTTCGCCAGGGCGATGTCTGCTCGCCTTGGTGCCGTGCTGGACCACATGATCCACCCCGACCAGTCATACACGGTCCCGGGCCGGACAATCCACGATAACATCCATCTGGTCCGGGACCTCATCCATTGTTCCCAGGAGGCTGGTCTGTCGGTCGCCTTCCTATCCCTCGACCAAGAGAAGGCGTTCGACAGGGTGGATCACGACTATCTGCTCGGAACTCTGCGCGCTTTCGGGTTCGGGACGCATTTCGTCGCCCGGATCCGACTTTTGTACGCCGCCGCGGAGTGTCTGATTAAGGTTAACGGGTCCTTGACGGCGCCCCTTCGCTTTAGGAGAGGGGTGCGCCAGGGATGCCCCATGTCCGGCCAGTTATACGCCGTTTGCGTGGAGCCTTTCCTGCGCCTCTTGCGGACGAGGTTGACGGGACTGGCTCTGCAAGGGCCGGGCGTGGAGGTCGTCCTCTCGGCTTACGCCGATGACGTGCTCCTCGCGATAGAGGATCCCGCTGACCTGCGGAGGATGCGTGAGTGCCAGGAGATTTACTCGGCCGCGTCCTCCGCCAGGATCAACTGGGAGAAATGTTCCGGACTCCTGGTGGGTCAGTGGCGGGTGGACTCCCTGCCGGAGGAGCTCAGGCCTTTTGCCTGGAGCACGACCCATCTCCTCTATCTGGGAGTCTACCTTAGCCCCGACGAGGGAGCCTGGCCGGCGAACTGGCAGGAGCTGGAGGCCAAGGTCGCCGCTCGCCTAGGGCGCTGGACAGGACTGCTCCGAGTGCTGTCCTACAGGGGTCGAGCGCTAGTCATAAACCAGCTGGTGGCCGCAATGCTGTGGTACCGGCTGGTCACTTTGACCCCTCCCCCTGCGTTTGTCGCCAAGATACAGAAGAAGCTGGTGGACTTCTTCTGGAACAACAGGAAGCACTGGGTCTCTGCCGCGGTCTTGAGTCTCCCGCTTGAGGAGGGCGGTCAGTCGTTGGTGTGCGTCAGCGCCCAGCTCGCGACTTTCCGTCTTCAGACCCTGCAGAGATACCTTTACGTCGAGCCCCCTCCTAGGTGGTGCGCTCTGGCGAGGTATTTCTTCCGCCAGCAGCTCGACCTCAATTATGACACGCAGCTCCTGTTTGTGAACTTGGGGGGTGCCAGGACCGCCCTCCGGGAGCTGCCTGTCTTTTACAGGGAACTCATCAGGGTCTGGAACAAAGTCTCCACCAAGCGCAGCTCTCCGCCGGCTGGAGTGGCGGCCGTCCTGCAGGAACCGCTGCTCGGGAATCCGTACCTCCACGGCCGAGGCTTTATGTGGCGGTCGGAAGAGAGGGCTGTGGCTGGTGAGGTGACCAGGGTCAGGGACCTGCTCGATGGCGGAGGAGCGGGCTGGATGGCGCCAGACACGCTGGCGCGGCGCCTAAATTCTGCCAACGTCCGCCACGCGGCTGATGCCATCGAGTCGCTAAAAACATCTCTGGGCCCTGACTCCGTTAGGTGCATCGAGGAGGCTCAAGCACGTGGGGAGATCCCGTCCGAACTGACCCCCGTCCGGACGGAATTCCTCATCGGCGCCAAACCCCGGAACCTCCCTCGGGGGCCGGCGCCTCACAACTTGAGCCGCCTCGGGGAAATCCCCTCCGTGCCTTTCAGTTCCGCGCGGAGGGGTTTCCTGTACGGGCTGCTCCTGCACACCCTCAACTTTGCCATCCTCGCCGGCCGTCCGGACACGCCATGGCGTACCATCTTGCCGTCCGGAGGAGGCGGGGGTCCCCGATGGAGGGCACTCTACGCAGGGGTCCTCCCACTATTCATCGGGGACTTGGCCTGGAGGGTGGTGCACGGAGCAGTGCCGTGCAACAAATTTTTAAGCCGGTTCACGGACTCCCAGGCCGCCTGCAATTTCTGCGGTCTGGAGGAGTCCGTGTTCCATGTTTTTATGGAGTGCACAAGGTTGCAGCCCCTGTTCCACTATTTGAAGGGGCTGCTCCTGAAATTCTGGCTGCACTTCAGTCCCACTCTCCTGATCTTTGGGCACCCTGTGCGGAGGGGAGCGGGTAGGTCCGAAGGCCTCCTCGTAGGACTGCTCCTGGGCACGGCCAAGGGTGCCATCAGCCGGTCCAGGCAGCGGGCGGTCGAGGGGGTCGTTCAACCTGACTGCCTGCCTCTCTTCCGCTCTTACATCCGGTCCAGGGTGTCCTTGGAGATGGAGCACGCGGTGTCCACCGGTACGCTCGCGGCCTTCCGCGAGAGGTGGGCACCGGAGGGACTGGAGTGCATCATCACGCCCGGCAACCAAATTTTAATTTGATTTTACGTTTTAAAGTTTAATTTGTTTTAATTGCCGGTGCTTTTAGTGTCCCCCTCCCCTTTTATAGGGGGCACTGGGAAAATTTGATTTTAGCGCCCCAAAAAAAACCCAAAAAAATAATTAAAAAAAAAAAAGGGGCCTTGAAAATGTCTGCTGTGTCACCCAGGTCGGGTGGCATGGTCTTAATGTTTTATGTTTTGCAGGTAAACTTAAAAGAGTTGCATGCACAAGGAACCAATGGTAGAGCAGTGGAGGCGTGTCCTGCTCAGTTGGAGCTGTGAGCAGTGAGAGGAGCAGCTAGCAACTTTTGCTCCTGCCTGGAGAGCCCTGAGACCAGCCCAGGAAGAGAAGGAAGAAAGGGGCTTCACCACCAACTTTACCCAGAGGGAGAGGAGGAGAAAAGAAAACATTTCAACTTTTTTACCATTCTGCAAGGAGTTGGAGAGAGGGGGAAAAGACCAACAACATCCAGTGTGGAAGGAGGGAGACTCTACATTCTACAGGTGGGTGTGGGTGCATTTCCCAAAAAGACTTTGTTGTTTCGGTGGGGGGAGGAAAGAAGACCACTGAGGGCCGGAACATCGCGGGGGGTGTGTGTGTGTGTGGTAGTGTGCGTGGGGGCTGTGCTTACAACTAGGCCCCCCCCCCACAATTGGAACCCCCCCACCCCCCCCACATTTGCCTAGCCTGGGATAGCTGGAGCTACCAGGCTGAAGATTGTCATTAATCACCCTATTAAAGATCGTTTAGGAGTGTGTGCCTGGTGGCTCTAGCTACCCCAGGTGAAGACGTCTTCTCCCCCCACCTGAAGACCAACCCAAAGACTGTGTTTTTTGTGTGTTTTGCCATCTGGGGAGTGCACCCACCCACAGCTGCGAGGGGAGACCTGCCCTCGCAGCCCCCCACCCCTTCCCACCCCCCTCTCTCTTTCTCCGTTACCCTCTGTTTCTCCCCTCTCTCTCTGAGAACCCTTTCCTTCCTAATTTTTAAAAAAAAAACCAATTAAGACAACTGAGCAGAGGGAGCAAGGCCTCTCCCCAATTGCCAACGAGGGGAGAGGTGCCTCGTTAAGGGCTCCTCTGCTCAGTTAAATATACGAGGCCATTAAAGACCATTAAGGCCTGTGACTTTGGGGTGGGTGTAGCCCTTAAAGGGACCCCGTGATGGCGACCCCATCCACGCCGGTGGCAGGGCCAGCGAAGACGTATGCGCAGGTGGCAACCGCTTCCACGGCACCTCCTGCGCCACCCGCTGCCCTGCCACCTTTCAGACTCATTACGAAGAAACACGGGGTCAAGAGCTACACTCACCCCACAATGAGCATCGAAGAGTGCGTGCGGGCGATGGCTGGGGTAGTCGGCCCCTCGGCCATTGTCGCAGCCTCCAAGATGTCTGGGAAGGCTGTTTTCTTCCTGGGGTCGGAGCGGGCGGTGTCCCTGGCCCTCGAAAGGGGGCTCACGGTGGGCGGGACGTTCCTGCCGGTGGATCCTCTCGAGGCCACCGCGCAGAGGGTCATCGTGTCGAACGTCCCGCCCTTTGTTCCCGCTGAGCTCCTCCTCCCTCACCTACAACAACTGGGGGAGGTAAGGTCGGGGATCAACCCCATACCGCTCGGCTTCAGGGAGAACAGCCTGCGCCACGTGTTCTCCTTCCGCCGCCAGCTCTTTGTCCGGCTGGCGCGGGAGGAGACGACGGAGGGAAATTTTAATGTGGTGCACGAGGGGACTGCCTACCGCGTCTTCTGGACGTCGGACGGCGTGCGGTGCCATGCCTGCAGGGAGGTGGGGCACGTTCGCAAGAACTGCCCTGCCTCCAAGGCCGCCAAACCACCGAAGGTGGCCAAGGCTGGCGCCGCCGCCACCCCTCCCCCTAGTTGCGTCCGCGTGCCGGGAGCTGTAGGTGCGCGGGCATCGTCGGAGGCCTTTGTTTTCAGGGCCTCCGGCGGGGGGGAGGGAGAGCGTCCGACCGGAAAGAAGGCGCGGAAGAAGGCAAAACATCTAGAGGCGGGTTCCCTCGGTGCGCCAGATAATTTGACCACCGCGCTCAGCCCAACCCAGTCACCGGCGAGCGCGTGGTGCCCCGAGCCCGTGCCCGAGCCCTTGAATAACACCACAGAGGGGCCCGGGCGCGGGAAAGGAAAGGAAAAGGGAGGGGCGGAGCGGGAGGCCTCGGCAGACATGGGGGTCTCCCTGCCTCCGCGCGCCCCCAGGAACAAAAGGAGGCGCGGCTCCGATGAGGCGGAGGGGGAACAACATCACTCCGCGGAGGAGTCGGTGCCCGCCGCGTGTCCCGCGTCCCCGACCAGCGCTCCCAAATTGCGCTGCAGGCGCGAAGAGTCTGTCCCCGGGGAGGGTGAGGCAGTCGAGGCTGCCCAGCCGCTGCCTCCTGGGGATGGAGTGGAAGATCTGCCTGTCGTGGGGGGCATGGGGACCGCGGAGGAATGCGTAGCCGCCGGGCCGGGCGTCCCGGGGACTGAGGCGGGCGGGGCCGAAAAGGCCGAACCTGAGCCCGCCCAGCCAATACCCAACTTCCCCCGGGAGTCGCTCGACCCGGCAGAAACACGAACTGATTTTGGTGAAACTGTAGATGCTGGGCCGGGGGGTGGCAGCGGGGAGGGGGAGGAACACCCACCCTCGCCCTTTACTTTGGAGCTGGAGCACTTGGGGAGCCTGGGGATCTCCTATGGCCGGGTCTCTCCTTGTTCTCCGGTTCCTGGGGCGGAGGGGGAACCCCTTCCGCTGTCATTTCCCGACCCAGCACCATTTTTAAAAGAGCCCAGTGGGGACTCCTCTGCCGACGATCCTGGGGGTGGGATCGGGGCAGAGCCAGGGCCGGTTGGAGCGGCCGGTTCATTTGCCGTACCTTGTGCGGTCGATGGGCTGGCTGCTGGCGGCCACCTCCCGGAGGAGGACGGGGACTCGGTGGGGGACGCGGGTGAAGACCTAGAGACCACCGCCAGCGAGGCGGTGGATCTGCTCGCGGCCGCCGCCGAGACCATCCTCATTCCTGCAAAGGAACTCCGGGACTTTTTGGCCCAGAGCCGGGGTCGCTGCAACCAAGCCTGACTGGCCCTGGAAAAATGGTCCGAGCCGGAGCTGATCAAGGGGTCCGTCCGCGCCGCCGTCAAAACCTTGGCTGTGGGCGGGCCCCTGACAAAGGCGCAACACCTTGAGCTGCGCGAGCTCGAGGGACTCCTCGCTGGGCTGCGGAGGGAGCGGAGTTCAACAAAAGACTCCGCTCCCTCCCCCACAATAGGTTAGGTAGAGGTTGCACTATGCTTTTGCCATGAAGATAACCATAGCCAGCCTCAACATCAACGGCGGCAGAGGGGCACGCCGTAGATTTGACAATTTTTCGCTCCTGCGGGAGGGGAAATATGCGGTGTGCTTCCTGCAAGAAACCCACACCGTTCCGGGAGACGAAGCCACGTGGCTCCTGGAATGGCAAGGAGAGGTCCGCATGAGCCACCTCACCGCCATTTCTAGTGGGGTGGCCATCTTGCTGGGCCCGCATTTTCAGCCGGAGATCTTGGGGGTCGAGGAGCCCGTGCCAGGCCACTTGCTGCACGTAACGGTTCGCCTGGGGGACGTGCCGCTCCATCTCGTGAACGTGTACGCCCCTCATCCCGGCCCGCAGCAAACGCGCTTCTTTGAAGAGGTGTCCGCTCTTCTTGGCTCCGTCGACGTCGGCGACTGCATTGTCCTCGGGGGGGATTTTAACTGCACCTTCGAGGCGAGGGACCGCTCCGGTGCCCCGCAGTGCATGACGGCGATGGAGAAGTTGAGGGACCTGGTCGGGTCCTTCGACTTGGTGGACGTCTGGCGAAATCTCCACCCCGACTCCAGCGCCTTTACTTGGGTGAGGCCTGGAGTTGGATGGTCCAGAGTCGACCGCCTTTACGTGTCTCGGGCGTACGTTTCCTGCGTCCCGGCAGCCTCCATGCGGCCGGTGCCGTGTTCGGACCACCACCTGGTGTGGGTGGAGCTCGCTTCGCTCCGCGCGAGGACGGGGTCCGCGTACTGGCACTTTAACAACCGGCTGCTGGAGGACGTGCGGTTCCAGGACTCGTTCCGTCGATTCTGGTCCGACTGGAGAAGGAAGCAGGGGGGCTTCCCCTCCTTGAGGCTATGGTGGGACGTGGGCAAGGCTCACGTCCGCGTCTTCTGTCAAGAGTACGCGAGGGGGTCGACCAAGAGGCGGGCGGCCAGAGTCGGGCGCCTAGAAAAAGAGGTGCTCGACCTGGAAGCCCGTCTCGGTCAAGTCGTCCAGGACCCGGCCCTGCGGACGGTGTACGAAGCGAAGAAGGCCGCGCTGAAGGACCTGCAGCTCGTCGGGTCCCGAGGCGCGTTCGTGAGGTCGCGGATCCGGTTCCTGCGGGATCTGGACCGCGGCTCCCCCTTCTTCTACTCGCTGGAAAAAAGGCAGAGTGTCCGTAAGCAGCTCTTGACGCTGCTGGCCGACGACGGCTCTCTCGTCTCGGATCCGGAGGGCGTCAACAACAGGGTCCGTGAATATTACGGGGCTCTGTTCTCTCCGGATCCGTCCAGCGAGGAAGCGCGTAGAGTTTTGTGGGAGGACCTGCCGAAGGTCAGCCCGGAGGGCGCCGAAAATCTGGAAGCTCCGCTAAGCCTGGCGGAGCTGACCGGTGCCCTCGCCCGGCTCTCGAGGGGAAAATCCCCGGGGCTGGACGGGCTGACCGTGGAGTTCCACAGGGCGTTCTGGGACGTCCTGGGGAGCGACTACGCGCGGGTCCTGGGGGAAAGTCTGGCGACCGGGGAGATGCCCCTCTCTTGGCGCAGGGCAGTCATCGTCCTGCTGCCTAAGAAGGGCGATCTCCGCCTCCTTAAGAACTGGCGCCCGGTCTCCCTCCTCAGCACGGACTACAAAATCTTCGCCAGGGCGATGTCTGCTCGCCTTGGTGCCGTGCTGGACCACATGATCCACCCCGACCAGTCATACACGGTCCCGGGCCGGACAATCCACGATAACATCTATCTGGTCCGGGACCTCATCCATTGTTCCCAGGAGGCTGGTCTGTCGGTCGCCTTCCTATCCCTCGACCAAGAGAAGGCGTTCGACAGGGTGGATCACGACTATCTGCTCGGAACTCTGCGCGTTTTCGGGTTCGGGACGCATTTCGTCGCCCGGATCCGACTTTTGTACGCCGCCGCGGAGTGTCTGATTAAGGTTAACGGGTCCTTGACGGCGCCCCTTCGCTTTAGGAGAGGGGTGCGCCAGGGATGCCCCATGTCCGGCCAGTTATACGCCGTTTGCGTGGAGCCTTTCCTGCGCCTCTTGCGGACGAGGTTGACGGGACTGGCTCTGCAAGGGCCGGGCGTGGAGGTCGTCCTCTCGGCTTACGCCGATGACGTGCTCCTCGCGGTAGAGGATCCCGCTGACCTGCGGAGGATGCGTGAGTGCCAGGAGATTTACTCGGCCGCGTCCTCCGCCAGGATCAACTGGGAGAAATGTTCCGGACTCCTGGTGGGTCAGTGGCGGGTGGACTCCCTGCCGGAGGAGCTCAGGCCTTTTGCCTGGAGCACGACCCATCTCCTCTATCTGGGAGTCTACCTTAGCCCCGACGAGAGAGCCTGGCCGGCGAACTGGCAGGAGCTGGAGGCCAAGGTCGCTGCTCGCCTAGGGCGCTGGACAGGACTGCTCCGAGTGCTGTCCTACAGGGGTCGAGCGCTAGTCATAAACCAGCTGGTGGCCGCAATGTTGTGGTACCGGCTGGTCACTTGACCCCTCCCCCTGCGTTTGTCGCCAAGATACAGAAGAAGCTGGTGGACTTCTTCTGGAACAACAGGAAGCACTGGGTCTCTGCTGCGGTCTTGAGTCTCCCGCTTGAGGAGGGCGGTCAGTCGTTGGTGTGCGTCAGCGCCCAGCTCGCGACTTTCCGTCTTCAGACCCTGCAGAGATACCTTTACGTCGAGCCCCCTCCTAGGTGGTGCGCTCTGGCGAGGTATTTCTTCCGCCAGCAGCTCGACCTCAATTATGACACGCAGCTCCTGTTTGTGAACTTGGGGGGTGCCAGGACCGCCCTCCGGGAGCTGCCTGTCTTTTACAGGGAACTCATCAGGGTCTGGAACAAAGTCTCCACCAAGCGCAGCTCTCCGCCGGCTGGAGTGGCGGCCGTCCTGCAGGAGCCGCTGCTCGGGAATCCGTACCTCCACGGCCGAGGTTTTATGTGGCGGTCGGAAGAGAGGGCTGTGGCTGGTGAGGTGACCAGGGTCAGGGACCTGCTCGATGGCGGAGGAGCGGGCTGGATGGCGCCAGACACGCTGGCGCGGCGCCTAAATTCTGCCAACGTCCGCCGCGCGGCCGATGCCATCGAGTCGCTAAAAACAGTTCTGGGCCCTGACTCCGTTAGGTGCATCGAGGAGGCTCAGGCACGTGGGGAGATCCCGTCCGAACTGACCCCCGTCCGGACGGAATTCCTCATCGGCGCCAAACCCCGGAACCTCCCTCGGGGGCCGGCGCCTCACAACCTGAGCCGCCTCGGGGAAATCCCCTCCGTGCCTTTCAGTTCCGCGCGGAGGGGTTTCCTGTACGGGCTGCTCCTGCACACCCTCAACTTTGCCATCCTCGCCGGCCGTCCGGACACGCCATGGCGTACCATCTTGCCGTCCGGAGGAGGCGGGGGTCCCCGATGGAGGGCACTCTACGCAGGGGTCCTCCCACTATTCATCGGGGACTTGGCCTGGAGGGTGGTGCACGGAGCAGTGCCGTGCAACAAATTTTTAAGCCGGTTCACGGACTCCCAAGCCGCCTGCAATTTCTGCGGTCTGGAGGAGTCCGTGTTCCATGTTTTTATTGAATGCACGAGGTTGCAGCCCCTGTTCCACTATTTGAAGGGGCTGCTCCTGAAATTCTGGCTGCACTTCAGTCCCACTCTCCTGATCTTTGCTACAACTAGGCCCCACACAAAACTGAACCCCCCCCCCCCCCCCCCAATTGCCTAGCCTGGGATAGCTGGAGCTACCAGTCTGAAGATTGTTTAAATCACCAATTAACATCGTTAGGAGTGTGTGCCTGGTGGCTCTAGCTACCCCAGGTGAAGACGTCTTCTCCCCCCACCTGAAGACCAACCCAAAGACTGTGCTTGTGTGTTTTGCCATCTGGGGAGTGCACCCACCCACAGCTGCGAGGGGAGACCTGCCCTCGCAGCCCCCCCCCCTTCCCACCCCCCTCTCTCGTTCTCCGTTACCCTCTGTTTCTCCCCTCTCTCTCTGAGAGCCCTTTCTTCCTAATTTAAAAAAAAAACCAATTAAGACAACTGAGCAGAGGGAGCAAGGCCCCTCCCCAATTACCAACTAGGGGAGAGGTGCCTCATTAAGAGCTCCTCTGCTCAGTCAAACCAAACGAGGCCAATCAAGACCATTAAGGCCTGTGACTTTGGGGTGGGTGTAGCCCTTAAAGGGACCCCGTGATGGCGACCCCATCCACGCCGGTGGCAGGGCCAGCAAGGACGTATACGCAGGTGGCAACCGCTTCCACGGCACCTCCTGCGCCACCCG
Organism: Pristiophorus japonicus; assembly: GCF_044704955.1. Classification (NCBI taxonomy): domain Eukaryota; kingdom Metazoa; phylum Chordata; class Chondrichthyes; family Pristiophoridae; genus Pristiophorus; species Pristiophorus japonicus. The sequence continues at coordinate 72,685,652 of NC_091981.1, forward strand.
CTGCCCTGCCACCTTTCAGACTTATAACCAGGAAACACGGGGTCAAGAGCTACACTCACCCCACAATAAGCATTGAGGAGTGCGTGCGGGCGATGGCTGGGGTAGTCGGCCCCTCGGCCATTGTAGCAGCCTCCAAGATGTCTGGGAAGGCCGTGTTCTTCCTGGGGTCGGAGCGGGCGGTGTCCCTGGCCCTCAAAAAGGGGCTCACGGTGGGCGGGACGTTCCTGCCGGTGGACCCTCTCGAGGCCACCGCGCAGAGGGTCATCATATCGAACGTCCCGCCCTTTGTTCCCGCTGAGCTCCTCCTCCCTCACCTACACCAACTGGGGGAGGTAAGGTCGGGGATCAACCCCATACCGCTCAGCCTCAGGGAGAACAGCCTGCGCCACGTGTTCTCCTTCCGCCGCCAGCTCTTTGTCCGGCTGGCGCGGGAGGAGACGACGGAGGGAAATTTTAATGTGGTGCACGAGGGGACTGCCTACCGCGTCTTCTGGACGTCGGACGGCGTGCGGTGCCATGCCTGTAGGGAGGTGGGGCACGTTCGCAAGAACTGCCCTGCCTCCAAGGCCGCCAAACCACCGAAGGCGGCCAAGGCTGGCGCCGCCGCCACCCCTCCCCCTAGTTGCGTCCGCGTGCCGGGAGCCGTAGGTGCGCGGGCATCGTCGGAGGCCTTTGTTTTCAGGGCCTCCGGCGGGGGGGAGGGAGCGCGTCCGAACGGAAGGAAGGCGCGGAAGAAGGCAAAACATCAAGAGGCGGGTCCCCTCAGTGCGCCGGAAAGTTTGACCACCGCGCTCAGCCCAACCCAGTCACCGGCGAGCGCGTGGTGCCCCGAGCCCGTGCCCGAGGCCTTGAATAACACCACAAAGGGGCCCGGGCGCGGGAAAGGAAAGGAAAAGGGGGGGGCGGAGCGGGAGGCCTCGGCAGACATGGGGGTCTCCCTGCCTCCGCGCGCCCCCAGGAACAAAAGGAGGCGCGGCTCCGATGAGGCGGAGGGGGAACAACATCCCTCCGCGGAGGAGTCGGTGCCCGCCGCGTGTCCCGCGTCCCCCACCAGCGCTCCCAAATTGCGCTGCAGGCGCGAAGAGTCTTTCCCCGGGGAGGGTGAGACAGTCGAGGCTGCCCAGCCGCTGCCTCCTGGGGAGGGCATGGAAGATCTGCCTGTCGTGGGGGGGGCGTGGGGCCAGCGGAAGAATGCATTGCCGCCGGGTCGAGCGTCCCGGGGACTGAGGCGGGCGGGGCCGAAAAGGCCGAACCTGAGCCCGCCCAGCCAATACCCAACTTCCCCCGGGAGTTGCTCGACCCGGCAGAAACACAATTTATTGATTTTAATGACACTGTAGATGCTGGGCCGGGGGGTGGCAGCGGGGAGGGGGAGGAACACCCACCCTCGCCCCTTACTTTGGAGCTGGAGCACTTGGAGGGCCTGGGGATTTCCTATGGCCGGGTCTCTCCTTGTTCTCCGGTTCCTGGGGTGGAGGGGGAACCCCTTCCGCTGTCATTTCCCGACCCAGCACCATTTTTAAAAGAGCCCAGTGGGGACTCCTCTGCCGACGATCCTGGGGGTGGGATCGGGGCAGAGCCAGGGCCGGTTGGAGCGGCCGGTTCATTTGCCGTACCTTGTGTGGTCGATGGGCCGGCTGCTGGCGGCCACCTCCCGGAGGAGGACGGGGACTCGGTGGGGGACGCGGGTGAAGACCTAGAGACCACCGCCAGCGAGGCGGTGGATCTGCTCGCGGCCGCCGCCGAGACCATCCTCATTCCTGCAAGGGAACTCCGGGACTTTTTGGCCCAGAGCCGGGGTCGCTGCGACCAAGCCCGACTGGCCCTGGAAAAATGGTCCGAGCCAGAGCTGATCAAGGGGTCCGTCCGCGCCGCTGTCAAAACCTTGGCCGCGGGCGGGCCTTTGACAAAGGCGCAACACCTTGAGCTGCGCGAGCTCGAGGGACTCCTCGCTGGGCTGCGGAGGGAGCGGAGTTCAACAAAAGACTCCGCTCCCTCCCCCACAATAGGTTAAGGTAGAGGTTGCACTATGCTTTTGCCATGAAGATAACCATAGCCAGCCTCAACATCAACAGCGGCAGAGGGGCACACCGTAGATTTGACAATTTTTCGCTCCTGCGGGAGGGGAAACATGCGGTGTGCTTCCTGCAAGAAACCCACACCGTTCCGGGAGACGAAGCCACGTGGCTTCTGGAATGGCAAGGAGAGGTCCGCATGAGCCACCTCACCGCCATTTCTAGTGGGGTGGCCATCTTGCTGGGCCCGCATTTTCAGCCGGAGATCTTGGGGGTCGAGGAGCCCGTGCCAGGCCGCTTGCTGCACGTAACGGTTCGCCTGGGGGACGTGCCGCTCCATCTCGTGAACGTCTACGCCCCTCAGCCCGGCCCGCAGCAAACGCGCTTCTTTGAAGAGGTGTCCGCTCTTCTTGGCTCCGTCGACGTCGGCGACTGCATTGTCCTCGGGGGGGATTTTAACTGCACCCTCGAGGCGAGGGACCGCTCCGGTGCCCCGCAGTGCATGACGGCGATGGAGAAGCTGAGGGACCTGGTCGGGTCCTTCGACTTGGTGGACGTCTGGCGAAATCTCCACCCCGACTCCAGCGCCTTTACTTGGGTGAGGCCTGGAGTAGGATGGTCTAGAGTCGACCGCTTTTACGTGTCTCGGGCGTACGTTTCCTGCGTCCCGGCAGCCTCCATGCGGCCGGTGCCGTGTTCGGACCACCACCTGGTGTGGGCGGAGCTCGCTTCGCTCCGCGCGAGGACGGGGTCCGCGTACTGGCACTTTAACAACCGGCTGCTGGAGGACGTGCGGTTCCAGGACTCGTTCCGTCGATTCTGGTCCGACTGGAGAAGGAAGCAGGGGGGCTTCCCCTCCTTGAGGCTATGGTGGGACGTGGGCAAGGCTCACGTCCGCGTCTTCTGTCAAGAGTACGCGAGGGGGTCGACCAAGAGGCGGGCGGCCAGAGTCGGGCGCCTAGAAAAAGTGGTGCTCGACCTGGAAGCCCGTCTCGGTCAAGTCGTCCAGGACCCGGCCCTGCGGATGGTGTACGAAGCGAAGAAGGCCGCGCTGAAGGACCTGCAGCTCGTCGGGTCCCGAGGCGCGTTCGTGAGGTCGCGGATCCGGTTCCTGCGGGATCTGGACCGCGGCTCCCCCTTCTTCTACTCGCTGGAAAAAAGGCAGAGTGTCCGTAAGCAGCTCTTGACGCTGCTGGCCGACGACGGCTCTCTCATCTCGGATCCGGAGGGCGTCAACAACAGGGTCCGTGAATATTACGGGGCTCTGTTCTCTCCGGATCCGTCCAGCGAGGAAGCGCGTAGAGTTTTGTGGGAGGACCTGCCGAAGGTCAGCCCGGAGGGCGCCGAAAATCTGGAAGCTCCGCTAAGCCTGGCGGAGCTGACCGGTGCCCTCGCCCGGCTCTCGAGGGGAAAATCCCCGGGGCTGGACGGGCTGACCGTGGAGTTCCACAGGGCGTTCTGGGACGTCCTGGGGAGCGACTACGCGCGGGTCCTGGGGGAAAGTCTGGCGACCGGGGAGATGCCCCTCTCTTGGCGCAGGGCAGTCATCGTCCTGCTGCCTAAGAAGGGCGATCTCCGCCTCCTTAAGAACTGGCGCCCGGTCTCCCTCCTCAGCACGGACTACAAAATCTTCGCCAGGGCGATGTCTGCTCGCCTTGGTGCCGTGCTGGACCACATGATCCACCCCGACCAGTCATACACGGTCCCGGGCCGGACAATCCACGATAACATCTATCTGGTCCGGGACCTCATCCATTGTTCCCAGGAGGCTGGTCTGTCGGTCGCCTTCCTATCCCTCGACCAAGAGAAGGCGTTCGACAGGGTGGATCACGACTATCTGCTCGGAACTCTGCGCGTTTTCGGGTTCGGGACGCATTTCGTCGCCCGGATCCGACTTTTGTACGCCGCCGCGGAGTGTCTGATTAAGGTTAACGGGTCCTTGACGGCGCCCCTTCGCTTTAGGAGAGGGGTGCGCCAGGGATGCCCCATGTCCGGCCAGTTATACGCCGTTTGCGTGGAGCCTTTCCTGCGCCTCTTGCGGACGAGGTTGACGGGACTGGCTCTGCAAGGGCCGGGCGTGGAGGTCGTCCTCTCGGCTTACGCCGATGACGTGCTCCTCGCGGTAGAGGATCCCGCTGACCTGCGGAGGATGCGTGAGTGCCAGGAGATTTACTCGGCCGCGTCCTCCGCCAGGATCAACTGGGAGAAATGTTCCGGACTCCTGGTGGGTCAGTGGCGGGTGGACTCCCTGCCGGAGGAGCTCAGGCCTTTTGCCTGGAGCACGACCCATCTCCTCTATCTGGGAGTCTACCTTAGCCCCGACGAGAGAGCCTGGCCGGCGAACTGGCAGGAGCTGGAGGCCAAGGTCGCTGCTCGCCTAGGGCGCTGGACAGGACTGCTCCGAGTGCTGTCCTACAGGGGTCGAGCGCTAGTCATAAACCAGCTGGTGGCCGCAATGTTGTGGTACCGGCTGGTCACTTGACCCCTCCCCCTGCGTTTGTCGCCAAGATACAGAAGAAGCTGGTGGACTTCTTCTGGAACAACAGGAAGCACTGGGTCTCTGCTGCGGTCTTGAGTCTCCCGCTTGAGGAGGGCGGTCAGTCGTTGGTGTGCGTCAGCGCCCAGCTCGCGACTTTCCGTCTTCAGACCCTGCAGAGATACCTTTACGTCGAGCCCCCTCCTAGGTGGTGTGCTCTGGCGAGGTATTTCTTCCGCCAGCAGCTCGACCTCAATTATGACACGCAGCTCCTGTTTGTGAACTTGGGGGGTGCCAGGACCGCCCTCCAGGAGCTGCCTGTCTTTTACAGGGAACTCATCAGGGTCTGGAACAAAGTCTCCACCAAGCGCAGCTCTCCGCCGGATGGAGTGGCGGCCGTCCTGCAGGAACCGCTGCTCGGGAATCCGTACCTCCACGGCCGAGGTTTTATATGGCGGTCGGAAGAGAGGGCTGTGGCTGGTGAGGTGACCAGGGTCAGGGACCTGCTCGATGGCGGAGGAGCGGGCTGGATGGCGCCAGACACGCTGGCGCGGCGCCTAAATTCTGCCAACGTCCGCCACGCGGCCGATGCCATCGAGTCGCTAAAAACAGCTCTGGGCCCTGACTCCGTTAGGTGTATCGAGGAGGCTCAAGCACGTGGGGAGATCCCGTCCGATCTGACCCCCGTCCGGACGGAATTCCTCATCGGCGCCAAACCCCGGAACCTCCCTCGGGGGCCGGCGCCTCACAACCTGAGCCGCCTCGGGGAAATCCCCTCCGTGCCTTTCAGTTCCGCGCGGAGGGGTTTCCTGTACGGGCTGCTCCTGCACACCCTCAACTTTGCCATCCTCGCCGGCCGTCCGGACACGCCATGGCGTACCATCTTGCCGTCCGGAGGAGGCGGGGGTCCCCGATGGAGGGCACTCTACGCAGGGGTCCTCCCACTATTCATCGGGGACTTGGCCTGGAGGGTGGTGCACGGAGCAGTGCGGTGCAATAAATTTTTAAGCCGGTTCACGGACTCCCAGGCCGCCTGCAATTTCTGCGGTCTGGAGGAGTCCGTGTTCCATGTTTTTATTCAGTGCACAAGGTTGCAGCCCCTGTTCCATTATTTGAAGGGGCTGCTCCTGAAATTCTGGCTGCACTTCAGTCCCACCCTCCTGATCTTTGGGCACCCTGTGCGGAGGGGAGCGGGTAGGTCCGAAGGCCTCCTCGTAGGACTGCTCCTGGGCACGGCCAAGGGTGCCATCAGCCGGTCCAGGCAGCGGGTGGTCGAGGGGGTCGTTCAACCTGACTGCCTGCCTCTCTTCCGCTCTTACATCTGGTCCAGGGTGTCCTTGGAGCTGGAGCACGCGGTGTCCACCGGTACGCTCGCGGCCTTCCGCGAGAGGTGGGCACCGGAGGGACTGGAGTGCATCATCACGCCCGGCAACCAAATTTTGATTTGATTTTACGTTTTTTAAGTTACATTGTCTTAATTGCCGGTGCTTTTAGTGTCCCCCTTCCCTTTTATAGGGGGCACTGGGGAAATTTGTGATTTTAGTGCCCAAAAAAAAAAGGGGGGAAAAAAAAAAAAAGGGCCTTGTAAATGTCTGGAGTGTCACCCAGGTCGGGTGGCACCGTTTAATGTTTTTATGTTTTGCAGGTAAACTCAAAAGAGTTTCATGCACAAGGATCCCCAGGTCCCTCTGCACCGCAGCATGTTGTAATTTCTCCCCATTCAAATAATATTCCCTTTTACTGTTTTTTTTCCCAAGGTGAATGACCTCACACTTTCCGACATTATATTCCATCTGCCAAACCTTCGCCCATTCGCTTAACCTATCTAAATCTTTTTGCAGCCTCTCTGTGTCCTCTACATAACCCGCTTTCCCACTAATCTTCGTGTCATCTGCAAATTTCGTTACACTACACTCTGTCCCCTCTTCCAGGTCATCTATGTATATTGTAAACAGTTGTGGTCCCAGCACTGATCCCTGTGGCACACCACTAACCACCGATTTCCAACCCGAAAAGGACCCATTTATCCCGACTCTCTGCTTTCTGTTCGCCAGCCAATTCTCTATCCATGCTAATACATTTCCTCTGACTCCGCGTACCTTTATCTTCTGCAGTAACCTTTTGTGTGGCACCTTATCGAATGCCTTTTGGAAATCTAAATACACCACATCGATCGGTACACCTCTATCCACCATGCTCGTTATATCCTCAAAGAATTCTAGTAAATTAGTTAAACATGATTTCCCCTTCATGAATCCATGCTGCGTCTGCTTGATTGCACTATTCCTATCTAGATGTCCCGCTATTTCTTCCTTAATGATAGTTTCAAGCATTTTCCCCACTACAGATGTTAAACTAACCGGCCTATAGTTACCTGCCTTTTGTCTGCCCCCTTTTTTAAACAGAGGCGTTACATTAGCTGCTTTCCAATCCGCTGGTACCTCCCCAGAGTCCAGAGAATTTTGGTAGATTATAACGAATGCATCTGCTATAACTTCCGCCATCTCTTTTAATACCCTGGGATGCATTTCATCAGACCAGGGGACTTGTCTAGCTTGAGTCCCATTAGCCTGTCCAGCACTACCCCCCTCGTGATAGTGATTGTCTCAAGGTCCTCCCTTCCCACATTCCCGTGACCAGCAATTTTTGGCATGGTTTTTGTGTCTTCCACTGTGAAGACCGAAGCAAAATAATTGTTTAAGGTCTCAGCCATTTCCACATTTCCCATTATTAAATCCCCCTTCTCATCTTCTAAGGGACCAACATTGACTTTAGTCACTCTTTTCCGTTTTATATATCTGTAAAAGCTTTTACTATCTGTTTTTATGTGTTGCGCAAGTTTACCTTCGAAATCTATCTTTCCTTTCTTTATTGCTTTTTTAGTCATTCTTTGCTGTTGTTTAAAATTTTCCCAATCCTCTAGTTTCCCACTAACCTTGGCCACCTTATACGCATTGGTCTTTGATTTGATACTTTCCTTTATTTCCTTGGTTATCCACGGCTGGTTATCCCTTCCCTTACCGCCCTTCTTTTTCACTGGAAAATATTTTTGTTGCGCACTATGAAAGAGCTCCTTAAAAGTCCTCCACTGTTCCTCAATTGTGCCACCGTTTAGCCTGTGTTTCCAGTCTACTTTAGCCAACTCTGCCCTCATCCCACTATAGTCCCCTTTGTTTAAGCATAGTACGCTCGTTTCTGATACAACTTCCTTACCCTCAATCTGTATTACAAATTCAACCATACTGTGATCACTCATTCCGAGAGGATCTTTTACCAGGAGATCCTTTACTTTTCCTGTCTCATTACACAGGACCAGATCTAAGATAGCTTGCTCCCTTGTAAGTTCTGTAACATACTGTTCTAAGAAACAATCCCGTATGCATTCTATGAATTCCTCCTCAAGGCTATCCCGTGCGATTTGAGCTGACCAATCGATATGTAGGTTAAAATCCCCCATGACTACTGCCGTTCCTTTTTCACAAGCCTCCATTATTTCCTTGATTATTGCCTGCCCCACCGTGAAGTTATTATTTGGGGGCCTATAAACTACGCCCACCAGTGACCTTTTTCCCCTTACTATCTCTAATCTCCACAATGATTCAACATTTTGTTCATTAGCGCCAATATCGTCTCTCACAACTGCCCTGATATCATCCTTTATTAACAGCTACCCCACCTCCTTTCCCTTCTTGTCTATCTTTCCGGATCGTCAGATACCCCTGTATGTTTAATTCCCAGTCTTGGCCACCCTGCAACCATGTTTCTGTAATGGCCACCAAATCATACCCATTTGTAATGATTTGTGCCGTCAACTCATTTACTTTATTTCGAATGCTGCGTGCATTTAGGTAGAGTGTTTTAATCCTAGTTTTTAAACCATGATTTTTAGTTTTGACCCCTCCTGCAGCCCCTTTATATTCAGTGGCTCTTTTTGTTTTTTGCCTTGGGTTTCTCTGCCCTCCACTTTTACTCATCTCCTTTCTGTCTTTTGATTTTGTCTCCTTTTTGTTTCCTTCTGTCTCCCTGCATTGGTTGCCATCCCCCAGCCATATTAGTTTAACTCCTCCCCAACAGCACTAGCAAACACTCCCCCTAGGACATTGGTTCCGGTCCTGCCCAGGTGCAGACCGTCCGGTTTGTACTGGTCCCACCTCCCCCAGAACCGGTTCCAATGCCCCAGGAATTTGAATCCCTCCCTGCTGCACCACTGCTCAAGCCACGTATTCATCTGAGCTATCCTGCGATTCCTACTCTGACTAGCACGTGGCACTGGTAGCAATCCTGAGATTACTACTTTTGAGGTCCTACTTTTTAATTTAGCTCCTAGCTCCTTAAATTCGTCTCGTAGGACCTCATCCCTTTTTTTACCTATGTCGTTGGTACCAATGTGCACCACGACAACTGGCTGTTCTCCCTCTCTTTTTAGAATGTCCTGCACCCGCTTCGAGACATCCTTGACCCTTGCACCAGGGAGGCAACATACCATCCTGGAGTCTCGGTTGCGGCCGCAGAAACGCCTATCTATTCCCCTTACAATTGAATCCCCTATCACTATCGCCCTCCCACTCTTTTTCCTGCCCTCCTGTGCAACAGAGCCAGCCATGGTGCCATGAACTTGGCTGCTGCTGCCCTCCCCTGATGAGTCATCCCCCTCAACAATACTCAAAGCAGTGTATCTGTTTTGCAGGGGGATGACTGCAGGGGACCCCTGCACTACCTTCCTTGCACTGCTCTTCCTGCTGGTCTTCCATTCCCTAGCTGGCTGTGGACCCTTCACCTGCGGTGAAGCTGCTAAACCCTTAATACCTCCTCTCTCATTATGTTTATTTCATTGAATATTTCATACTTCTTCTCCTCGATAGTAGTGTCTGTATTGCCCCTCTCTTTTGTGAAAACAGATGCAAAGTATTTATTAAGAACCATAGCCATATCTTCCGCCTCCACACACAGATTAACCTCATGGTCTCTAATAGGCCCTATCCTTCCTTTAGTTATCCTCTTGCTCTTAATATATTTATAAACATCTTTTGGTTTCCCTTGATTTTACTTGCCAATCATTTTTCATGCTCTTTCTTTGCTTTCCTAATAACCTTTTTAATTTCACCCCTGCACTTTCTATACTCCTCTCGAGATTGTGCAGTATTTAGCCCTCAGTATCTGTCATAAGCCTCCCTTTTTTTCTTTATCCTACCCTGTATGTCCCTCGATGATGATCTGCAGACAGAATGCACCTCCACTTTAAGAGGTGCAGACTGCCTTCCAGTAGTGCAGGCTTGCTCTAATTTGTGCTAGCTTCGCATAAACTTGGGCCCCCTGCTGAGTGTTCAGCCACTCAGAAACCACATTCAACATTGTATTGAACGCCAGAATCATGCAAATGAGCAGGTAGCATGAAGTTCACGTGCTGCCTGCACTCCTCCGAATGGGCGCAGGTTGCTAGTGCATCGCGGTACCCTCGCCCGTTTTCAGGGGAAAACCAATTTCTAGGCCCAAATATTTTTTTTAAAATGCCCAATGCTGAGTTCTCCAACAAAATAAAAGTCCAACATTCAGTTGTCAACTTGCCTGCTTAAGAGAGCAGAAGAAATGAATAAAATCCCTGTGTTATCCAGAATATGGCTGCAGCTCCATTAAATAAGAACAATTAAAGCCGGCCCATAGAAATTGTCTGAAACGAGGATAAAGGGTGGCTAGATAGGAAGAAAACTGTTCTTCAGGAAGGAAGATTTGCTTGAGGGGCCAGGGGAGGCATTCCTGTTCTTCCTGGCCCACAAGCAGTGCTGGAAAAGCACTTACATGCTGGCTCTGTCAACTCACGCTTCCCTTCAGCTTTTTTTTTATTCGTTCATGGGATGTGGGCATCCCAGCAAGGCCAGTATTTATTGCCCATCCCTAATTGCCCTTGAGAAGATGGTGGTGAGCCGTATTCTTGAACCGCTGCAGTCCTTGTGGTGAAGGTACACTCACAGTGCTGTTAGGGAGAGAGTTTCAGGATTTTGACCCAGCGACGAAGAAGGAACGGCAATATATTTTCAAATTAGGATGATGTGTGACTTGGAGGGGAACTCACAGGTAATGGTGTTCCAAGCGCTTGCTGCCCTTGTCCTTCTAGATAGTAGAGGTTGTGGGTTTGCCAAAGAAGCCTTGGTGAGTTGCTGCAGTGCACCTTGTAGATGGTACACACTGCAGCCACGGTACTTCGGTGATGGAGGGAGTGAAGGTTTAAGGTGGTGGATGGGGTGCCAATCAAGTGGGCTGCTTTGTCCTGGATTCTCGAGCTTCTTGAATGTTGTTGAAGCTGCACTCATGCAGGCAAGTGGAAAATATTCTATCACACTCTTGATTTGTGCCTTGTAGATGGTGGAAATCCTTTGGGGAATCAGAAGGTGGGACACTCGCTGCAGAATGCCTCTGACCTGCTCTTGTTGCCACAGTATTTATGTGGCTGGTCCAGTTAAATTCCTGGTTAATGGTGACCCCCATGATGTTGATGATGTGGGATTTGGCAATGGTAATGCATCGAATGTCAAGGGGCGGTGGTTAGACTCTCACTTGTTGGAGATAGTTATTGCCTGGCACTTGTGTGGTGCGAATGTTATTTGTCACTTATCAGCTCAAGCCTCAATGTCGTCCAGGTCTTGCTGCATGCGGGCACGGACTGCTTCATTATCTGAGGAATTGCAAATGGAACTGAACACTGTACAATCATCAGCGAACATTCCCATTTCTGAGCTTGTGATGGAGGGAAGTTCATTGATGAAGCAGCTGAAGGTGGTTGGGCCTAGGACACTGCCCCGAAAAACTCCTGCAGCAATGTCCTAGGGCTGTGATGATTGACCTCCAACCACCAGAACCATCTTCCTTTGTGCTCGGTATGACTCCAGCCAGTGGAGAGTTTTCCCCCTGATTCTCATTGACTTCAGTTTTACTCGGGCTCCTTGATGCCACACATGTCAAATGCTCCTTTGATATCAAGGGCTTCACTCTCACCTCACCTCTGGAATTCAGCTCTTTTGTTCATGTTTGGACCAAAGCTTTAATGAGGTCTGGAGTCAAGTGGTGCTGATGGAACCCAAACTGGACATCGGTGAGCAGGTTATTGATGAGTAAGTGTCACTTGATAGCACTGTTGCTGACACCTTCCATCATTTTGCTGATGATTGAGAGTAGACTGATGGGGCGGATGCTGCCAGATTTCCTAATTCCTGGAAAACCTGGTTTGCAGCCGTTAATTTCAAATAGCTCCCAAAATCTGGGGACGGAGCCTCATTTAAATATTATAATCACTGATCTGCCTCTCCAGAGAGGGTTACTCAGATGCCCCTAAACCCACCACAGTTCAACCGGAGGTAGTTGCGTAGGGTGTCAGATTTTAAACAATTTAACCACCCTCTCCCAACCTTCTTCCACCTGTTGTGGGGTGGATTAAAACTCCCACCATTGTGTCCAATTCTGGGCACCAAACATTATGAAAGATATCAAGGTTTTGTTGAGGGTGCATTGGAGATTTACCAGAATGGTACGAGGGATACGGGACTTCAGTTATGTGGCGAGATTAGAGAGGCTAGGATTGTTCTCCTTAGAGCAGAGAAGGTTAAGGGGAGATTTGCTAGAGGTGTTCACTATTATGAAGGATTTTGATTGAGTAGAAAGGGAGAAACTGTTTCCACTGGCACATGGGTCTGTCACCCGAGGACACAGATTTTAGATCATTGGTATAAAATCCAGGGGGGAAATGAGGAGAATTTTTTATGTAGCACGTTATTATGATCTGGGCTGCAGTACCTGAAAGGGCGGTGGAAGCAGATGTCAAAAGGGAATCATAGAATCATAGAAGGATACAGCAGACAAGGAGGCCATTCGGCCCATTGTGCCTGAACTGGTTCTTTGAAAAATAAATTAGTCCCACTCCCCTGCCCTTTTCCTATAGCCTTCCAAATGTTTCCCCTTCAAGTATTTATCCAATTCTTTTCTGAAAGTTACTATTGAATCTGCTTCTATCACCCTTTCAGGCAATGCATTCCAGATCATAACAATTTGCTGCGTAAAAAACAATTATCCTCCTCTCGCCTCTGGTACCTTGAAGAGACATTGATAGTGGGTAGGCAAAACTGTGGCAGATAGTTTTTAATGCAGGTAAGTGTGAGGTCATCCATTTTGGACCAAAAAAGGATAGATCAATTTTTTTTTAATGGTGAAAAGCTAGGAGCAGCGGAGGTCCAAAGAGCTTTAGGGGTTCATGTACATTGATCACTAAATTGTAGTAGCCATGTACAAAAAATAATCAAAAAGGCTAATGGAATGTTAATATTTATAACTAGAACAGTAGAATATAAAGGGAAAGGTGTTTTGCTACAGCTATACAAAGCCCTAGTTAGACCATATCTGGAGTACTGTGTACAGTATTGGGCACCAACCTTTGAAAGAATATATTGGCCTTGGAAGGAGTGCAGTGCAGATTCACTAGGGCTCCAAGGGTTAGATTATGAGGAGAGATTCCATAAACTAGGTTTGTATTCCTTGGTATATAGAAGGTTAGGGGATGATTTGTTTGAGGTTTTGAGGATTTTGAAAGGAATTAATGGGATAGATAGAGAGAAACTGATGAACAAGGTCAGAGAATGCGGAGTCAGGGGACAAGTAGCAGAATGGATAGCTAGCTAGCTTCAAAACAGAAAGCAGAGAGTAGAGGTAAAAGGTAGCTATTCACAGTGGCAGGAGGTGGGTAGTGGTGTTCCACAAGGACCAGTTCTGGAACCACTATTGTTCACAATTTATATTAACGATTTAGACTTTGGAATCAAAAACACAATTTCTACATTTGCGGATGACACCAAATTGGGGGGGATAGTCAATACTGAGGAGGACGGCTACAAATTACAGGAAGACAGTAATAAACTTGCAGAATGGGCATATCACTGGCAAATGAAATTCAACACAGATAAATGTGAGGCCACTTTGTCAAGCCCCTCATAATCTTATACATTTCGATAAGACCACCTCTCATTCTTCTGAATTCCAATGAATAGAGGCCCAACCTACTCAACCTTTTCTCATAAGTCAACCCTCTCATCTCTGGAATCAACCGTGTGAACCTTCTCTGAACTGCCTCCAGAGCAAGTATATCCTTTTGTAAATATGGAAACCAAAACTGCATGCAGTATTCCAGGTGTGGCCTCACCAATACCCTTTATAACTGTAGCAAGACTTCCCCGCTTTTATACTCCATCCCCTTTGCAATAAAGGCCAAGATTCCATTGGCCTTCCTGATCACTTGCTGTACCTGCATACCAACTTTTTGTGTTTCATGCACAAGTACCCCCAGGTCCCGTTGTACTGCAACACTTTGCAATCTTTCTCCATTTAAATAATAACTTGCTCTTTGATTTTCTTTCTGCCAAAGTGCATGATCTCACACTTTCCAACATTATGCTCCATCTGCCAAATTTTTGCCCACTCATTTAGCCTATCTATGTCCTTTTGCAGATTTTGTGTGTCCTCCTCACACACTGCTTTTCTTCCCATCTTTGTATCGTCGGCAAACTTGGCTATGTTACACTCAGTCCGTTCTCCTTAGAGCAGAGAAGGTTGAGAGGAGATTTGATGGAGGTGTTCAAAATCATGAGGGGTCTAGACAGAGTAGATAGAGAGAAACATGTCAGAAGGAATGCACTGTCTGAAAGGGTGGTTGAGGCAGATTCAATCGCGGCTTTCAAAAGGGAATTGGATAAATACCTGAAGGAAAAAATTACAGGGCTACAGGGAAAGGGCAGGGGAGTGGGACTAGCTGAGGTGCTCTTGCAGAGAGCCGGCACGGGCTCGATGGGTCAAATGGCCTTCTTCTGTGCTGTAACCGTTCTATGATTCTATGATTCTATTACATTTTGGTAGGAATAATAGGGAGGTCACTTATTACTTGGAGGGTGCGAGTCGAGGTGGGGTAGAGGAAGAAAGGGATCTCGGAGTACAAATACACAAATCACTAAAAGTTGCAACATAGGTTAGCAAGGTTAAAAAGAAAAATAAGCACTAGGATTTATTTCTAGAGGTATAGAATTGAAAAGTAAGGAAGTTATGCTAAACCTGTACCGAACCTTGGTTAGAACATGTTTAGAGTACTGCGTACAGTTCCGGTCGCCATATTATAAAAAGGATATAGAAGCACTGCAAAGGGTGCAGAGAAGATTTACAAGGATGATACCAGAAATGCGAGGGTATACATGAAAGGATGAACATGCTGGGCTCTTTTCTCTTGAAAAAAGGTTGAAGGGTGACCTAATACAGGTCTTTAAAATTATGAAAGGTTTTGATAGAGTGGATACAGAGAGACAGTTTCCACTTGTGGGGAAGAACATATAGGCCATCAATATAAGATAGTCATCAAGAAATCCAATAGGGAATTCAGAAGAAAATTCTTTACCCAAAGAATGGTGGGAATGTGGAACTTGCTACCACAGGGAGTGGTTGAAGCGAATAGTATAAATGCATTTAAAGGGAGACTAGACAAGCATATGAGGGAGAAGGGAATAGAGGGTTATGCTGATAGATTTAGATGAGGAAAGACAGGAGGAGGCTTGAGTGGAACATAAATATCGGCATGAACTGGTTGGGCCGAATGGCCTGTTTTTGTGTCGTATATCCTATGTAATTCTATGTAATATGGATTTGTAAACTTATGTAAACCTTTTCCACTGGCCGGGCAGTCTAGGACAATGGGACATTAGCTTAAAATCAGAACCAGGCTATTCAGGAGAGAAGTTAGGAAACACTTCTTCACACAAAGAGTGATAGAAGTGTGGAACTTTATCCCATAAAAAGCAGTAGATGTTAGCTCAATTAATAATTTTAAATCTGAGATCGATAGAGTTTTGCTAGCCAAATGTCATAAAAGGATATGGAGCAAAAGTAGGTGGATGGAGTTATGATACAAATCAGCCATGATCTCATTGAAGGACTGATCAGGCTCGAGGGGCTGAATGCCCTGATCCTCTTCCTATATTCCTATTCATGTCCTCTAATACTGACCCTTCTGCCACTAGAAACAATTTCTCCTTATTTACTCGATCAAAACCCTTCAAGATTTTGAACAACGCCATTAAATCTCTGGGATATATAGGATATATACTTGAAAAGGAGAAATTTGAAGGCTATGTCGATAGTGCAGGGGAGGTGGGGTGGGACTAATTAGATAGCTCTTTTGAGCCGGCACAGACACGATAGACTGAATGGTCTCCCACTGTGCTGTATGATTCTGTGATTCTAAATGAGTGAGCTGAAAAAAACTGTCAAAAATGTAAAATCTTTGGGTGTCCTGGCTTGGACCCATAAGTGGTCCCCATTTCTATTGGATGGTGGGTTCATATGCCTGCTGTGACTTGGCGTGCCAGCCCACCATTCATGCGCCTAGCCAATATTTATTCCTCAATCAACATCACTAAAACAGATTACCTGGTAATTATCACATTGCTGTTTGTGGGAGCTTGCTGTGTGCAAATTGGCTATCGTGTTTCCTACATTACAACAGTGACTACACTTTCTTTCAAAAGTGCTTCATTAGCATGTCCGGTGGTCATGAAAGGAACTATAGAAATGGAAGTCTTTCTTTTTTCACCAGGCGAAGGACGAGGAAACTCCTTGCCAATAAGCCCCAACCCCAAACCGCACCTCATGTTATGCCACTCTCCTGGTATAGGGTCCACCCTAAACAAGGTTCAGTGAAAGTAGTCAGAATTGGCTGGAACCTGATGTATCCGAGTCCTTATCTAATTCGTGGCCCTTTCACCAAATCTTTGACAAGAGTGCCCCAGAAGAGCTAAGGATTTTTGTTCCTCTTATGTTTATATTGCAATGAGGGATGTCGTATTGGCTTTATTTCTCAGTGATGCACTAGAAAGCCTAGTTTGCTGTGTTTGCAGTGTTGTGAAGTTGGGGAAGGCAGAGCTCCACATCTGGTACTGAAACACAGCTCACTCACCTCTGCCACTGTGAAACTTTTAATGATCAACAAGACACAGCTGGCTAAATAGTGGTACAGGAACGTGAATTATGGTATAGACGGATACTAAACTTTCTTTTAACTTTAAAAGCATACTTTATTTAATGAGGCTTTGCACTAACTAGAACAAAGCCCTGTTCTTCCTGGTGTGAGACCAACTTTTCCGAATGATCTCTGTTGAGCTGAAATTAATTTTCCTGTAGTTACTGAGAGAAACAACTTTAACCATCAGTGACTTGGAGCTTTAGAAAAAGTGATACTAAAATTGGCCTAAGTTTTGAAAGGAACTTGAGTGATGATCAGTTGGTCAGAGCACAGGCTTGTGGGTGTCACTTAGAGTACTATGTACAGTTCTAGTCTCAAAACTATAAGGACACAGAAAGACTGCAGAAAGTGCAAAAAAGATTTACAAAGATGGCACCAGAACTGAGAGATTACAGCTATCGGGGAAGATTGAACTGGTTGGGGCTTTTTTCTTTGAAAAGGGGAAGACTTTGAGGTGACCTGATGGAGGTCTTTAAACTGATGAATGAGTTGGACAGGGTAGATGTGGAGAGAATGTTTCACCTTGTGGGAGAATTCAAAACGAAAGGCCATAAATATAAGATAGTTACTAATAAATAAAGGAGAAATGTATTTACTTAAAGAGTGGTTATAATGTGAATGTGGCTCGCGCTACCACAGGAAGTATGTGACATCTATTACATTACCCTTGTCTGCTCCCTCCGTTACCTCTTTAAAGAATTCTATCAAATTTGTTAAGCATGACTTAACATTTTTGAATCCATGCTGAATACTTTTAATTATATTTTCTGTCTCTAGATGCTCTTTTATCACTTCTTTTAGTTCCAGTATCTTTTCTATCACTGACATTATTGGTATATCTGAAAATAACTTATGTTCCATTTCCAGTCTTGCCCCCCAGAGCTTAACATTAGCTTGTCTGATACCAGATCTGAAAGCACTGAAAGATGGCAAAAGAGTTGTGTTTGATTTTCCACTACTAGCATCCCTTACCTATAAGAACAGAAAAAGGCACTACAAATATACAACAACAACAACTTGTATTTATATAGCACCTTTAACGTAATGAAATGTCCCAAGGTGCTTCACAGGATTATTATGCGATAAAAATTTGACACTGAGTCGCAAAAGTAAAAATTAGCACAGGTGACCAAAAGCTTGGTCAAAGAGGTATGTTTTAAGAAACATAGAGAAACATAGAAAATAGGTGCAGGAGTAGGCCATTCGGCCCTTCGAGCCTGCACCGCCATTCAATGAGTTCATGGCTGAACATGCAACTTCAGTACCCCATTCCTGCTTTCTCGCCATACCCCTTGATACCCCTAGTAGTAAGGACTACATCTAACTCCTTTTTGAATATATTTAGTGAAGCGTCTTGATGGAGGAAAGAGAGGTAGACAGGCGGAGAGATTTAGACAGGGAGTTCCAGAGTTTGGGGCCTAGGCAACAGAATGCAGGGCCACCAATGGTTGAGCGATTACAATTATGCTCAGGACAGAATTAGAGGAGCGCAGACATCTTGAGGTGGCAGTTAAATCTTATCCCAACTATATAATTACCCCTAATGTAACAGGTTTCTTGCTAGCTGCCTTCAAATTATGGATCTTTAAAAAAATTTGCAGACACTTAGGCTGGAAGCTTCCCAGCCCTGCGAGTGCGGGTTTGGAGACAGGCCCGCTGTCAAAATGGCTGTGATTGACAGCGGGTTGGGATCCTGCTCTGAACCCATCCGGTCAGCATGTGGCTCACAGAACCGACACCAAGCAGTGGGCCAGTTAATTAAGGTTGTTAACAGGTAGTTGAATGCTACTTAAGAGAATTAATAACAGGCACTTACAATTTTACCAACCTTTTGACAGGCTTTCCATCCCTCAGGGAACATTGTAAGTAAGTGAAGTTGGGTTCTCCATGACTCTGCATTACTTTCAATAGGTGACAGCTGCAAAAGTGGTATCAAATCTAGCATTTGACAGCTGTTCACTTTCCAATGTCAGAAGCTGTCACCTTCAGTGTTCGGAAGAGTCTTTTCAGCCTCATCCACTTTGGAACTGTTTGCAGTGAACTCTGTAACCTTCTTTGACAGATTGCTTCTATCAACTCAACAGGATGTGGCAAATCAACAATCAAAATGGGCATGATTTATGCTCTCTCATCTTGGTCTCCAAGTTTGATGAGAAACAACCGCAGGAGCAGCAGAACCAGCCACACCAGCAGCAGCAACAACAAGAGCGCCAACCTTCTCCTGAGCCGCCTCATATGGAGAGCACCAGCGCAGGGCTGTGCTGCGCCGGAGGCATTACTCCCAGCACAGGGTCTATAGGCCAAGGATGAGCTACCTGAACATGACGGAGCAACAGTACCGAAGGAGACTCAGGCTATTGCACCAGGTGGTCACCGACCTTTGCGCATTGCAAAAGGAAGACCTGTAGCCCACATGAAGGGATGGACACCCATTGCCAGTGGCTGTCAAAGTCACCCTTGCCCTCAACGTCATCACCTCAGGCTCCTTCCAGGCATCTGCCGCATGTGTCTGCCACACCCAGATGCATCACTCAGGTCACCGATGCCCTGTTTCACAAGTTGGGCAACTATATAAGGTTTGCCACTGATCAAGCCCGTGTGACTGAGCGGGCAATAGGCTTTGCCGTTCTGGCTGGCTTCCCACGAGTGCAGGGATTGACTGCACGCATGTGGCCATCAAGACACCCCATTACAATCCGAGAGCTTTTGTCAACTCCAAGGGTTTCCACTCCCTAAACATTCAGCTGGTGTGCAACCACTATAACATCATACATGTGTGCGCCAAATTCCCTGGTAGCTGCCATGATTCGTACATCCTGCGCCACTCCACGATCCCTCAGCTGTTCGAACCGCCAAAAAGTCTTTCAGGTTGGCTGCTTGGGGACAAGGGCTAGCCACTTGAGACATGTTTGAAGGCATAAGAACATAAAAATTAGGAGCAGAAATAGGCCATTCGGCCCCTCGAGCCAGCCCATTCAATATCATGGCTGATCTTCTACCTCAACTCCACTTACCTGCACGATCCCCATATCCCTTGATTCCCTTAATACCCCAAAATCTAGCAATCCCTGTCTTGAATATACTCAAAGACTGAGCATCCACAGCCCTCTAGGATAGAGAATTCAAAAGAGTCATCATTCTCCTCATCTCAGTACTAAATGGATGACCCCTTATTCTGAGACTGTGACCCCTGGTTCTGGACTCCTCAGCCAGAGGAAACAACCTCCCTGCCTCTACTCAAGCCCTGTAAGAATTTTGTATGTTTCAATGAGATCACCTCTCATTCTTGATAAACATAGGGAGAGAGGACGTATTAAGGGGCTTAGCAGCTTTGAAAATGGATAAATCCCCAGTCCCAATGAAATGTATCCCAGGCTGCTAAGAGAAGCAAAAGAGGAAATAGCAGAGGCTCTGACCTTCATTTTCCAGGCCTCTCTGGCTACAAGTGCAGTGCCAGAGGACTGGAGGACTGCTAATGTACCTTTGTTTGAAAAGGAACAAAGGGATAGACCGAGTAATTACAAGCCAGTCAGCCTAACCTCAGTGGTGGGAAAATTATTGGAAAAAATCCTGAGGTACAGGATAAATCTTCATTTGAAAAGACATGGATTAATCAGCAGTCAGCATGGATTTGTTAAGGGATGGTCGTGTCTGACTAACTTGATTGAATTTTTCAAGGAGGTAACCAGAAGGGTGTATGATGTAGTGTATATGGATTTTAGCAACGTTTTTGATAAGGTCCCACTTTGGCAGACTGGTCATGAAAGTAAAAGCCAGGGATCCAGGGTAAAGTGGCAAGTTGGATCCAACATTGCCTCAGAGGGAGGAAGCATTTTTATGACTGGAAGGCTGCATCCAGTGGGGTTCCACAGGGCTCAGTGCTGGGTCCCTTACTTTTTGTGGTATATATCAATGATTTATACTCAAATGTTGGGGCATGATTAAGAAGTTTATAGATGACACTAAAAAAGGCTGTGTGGTTGATAATGAATAAGAAAGCTGAGGACTGCAGGAAGATATCAATGCACTGGTCAGGTGGGCAGAACAGTGGCAAATGGAATTCAATCTGGATAAGTGTGAGGTAATGCATTTGGGGAGGCCTAACAAGGCAAGGGAACACACATTAAATGGTACGACACTGAAAAGTGTAGAGAACAAAGTGGACCTTGGAGTGCAGGTCCACAGATCCCTGAAGGTAGCAGGCCAGATAGATAAAGTGGTTAAGAAGGCATTTGGAATACTTGACTTTATTAGTCGAGGCATGGAATACAAGAGCAAGGACGTTATGCTTGAAATGTATAAAACACTGGTTAGGCCGCAGCTCGACCACTGTCTGCAATTCTGGTCACAAAATTACAGGAAAGATGTGATTGCACTGGAAAGTGTGCAGAGGAGATTTATAAGAATGTTGCCTGGACTGGAGAATTTTGGCTATGAGAAAAGATTGGAGAAGCTGGTTCCTTAGAGGACGAGATCGGGGAATTAGTAATGGGTAACATGGAGATGGCAGAAACTCTGAACAAATATTTTGTATCAGGCTTTATGGTAGAGTACACTATTACTATTCCAACAGTGGATAGTCAAGGGGCTATAGGTGGGTAGGAACTTAACACAATCACATTCACTAAGGAGGTGGTACTCAGTAAGATAATGGGACTAAAGGTGGATAAATCATCTAGACCCGATGGCTTGCATCCTAAGCTCTTAAGAGAAGTAGCGGCAGGGATGCATTGGATGTAATTTACCAAAATTCCCTGGAATCTGGGGAGGTCCCAGCAGATTGGAAAACTGCAAATGTAATGCCCCTATTTAAAAAAGGAGGCAGACAAAAAGCAGGAAACTATAGACCAGTTAGCCTAACATCTGCCATTGGGAATATGTTAGAGTCCATTATGAAAGAAGCAGTAGCAGGACATTTGGAAAAGCAAAATTTGGTCAGACAGAGTCAGCATGGATTTATGAAGGGGAAGTCATGTTTGACAAATTTTCTAGAATTTTTTGAGGATGTAACAATCAGGGTGGATAAGGGGGAACCAGTGTATGTAGTTTATTTAGACTTCCAGAAGGCATTTGACAAGGTGCCACATAAAAGGTTACTGCACAAGATAAAAGTTCACGGGGTTGGGTGTAATATATTAGCATGGATAGAGGATTGGCTAACTAACAGAAAACAGAGAGTAGGGATAAATGGTTCATTCTCGGGTTGGCAATCAGTAACCAGTGGGGTGTCGCAGGGATCAGTGCTGGAACCCCAAATATTTACAATCTATGTTAATGACTTGGAAGAAGGGATCGAGTGTAACGTAGCTAAGTTTGCCGATGATACAAAGATGGGAGGAAAAGCAATGTGTGAGGAGAACACGAAAAATCTGTAAAAGGACATAGACAGGCTAAGTGAGTGGGCAAAAATTTGGCAGATAGAGTATAATGTTGGAAAGTGTGAGGTCATGCACTTTGGCAGAAAAAAAATCAAAGAGCAAGTTATTATTTAAATGGAGAAAGATTGCAAAGTGCTGCAGTACAGTGGGACCTGGGGGTCCTTGTGCACGAAACACAAAACGTTAGTATGCAGGTACAGCAAGTGATCAGGAAGGCCAATGGAAACTTGGCCTTGATTGCAAAGGGGATGGAGTATAAAAGCAGGGAAGTCTTGCTATAATTCTACAGGGTATTGGTGAGGTCACACCTGGAATACTGCGTGCAGTTTGGTTTCCAAATTTACGAAAGGATATACTTGCTTTGGAGACAGTTCAGAGAAGGTTTACAAAGTTGATTCCAGAGATGAGGGGGTTGACTTAGAAACATAGAAACATAGAAAATAGGTGCAGGAGTAGACCATTCGGCCCTTCGAACCTGCACCACCATTCAATAAGATCATGGCTGATCACTCCCTCAGTACCCCTTTCCTGATTTCTCTTCATACTCCTTGATCCCCTTAGCCGTAAGGACCATATCTAACTCCCTCTTGAATATATCCAATGAACTGGCATCAACAACTCTCTGCGGCAGGGAATTCCACAGGTTAACAACTCTCTGAGTGAAGAAGTTTCTCCTCATCGCAGTCCTAAATGGCGTACCCCTTATCCTAAGATATGTCCCCTGGTTCTGGACTTCCCCAACATCGGGAACATTCTTCCCGCATCTAACCTGTCCAGCCCCGTCAGAATCTTATACATTTCTATGAGATGCCCTCTCATCCATCTAAACTCCAGTGAATAAAGGCCCAGTTGATCCAATCTCTCTTCATATGAGAGTACAGCCATCCCTGGAATCAGTCTGGTGAACCTTCGCTGTACTCCCTCAACAGCAAGAACTCAGATTAGGAGACCAAAACTGAACACAATATTCTTGGTGAGGCCTCACTAAGGCCCTGTACAATTGCAGTAAGACCTCCCTGCTCCTATACTCAAATCCCCTAGCTATGAAGGCCAACATGCCATTTGCCTTCTTCACCGCCTGCTGTACCTCCATGCCAACTTTCAATGACTGATGCACCATGACACCCAGGTCCGTTGCACCTCCCCTTTTCCTAATCTGCCGCCATTCAGATAATATTCTGCCTCCGTGTTTTTGACCCCAAAAAGGAAAACCTCACATTTATCCACATTATACTGCATCTGCCATGTATTTGCCCACTCACCTAACCTGTCCAAGTCACACTGCAGCCTCTTAGCGTCCTCCTCACAGCTCACACCGTCACCCAGTTTAGTGTCATCTGCAAACTTGGAGATATTACACTCAATTCCTTCATCCAAATCATTGATGTATATTGTAAAGAGCTGGGGTCCCAGCACTGAGCCCTGCGGCACTCCACTAGTCACTGCCGGCCATTCTGAAAAGGACCCGTTTATCCCGACTCTCTGCTTCCTGTCTGCCAACCAGTTGTCTATCCATGTCAATGCATTAATCCCAATACTATATGCTTTGATTTTGCACACCAATCTCTTGCGCGGGACCTTGTCAAAAGCCTTTTGAAAGTCCAAATACACCACATCCACTGGTTCTCCCTTGTCTATTCTGCTAGTTACATCCTCAAAAAATTCCAGAAGATTCGTCAAGCATGATTTCCCTTTCATAAATCCATGCTGACTTGGACTGATCCTGTCACTGCTTTCCGAATGCGCTGCTATCCTTAATGAATGATTCCAACATTTTCCCCACTACTGATGTCAGGCTAACCGGCCTATAATTACCCGTTTTATCTCTCCCTCCTTTTTTAAAAAGTGGTGTTACATTAGCTACCCTCCAGCCCATAGGAACTGATCCAGAGGCGATAGACTGTTGGAAAATGATCACCAATGCATCCACTATTTCGAGGGCCACTTTCTTAAGTACTCTGGGATGCAGACTATTAGGCCCCGGGGATTTATCGGCCTTCAATCCCATCAATTTTGCTAACACAATTTCCCACCTAATAAGGATATCCTTCAGTTACTTCTTCTCACTAGACCTACTGTCCCCTAGTACAATCGGAAGGTTATATGTGTCTTCCCTCGTGACAGAACCGAAGTATTTGTTCAATTGGTCTGCCATTTCTTTGTTCCCCATTAAAAATTCACCTGAATCCGACTGTAAGGGACCTACGTTTGTCTTCACTAATCTTTTTCTCTTCACATATTTATACAAGCTTTTGCAGTCAGTTTTTATGTTCCCTGCAAGCTTCCTCTCGTACTCTATTTTACCCCTCTTAATTAAACCCTTAGTCTTCCTCTGTTGAATTCTAAATTTCTCCCAGTCCTCAGGTTTGTTGCTTTTTCTAGCCAATTTATATGCCTCTTCCTTGGTTTTAACACTATCCTTAATTTCCCTTGTTAGCCAAGGTTGAGCCACCTTCCCCATTTTATTTTTACTCCAGACAAGGATGTACAATTGTTGAAGTTCATCCATGTGATCTTTAAATGTTTGCCATTGCTTATCCACCGTCAACCCTTTAAGTATCCTTTGCCAGTCGTGTCTAGCCAATTCACGCCTCTTACCATCAAAGTTACCTTTCCTTAAGTTCAGGACCTTAGTTTCCGAATTAACTGTGCCCCTCTCTATCTTAATAAAGAATTCTACCATATTATTGTCACTTTTCCCCAAGGGGCCTCACACAACAAGGTTGCTAATTAGTCCCTTCTCATTACACATCACCCAGTCTAGGATGGCCAGCTCTCTAGTTGGTTCCTCGACATATTGGTCTAGAAAACCATCCCTAATACACTCCAGGAAATCCGCCTCCACCACATTGCTACCAGTTTGGTTAGCCCAATCAATATGTAGATTAAAGTCGCCCATGATAACTGCTGTAACCTTATTGCACACATCCCTTATTTCTTGTTTGATGCTGTCCCCAACCTCACTACTATTGTTTGGTGGTCTGTACACAACTCCCACTAGCGTTTTCTGCCCTTTGGTATTCCATAGCTCCACCCATACCGATTCCACATCATCCAGGCTAATGCCCCTCCTTACTATTGCATTAATTTCCTCTTTGAGGACTTCTGAGGAAAGGTTGAGTAGATTGGGCCTCTACTCATTGGAATACATAAGAATGAGAGGTGATCTTATCAAAACATATTAGATTATGAGGGGGCTTGACAAGGTGGATGCAGAGAGGATGTTTACACTGATAGGGGAGACTAGAACTAGAGGGCATAATCTTAGAATAAGGGGCCGCCCATTTAAAACTGAGATGAGGAGAAATTTCATCTCTCAGACAGTTGTGGATCTGTGGAATTCTTTGCCCCAGAGAGCTGTGGAAGCTGGGACATTGAATAAATTTAAGACAGAAAGTAGACAGTTTCTTAAATGATAAGGGAATAAGGGTTTATGGAGAGTGGGCAGGGAATTGGATCTGAGTGAATGATCGGATCAGCCATGATCGTATTAAATGGCGGAGCAGGCTCGAGGGGCCATATGGCCTACTCCTGCTCCTATTTCTTATGTTCTTATGCTGGGTCTGTTTTCTTTGGAATAGAGGAGGCTGAGATACACCTGATTGAGGTGTATAAAATTATGAGGGTCCTGGATAGAGTGGCTAGCAAGGACCTGTTTCCCTTGGCAGAGGGGTCAACAACCAGAGGGCATAGATTTAAAGTAATTGGGGGAAGGTGTAGAGGAGACATGAGGGGAAATTTCTTTACCCAGAGGGTAGTGGGGGTCTGGAACTCACTGCCTGAAAGAGTGGTAGAGGCAGAAAGTCTCACCACATTTAAAAAAATACTTGGATGTGCACTTAAAGTGCTGTAACCTACAGGGTTATGGACCAAGAGCTAGAAAGTGGGATTAAGTTGAATAGCTCTTGGTCGGCCAGCTCAGACACGATGGGCCGAAATGGCCCCCTTCCGTGCTGTAAATTTCTATGATTCTATGATTCTTCTAAGCTCTAGAGAATAATAGCGTAGTCTACTCAATTTCTCCTCATAGGACAATTCCTCCAATCCAAGAATCAGTCTGGTGAACCTTCGTTGCACTCCCGCAATGGCAAGAATATCCTTCCTTAGGTAAGGAGACCAAAATTGTATACAATACTCCAGGTGTAGTCTCAACAGGGCCCTATATAATTGCAGTAAGACATCTTTACTCTTATACTCAAATCCTCTTGTAATTAAGGCCAACATACCATTTGCTTTTTTAATTGCTTGCTGTACCTGCATGTTACTTTCAGTGATAAGGACACCCAGGTCCCTCTGAACACCAGCATTTCCCAATCTCTTACCATTTAAAAAATACTCTGCTTTTCTATTTTTGCTACCAAAGTGGATAACTTCAAACTTCTCCACATTATATTCCATTTGCCCTGCTCTTGCCACTCACTTAGACTGTCTATATCTCATTGAAGTCTCTTTGCATCCTGCTCACAACTTACATTCCCACCTCGCTTTGTACCAGCAGCAAACTTTGATATATTACATTTAGTCCCCTCATCTAAATCATTGATATGGATTGTGGATAGCTGGGGCCCAAGCACCAATCCTTACGGCACCGCACTAGTTACAGCCTGCCAACCCGAAAATGACCTGTTTATTCCTCCTCTCTGTTTTCTGTCAGTTAATCAATCCTCAATCCATGCTAGTATATTACCCCCAATCACATGAGCCCTAATTTTATTCAATAACCTCTTGTGTGGCACCTTATCGAATGCCTTCTGAAAATCCAAATACACCACATCCACTGGTCCCCCTTATCTATTCTGCTAGTTACAACCTCAAAAAACTAACAGATTTGTCAAACATGATTTCCCTTTCACAAATCCATGTTGACTCTGCCCAATCCTGTTATTATTTTCTAAGTGCCCTGTTACTATATCTTTAATAATAGATTCTAGCATTTTCCTGCTACTGATGTCAGGCGACTGGTCTGTAGTTCCCTGTTTTCTCTCTCCCTCCTTTCTTAAATAGCGTGTTTACATTCGCTACCTTCCAATCTGCGGCGACCGTTCTAGAATCTATCGAATTTTGAAAGATGGCATCCACTATTTCTATAGCGACCTCTTTCAAAGCCCGAGGATGCAGGCCATCAGGTCCGAGGGATTGATCAGCTTTCAGTCCCATTAATTTCTCCAGTACTATTTTTTTCACTCATAATAATTTCTTTCAGTTTCTCATTCTCGCTAGACCCTTGGTACTCCACTACTTCCGGGAGTTTTTTGTGTCTTCTTCCGTGAAGACAGACACTAAGTAATTTAATTTTAAATTCTCTGCCATTTCCTAATTTCTCATTATAATTTCTCCTATCTCAGCCTGTAGGGTACCCATACACACTCTTGAGGCCAGCGACGAGGCTGATGGAAGGTACAGTCAGAACCTCAGCTGCACGAGAACTATCACCAAGCAAGCTATAGGGTTGCTTAAAATGCGGTTCAGGTGTCTGGACAGATCTGGAGGGGCCCTTCAGTGTGCACCAGTAAGGGTTTCTAGAATAATCGTGATAAACCAAAGAAACACTTACTAGTCCCTTGTTTTCATCCTCACTGTTATGTATGCAACACCTTGTAACCAGCATTCTACCGCCACCTGAGCGTGCATCTGTTGGAGTCCCAAGCGATCACAGCATCCCTTGAGAGCACTGCATATAAGCAGGTCTCCCATGCTGTGCCAGCACTCTGGAGTCAGAGACTAAGGTAACACTAAGGTAACATTTACTCAAGTCTACAGTACTCAGTCACATTGCTTTATTTGAAACATAACAACTGGTGATGACAACAAACCATCACACGAAAATGCAGAAAACTGTTGGTATCCTGGAGAAATTCTCAGAAGGTGATGATTGGGAAGCCTTCCTGGAGCGACTCGACCAATACTTCATAGCCAACAAGCTGGAAGGGAATGAGAACGCTGCCAAACGAAGTGCGATCCTCCTCACCATCTGCGGGACAACAACCTATGGCCTCATGAAGAATCTTCTAGCTCCGGTGAAACCAACAACCAAATCATATGAAGAACTGTGTATGCTGGTCCGGGAGCACCTAAATCCGAAGGAGAGTCTTCTGGTGGCAAGGTATCGATTTTACACATGTCAACGGTCTGAAGGCCAGGAAGTGGTGAGCTACATCGCCGAACTAAGGCGCCTTGCAGGACATTGCGAATTCGATGGATTCCTGGAGCAAATGCTAAGAGACTTTTTTGTGCTTGGCATTGGCCATAAGGTTATCCTTCGCAAACTATTGACTGTTGAAACACCGAACCTGAGCAAAGCCATAACAATAGCCCAGGCATTTATGTCCACCAGCGATAACATCAAACAAATTTCGCAGCATAAAGATGCATCGGCAAGTACTGTACACAAAGTAACATCATTTTCAGGCAGGAATGCATATTCACTATTCTCAGAGAGCAAAGGTATTATTACCAATGCCTCTGCTCGCACCCAAAGATGGGCACTCACACTGTCTGCATATAACTATGTAATTCACCACAGGACCGGCACAAAGAACTGCACTGATGCTCTCAGTCGGCTACCATTGCCCACCACCGGTGTGGAAATGTATTTTTATCTAAGCCAATACCATACGGTATTTGTGTGCCTTTTGATTAAAATGGAGTCCTGGCCCTTCCAGAACTTTCTGCATTTTAGCAGTCAGCTTGCATAAACAGCTAAACCTGGTTTGAGATGGCTGATGGCCATCAGACAGCTAGGAGACAAGTCATGCTGAGACAAGTAACCCCCATGGTGCTCTCCTATTGTCTACACTACAGGAGTTCCATGTCACCCCACCCTTATCTTCTAGCCATTATCTCTTCCCGAGACCTCATCCATTTGATGCAAACAGATAAACTGACCAGGAAATTGGAACAATCCTGACACAATACAAGACAGGTGATAGCCCATTACCGATGACTCATGGAGTAATGGCCGTTTGGCTTTCTGATAACCCTGACAAAAGGAAATATCTGGATACCATGTCAGGACCAGGATATAGTAATTAACTCTTTATCTGTATTCACTGACTGTGAGACAGAGCAATACACAGGGAGAGGCCATAACTTTGGTTTTACTGTATAAATATCTTGTTAAACTGAACCATTTCGGAGGTGTTCACTTAGCCCTTGACTGAGTGTAATCTACCCCTTGCTAGCAAGTAAATTAAAGAAACTTCTACCGGAACTGTAAGTGTCGGAGTCATTCTTTTCGGAGGTCGAGATTTCGACAGTTTATTGGAGGTTCCACCGAGATGCATACTCTCTGTCCTGTGAGTAAAACGGATACGGGCATAGTGCCTCTCCAGTGAAAGGCTTCGGTGGCCAAACAAGGTGAGCCTTTTGCTCACAAGAGGTTTTTTCACTGTTGAATCGCAGATGTAATCTGTTGTCCACAGCGGAGGTACTGCATCTACAAGACTCGGCATTTAAAAGTTAAAGGTATTTTTTATAACCATTTCTTTCTCAGCTCGCCAGCAGAAGAGAACAGGTTCTGGAAAAATCTCGAGACAGCCCGGGGAAGGTTTCAGTAGGTAAGGGAGCGCTAGTCGATCGAAAAGGGTTCCAGGTTCCTATGTGATAAGATTTTTATTGTTTTTAATTCGTAAGGGGTTCTTATGTGATAAGAGTACAGAAAAAAAAAGAAAGCGCAATCGATCAAAGAGTTTGGGTACGGAACCTTAAGTTTTATCAGTTTTTATTAGGATAAGTTAAGGACTCGGTCTGTAGTGGCGTACAACGCAGACTGAGAATTTGTTTAGAGGTTATGATTTGTGTACTCACGGGAATATTGTTTGTTGTCCTTGTATTACTGTCGTGTGCAATACCTTTGTGAGTCATTGCCATTAGAGAAACGGGAAGAGTCACTAGGGAAAGTTGTGATTCGAAAAAAAAAACCAAGGATTGATTAGGAAAAGAAACAGTAACTGATTGATGAACTACGATTGGTTCGTGCCAACATATCTCACACACCCAGACTGAGCCCGAATTAAGAGCCTTTTCAGGCCACGTAACGGCCAGGAGAAGTGGGCGTAGAGAACTCGGTTGGCCAAAAGGATTGTGAGATCAGAAACTGTGGAAAAATCTTAAATCATCCAGAATGGGGGCTGGAGCAAGTAAACCACCACCAAAAGGGACCCCAGCCCATTTTATGCTCCAGAATTGTGGTCAGTCTTCAATTGACCACCTAAGAGAATGGGTAAAATGGACTAAGGGTGAAAACAGGCCATTTCCACCCGATGGTTCATTCAATTTAGAGAGAATAACCTGTCTAGAAGAATGCCTTATAGACAGAGACCCAGGTAGAAGAGGAAAAAAAAAAGTGAATTGGTCAGTGTTTGGAGATTGGAAAAGGGAAGCTGAGGAAAGACACGAGAAGAGCCTAAGAGTTAGCAAGCAGTGTATTAGAGGGAGAAAGCAGGGGGATGAACGGGTAGAGCAGGTGAATCGCCCTCGACATAACAAACACTCATCCGTTATGGTTGCTAAAGAGACAAAGGCACACTCACCTAGGGCCCCTGAGGGTTGGGATAAGGATGAGGATGAGGACTGGGATGAGGATTGGACTCCCTACAGCCATCGACCACCGCCGTATGTTCCATCCCCGGGGGGTGCTCCAGGCCAAGGAGGAGACGATCCTCGGGCCGGAGTACAGGGAAACGGGGTAACACCCGCTCCCAACAATACAGGTGCGGCTGCAGGAAATATAAGTCAGTCACAAGGGAATCAATACCGTGACGGCCCTGCAGGGGGCACACGAAGTCTTACCCGTGGACCAGAGCCCGTTGCCCTGGAGCCATCATCATCTGCATACCCAGTAAGACTTTTTCCCAGTCCACTCTCTGGGGGGGCTCCGGTCCCTATTTATCGACCATGGTCACCAAGTGAATTAAGAATAATTGTGGAAGGATTGGCAGACCCCAAAACCAATATTGAAAAGGCCATAGACCAGTTAAAAGTAATCATCTTGTGCCACGAACCCAGTATATTAGATGGTCAAATCTTAATGGTTAAAGGACACAAAATTTGTCGAACTTGAGATAAAATTCAAAGATTTTAAAACCCATGGAGAGGCTCCGGATGCAGATCCCAGCACGAAGCCAGGAGAGGGGTTCTGGGGAAGATGTTGGGAAGCCTTCCATTCGGTGTTCCCGAGGAAAACGAATTGGTCCAAAATTATGGAAACTACACAAAGAAAGGAGGAGGATGTTGAGGATTATGTAGAAAGAGTGCGAGAGATCATGAACCAATGTTCAGGCATGAAAATGGAGGAGGTAGAAGCTCCTATGATCAGCGCCGTGGTAAACGGGCTACGGCCCGAACTCAGAGATCCCTTTAAACTAGTTTGTCTCGGATGGCGACAGGAATCGCTATCCAAGGTTGTATCTATGTTAAAGGACATACAAGAGCGAAATAGAGAATCTAGAAACAAGGTCACCGTGTTTGTAGGACAAGCAGCTCCAATAACACCCACCCCGGTGACACCGTCCTACGCCCCACCCCAGGGTAGAGGAAGAGGGCGAGCCAGAGGAGGATATTACAGGGGAAGAGGGAGAGGAGGTGCAGGGCAGGAACAATATGATACCTGTCACAATTGTGGTCAGATTGGACACTGGGCTAGAACTTGCCGGGCAAAACAGCAATAACCAAATCATGATTGGACTCAACAGGCAGGTAATAGAGCACACCCTCCCCCTTCAGAACCCAACCCGTATGCGACCCAAGTCCAGGTACATGCTAGACCTCAGACTAATTTCTCTGTGCAAGATCCATTTGGATCACAGAATCAAAAGCAATTCGGCCAACCACCAAATTGCCCGTATAATGATCAATGACGCCCAATCCCAGACCCGAGTGCTGCGAACAAACAGCTACCCGTCGTTTCGTTAAATGCCATAGGAGAACCTGAAGTAAAAATACGAATACAAGGAAAGGATATCCCATTCCTAGTGGATACTGGTGCCACCTATTTGGTCCTTTCAAGGGAGGATACGAGGGGAATTCCCACTTCCACTAATCAAACCTCAGTGATTGGACTATCTGGACACGCACAGCAAATGTTTTTCTCCAACCCTATCAATGTACAATTAGAGGATTACGAAGATAATCATTCATTCCTACTGTCTAAGGAGGTTCCAGTGAATCTGTGTGGATGTGACCTGTTATGTAAAATGAATGCCACGATCCTCTGTTCCCCAGCTGGTCTGGAGGTTCGAGTCCCCATAGATAAATGTGGCGCATATCCACTACTTCAACCCACAACTCCCATATTTTATGCCTGGAAAAATTTGGACCCCACACTAAGCAAAACCCTATCCTATTTGGTTGGTTCATATTGGTGTGTAACAAGGTTAATCACAGACTACCTCAAATCTCAAACCTTGGGAAATTGGTACGAAACATTACACTGCACAGCATATTGTGACAACACGGGATCAGACGCTACAGCACAAATCTTTTATCAACCATTCCTGCACCAGAAACATCAATTGATGATCGAAAAAATCTTTATCGGACCCGAAGGGATAGCGGCAGGGGTTGAATTATCCTCCCACAGTCAGAGCTTGTTTAGGGTTAAAGGGAGCGTTCCACACTGCACCCTTGCGGTTGCAGGCACACATAAACCGCAGGATTTAGGACGAATGGTTAAAAGAATGCAAGGATCCCCAGTACAAGAGGAATGGCACACACGTAATGGAACTTTGGGGCAACATGAAAGGGGGGGGAGGCTATTCTGTCAAGTTGAATGGGAAAATATACTTCGATGCTGTCTTAGAAGAAAGGATGCTCTCAGCCACTAGCTTCCCAGTACGACAAAGCACAGCAGAGCTTCTTGCTAAAGTTCCAGAACAACTATGGTCTACACACGCTAATGAAGTAGGAAGGATGCTCACCGCACAACCCTATAAGGTAGCGATCAATTCAACCGCCCCGCTCCCCAAGAAGCCCCAATACCCCTTGTCCCCAGCCGCAGAACAAGGTATTGAGCCAGTCATTAAGTTCCTGCTGGCCCAGGGAGTAATCGTTCCAACTAGAAGTCCATGTAACACACCGATCTTTCCGGTGCAGAAGCCCAATAGTGACAAATGGAGATTTGTCCAAGACCTACGAGCCGTGAATCATTCGGTATTCCCAACTTATCCAGTGGTACCCAACCCGGCAATTATACTTGCCAGTATTCCGGCATCATCAACGTATTACACAGTAGTTGATCTGTGTTCAGCAGTTTTCTCAATACCCATTCACCCAGAGTCCCAATTCCTGTTTGCCTTCACGTATGAAGGACGCCAATATACGTGGACAAGACTCCCGCAGGGATTTACCGAGAGCCCTACCATATTCTCACAATGCCTAAAGAGGGATCTGGAAGATGTAATTTTACCAGCAGGTTCTACACTTGTGCAGTATGTTGACGACTTATTGCTCGCCTCACCCTCCAAATTGGCCTGCGAAACGGACTCCCTTGTGTTATTAAAAGCTCTGGCCTCGAAAGGACACAAGGTGTCAAAGGCAAAGTTACAATTTGTCTCAGAAAAGGTTCGGTATCTAGGGCACGAATTGGTCAGAGATACGAGACAATTGACACAAGACCGAGTAAAAGCAATCTGCTCTGCCCCACTACCAGTAACCAAGAGAGAAATGAAACACCTCCTCGGCATGACAGGAAACTGCCGGCAATGGGTTACGAGTTATTCCGAGATCATTAGACCACTATTAGACATGTCCTTGCCTGCACTACCAGAGAAGTTGATGTGGAATGAGGTATCCCGGAATGCTTTCCAGAACCTTAAACAGTCCCTCACTTCAGCACCCGCCTTGGGATTACCAGATTACACTAAGCTATTCAACTTATTTGTGCATCACAAGTCGGGTTTTGCACAATCTGTTTTGACTCAGTTACATGGGGACAGGCAGCGACCGGTAGCATATTTCAGTACCCAACTAGACCCAGTGGCACGCGGACTACCAGGATGTCTTCCTTCGTTGGCAGCAGCTTATTATGCTATGCAACAGGCTCAGACAATAACTCTAAATCATCAGACTATTTTGTATATCCCACACTCTGTCGAGATTTTACTTACTAAATGTGCCACCCAACACCTAACCTCCGCAAGAACCATTAAATACGAGGTCGAACTGTTATCAAATCCGAACCTTATCATCAAAAGATGTACTACCTTAAATCCAGCCACTCTACTCCCCACGGAAGACGACGGCGAACCCCATTCATGTGAAATGGTAACCGAATTAGTGACTAAACCACGTATCAATTTAACAGATGTACCAATGTGTAACCCTGATCTAGTGTACTATGTTGACGGATCAGCCTTACGAAATGATAGGGGCCAACCTAGAGCGGCTTATGCAATTGTAACTCAGTTTAATGTTGTCGAAACAGCCTCTCTTCCAGACTCCTTTTCAGCCCAACAAGCCGAATTGTTTGCGTTAACTCGAGCCTGTATTCTGGCTGAAGGACACACAGTTAATATCTACACTGACTCCAGGTATGCTTTTGGGGTATCACATGACTATGGACAAATTTGGAAGATTCGCGGGTACCTGACTTCTTCAGGAACCCCTATCAAAAATGCAGAACAAGTGGAAAATCTCCTGCGAGCCATTCAATGCCCTTTGAAACTTGCCATTATCAAATGCCAAGCACATACAGGCCAGTCGAATGAGGTGGCACTTGGGAATGCCAGAGCTGATAATGCAGCTAAGTCAGCAGCTCTGTCGAAAGGGGGGATGCAGGTGTCATTGTTCCCACTAAGGAAAAATAATTGCTCAGACCCGCCACCCACTATTAATGACGTGCTGGCCTTTCAGACACAGGCCAGTACGGAGGAGGTGGTGACCTGGACGAAGGATCAATGTTATAAAAATCCAGAAGGAATATGGGTTCACCATGACGGCCGCGTGGTGGCCCCTAGATCCTTACTTCCATGGATTGCCCGATGTGTTCATACATTCACACATGCTGGCAAAGGGGGATTGGCAGATTATATTTTGGCAACTTGGTATGCACCAGGTATTTCGGCAATTGCAAAACAAATCTGTGAAAATTGTGTTACCTGTCAGACAATGAATCCGGGTAAGACGGAAAAAGTTGAATCTGCCTCCCACCCAAATCCAGTCGGGCCTTTTGTACATTTACAAATGGATTTTATTGAATTACCTATGTGTATGGGATTCAAGTATGTATTAGTTATTGTAGATGTGTTCTCTAGATGAATTGAAGCCTTTCCATATAAAAAGGCCGATGCCACTACTGTTGCTAAATGTTTGTTAAAAGAAATTGTACCGCGCTTCGGAATCCCTGCTAAGCTTTCTAGTGATAACGGGTCACATTTCACGGGAACTGTTATAAGAGAAATGCGTAAAGCTTTACAGATTAATCAACGTTTTCATTGCAGTTATCATCCACAATCAGCTGGACTTGTTGAAAGATATAATGGAATGCTTAAAAATAAGCTGGCAAAACTATGCAATGACACTGGACTGAAATGGACAGAACTGCTGCCCTTAGCTTTGATGGTAATGAGATCTGCAACCAACAGAACAACAGGCCTGTCACCGCATGAGATAGTTATGGGACGTCCCCAACGACTACCTTTTACAGCACCATTTACTGCAAAACAGATGGACATCCACAAAATGGAGGAAAATATGTTGAATTATTGTATTGCACTAACCAAATGTATTTCCAGCTTTCATTCACAGGTAAAGGAAGCCCAAGTCAACCAGCGGAAGGGAAGTGTCATAACCTGGAGCCAGGGGAATTCGTTTATATCAAGATTTTTAAAAGAAAAAGCAGTCTACAGCCAAGATTCGAAGGACCATACCAGGTCTTGCTGGCGACCAATACTGCAATCAAGGTAAAGGAAAGACCAACATGGATCCACGCATCCCATTGCAAACGGGCACCCGACCAGGAGGAAGGGACGAAGGAATCAGAGGAACAGAAAAAGGAAGACTGAATAAGGAACTGTATGGACTATGGGGACTGATGGTGCTGGGCTTGACAGGGTTTTACTTCACATTATTGATTACACCAGGGGTACAGACCCGCCACCGAAGGGAATTGCACGTAAACGTATTTATGGCACTGAGTCATAGGTATGCTCAAGAAAGAAACTTGTCGAGTTGTTGGATATGTTCCCATGTACCTGTCCACTCCAGGGGGGGTATTCCCCTGAGATCTGTCCCCTTTAACGAATCAGAAATGGTAGAATGGTTGACAGTGCAAAATAGGACAAAACTAACTAAGGGGCCAGAAACGAAGGAGCAAACAGAATGGAGGTCGGCAGGGTATAAACTTACAGCCTTCCAGGGATGGTACCAGCCCAATTATGATAATAACCATCAGCCTCCCTTCCTAAGCATTACTCCCAGAATAGGAAACCCTGAAGGTATAATATGCCTAGTGAGTAATGAGACTAAAGGACCAGAAATGAGACACAGCAAGTGTTCCCAAATGATTAAATGGCAAGCCACAACTAATCCCACTGAGAGAAAGATAGCAACCGTTGGCTGGACAACGGTCCATAACAAAGCCCCAGGTGAAGGGTGGGAAGGTGAGACCACTCGAGTAGGGATAGTGCAAAAGGACCAGGAGCTGACGCCCTATAATTGCACCTACTTTATTTGTGGCCATAAAGCCTACCCATGGTTACCAGCCAACTGGACAGGGTCCTGTTACTTAGGATATGTGGTGCCCCTTATCAGATCAGTAAGGACTCTAAGGGAGGCCTATGGAAGTCATAGATTTAAACGGGATTTAATGTGGCTAAACGGAATATTCAAGGTAATGGTGCCACCCTATGGAATAGCATCGACCGAATGGCAGTTACGGGAACTGGCTAACTTAGTGGAATCAGTAGCCAACGCAACTTCCCAAGCCTTTGAAGGGATAAATGACGAAATGGTAGCTATTCGAACAGTGGCGCTCCAAAATCGTATGGCCTTAGATTATCTCCTAGCCAAGGAGGGAGGAACATGCGCATTAATAGTTGAAGAATGCTGTACGTATATCCCAGATAAATCAGAAGATATTGGCAGTCTAGCTGAAAACATCAGGAAAAAGGTAATAGAGTATAAACAGACAGTTGGCCAGGACGGTATCACCTTGTGGGGTTGGGCATCAGGATGGTTGGGAGCCCTGGGGAAATCTGTGGTACAGGGTTTGATCATATTCCTGCTGACAGTCTTCGCCCTGTATCTATTATTTGTCATCATTAAGTGTTGCTGTGCCAGGGTGGGAGAAACTATGTTACCTGTGAGACCACGGCTAGAGTTATGGTAGCAACAACTGCTGAAGGCTCTTGTGTGGAAATGGAAATGGAGAGACTGTACAAGATCAGAATGGATTGAGTTGTCCTTGTGAAGGACAAAATGGGGGAATGTGGAAATGTATTTTTATCTAAGCCGATACCATACGGTATTTGTGTGCCTTTTGATTAAAATGGAGTCCTGGCCCTTCCAGAACTTTCTGCATTTTAGCAGTCAGCTTGCATAAACAGCTAAACCTGGTTTGAGATGGCTGATGGCCATCAGACAGCTAGGAGACAAGTCATGCTGAGACAAGTAACCCCCCATGGTGCTCTCCTATTGTCTACACTACAGGAGTTCCATGTCACCCCACCCTTATCTTCTAGCCATTATCTCTTCCCGAGACCTCATCCATTTGATGCAAACAGATAAACTGACCAGGAAATTGGAACAATCCTGACACAATACAAGACAGGTGATAGCCCATTACCTATGACTCATGGAGTAATGGCCGTTTGGCTTTCTAATAACCCTGACAAAAGGAAATATCTGGATACCATGTCAGGACCAGGATATAGTAATTAACTCTTTATCTGTATTCACTGACTGTGAGACAGAGCAATACACAGGAAGAGGCCATAACTTTGGTTTTACTGTATAAATATCTTGTTAAACTGAACCATTTCGGAGGTGTTCACTTAGCCCTTGACTGAGTTTAATCTACCCCTTGCTAGCAAGTAAATTAAAGAAACTTCTACCGGAGCTGTAAGTGTCGGAGTCATTCTTTTCGGAGGTCGAGATTTCGACACCGGGGTGGAAATGGCACAGCCTGCAGACTTGCTTTTGGTGATGGATGCATTTGAAAATGAAAAGTCACCCGTATGGCCCGCCAGATCAGGACCTGGACCAGCCAGGATCCTTGTAAAAAATTGTGTCCTCCATGGGAGCTGGTTTAGTGCCACAGCGGAGATGCATGAAGAGATCAAGCAGTTCCAGCGGCGCAAAGACGAAATGTCCACACATGCAGACTGTCTTTTGTGGGGTAATCGATGGTTTTGCCTAAGAAAGGCAGGGAAACGTTTATACGCAATCTACACAGTACCCACCCAGGCATAGTAATGATGAAAGCTATAGCCAGATCCCATGTGTGGTGGCCCGGCATCGACTCAGATTTGGAGTTTTGCGTGCGCCAATGCAACACTTGCTCTCAACTGAGCAATGCACCCAGGAAGGCACCGCTATGTCTGTGGTCATGACCCTCCAAACCTTGGTCTAGGATCCATGTTGACTTCACTGGCCCGTTTCTAGGCAAAATGATCTTGGTTGTTGTGGATGCTTATTCAAAATAGATTGAGTATGTAATAATGTTTGTAAGCACGTCCACTGCCACCATCGAAAGCCTACGAGCCATGTTTGCCATGCCTGGCCTGCCTGATGTCCTTGTCAGCGACAATGGGCCGTGCTTCACCAGCGCTGAATTCAAGGAATTCATGACCCGCAATGGGATCAAGCACGTCACATCTGCCCCGTTCAAGCCCGCATCTAATGGCCAGGCAGAACAGGCAGTCCAAACCATCAAGCAAAGCTTGAAACGTGTGTCGGAAGGCTCCCTGCAGACCCGCCTGTCCCGAGTCCTGCTCAGCTACCGCACAAGACCCCACTCGCTCACCGGAGTTCCCCCAGCCGAACTGCTCATGAAAAGTGCACTCAAAACAAGGCTCTCTCTAGTCCACCCTGATCTCCATGATCATGTCGAGGGCAGGCAGCATCAGCAAAGCATGTACAATGATCGCACAAATTTGTCATGCAATATTGAAGTCAATGACCCTGAGTATTTGTGCTCAACTATGGACATGGTCTCAAAATGGCTTGCTGGCACTGTCATAGCCAAAGAAGGGAGTAGGGTGTTTGAGGTCAAACTTGAAAATGGACTAACTTGCAGAAAGCATTTGGACCAAACCAAACTGCGATTCACAGACAACCACGAGCAACCTGAAGAGGACACCATCAACTTCGACCCTCCGACACACACAAGTGGCAACCGACATCACGGTTGACCACGAAGCTGAACTCATCATCCCCAGCAGCCCAGCAAGGCCAGCTGCCCAGCAGCCCAGCGAAGGCCCAACCAACTCACCTGCACCTGTGTTTGTACCGAGACGATCGACTAGTGAGCGGAAAGCCCCAGATCGTCTCACCCTGTAAATAAGTGTACTGTTGACTTTTGGTGGGGGGGAGTGATGTTATGTATGCAACACCTTTTAACCAGCATTCTACCGCCACCTGAGGGCGCATCTGTTGGATTCCAAAGGGATCCCAGCATAAAGAGACTAAGGTCACACTTACTCAAGTCTACAGTATTCAGTCACATTGCTTTATTTGAGACATAACACTCACCGCCATTGCTGGATGTCAAATGAGCCTTGACTGTCCACTCTGCCACCTCCATTCCATCAAACACATTTATCTGTGACTGCAAACTGTGACAAATAAATGATTTAATAGTTTTGGTGCATATAGTGCAAACATCATAGTGATCATTAGAAAAGCACCCGAGTAACTGCTGTTTTGTGCATGTAAATAACTGACAAACAGAGCCAGTAGAAAAGTAACTTAAACCGTGTGCTTTATACAACAACTCAAAATAGAGTCCCCAAACCGGCATGACCCAGAATGAATACAGCAACTGTGAATAGCTCCCGCAGGGTCCTAATGCCCGTCCTGTGAGCTGTAACAAATAAATAGAGTATGAACACAACATATTTCCCCCCTTTTTAAAACAACAGTAGTGGCATTTGGATCAAAGTGCACAAGGATAGGAAGGGATGTGATTTTCTCTTTAAGCGTGGTGAATACCTGAGCCTGGGAATCTGTCCATTCCCAAGGGACGTCCTTGCGCAGCAAATTGCGAAGTGGTTCGGCAATGCGCACATAGTGCGGGACGAACTTCAGATAGACGTTCCAAGTGGCGATGAATGATGAAAGCTCTTTGACGTTGGTAGCCTCCTGCATTCGCTGGATCGTGTCAATGTTGACAAGCGTTGGCTTGACACCTTGTGCTGTGACTCTGTAGCCCAGAAAGTTTATTTCTCCAGCAGCGAATGTACACTTATCGGCATTAAGTATAATGTTATGTGTAGCAAGTCTAGCTATAACTGCGTGAAGTCGCTGGTCATGTTCTTCCATTGTCTGTCCATGGATGATGATATCGTCAAGCAGATTGAGGGCTCCCTCTATGCCTGCTAGCATAGTAGTGACAATCTTCTGAAATGCACGGTGCAGAAGATAGTCCGTAGGGCATGCGTCAATATTGATACAGACCATCATGCGTTGTGAATGCCATGAGTGGTTTGCTATCCTCTGCTAGGGGTATTTGCAGGTAACTGCGGAGCATGTCGAGTTTCATAAAGACTATTGAGCCGTGGAATTCTGAAGACAGTTCGTCGATGGTAGGAAGAGGTGTAAGGGGTGGTTTTCAGGGGGTCAGCTTTCCCTTCTGACCTTATATGAGCAGTTCCAAATCGCTCCCACACCCTTGGTTCTAGACACTGGAATTATGAAGGGACTGTGACAGACTTGGACAGACAATCGGTTTCAAGGTAGGAAAGGTGTCTAAAAAGAAGTAAAAGGCACACCTTTAATAGCACACACAGAATAGTAATACCAATACACACTGAGGGGTACAACACATTGAATAAAATGTCAAAATACAGCCTGTGGGGAAAAGAATACAGCTTAAACTCTAAATGGGGTAAAGAGGAAAATGCAGATACATTTACACAAGTTATCCCAGCCTCCCCCCTCCCAATTCCCCTAACTAACTAAATTATAGCTCTGGGGGTTCAGGGGCTATACTCACCAATCCCTTTAGACAGTTGCTGGTGAATCGCAGTTTCGGGGTTCGCTGCACTTGGCCTTCTAGGCGAGCCGTACCCCGGACGGAGGAGAGGACTTCGGACTGCGTAGTCTTCAGTTGGGGTGCGTCCGTTGATGCGGTAAGTTGCGTTTTGGATGTATGGGGTAAGTACCCACTTTCTTTGGTTAGGAATAGTTTTAGTTAGTCCCTTTTGGTAATTTCTCCCCCCCGTTGGGTTGTTCAGAAGTAGATTGTAGAGTGGAAATAAATGTTGATTCTTCGGTTTTTGCTGAGTAGTTTCGCTTGGTCGGTTGTGGTAGCCCGGGTTTGTCAATTTGGTTGCTGACAACCTTCCATTTCGTGGGCCTCGTGCTCGGTCGGTCCGTGACGATTTCTTGTAGTTTCCTTCACTACTCCATTTCTTCACTTCCCAGCTCTGGCTGCTTGTGTCTGTCTGTGTTCGAGTCTGTATCTTTCCTTGTAAAACTGGGAATAGATATACCCCAAAAAGGCTTCCTTATCTCCCACCAAAATCTGGCCCAGCTCTTTGTTTTGATTTTGCAGCCCAGCTAACTGAAACTTGATTAAGTGGTTTTAATCTGGCGTTAATAGGCTTTTCGAAGTTGATGAGCTCTCGTCCATTGTGCTAGTCTGGCCTGAGCCAGATATTTCTATGCCTGTTGAAAAGGTGTTGGAATATGTATGTGACAT
The DNA here is from genome assembly GCF_044704955.1 of Pristiophorus japonicus. Lineage (NCBI taxonomy): Eukaryota > Metazoa > Chordata > Chondrichthyes > Pristiophoridae > Pristiophorus > Pristiophorus japonicus. The sequence continues at coordinate 72,727,419 of NC_091981.1, forward strand.
TTGGGTCCTCAAGGTGGGGTGATAATGTTTCTTCCATAGTCGATTGTTTAAATGCTCATGTTTTCTAGGGGCAAGTTTCGAGGGTAAACAGTTCCCAGACAATTTGATTAGCTCCGATGTCAAAACTGGCCCTTTCGATATTGACCCCACCCCTTTTCTTGCAGACCCAACATTCACCTTTTAAAAATCCCAAATTTGATTAAAGTTCGTAGTTTCTTCCATGTGCACCTTAGGATTTCAAACTTTCTGGTAGATAGTTCCAAATTAAATTCCCTTTCCTATGAGTCCAAACACTGGGGGGGACCTCCATGAATGCATGTCCTTTTATCCCCTGCAGGCCTCGTTTGCCCCTTTAAACTCATTTGTGTCCTGAAGTTTTTCGTTCCAACAAAGTCCAGAAAGGGATTCGTCTCCTCTGCAGGGGAAAGGTACAAGGAATCTTTGCGAAATATTGGTAAATTCTACACTTCTCCCTGTGATACCATACCACTTATGGTATCATCTTCCAGGTGAGTAAAGTTCCTGACTCCCAAGAGATAACCTTCCCCGTAAATTAACTAAACTAATACCCAAAATATGCATTACACTTGTGCAACATCACCATAGATACACACGTTTCCCTTTATAGGTACAAACCTTTTACATTTACACCCTCCCAGCTTGGAGGGGGTTCAATCACTACAATTGCAACAGCACAGTTACATTTCATTTTAATTGCATTATATTCACCAGCATGTAGGTAACGTACAACCACATTACAGAAGGAAGAACATAGATTAAAATTAAACAACATCAATTGGTCTTCTGAGGTTTGTCCATCACCCGGTAATGTCTGGATCCTGCCCTTGAGAACTGCTCTCAGGCTGGCTGACACATCAGACAAACTCAAAATAATCACCGAAACATTACTGCAACATTAACCTTAATTCTAAACTAAACCTTAGAATGTAAAATGGTGCAGTCAGCTGCCTTAAACTAAAAATTAGATCTATGCACAACCGCCACCGGTCTCTAGGTGGCCTGGTTAGTCCCTGTCAGGCCCATGCTTTGTGCGGCCTGATAGCCACCTGGATGCTAGGGTTTCCCCGCAGCCGGTGAGCTGGAGACCCTTGTCTCTGGGACAGCTCGTTGCTACTGCTCCTGTGAGACCCTCACCGCTGAAGGCGGCTGGCTGGGAGTCCCTACTCTGAGCGGCCTCTGTACTTCTGACCTTTGGCCTTCCCTGTCGGGCTGCCCTTCTCCTAGGATAGAATTGCTGAGGCTCAGATGCCGGTGACCACGGTATCTTTGGCCGTGGTGTACGGAGGGTCCTTCTCAGGGCTTCGGTTACTGAGGGTGCGTCCAAATCCCAAACGATGGGTGGGATAGCCCCTCCAGTACTGCAATTCACTGCCCCTATAGGCACGGTTTCTGAGCCTGCCACATTCCCTGTGGGTCCTCCACCATCGGGGGCGGCCAACGGAGGGTCCCTGTCCTGAGGACGGTTCACCCCTCCCGGCTGCCCTCTGTGCTTGGCTGACCCTGGGTTGTACAGCTTGCACTGGTTGATGTGGAACCACTTAGTACGGCGGGGCAGCTTTATGGCATAGACCATCAGGCTTGCCTTGTTGACAATGCTGTATGGCCTCATATATAATGCTTCAAAAACCCCTACCTGAGCATAGTTCCTCATCATGACCTGGTCCCCTATCTCTCATTTGTGGTGTTTGCTGGGTTCTAGCAGCAATCGGTTACTCCGATGCTGTCTGCCCATGTTACTAGCAGCTTGCCAGTGAATCTGTTTTCGGTGTTCAAACAGGTTCCTGACAAACCAATCCCGGTTCACCTCTCTGAGCTGACCTTCTGTGAGCACCGGGGCTAGGACATGGGTGGGGGTCCGCATGATCCGGCCAGTCATGAGCTCGTATGGGGAATACCCCGTGCTCTTTGATTGGCTGGCTCGGATCCCCATTAGGACCAACGGTAAGACCTCCACCCACTTTTGGGGTGAGTCTCCCGTCTCTTTCCGCAGCCTTTCTTTAACGGTGCAGTTTAAACGCTCCACAATACCAGATGACTGTGGATTGTGGGCAACGTGCCATTTCCCCTCAATGCCGAGCACCTTAAGGGTTGCCTGCATTACCTGCCCGGTGAAATGGCTCCCCTGGTCCGACTCCACATACTGTGGGAGTCCCCACCGGGAGAACACTTCCCTCACTAGAATCTTAGCTGTCCCTAGTGCGGTGGCTGTTCGGCAGGGGAAGGCTTCAACCCATTTTGAGAACATGTCCACCAGGACTAGGCAGTATTTGTAGCCTCCCTGGGCGGTGGGTAGGGGCCTGATGTAGTCAATTTGGATTGACTGCCATGGTCCCTCTACCCTCCTGACGTGTCCTAGGGACACCTTCCTTTTCTGGGGGTCAGGGTTGTTCGCAGCACACACCAGGCAGTTCGCACAGAACTCGCGGACGTCCTCCCTGAGTCCCGGCCACCATCCTGCCTGTTCCACCCGTTGCCAGGTGGTCTCAGGCCCGGGGTGTCCCGCTCCTGGACCCTCATGGGCCAGTTTTAGGAATTCCCTCTGGTGCTGCTGTGGCACGACCCATTGTCCCTCTTTAAACAGCATGCCTTCCTTAACGGTAATGGCTGCTGTGCCGTACGGACCTTCTACTCTCTCTCCTCTAGCTAGCACATTCAGGACAGCTTTCAGGACTGGGTCCTGTAACTGAACTGTTTTTAAGTCCGGGGCCAAAGCTATCCCTGTACACTCTGCTGCCCTGTTCTTATTCTTGACCGCTGCTATGCGGCCGGTGTCATGGGGTCACAGAACTTTCCCGTGCGGGCACCTACTTTGGCCAGTTTGTCAGCCTGTTGGTTTCCCTCTGCACGGGGTTCGGTTTTTGAATGGGCCTTCACCTTATGTATGTAGACCTTTCCTTCTTCCCCCACCGCTGTCGTGATTTTCTCCAGCAGGGGCTTGATTGCCAGGGGTCTCCCGTCAGCGGACGTGTATCCGCGACGGGACCAGATAGCCAGGTACTCCGTCCACGAATTGCAGGTGAACATACTGTCCGAGCAAATTGTGTACGGGGGAGGGAATTCTTCGGGATGGGTCACCACGTACATTACGGCGGACAGTTCAGCATGCTGGGCGCTCATGGTGCTGGGGAGCTTGATTGCCAGGGCAATACCTGCCCTTGGGTCATAGACTCTGCACCCAGTGAGTCGCTTGCCAGCAGATACTGTGCTGGACCCGTCCACGTAGATGCCCCGGCCTGTAGGGTGTAACCCCACCCGAAGGCCAATGTTCACCTCCTATACCCCTTCTATGGAGCACCTGTGGGCTTTCCCTGGGTAGACTAGGATTGCTGCGAGCCTTGGCTCGCGGGGGCCTTCTACTCTGAGGTCCATCTGGGAGAGGAGCAGGGTCCAGTGAGCAATGCGGGCACTGCTCACCGTCCCGTCCTTAATCCTCCCATCTAGGAGCATCTGAGTAGGTGTGTGGTGGGTTAGGAGTGTTAGAGGAGACCCTCCCGTGAAGATCAAGGATCTTTTCACTGCCCAATGTGTGGCCAGGAGGTATCTCTCACAGTTGGAGAAACCCTTCTTCACATCTGTGAGGATCCTGGAGGAGTAAACCACCGGTCTCAGCTGGCAGTGCTGCTCTTGAAGCAGCACTGAGCTCAAACTGTCCCCGCTGGCTGCCATCTCCAGGAAAAACTCCTTTCCTACATCTATTGCTCCTAAGGCTGGCGCAGTCTGCAAGACCTTCTTGAGCTGATTAAATGCTGCCTCGCAACCCTCATCCCAGTCCCACTCTACACCCTTGTGTAGGAGCCTGAGCAGAGGGGCTGCAGTGGCTGCATAATCCTCAATGAAGTCTCTGCAGTACCCGGTGAGCCCTAGAAAGGATCTTACCCCTGTCACTGTGTTGGGGGCTGGTAACTCCTGTACTGCCTCCCTTCTAGCCTTGTCTATGGCCCTTTCCCCAGCTCGCACAATCAGCCCCAGGAATTTGACTTCCTTCTGGCCGATCTGTGCCTTCTTGGGGTTTACATTAAACCCTTCTTCTTTTAGCAGCTCCAGCAGTGGGCCATGCTCCTCCCCCTGATTGGTGAACAGGAGCAGGTCATCCACATACTGCACCAACTGCTGGGGTTTGCTAAAGCTCCTTAAACAGTTCGCCATGCATTGGTGAAAATTGCTGGGACTGTTGTGGAAGCCTTGGGGAAGACAGTTCCACATATATTGTTGGCCCTTAAAGGTAAAGGCGAACTTGTACTGGTCCTTTTAAAGGAATGGACCAGAACCCATTTGAAATGTCCAGCACCGTGAAAGTGGTCGCAGATGCTGGAATACTCCCTATGAAGTCCGCTACGGCTGCTAGAGTGGGTGCACAGGCAGGGATATTTTTATTTAGTACTCGATAGTCCACGGTGGCCCTCCATGAGTTGTCCGGTTTCTTAACTGGCCACAGTGGAGAATTCACATGGGTAGCTATCGGTCTTAACACCCCTTGCTCTACCAGTGATCCCAGCGCCGTTGTCAGGTCTGCCTCTGCCTCCCTGGGGAAGTTATATTGCTTCTGTGGTCGGGTTATTGGGTCCACTTTTATACTAACTTCCACCCCCGTTATCCTGCCACAGTCATGTTGTGGCGAATGCTGCAAGGTGTGCCCGTACATATGCCTGGTACTCCACTGGGGTGTTACTGACCAGGAATTCCAAGTCGTAACCCTCCTTTGACTTTATGGTGCACAACGTTCCCTTGGTCCCTTTTTCTGGGATCACCGCCATCTCACCTTCCCTGTCAAACACTATGGCTCCCCATAGACAGTGGTTCCTGAGATCCACTAGGATCTGGTGGCTAATGATAAAATCAGCCCCCAGGATCCCTTTTCCCTCCTGCTCCCATTTCATCAGGGCACACTTCCATTTGGTTTTGAGTGTCCCTAACTGAATGGTGAGCGGGATGGAAAACGAACCAGTTTGCTCATTGCCGTGAACCCCGAGACTGTACGGGACCCCGTTCGATAGAGGTGAGGTAGCTGGGTTATCTGCATATACAAGGGTGCTGGAAGCACCAGTATCTAGCAGGTAGGTCCCTTTCACTTTCTCCACCTGCATCATAACGCATGGTCTCTTCCAGGCATTGTACTCTAGGGAACACAGGTACACTAGTCATGCATCTGGGTGGGTTGGAGCAGAGGGTTTTACCGTAATGGCTACTGCACCGGTTGCGATAGCTACTGCTCCCTGTCTGTTTATGAGTGTCTGCAGGGCAGCTACGAATGTCTCATATGAGTCGGGTGTTCCTGTCCCGGCCTTACGGGCTGGGGCTGGAGTGGCCTTTCCCTTAGTCTCTTTCCAGGGGTTCCTACAATCCTTCCTCCAGTGCCCACTTTTCCCACACCCACAACACTCACCCCCTTTGTCGGAAGGGTTCCCACCTTCTCTTGGCTGGGTTTAATCTCATGGACCCTCCCTTTAGAGGAGGGCTCCTCTGTCCCTCTACCGTTCCGGTAAGCCAGGGTCAACTGTCTGACCACTGTCTCCTCGGTGGTTCTGGGATCTCTTGGATTGAACCAGACCTCGGCTTTTGCCTTTACTCCAGGTAAGATGTTTACCACCAGGCTGCGGAGCCAGTGAGCCAGCTCGTTAGGGTTCAGGTGGGCCCGGTCAAGAACCCCACTACAGGCCCTTTCGTAGACCGGCCACCAACTGTCGGCGAAATCCTGTGGAGTCTCCCCATAGAGCTGCACTGCCTTCTCCACTCGGGAGAAAGGACTTCCGTCGTTCATACCCATGGCCTCTAGAACCTCCTCCTTAACCGTAGCGTACGTGTTTCGTCCCTTTCTGCTGTCTGCAGAGAGGGAATGGCACAGCTTGGTGTCTAGTGAGAGGAGCAACAGCTTAGCCTGCTCTGAATCATCGCACCCGTTAATATCCCCTGTGTGTTCCACTTCCAGGAAGTGTACCGAGAGATCCCCCTGTTGGGTGAGCTTACTTAGGTGGCCTATCATAGCCCTCAGTTTTTGGGTGTCGTGGGGGACTACGAAGTTGCTCTCTAGGGGTCCTGCTGCCCCATTGGCATCAGGCGGGCCAAACTTCTGCTGCCGGACCGGGTGCATTGGCCCTGGTTCCGACCCTCCTTGTATTGGCTCGCCCGCTTCCCCTGCTGCCAAGCCGAGTTAAAACTTGGGGCTGCCTGTGTTGGTATTCGCAATCCTTGCCTGCCCCGCACTCTGGCTGACATCCCTGCTGCTCCAGGCCGTTCCTGGGAGCTGCAGGCGGTGACTGAGGGGTTTCTCCTTGCTCTACCAGGTGTTCCTGGGCTAAACCCGGGTTTATCAGGCACACCATGCCTTTAGCCCTGGATAGAGCAAGGTTCAAGCTTTGGATCTGCTGCTGGCAGGGGCCATGGTCTCCTGCCTCAAATTCCCTGGCACTGGCTACCTTATAGGCTACCTGAATGTCTCTCACCCTCTCCCCGTACTCTTTAACTTGCTTGGCGAGGCAGGAATTCTCTTCCCGCAACGCCAGTTCGCTATTCTTGGCTTCAATAATCTGACACTGTAAAAGGTCCAGTTGGGTTTTGTGCCTTTCTTTAGTGAGCTCTCTACTTTCCTTTAACTGTCCCACCTCTGTCCACAGCCTTTCCCTGACTGTGGCTCTTGCACTGGACCTCTCTTCTGCCTGCCTCAATACTCCCTCTAATTTCTCATTCTCCTCATCTAGAAGCCGGATCTGTCGCTGAAGGCAAATTAGCCAAATGGCCTTCTCTATTGACCTTTTATGGTCCTTGCTCTCGGTCCATTGAGCTGCAGCATCTTCTGGATGCTCAGCATACAATAGATCGAGTACCCACTCCTTAGCCACATTTACCCTCTTAAACACATACAAGAAAATCCCCTCTTCCATTTTGCTTCTCTTCCTGAAACCAGTCTCTCTCTTATCACGTCCCTTGTACCAGTGTCCCATCTGGGTCGCCATTATGTAAGCGGTTGTTTTCAGGGGGTCAGCTTTCCCTTCTGACCTTATATGAGCGGTTCCGAATCGCTCCCACACCCTTGGTTCTAGACACTGGAATTATGAAGGGACTGTGACAGACTTGGACAGACAATCGGTTTCAAGGTAGGAAGCAGGTATGGCTTTATTGTGTCTAAAAAGAAGTAAAAGGCACACCTTTAATAACACACACAGAATAGTAATACCAATACACACTGAGGGGTACAACACATTGAATAAAATGTCAAAATACAGCCTGTCGGGAAAAGAATACAGCTCAAACTCTAAATGGGGTAAAGAGAGAATGCAGATACATTTACACCAGTTATCCCAGCCTCCACCTCCCAATTCCCCTAACTAACTAAGTTATAGCTCTGGGGGTTCAGGGGCTATGCTCATCAATCCCTTTCGACAGTTGCCAGTGAATCGCAGTTTTGGGGTTCGCTGCACTTGGCCTTCTCGGTGTTAGATCTCTTAATTTTAATGAAATACGAATTCCAATGGTAGTTTTAACTTTTTAATCTTGGCAGAGAGTAAATCGATAGTTCCTGGTAGCGACATGGGTCTTCCTGTTATAATTTCAAATGGGCTTAGACCAGTAGTTCTGTTCGGGGTTGCCCTAATGCTACATAACACTATTGGTAGTGCCTGGGGCCATGGTGTTCCTTCTTAGTGATATTTGGCAAGCCGTTGTTTCAGAGTTCGATTCATTCGCTCGACTTGTCCTGATGATTGTGGATGATAAGGACAGTGTAAATCCCACGTAATGTTCAGTAACCTACAGACTTCTTGGCAGACAGCACCTGTGAAGTGTGTTCCCTGATCTGAGTCAATACTACTCGGGACTCCCCATCGGGGAATGTAATCCTTACACAAGACCTTTGCAGTGTGATTGGCTGTGGCTCTTTTAGTTGGGACAGCTCCTGAGTTTGAAAAGGCTTTGTATTCGGCACCGGCTCTGGGAATCCCCGACAGTGGTAAGCCATTTACCCTGTTTGTCCATGAGAAAGAAGGATATATGACAGCTATACTGACACAAGAACATGGGGATTGGCAAAGACCTATTGGCTATTATTCGGCAAAACTGGATGCGGTAGCCCTCGGATGGGGAAGTTGCCTAAGGGCCATGGAAGCTACATGTCGAGCGGTAATGACCACTGCGGGTCTAGTCCTCGACCAAAAGCTGATTGTCAAGTGTCCCCACACCGTACACGCTTTGCTGTCTATGAATAGAATGTCTCAGGTGACAGCAGCAAGATGGACCCGCTGGACAGCAGTTTTGGAAGCTCCTAATCTCCATATCATACGGGCCAGCCCGGTTAATCCCGCAACTATGCTCCCGATGTCAGAATCGAGGGAGCAAGAGGGGGGAGAATGTGAAGAGCATGACTGCGTGGAGATTTTAAAAGAAACAGAAGAAGCAGCCTTAGCAGCAGAGGAGCCTCTGCACAACCCAGACCTCATCCTGCTTACAGATGTTTCCTCCTTTGTTGACAATGGTACCAGAAAAGCAGGATGGGCAGTTACAACCTTATATGAGGCAGTGGCAAAAGGATGTTTACCCTCAGGAACGTCAGCACAACAGGCCGAGTTACGGGCCCTGTCAGAAGCATGTCGAATAGCAGAAGGACAGACAGCTAATGTCTACACAGATTCGCGTTATGCTTTTGGAGTCGCTCACGACTTTGGTCTGTTATGGCGGAAAAGAGGATTCCTCACTGCTGCTGGTACACCTATCCGAAATGGAAAAGAAGTCCGAGACTTACTGGAGGCCATACAATTACCTCAGGAAGTATCCATCCTGAAGTGTAAGGCCCATACCAGGGAAAATACCACAGAAGCACAGGGCGTTCCTCCAGAAGAACCAACACAGATGTGCAGATTGAAAGCACTCAGTACTCTGTCACGAGACCTTCAAACAATGCAAGGCGAGTGCTCCCGAGAGGAAAAATGGACATGGATTGAGGCAGGAAGTAAGCTATGTGAAGATGGTGTCTGGAGACAAAGAGTTACCGACAAGCCAGTCGCGCCACAAGCACTTATGCCTTTTTTAGCCCAACAGATCCACTCGTGGGGACACTTGGCCTCACAACAGATGACGGCACGGTTCCAGAAAAGCTGGTGGGGTTGGGGATTTAAAAAACATGCCCAGCTGGTAGCAGACCGCTGTGTGGTCTGCCAGAAAAATAATTCTGGACCCATCACGGTAATGCCCCAACTGAGGCCCCCTGCCCCTGTCGGACCATTCCAGCATCTGCAGGTTGATTATATATCTCTTCCTTCATGCCAAGGATACACTAACATTCTTGTCATGGTCGACAGATTCTCTAGATGGGTAGATGAATAGCTCCCTCAGGGTCCTAATGCCCGTCCAGTGGGCTGTAACAAATAAACACAACAACTACCCTTGTGACTGTTTGTGTAGGATCTTTCTTTTCCGGGTGCTTCTACATGGTGCTACTCCTGTGGCTTCAGCAGAGGTAGAGGCAGCCTCCTCACCTCCCTGCTGCACCTGCTTAGAAGCCTTTGTCAGTCGTCCTCTTGGTTTTGGAGTCTGTGAGGACCTCACCAAAGTCTGCTCCTCCTGCGACTGTGCAGGAGCAGACTTGGCCATCACTGTCTGGGGAGGCATCTGGGGCTCTGACCGAGGCATTGGCAAGCGGATGGAAGTTGGAGTGCTTGGAGAGGAACCCCCATTTCCATGTCAATCATCATCCCTCTCATTGGCCACCCACACTTCCTTGCTAGAAAGGAGCTGGAGAGCAACTTGCAGCACTTTAGTGGTGTCATGTACGTACATGCTGTTTGTAGCCACCAGATGGTGCCATTGTTGGAGGCCACTGAGCCGCACACACATGGTGCTGCTCTGGTATAAAAGGCCAGTCATTTTGTGAGTCAGGCACTTTGGGCCATAATAAAGCAGAAACAAGGTTGTACCTTGTTCAATTAAACAGTACTCAGTTTGTACCTTTATTGCATACATAACATTTGGCGACGATAATACAAGAACCTTTGTTTTCAAAATGAGCACGATGGGATTTTTAGACCGATTCGTGGAGGGAGAAAATTGGGAAGACATTGTGAGCTGTTTGAACCAGTACTTCGTGGCCAACAAAATGAAGGGGGTCGACGATGCAGATCGGCACTGGGCCGTGTTCCTCACTGTGTGCGGTTCAAAGATCTACGGTCTGATAAAGAATCTACTCATACCTAGTGATCCAACAGAGAAATCGTACGAGGAGTTGTGTACATTGGTACTGGAGCACCTCAAGCCAGATGACGGCATCATCATCTCGAAATGCAGGTTTTATACACACGTTCGATCGGAGGGCCAGAGCACGGCAGAATTCATTGCCTACCTGAACCATCTAGCGGGACTGTGCAAGTTCGGGACGGTGTTGGCAGACATGCTGCGGGACTTCTTTGTTATCGGTATCAGCCACGAGGTGATCCTGTGCAAACTTCTGGCGGTGGAGGAGTTGGATTTAAAAAGGGCCATCCAGATCGCTCAATCATGTATGACCACGGACAGAAGTCTAAAGCAAATATTGGTGAAGAACCGAACCTCGGCAAGTTCTGTAAATGTGATTGATTCAGCGATCGGCAGAGCGGCACATGGCAGGGCCTATCCGGCTGCATTCGCGAAACCTGTGGCTGCCCAAAGTCCGCCAGCGGGAATGTATCCGACTTCTCCGTGTTGGCATTGTGGGGAAAATCATCGGCACCAGCAGTGCCGATTTAAGCAATATAGTTGCAAAGGCTGTCTGAGAGTGGGTCACCTCCAGCGCAAGTGTCCACAGATGAGCAAGCGTGCTGCGACACACAACGTAGAGGATGAGAGTCAGACTAGAGCGGATCCGGATACACAATCCGAGATGCCAGGGGAGGAAGTGTATGGACTGTACTCCTTCATAACCAAGTGTAAATCAATTTTGATTAATGTGAAGTTTAACGAGATACCGGTATCGATGGAACTGGACACAGGGGCGAGTCAATCGATCATGAACGAGAGGGCACTTAATAAGCTGTGGGATACTAAGACTGTGAGGCCCAGGCTGAGCCCTGTTAACGCCAAGCTGCACACGTACTCCAAAGAACTGATAAAGATGATTGGCAGCGCACAAATTAATGTGTCATACAACAGTGCGGTTCACGAGTTACCGCTGTGGATTGTTCCAGGCAATGGCCCAACGCTGCTCGGCAGGAGCTAGTTGGAAAAAATTAGATGCGACTGGAACGACATAAAGGCGTTGTCATCGGAGGAAGATACATGTGCCCAAATATTCAGCAAGTTCCCCTCGCTGTTCGAACTGGGTATCGGCAACGTCACAGGAGCCAAGGTGAAATCCACATAGACTCAGATGCAAGACCCGTCCATCATAAAGGTCACAGGAGAATCCAGTCGTGCCCCGGTAACTGCCCCCAAAGGAAGTGGAGTGTGGGAAATTGCACTCCGCTTCCATTGAAGGGTGGTAAAGCCAATTCTGTGGCGGGAGCAGGACTTCCACGCTGGGGGCTAAAATTCCTGGCCCCAGAAGGTTACCGCCCCCAAGATGGGAGCCTGTGCCGGGAGGCAGAGGGAAAATGAGGGGAGATGGGAGCGGGGGATGGAGGGGAGAGTGGTGGAGGGGGGGGGGGCGGAGAAACCCAAGGCGGGGGACAGGAGGGGCCACATTGCAACGGAGGTCTGGGGGGGGCGAAGTGTGTTGCAGGGGCGAGCCTGGGGGCTCTGTGCCCCGGTGCGGGGAGTGTTCAGAGTGGGGTGGACGGGTTGACTGCGCAGATGGCGGTTGGTGGATGTGATGTGGTTGGCGTCGCGGGGGCGTGGCTCCGGGGTGGCCGGGGCTGGGGGCTCGACATCTGGGGGTGTTCAGCATTTGGGAAGGATTCTGACAGGATGGGGCGGGTTGGGTGCGGGGGGAGTGTTCCCGGTGTTGGGTGGGTCCGAAGCCGGGGGGGTGGGCTGTTTGGGGCTGGGATTTGGAGAGACTTCTTCACTCGGGGTGTTGTTGGCCTGTGGGGTTCCCTGCCGTGGAGAGTTGTTGATGCCAATTCGTTGGATGTGTTCGGGCGGGAGTTGGATGTGGTCCTTGCGGCTGGGGGGGTCGGGGGTGTGTGGAAGGGGTGTGGGGGGGGAGGTGCTGGGGTGGGTGATCAGCCATGATCTTGTTGAATGGTGGTGCAGGATCGAAGGGCTGAATGGCCTACTCCTTCACCTATTTTCTATGTTTCTATGTTTCTATTAAAGCTTGGGCAGTGCCGTATATGATGAGGGAGAAGGTCAAAATTGAACTGGACAGACTCCAGCGTGAAGGGATCATATCACTGGTCGAATTTAATGAAAGGGCCAGCCCCAATTTTCCTGTGCTGAAAAGTGATGGCACAGTCAGAATCTGTGGAGACTACAAGGCTACGATCAACATGGTTTTAAAACAAGATCAGTACCCATTACTGAAGGCTGATGACTTTTTTGCGACGCTAGCTGGAGGGAAGTCGTTCACAAAACTGGACTTGACGTTGGCCTATATGACACAGGAGTTGGTCGAGACGTCGAAGAGACTTACGTGCATTAACACGCACAAAGGACTGTTTATTTACCACAGGTACCCATTTGTAATTCGCTCGGCTGCAGCAATATTCCAGAGGCATATGGAAAGTCTACTGAAGTCCGTTCCCAGAACCATCATGTTCCAAGATGACATCCTGATCACCGGTCGTGACTCCAAGGAACATCTGAACAACCTGGAAGAGGTTCTACTGCATTTGGACAGAGTGGGACTCAGACTTAAACGCTCAAAGTGCGTCTTCATGGCACTGGAGGTCGAATTCCTCGGGAGGAAAATCGCCGCTGATGGCATCAGACCTACTGACGTGAAAACCAAAGCCATCAACAATGTACCCAAGCCGCAGAACATGACGGAGCTGCATTCGTTCCTGGGTCTACTCAACTACTTTGGTAACTTCTTACCTAAATTGAGCACCTTACTTGAACCACTGTACATGCTATTGAGAAAAGGCAACAACTGGGTGTGGGACGCATTGCAAGACAGAGCTTTCGAGAAAGGCACCAACCTGCTTTGCTCGAACAAGCTGCTGGTACATTACGACCCATGTAAATGTTTCGTTTGGGCCTGTGACGCATCGTCAAGCCAATGAGTTGGGGAAACTTCAATCTGTCGCATATGCATCCAAAGGTTTGTCTAAAGCAGAAAGAGCCTACAGTATGGTAGAAAAAGAAGTTTTAGCCTGTGAGTACGGTGTTAAAAAGATGCATCAATACCTGTTCAGTCTGAGGTTCGAATTAGAAACCAATCACAAGCCGCTCATTTTGTTGTTTTCCGAGAGCAAAGCTATCAATACCAACGCTTCATCCCACATCCAAAGGTGGGAGCTGACATTATCTGCCTATGATTATGTCATTCGCCACAGACTTGGCACAGAGAATTGTGCCGATGCTTTGAGCCGGTTGCTGTTGCCCACACCGGAGGTGGAAACGCTACAACCGGCAGATGTTAATCATGGATGCTTTTGAGAGTGAAGGTAACCCTGTCACGGCCCAACAAGTTAAGACCTGGACCAGCCAGAACCCGATATTATCAGTGGTAAAGGGTTGCACCCTCAAAGGGGATTGGTCTGCCATACCTAAGCAAATGTGCGAGGAGGCCAAACCATACATTCGTCGCAAGGACGAACTGTCTATTCAAGCAGATTGCATATTGTGGGGCAATTGAGTTGTGATGCCTAAGAAAGGGAGAGAGAAGTTTGTGCTTGAGTTACACAGCACACATCCTGGCATAGTGATGATGAAGGCCATCGCCAGGTCCCACTTATGGTGGCCAGGAATTGATTTTGATCTGGAAGCATGTGTCCATCAGTGCAACACCTGCATGCAGCTCAGAAAAGCACCAGTGGAATTGCCGCTGAGTCTGTGGTCATGGCCATCCAAACCTTGGTCCAGGATCCATGTAGATTTTGCAGGTCCCTTCCTGGGCAAGATGTTTTTAGTGGTGGTGAATGCTTATTCAAAGTGGATAGAATGCATAATCATGTCATCCAGTACGTCTTTGGCAACCATAGAGAATCTCAATGTCATGTTTGTGACACATGGTCTGCCTGACATAGTGGTGAGCGACAATGGGTTTTGCTTCAGCAGTCAGGAGTTTCTGGAGTTTGTAAAACTTTACGGCATAAAACATGTAAGGTCAGCACCATTCAAGCCTGCATCCAATGGGCAAGCAGAACGTGCAGTACAAATTATCAAGCAAAGCATGAGGAGAGTAACCCAAGGGTCACTGCAGACCCGCTTATCTTGCATACTGCTGAGTTACAGGACAAGACACCACACACTCACAGGGGTCTCATCTGCTGAACTCATGATGAAAAGAGGTCTTAAGACCAAGTTATCTCTTGTACACCTGGATTTAAGTAATCATGTTGAATACAGAAGACAGAGTCAACAAGGGTACCACGATCGCGCAACTGTGTCACGCGAGATTTCTGTTAATGATCCTGTATATATGTTGAATTATGGTCAGGGTCCCAAATGAATCGCTGGTACGGTCATGGCCAAGAGGGCAACAGAGTATTTGTTATTAAGCTCAAGAATGGGCAAACTTGCAGGAAACACATGGATCAAACAAAGCTGAGGCACACAGACGAGCCAGAGCAGTCGGACGAAGAAACCGTCGACGACCAACCAACTACCAGCAGCCTTCAGTGGACTCAAGGGTCATCAGTGAACCCGGAATTTCCATCACAGACTTGTGCAATAAAAATGGACTTGCAATTCCTAACATGGCCACTGCCACCCCCAACAAGTCAGCCATCCAGCCACCAGCCACAACAGACTCCGCACATTCACCCAAGGCCAGAATCGAACTGAGACGGTCAACCAGGGAGTGTAAAGCTCCGGACCGTCTCAACCTGTGAAAGACTGTGATAAGATCTCAGAGGAGGGTATTCTCATGTATGTACATTCTGTTTGTAGCCACCAGATGGTGTCATTGTCGGAGGCCACTGAGCAGCACGCACATGGTGCTACTCTGGTATAAAAGGCCAGCCATTTTGTGAGTCAGGCACTTTGGGCCATAATAAAGCAGAAACAAGGTTGCACCTTGTTCAGTTAAACAGTACTCAGTTTGTACCTTTATTGCATACCTGACAAGTGGGTCCATGAGGACCACGTCTATACTGACATCCCTCCTAGAAAGGACGTTTATGAGCCTCTGGCTGCTGTCCTCCATAGATTCCCATCTATCCTCCATAGATAGCCATCTATTTAGAAGTGACGCCATGTTGTCATTATACTGGCGATCTGATTCCTCCATGCAGGTGGCAATCCTATCCATGGAGAAAGCTATAGTTGCTGGTGACTGCACCATGGTAGTGCTCATGTTGGAGAAGGACTCCTCCATAGTCACCGTGGTCACAAACCAGTCAGAGCCTCCTGCACTTGTCTCTGCAGCTCCAGGATCACCCTCTTCCTGGATGGCCCCCGAGGCTCAGCATCTGCATGCAACCGAGCAGAGGTAAGAGACTCCTGCACCCTTCGACAAGGTGTCCCCACTGCTGTCACTGTCTCCACTATCTGTTCTGGCTCACTTGTAATCTGTGAGACACCAGGTGACAACACTATGTGGTGACAGACCACCGAGGTGTGCTTATCTGTGCTGGTGCTGGGTTGTGCTGTCTGAGGTGACGCTGCACCCTCAGAGGCAGAAGCTCCTCTGAGGAATCTTGTTGCTGTTGTTCATGGACAGTGGGGCGGGGGTGGCTCCACATGGACCTGTGGAAGAGTAAAGGCATGAGTTACATAAATGAGATGTCAAGTGCAGTCTTATACCATTAAACACATCATGAATATTATTTTTCTATTCACATAACACCCCTTATAGTGACTGATGAAAGGCATGCAACTGTATGAAAAATTATTCTATCATGAGCTTCTTCTATTGAGCCCCCACTTCTGGAACCTCCACCACTCCAGCTCTGTCGAGTGCTGCCTCCTCCGCGTTCATCAAATTATTCAGCGATTGAGATCCTCCTCCCATTCTCTCCCTCTTCCTCTTATGGTGGGCAATCTTTTCCTGCAAGGAGGGAAAGAAGAGAAGGTTGATTGGTCTGATGGAATGAGCATAATTTATGGAATGGAATACAGCTTTACAGGGAGACTTTGATGGAGTGGCTTGGTGATACCAAGTTGCCTCCTTTTGTACAGTTACTTGCTGTCCTTGCACTACAATGAGGCTGAGTATGAGGGGTGGAAAGTAAGATGTGGACCAGTAGAGAAAAAGGGATGGATTAAAGTCCAAGGAATCGTGGGGTGAATAACATGATGGAGGAGTAGGGTTGACAATGCACAGTGGGGGGGATGTGATGACAGGCACAGTAGCATCAAGGTAAGTGTAGCATTATACTCACTGTTTCAGAACTTAGAAGATCATTGAACCTTTTGCGAGGCACTACTGAAGTCGTTGTTATTTCCTGGTCTATCTGTAACCACACTGTCCTTGTCTGCTGGGGAGGCCTTTTCCTGCCATCCGCAGGGAAGAGAATCTCCCGACATCCTCTCACTCCCTCCACAAGATAATAAAGGGACTCATTGTAAAAGCGCGGAGCTGATCTCTGCCTTTCTGATGACATGGTGCAGACCTGCACTCACTCACACCAGGTTAACGTGTGGAAAATGAACTGACAGCAAATTTTAAACATAGCCCTTTTAAACATATCGGCAAGAATCGCATCATCTGGTGACGTCACCAGACCCACTCCAATTAATTGGAATGGGAAACGCCTATTATGGGAAGATAGCATTTTTGGCAGGAGTGGGTTCTTCATCCGCCGTCACCATCTCCCACTTTCACGGGGTCCAGGTAGGGGAAATTGCGGCCTAAAATAGAGAGTGCAGAAGAGACATAGGATGCAGTTAACAATTTACAGAAGGATTTAGATCAATTTTAAAACTGAGTTGCCAAAATTCCTATGTGATCTTGTCATGCAAATTTTTGTTCCAGATGCTAATTCGTAAAATGTGAAGTCTACCGAGGTTTTTTCTGAAGCTTTAAAATACACACCATACTTGGAAAACTGTGTTCAGTTTTGCTTCTTTTTCATCAAAGGATGTTGATCTGTTGGGCGAGGGCACAGAGAAGAGCAACACAAAGAATGTTAAATTGAGTGCTACGTACATTATTAACTGGTACAGATAGGTGAATTCAGAGCACTATTACTGGGGTAGTGGGAATAGAATATAAGAACATAAGAATTAGGAACAAGAGTAGGCCATCTAGCCCCTCGAGCCTGCTCCGCCATTCAATAAGATCATGGCTGATCTGGCCGTGGACTCAGCTCCACTTACCTGCCCGCTCCCCATAACCCTTAATTCCCTTATTGGTTAAAAATCGATCTATCTGTGATTTGAATACATTCAATGAGCTAGCCTCAACTGCTTCCTTGGGCAGAGAATTCCACAGATTCACAACCCTCTGGGAGAAGAAATTCCTTCTCGACTCGGTTTTAAATTGCCTCCCCCGTATTTTGAGGCTGTGCCCCCTAGTTCTAGTCTCCCCGACCAGTGGAAACAACCTCTCTGCCTCTATCTTGTCTATCCCTTTCATTATTTTAAATGTTTCTATAAGATCACCTCTCATCCTTCTGAACTCCAACGAGTAAAGACCCAGTCTACTCAATCTATCATCATAAGGTAACCCCCTCATCTCCGGAATCAGCCTGGTGAATTGTCTCTGTACCCCCTCCAAAGCTAGTATATCCTTCCTTAAGTAAGGTGACCAAAACTGCATGCAGTACTCCAGATGTGGCCTCACCAATACCCTGTACAGTTGCAGCAGGACCTCCCTGCTTTTGTACTCCATCCCTCTCGCAATGAAGGCCAACATTCCATTCGCCTTCCTGATTACCTGCTGCACCTGCAAACTAACTTTTTGGGATTCATGCACAAGGATCCCCAGGTCCCTCTGCACCGCAGCATGTTGTAATTTCTCCCCATTCAAATAATATTCCCTTTTACTGTTTTTTTTCCAAAGGTGGATGACCTCACATTTTCCGACATTGTATTCCATCTTCCAAACCTTAGCTCATTCGCTTAACCTATCTAAATCTTTTTGCAGCCTCTCTGTGTCCTCTACACAACCCGCTTTCCCACTAATCTTTGTGTCATCTGCAAATTTTGTTACACTACACTCTGTCCCCTCTTCCAGGTCATCTATGTATATTGTAAACAGTTGTGGTCCCAGCACCGATCCCTGTGCACACCACTAACCACCGATTTCCAACCTGAAAAGGACCCATTTATCCCGACTCTCTGCTTTCTGTAAGTTAGTCAATTCTCCATCCATGCTAATACATTTCCTCTGACTCCGCGTACCTTTATCTTCTGCAGTAACTTTTTGTGTGGCACCTTATCGAATGCCTTTTGGAAATCTAAATACACCACATCCACCGGTACACCTCTATCCACCATGCTTGTTATATCCTCAAAGAATTCCAGTAAATTAGTTAAACATGATTTCCCCTTCATGAATCCATGTTGCGTCTGCTTGATTGCACTATTCCTATCTAGATGTCCCGCTATTTCTTCCTTAATGATAGTTTCAAGCATTTTCCCCACTACAGATGTTAAACTAACTGGCCTATAGTTACCTGCCTTTTGTCTGCCCCCTTTTTTAAACAGAGGCGTTACATTAGCTGCTTTCCAATCCGATGGTACCTCCCCAGAGTCCAGAGAATTTTGGTAGATTATAACGAATGCATCTGCTATAACTTCCGCCATCTCTTTTAATACCCTGGGATGCATTTCATCAGGACCAGGGGACTTGTCTACCTTGTGTCCCATTAGCCTGTCCAGCACTATCTCCCTAGTGATACTGATTGTCTCCAGGTCCTCCCTTCCCACATTCCCATGGCCAGCAATTTTTGGCATGGTTTTTGTGTCTTCCACTGTGAAGACCGAACCAAATAATTGTTTAAGGTCTCATCCATTTCCACATTTCCCATTATTAAATCCCCCTCCTCATCTTCTAAGGGACCAACATTTACTTTAGTCACTCTTTTCCGTTTTATATATCGGTAAAAGCTTTTACTATCTGTTTTTATGTTTTGCGCAAGTTTACTTTCATAATCTACCTTTCCTTTCTTTATTGCTTTCTTAGTCATTCTTTGCTGTCATTTAAAATTTTCCCAATCTTTTAGTTTCCCACTAACCTTGGCCACCTTATACTCATTGGTTTTTAATTTGATACTCTCCTTTATTTCCTTGGTTATCCACAGCTGGTTATCCCTTCTCTTACCGCCCTTCTTTTTCAATGGAATATATTTTTGTTGAGCACTATGAAAGAGCTCCTTAAAAGTCCTCCACTGTTCCTCAATTGTGCCACCGTTTAGTCTGTGTTCCCAGTCTATTTTAGCCAACTCTGCCCTCATCCCATTGTAGTCCCCTTTGAAGGACCTCAATTCAAGTTAATAAAAATAAATTTAAGTATGTTGTGAACTACCATCATAACTAGTGAGGGAAATAGATAGTTTCTTCCTATTCTACTTAAGTTTGTCTTTTATAGCTTGTGTCTAATGGTTTGCAACTAATAGTTTGTGTTTCATTGTTTATGTTTAATGCTTTGTGTCTAATAGTTTATGTTTAATAGCTTTTGTTTAATTGTTAGCCTGGTACTAATATCTAAATATATCCTGGGGTAGAATTTCCACCAGGGTTCCCTGATCTCCTGCTATAACTTCAGTGGGTGGTCGCGGAAACTATAGAGCAAGAATGTAAACAGCCATTTACACCTTTTCACTGGGGTCTGGCGAATAATCAGGAGAAACCCCAGAAAATAACTACCATGCATGATAACTACCATACATGTCAAATTCGTGCTGCCTGCTGTTTTAAATGATTGCAACATGCAGCCAGCACTAACTGAACGGTTCATTGGCTTCATGCATCAGCAGGGGACGCTAGTGCCTCGCATAACTTAAAGCCAGCCTGCACCTCTTATAGGGGAGGTGCATTGAGGCTGCTGGAGGTGGTGAGAATATTTTCAAACATGTGCTGTGGAAGCTTCAATAATGGCTGACCATGGTAGAGAGATTGCACCGAAATTTTCAGACACTGCACTGGAAATCTAGATGGAACAGGTAGAATTGAGGAGAGATGTCCTTTAGCATTAGGGGCATAGGAGGCCCTCCAGATTCATGCTCAGGCGGCAGTGGGAAGAGATAGTGGTGGAGGTCAATGCCAGCCATATAACTTCAGGAACCTGGATACTATGCAGGAAGAAGTGTAATGATCTCACATTAGTTGTCAACGTCAGTGAGTTCATCTTCAAAAGCCATATCTTACCAACTGCACCACTAGCCTCATCCACTGCTCAATTCACTACACCCCCATCACACATCTACCAACACTCTCCATAAATGAGGTCTCAACCCTACCATTTATATGCTTTACCGACCATTACACACTTAGCACTGTAGCACTGTTGCAAGCCTCACACCATCATCTCACAGCTCACACACCGGCAGCTATTCAACCATGATAGCCCCATCACCCAAATATATCACATGACAGTCACTGACATACTTTCTTACAAAATAGATGAATTAATAAAGCAGATAGAAATTAATAGGTTTGATCTAATAGCCATTACGGAGACGTGGTTGCAAAATGACCACGGTTGGGAACTAAATATTCCAGGATACTTAACTTTTAGAAGACATGGGCAAAATGGAAAAGGAGGAGGGGTAGCCCTGATAATAAAGGATGGGATAAAGACAGTTGAGAGAAAGGACCTTAGCTCAGAAAATCAAGAAGTAGAATCAGTTTGGGTGGAGCTAATAAACAGCAAGGGGCAGAAAACACTAGTGGGAGTTTTTTATAGGCCCCCAAACAGTAGTGGTAATGTAGGGCACAGTATAGATTTGACATTTAGAGGTGCATGTAACAAAGGTAATACATTAATCATGGGGGACTTTAGTCTACATAGAGACTGGGAAAACCAAATTTGCAGTAATAGCGTGGAGGACGAATTCATAGATTGTATACAGGTGGTTTTCTAGATCAGTATTTTGAAGAACTAACTGGAGAACAGGCTATTTTAGATCTTGTATTGTGCAATGAGAAAAGGTTAATTAATAAACTTGTAACAAAGGGGGCATTAGGGAAGAGTGACCATAATATGATAGAATTTTACATTAAATTTGAAAGGGATTTAGTTAAATCCGAAACTAGGGTCTTAAATCTAAACTAAGGAAACTACATAGGTATGAGGGAAGAGTTGGCTAAGGTAGAATGGTATGACGGTAGACAAGCAATGGCTAGCATTTAAAGAATTAATACATAATTTACAACAAACATACATTCCTTTAAGGCACAAAACTCCACAAGAAAAGTGGTCCAACCGTGGCTAACAAGAGAAGTTAAAGATAATATTCAATCAAAGGAAGAGGTTTATAATGTTGCCAAAAAGAGCAGTAAGCCTGAGAAATGGGAGGATTTTAGAATTAAACAAAGTAGGACCAAGAAATTGATTAAGAAAGGGAAAACAGAATATGAGATTAAACTAGCAAGAGACATAAAAACAAACTGTAAAAGCTTCTGTAGGTATGTAAAAAGGAAAAGATTAGTGAAAATGAATGTGGGTTCCCTACAGGCTGAGACAGGAGAAATTATAATGGGGAATAAGGAAATGGCAGAGAAATTAAATAAATACTTTAGGTCTGTCTTCACGGAAGAAGACACAAAAAACCTCCCGGAAATGGTGGAGTACCAAGAGTCTAGCAAGAATGAGAAACTGAAAGAAATGAGTATTAGTAAAAAAAAGTACTGGAGAAATTAATGGTACTGAAAAGCTGATAAATTCCCTGGACCTGATGGCCGACATCCTAGGGTTTTGAAAGAGGTGGCTATAGAAATAGTGGATGCATTGGTTGTCATCTTCCAAAATTCCATAGATTCTAGAATGGTTGCTGCAGATTGAAAGGTAGCTATTATAACCCCTCTATTTAAGAAAGGAGAGAGAAACCAGTTAGCCTAACATCATTAGTAGGGAAAAAGCTAGAATCTATTATTAAGGATGTGGTAACAGGGCACTTAATAAATAATAATAGGATTGGGCAGAGTCAACATGGATTTATGAAAGGGAAATCATGTTTGACAAATCTGTTAGAGTTTTTTGAGGTTGTAACTAGCAGAATAGATAAGGGGGAACCAGTGGATGTGGTGTATTTGGATTTTCAGAAGGCATTCGATAAGGTGCCACACAAGAAGTTATTGAACAAAATTAGGGCTCATGGGATTAGCGGTAATATAGCGAACAGAAAACAGAGAGTGGGAATAAATGGGCCATTTTCGGGTAGGCAGGCTGTAACTAGTGGGGTGCCGCAAGGATCGGTGCTATTCACAATCTTTATCAATGATTTAGATGAGGGGATCAAATATAATATATCCAAGTTTGCTGATGATACAAAGCTAGATGGAAATGTAAGTTGTGAGGAGGATGCAAAAAGATTTCAAGGGGAGATAGACAGGCTAAGTGAGTGGACAATAACATGGCAAATGGAATATAATGTGGAGAAATGTGAAGTTATTCACTTTGGTAGCAAAAATAGAAAAGCAGAATATTTTTTAAATGGTGAGAGATTGGGAAATGTTGGTGTTCAGAGCGACCTGGGTGTCCTTGTACACGAGTCACTGAAAGTTAACATGCAGGTACAGCAAGAAATTAAGAAATCAAATGGTATGTTGGCCTTTATTGCCAGAGGATTTGAGTATTTAGAAGAATGAGAGATTGTCTTATTGAAACATATAAGATACTGAGGGTGCTCGACAGGATAGATGCAGAGAGGATGTTTCCACTTATGTGGAAATCTAGAACTAGGGGGCATAGTTTAAGAATAAGAGGTCGCCCATTTAGAACTGAGATGAGGAGCAATTTCTTCTCTCATAGGGTCATAAATCTGTGGAATTCTCTGCCCCAGAGAGCTGTGGAAGCTGGGTCATTGAATATATTTAAGGACGAGATAGATTTTTGAATGAAAAGAGAATGAAGCGTTTATGGGGAGCGGGCAGGAAAGATCAGATCAGCCTTAATCTTTTTAAATGGCAGAGCAGGCTCGAGGAACAAATGGTCTACTCCTGCTCCTATTTCTTATGTTCTTATGTTCTTATAAGAGTAAAGACGTTTTACTGCAATTATATAGGGCCCTGGTGAGAACGCACCTGGAGTATTGTGTATAGTTTTGCTTTCCTTACCTAAAGGAGGATATACTTGCCATTGAGGGAGTGTACTTGCAATGATGGTTCACCAGACTGATTCCTGGGATGGGGGATTGTCCTATGTGGAAAGATTGAGCAGACTAGGCCTATATTCTCTAGAGTTTAGAAGAATGAGAGGTGATCTCATTGAAATATGAAAAATTCTTACAGGTCTTCACAGGGTAGATGCAGGGAGGATGGTTCCTCTGGCTGAAGAGTCTAAAACCAGGGGTAACAGTCTCAGAATAAGGGGTCGGCCATTTAGGACTGAGATGAGGAGAAACTTCTTCACTCAGAGGGTGGCAAATCTTTGGAATTCTCTATCCCAGAGATCTGTGGAGGCTCAGGGGCCGAAATTAGTGAAGGCCCCCACCTACTCAAGTGCCGCCCAAAGGACTGCCAATGGCCTTTGGGCGGGGTTTTTTCAAAAAGGGCGGCGGGTGAAAAAAGAGGGACATATACCGCCAATCTGGGAGGCAGCCAGCGGGAGCTCCCAATCCCGGCGGCAAAGGCACTTGCCGCCCCAGTGCCACCGAGGATGGAGTCCGGCCATGGAGGGTTGAAGACCTGAAAAGGAAAATTAGAAATAAAAACTTCGAAACACCTTCAAGGAACCCCATCCAGATAAGTCGTGAACAGAAAATGTTAAAAAAATGTTTACTTTTTTTTCAGCTCTTCATACTCACCATCGGGGATAGAAGAGCCTCCAGCCAGCGGTCCTTCCCCGTTCTGGCGCCGACTCCCACTCGCATCAATATGGCATCTCGGTGGGCGGGAGGTCAGTTGCGCCACGCGGCTATCCGCTGTCATCAGCGGGCAGTTTCTACCGGTTCTCCCCTCACAACCGCTCCACACCAAATGGAAAGTGGCACTGGATGCAACTTCAAGAGGAATGTCGGGGCGGTGAGTGGCAATTGGCGGCAGTCGGTGTAAGGCCATCAATTTCGGGCCCTCAATCTTTGAGTATATTCAAAGGTCAATAGATTTTTGGAAGGGGATCAAAAGATATGGGGATAGTGCAGGAAAGTGGAGTTGAGGTAGAAGATCAGCGATGATCTCATTGAATGGCGGAGCAAGCTCCAGGGGCCAAATGGCTCCTAATTTTTAAGTTCTTATGTTCTTATGAAGGTGATGCATTACCGGAGGCAGAAGGAATTAACTGGAGGTGGATAAGCGGCCTGCATGCTTTAATCCCTATGGAGGAGACAGTGCTGGCTAACATGGGAAGAGGCATCACTGACGCTGTAGTCACCGGCGGGGCTGAAGTGATTGATGATGAGGGTATACGCATACCTAATCCTCCTGCTCTCATCACAATTCTCCCTCATCCCTCAATCTCTTCTAACTGAGAATCTTCAGAGAGTGTAAGCATGCACTTCTTACATCCCCCAAACTCCCCTCACCACAAACCAACCCTTTTCCATTTCACATTGCAGATACTCAAAACTGGTACTGCCCAGACAATGGAGGAAGAGGAAGAAGAAAGTGAAGCTGAAACAATACTGTCACTCGATCTCATAGTCGCAGCCATCAGCTCAGATACTGACACTTCATGTATTTTGGAGGATAGGATGGAGCTGATGAGACACCGGGCATAAGTGTGCAGGAGTGATGGCGGGAGGAAAGGATAGCGCAGGTGTCAACTTGCCGGAGTGCGAGGTCGCACACTAGTCCTGCTGCAGAGGTTTCAGATGAGGACTTTGATGGGCCAGGCTACAGAAGAAGACTGATGGGTGTAATAGAAACATAGAAACATAGAAAATAGGTGCAGGAGTAGGCCATTCAACAAGATCATGGCTGATCACCCACCCCAGCACCCCCCCCCCCCCACACCCCTAGACCCCCCCAGCCGCAAGGACCACATCCAACTCCTTTCTGAACACATCCAATGAACTGGCATCAACAACTCTCCGTGGCAGGGAACCCCACAGGCCAACAATTCCCCGAGTGAAGAAGTCTCTCCCCATTCCAGCCCCAAACAGCCCACCCCCCATCCCAAGACCGTGCCCCTCCCCCCCCCCCCCCCCCCGGCACTGGGTGTACACACACAAGAGTACCCAAATGTCTGGTGCACTGGGATATCTTCCGGAAAACCTGCACTCAATGTCAAGGAGCATGGAGAAGTCCAGCACCAACTTGGCACAGGGCTTTGCGCAGAGCTTGGAGCCCATCCTTTCCAACATGGAACGGGTGATCACCTCGATCAACACACCTGTGAAACCCAGCATGCTGCAGCGTGTGATGGCCAACATCACACTTTGCATTGCAGCACAAACAGCTTCCACCAAATGTCTGAGTGCTGCATTGGAAGCTGAAATTGTTTTCTTGTAATTTCAGCTTGCTGCCATCATGCCTCTGGATACCAGTGTGGAAAGAGGCTTCCAAGGCATCACAGCGCTTCAGCAATCTGTTCTCCAACAGATTACTACGATTGCAGAGACGCTGCCCCTGGAGAGTGGCAGTGGCTTCATGGAGTATGAACCTGCTGTCCTCTCTCAGGATGACAGCATTCGTGCTCCCACCCCTGCCACTCCGCCAGTGCCCTTGATGTTACCTGTCAGCCAGTCCAGATTGCAGCAGCTAGGCTGAGATGGTGCAGTCTGAAACCGGCCATTCTAGGCCCAGAGCTGCGCAAGATCACCTTCCCCCAGGCCATCTGCAGTCTCCTCAATTGGAGGTCAGCAGCCTTCCACCACCCATGCTGTAGCCACAGGGGAAGCAACTAATAGACGCACTAGGACAGGCAAAGGCATACAGAAGAGGTAATAAGGGAATGAAGAAGGGTGCTTTAGCTTTTTTCTGTATGCATTATGTCATGATTTAATTTATAAATTTGGATTGTAATGTGTATTTTATGTTGGCTTTTATTTTGCATAGTAGCAAAGAGGATGATGTGATGGTCAGTGACAGGGGAAAGGTAAGGACTGGGACTGTTCGTGAATGGGGATGAGGTTACTTGTATTGCTCATTAATTATTTGATCACTTAGAGCCCAGACAGAAAAAGGCTATTCACATTGTTTCCTCCCTTCCTCTTCCTGTTCCTCCACATCCTCATCCTCCACTTCTTCCTCTCCTCCTCCTCATGCTCCTGCTCCTCAGCTCCTCACCTGCCCCCTCCCCTGAACTTAACCACACTCTTGTGCATTTATTCTTTCAGATAATCAGCCAGCACCACAGCAGCCTGTTCCTCTGCCTCCTAGTGGCAGCAATGCGGGAGAGGAAGAGGAAGGAGAGGAGACACCATCACTGTGTCAAGCTCAGCAAGCTGCCTCCAACTGTGTAGACATGACATCGCTGGAGGAGGCCATGTTTGAGGGGTTCAATGTGAGACCCAGCAGCAGGCAGCAACACCATGGGGCAAGGAAAGCTTGAGGGCCTGCTCCCTGGAGGGTGAGTTCATGTCTGAGCTCTGCTCAGTGGGACTTAGATGAGGACCTCGATGTGGAGACTTTGGCCAGACGATCAGTGGGCATGCACTGCGCGCTTCTGGGTGCAATAGCAAGAGTGCCCGAGAGCATTTTGAGGAGTCCAGCTCCAGCATTGCACTTGTTTCCCAGCACACCTACGAGCCCATCCTTGGCAACTTGCAAAGGATGGTAGACTCACAGAGATCGTGGGGACCCAGACATCATGACACGTGTCATGGGTGAGGTAGCAGCAGTTATTACATCACAAGCCGAAGTTACGCAACAGCTTAGTGCTGTAATGCAGTCAGTGGTTGGTGGCATGCAAACTCAATCTGCTCTCTTGCAGACTCAGATGGATGCCACGTAAGCACTGACAGCTGCCATCGTCTCTGGTTTCCCCACAGTCCAACGGGAAAGTCACGGTGCCGAAGCAGGCCAGCAGTCCGTGCTCCAGCAGATTGCTCCGGATGCTGAGGTGCTGCCTCGGGGGAATGGCAGTGCTGCGGTTGTAATGGAAGTTGTTGTCCTCTCTCAGGATGACAGCATTACAGCTCCCACCACTGCCACTTTGCCATTGCACTTGGTGCTGTCTGCACCCCAGCCATCCGAGACGGTTGCCGCCCAGCCCTGAGGTGGTGCAGTCTGCAGCCGGGCCTTCCAGGCCCAGAGCTGATTGAGGACATCCTGCTAGGCCATCTGCAGTCTCTGTATCGCACAATGAGCAGCCTTCAACTTGCCTTGCTGCAACCACTGGGTCCACGTTAAGGAGGAGGAGTAGGCCTGGGAAGGGGGAATAGCGAACGGGAGGGAACTCATAATAAAAAGGTCATAAGATACTTTTGCTGACATCGTCAGCTGAATTATTTGTAAATAAGTTTCTGTTGTTATTTGTGGCTTCTTAAGTTGAAAACCAAAGATTTGTTTGTAAATATATTGCTGCTGTTGGTTGGGGTTTCTTATGTTTTAAAACCCGAGGGTTGCTTGTAAATAAATTGTTGCTGTTGGTTGTGGGTAGTCATGGTTGATGTTGTGGGTGAAATTAAATGGGTAACTTGACATTTCAATGTTTGTGGTGTTTCTCATTTGGCCTTTGCAGGGTGATAGGGGCTGCGCTCTGCACATAGCCATGTTTCACGCTGCGCAATCACAATGTAATCTCTGCTTTAGTGGAACCGCTGTCAAATGAGACGGCCACCCATGACCCTTGCAAAAGCAACATTGAAACCTCCCTCCTCTGGTGTTGCTGATCCTCCTCCTCTTCATCCTCCTCTTCTGCCTCCTGCTCCTCCTCCCTCTTCCTCCTCCTGAGGTGTACCTGCAATCCCTGGTGGCAATTGCCTCTGAATGGCCAGGTTGTGCAGCATGCAGCACACAACAACGAAAAGGGAGACTCTATCAAGGGAGTACCGCAGGGGTCCACCAGAGGAGTGGTCAAGGCAGTGGAACCGTTGGTTCAGCACCCGAATAATCTGCTCGATCAGGTTCCTGGTGGCTGCATGGCTCTCATTATATGCATGCTGAGCAAGAGTGTTGGGGTTGCGCAAGGATGTCATCGACCAAGTGGCGAGTGGATAAATCTTCGAGCAGCCAACCGCAAACTCCATGTGGTGGTTGGAATGGTGCTGGGACAGTGGTCTGTCGCAGGATGAATAAATTGTGGGTTCATAGAAACATAGAAAATAGGTGCAGGAGTAGGCCATTCGGCCCTTAGAGCCTGCACCACCATTCAATAAAATCATGGCTGATCATTCCTTCAGTATCCCTTTCCTGCTTTCTCTCCATACCCCTTGATCCCCTTAGCCGTAAGGGCCACATCTAACTCCCTCTTGAATATATCCAATGAACTGGTATCAACAACTCTCTGCGGCAGGGAATTCCATAGGCTAACAACTCTCTGAGTGAAGAAATTTCTCCTCATCTCAGTCCTAAATGGCCTACCCCTTATCCTAAAACTATGTCCCCTGGTTCTGGAATTCCCAACATCAGGAACATTCTTCCCGCATCTAACCTGTCCAGTCCCATCAGAATTCTATACGTTTCTATGAGATACCCTCTCATCCTTCTAAACTCCAGTGAATAAAGGCCCAGTCGATCCAGTCTCTCCTCATATGACAGTCCAGCCATCCCTGGAATCAGTCTGGTGAACCTTCGCTGCACTCCCTCAATAGCAAGAACGTCCTTCCTCAGATTAGGAGACCAAAACTGAACACAATATTCCAGATGAGGCCTCACTAAGGCCCTGTACAACTTCAGTAAGATCTCCCTGCTCCTATACTCAAATCCCCTAGCTAAGAAGGCCAACATACCATTTGCTTTCTTCACCGCCTGCTGTATCTGCATGCCCACTTTCAGTGACTAATGAACCATGACACCCAGGTCTCGTTGCACCTCCCCTTTTCCTAATCTGCCAATCAAATAATATTCTGCCTTCGTGTTTTTGCCCCTAAAATGGATAACCTCACATTTATCCACATTATACTGCATCTGCCATGCATTTGCCCACTCACCTAACCTGTCCAAGTCACCCTGCAGCCTCTTAGCGTCCTCCTCACAGCTCATACCACCACCCAGTTTAGTGTCATCTGCAAACTTGGAGATATTATACTCAATTCCTTCATCTAAATCGTTAATGTATATTGTAAAGAGCTGGGGTCCCAGCACTGAGCCCTGCAGCACTCCACTGGTCACTGCCTGCCATTCTGAAAAGGACCCGTTTATCCCGACTCTCTGCTTCCTGTCTGCCAACCAGTTCTCCATCCACGTCAGTACATTACCCCCAATACTATGCGCTTTGATTTTGCACACCAATTTCTTGTGCGGGACCTTGTCAAAAGCCTTTTGAAAGTCCAAATACACCACATGCACTGGTTCTCCCTTGTCCACTCTGCTAGTTACATACTCAAAAAATTACAGAAGATTCATCAAGTATGATTTCCCATTCATAAATCCATGCTGATTTAGTCCGATCCTGTCACTGCTTTCCAAATGCGCTGCTATTTCATCCTTAATGATTGATTCCAACATTCTCCCCACTACTGATGTCAGGCTATAATTACCCGTTTTCTCTCTCCCTCCTTTTTTAAAAAGTGGTGTTACATTAGCGACCCTCCAGTCCATAGGAATTGATAGACTGTTGGAAAATGACCACCAATGCATCCACTATTTTTAGGGCCACTTCCTTAAATACTCTGGGATGCAGACTATCAGGCCCCGGGGATTTATCAGCCTTGAATCCCATCAATTTCCCTAACACAATTTCCCACCTAATAAGGATATCCTTCAGTTCCTCCTTCTCACTAGACTCACTCTCCCCTAGTGCGTTCGAAAGGTTATTTGTGTCTTCCTTCGTGAAGACCGAACCAAAGTATTTGTTCAATTGGTCTGCTATTTGTTTGTTCCCCATTATAAATTCACCTAAATCCGACTGCAAGGGACCTACATTTGTCTTCACTAATCTTTTTCTCTTCACATATTTATAGAAGCTTTTGCAGTCAGTTTTTATGTTCCCTGCAAGCTTCCTCTCGTACTCTAGCCAGTATAGTGGGCATTGACGATGAGGATGAGCTGCCTGTGGTCGCACACCACCTAAATGTTCAGAGAATGGTGGCCTTTGAGGTTACAGAATACCTTTGCATTGTGATGAGGTGCCCACAATGCAACATGGGTACAGTAAAAGGCCCTAAACCATGAGAGAGCCCGCTCTTCTTGCAAAGCCACATGAGCGTTCCTGCTGCTTCTGCCTGGTCATGCTAAATGAGATGTAATCCCTTGTCCTGCTGTACAGAGCGTCTGTCACATCCCTGATGCAGCAATGGATGGCGAATTGTGAAATGTTTGCTATATCCCCTGCTGTACCGCCAGCATAGAAATCGAGAGCTACTGTGACCTTAACTGCCACTGAGAGCAAAGTCCTGCTCCTGGTATGAGGCTGGAGCAGGTGGCAGAGCTCTGTGACTACCTCCTTGCTGAAACGGAGCCTTCTGAGGCACTGCTGCTCTGAGAGATGAATGGAGGATAAGTGTTCCTGGGAGGGCAAGACCTCCTGTTGCAAAATATGCGGCCCCTCTACCTGCCTCTGGCCACATTTGGCATTCTCTGTCTCTGTAGCCGCTGCTTCCAAAGTAGTTGGTGGATGGTAAGGTGCATTGGCAGCACAGTACACATAAATGAGACAAAGCAGGAGGTCTAAATGTTCTGAGAAATGCTACTGATAAAACTGTAAGAGCAGCAACAAAGCAATGATGATCATAATGTGAGAGTAGTCAAAACACTATCTGAAATGGTAGCAATCAATCTGACCTCCCAATGACTCAGTTTCTCATCCCTTTAAATATCATCCCAGGAGCGACAACCACACGTATGAACGCTTGCTTTTTCTGGCATCATTAATGCCAAGCGCTATGTGAAGCGAAGCAAAGCCAATCAATATTGTGAACGGGGCGCTAGTTGTACGGTCATTGATGTCACGGACACATTTGAGCTACAGGGCCAGGTGCTAAGTATTAGCGCTGCTGGTAAAATGATAACGAATTTTGTGAACGGTGCTAAAATCGATTTGCCCGGGTGATAATCCAGTATTGCTTCAGTAGCGCCCCGCTGTGGCACGAGGTCATGAGTGGCCTTGAATGTCCTGCTAGTAGCAGTCATTTAATTTGTAAGGCTATGGAGAAAGAGCTAGTCTAATTGAATAGCTCTTTCATACAACCGGCACAGGCATGATGAGCCAGATGGCCTCCTTCTGTGATGTATGATTCTATATGATTGTACTGAGCCATGGCTGACACTACATGGAGAGTATTCCATCACACTCCTGACCTGTGCTTTGCACATGGTGGAAAGGCTTTGGGAGTCAGGAGGTGAGTCACTTGCCACAGAATACCCAGCCTCTGACCTGCTCTTATAGCCACAGAATTTCTGTGGCTGGTCCAGTTAGGTTTCTGGACAATGGTGACCCACAGGATGTTGATGGGTGTGGATTTGATGATGGTAATCCCATTGAGTGTCAAAGGGAGCTGGCTAGATTCTATCTTGTTGGAGATGGTCATTGCCTGGCACTTGTGTTGCACGAATGTTACTTGCCACTTATCAGCCGAAGCCTAAATGTTGTCCAGGTCTTTCTGCATGTGGTCATGGATTGCTTCATTATTGGAGGAGTTGCAAATGGAACTGAACACTGCAATCATCAGCGAACATTCTGCCCTTATTGCAGGGTGTTTGTTTTCCACTCTAATTTGATTCATAGACCTTGGGAATTACAGCAATGACTCCATGTTTAGGCTTAAACCCAACTGTTAGTTTATTACACAAAAAAACAACAAAAAATTACAGAAGAAGATTTGTTAGAGAGTGATCGAAGACATACAATCACCCATCCAGCCAGTTGCTACTATTGTCGATTGTAGGCTCGTGGAGCGAGGGAAGATGTTGGGTTCCAGCTGCTTGCTTCATTCGTTGTTTCTTCGACCTGTTGTTCTGAGGTGTTTCTTTGACCTGTTGTTCTGACCTGTTATTCTGACCTGTTCCTCTGAGCTGTTGTTCTGAGCTCTTGTTCTCTGTTCTTACATATATATCCATTTGATTATACTAATCTCCTACTGGGCTGCTTTCCAGTTAATGCATCTGGATGAGTCTCGATGACTGTGATGATGGGGCTGGATCTGGTTGGATGGCCACAATTTGCATCTCATTCTGTGCACGGAATTGACAGGGCAAAAGATAACTCCTTATCTTTTGTGCCCGGTTATCCAAAAATTGTGGGATCCTTTGTGGTCCTGGCTTTTCACAGACTTGTAGTCTCCATAGGGAACTGGTTTTTCCCCTCTGGCCAATTAATCCATGGACTTCTCTGTTTGATTGTATCAAAACACTTTGTCTTGATGTTAATCGGGTCTCGCTCCTGACCACAGAAATTGCATTCATCAGTTATGAGTTACCACCTGCCCCAGGCTGACGCTCTTTCTCCCATCCAACAGTCCCACAGGTTTTCTTTTAAACCATTTTAGTCTATGGCCTCTTGCTGTGCCTTAATTACAAAATGTGTAACCCTTACACTTTCCCCTTTAATGTCTCTTGTTATAAACTCAGATACATTACTCAAGGTATTTTGGGTGCATTGCAGTCTTCAATCAAATCTTCATATTACATACTTTTTACAACAAAACACCATTTGGCCTTAATCCATTTGACTTCAGTTTATACTTTTACAATCACTTTGGCCTTGGTTCATTTTAATAACCCTTCAAGATTCCCTTCCCTTGTCTTTTCCTTTAATTGACAAGACAAGATGAATAGATTCAACACTATTACTAATTGTACAATTACTAACAAGTGTGATACGATTCGAACCCGGAGGGGGAATCTCAATATTGAGTTCGACATCCCATCGTGGAGGGGCAATAACTTCCTCGATTTCCTCTCTTACTTTTTCATTCATTTGGTGTAACGTGTAATAATGTTTGTGGGACAGCTCAATGTTTTTTAATAGCTCAGTCAAATGTTCGGGTAACGGCGGAATATCATATCCAAAATGTGATATGTATCCCTGGAGGTTCGGTAAAGTGTCGTTGACTGTAATACTGATATGTTTGTGGTCTGAGATAGGAATGATCTTTTATTGTGGTCCTTGTATCTCTACCTGGGGTTTGAAGCAAAAGGTAGAATTTTTCTCTGGACACCAAGTGTCATGGTACTCTATACCGACTTTCGCTGGTGGTGACACAGTATGACACATTCCCCTTGTACGCAACCTGGGGCAAGACATGGTTGTGAGCCGTTACTTCCATGATACAGCTTATAGGCTGCCCATCCCCGTACTTGAACCCACATACCGGCCGGTCAAAAGGATTCAGACGATAGGGGCACAATACCACATGCGTACCTCCTCTCTGACATTCCTCCAGACTAGCACCGGTTATTGAGTCTCCCAATTTCACCACATACCGAGGGGTTTCATGATGTTTCACATGTACCCCGTTCCGAATTAACCGAATGTTTTCCACCTGGTATACCGGTATGGGTCATTGCGACTGATCCATCACCGGTATTCTAAGCCCTATCCCCATTATAGACTGATTACTCTGACCACAGTTGACGGGAACTGGGTACACTTCGGATGCTGACTGTAGCTGGCACAAACTCAGGAGGTTAGTGTAGACACTCAAAGCTTTTAGGTGCTTGTTACTGACCCACGATGGTACGTGGCCTTGTTTTAAATCCTCTAAATTACTGCATCCTTCATTTAACAACCAAGCCCTGTACATGACACACATGTCATTCTGAGCAGCTTGATCTGACGCATTTCTACCCTCCTTTATTAAAGCATTGATGGTCTGAGCATGTGTCTCCACCTCAGCTACCATCTCTTTCAAATGCACTGTCATTACCTGGTCTTCCTGTAGTTCATGACCCTCTATGTCACTACCCTCCCCCAGTATTCTTTAACTGGTCCCTTAAGGTATTTACTTGGACTTGCAACTGCACGTTGTCTGCACTATTGACCAGTGATGTCCCTGTATTAAACGCCATTGCCACATCATTCATCAGTCCCCTTTTTCGTCTCCCCCAGCCCATCTGGCTGTTGCTTATCGGTTTGTACGCTTACCGCTGACTTTCGTCCCCATAATTCTTCTGATGGAATTGCTTAAACATTTCTCTTAACAATCGCTCATATAACTTTTCCATTTCTGGCGGGCACCACCGGGGTAATTGTAACTCTGTTAAATTCAGAATAACCGATGCTACTTTGTAATACACAGTATGATACAACATTTTCCCTGTTGGGATTAACGCCAGCCCATTCTTAAGCCCAGGTGTTAGAACAGGACATAAAACTTCTTGGTTTGGAATCTCCAGCATTTTAGGGAGAGGTTTTAATCTGCTCGCGACTAGCTCGGTTTCATTGACTGTTTTTGGAGGATTCAAGGTCACACAAGAATCAAAACTTTGCATCAAATTCATACCTGACCTCTGGAATCCTGCCTTTGTCATTTAAAAACAATCGCCACACCTCCCCTGAACTTATGGCTTGATCCAACGACACAGACATAAATCTCTTGTTCCTCCTTTCCCCATTTCTCCCAATGCAATTTCACCCCTTCTTTTGTTCCTGTGGTCCGCCTATTTGAACTATTACCCAATTTCTTCCATTCTGTGAATGCATTAATTTCCCTCCTGTCTGTTTTCCGTAACCACCAGCATCCTCCCATGGGGGTACTTCCTTTACATTCCAGACAAACTCGTCTACCCTCTTTCACCCTTTCTGGGCGTGATGTTTACACTGACACCTCCCCAAGTTTACCTTCGGTTTGTCTGGAGTACTTTGTCGAATTTGACCCTAACCACCCTGGCCAACTCCCAGTGTGTGCAAAGGTGTTTGTGCCCTTGTTGCTCCGTATTGCTCCCCCTTGAGTTACGGTGGGGCCTGTTCCTCCCATTCACCCGTATGTAAGGAATGTCTCAGTGTCTCCCCGATCTCCCCATCCTGCTTTAATCAGGGCCATCCACATGCTCATCCACAATGTCCACCTCATCTCATATCTTGGCTCGATTCGCTTCTATAAAGACAAAATGAAAGAAATAACCCTGCTCTGTGAGAGGTCTCCCCTCACAGATCCTCCTTCAGTTATACACATATGTACATTTACATGATTTAGATCACTGCTTTCCTCTTCCTTGGCTTTTGGAGACCCGGGGGGTGGAAATGGAGGAGCTGTCCAGGGCACCCTCAGTCGCAGCACCCGACCACTCCGTCTTAATGCTCCGTCCCTAATATCTCCACAGCATGGGTGGAAGGCTCACATTAATCAAACTCATCACAGTTCTTTGGGCCTTGGCCCGCTTTTTACTTTTCTCTCTGGGGTTGTACAGCTTACATTGGTTTATGTGAAACCACTTTATTCATTTTGGCAGCTGGATCGCGTAGACCATAGGGCTTGCCTTGTCTACTATGTTTTATGGTCTTTTGTACAACGGTTCAAATGCTCCTACTCTGACATAATTCCTGACCATTACCTGATCCCCTACCCTCCATTCCTGTGTAACCCAGGGTTCCAGCAGCACTTTATTCTGACAAACCTGTCCCATGTGATCTCTTTAACCTGTTTCTCGGTCAGGACTGGTGCAAATATATGAGTCGGATTCCTCATTAATCTCCCTGTCATCAGCGCATGCAGGGAGTGCCCTGTACTTTTAGAGAGACTGGCTCAGTGATTCATCAGTACTATGGGTAGGATCTCATCCCATTTCTCTGGGGTATCTCCTATCTCCTTCCTAAGCCTCTCTTTTAAGGTCCGGTTTGTCCTCTCTACTGGACCTGATGATTGGTGGTTATACGCCACATGCCATTTTCCCTGTATTCCTAACAGCTTTAGGGTGGCCTGCATTCCCGCTCTGGTGAAATGACTCCCTTGATCTGATTCCACTGTCAGGGACAGTCCCCATCGAGAAAATACTTCTTGCACTAGCATCTTTGCAGTGACTAATGTGGTGACCACCCTGCAAGGGAAAGCTTCTCCCCA
The DNA here is from genome assembly GCF_044704955.1 of Pristiophorus japonicus. Lineage (NCBI taxonomy): Eukaryota > Metazoa > Chordata > Chondrichthyes > Pristiophoridae > Pristiophorus > Pristiophorus japonicus. Next base: position 72,763,592 of record NC_091981.1, read on the forward strand.
TTTCGTGAAATGATCTACTAACACCAGGCAATATTTATTGCCTCTGCCTGAGGCGGGCAGTGGCCTAATGAAATCTATCTGTACAGACTGCCATGGCCCTTCTCCCCTCCTCGTGTGTCCCAACGGAGCCTTCCTCCGCTGCGGGTCTGGATTGTTTGCAGCACATACTAGACAATTCTAACAATAATCCTTTACATTGTTTCTAAGCCCAGGCCACCATCCCACGGCCTCCACTTTATTCCACATTGTTTCTGGCCATGGATGTCCAGCCCCTGGACCCCAATGGGCTAGCTGCAAGAAATTTTCCCCTGCACGGCCCAGGCACAATGCAACTGACTCCTTTAAATTGCATTCCCTGTCTCAATGCCTCGTCTGCAGCTCCTAAAGTCCCGCTACAGGCTCCTTGTCTACCGTGTCTCTAATCACTACTTTAAGGTCTGCATCTCATATCTGAGCCTGTTTTAAATCAGGCAGCAATGGTACTTCTTTGCACCCCTCTCTGCCCGTTACAGCCATGATCTGTCCACAGTGATATGGGTCCCAAGGTGTCCCTTCTCCTGCCCCTGTTTTGGCCAGCGTGTCAGCTTTCTCATTCCCTTCCCACTTGGGCTCTGTCTTAGAGTGTGCTTTGACCTTTTGGATGTAGTAACCCTTCTGGTCCCTACCTGTGTTGTCCAGAATGACTTTTAACAAAGGAGCCGTCGCCAACAGCTTCCCGTCTGAGGAATTAAACCCTCGCCTAGCCCATATTTCTAAATACTCTACACAGGAGTTATAAGTGAACATGGAGTCCGAACATATCATATAGGGAGTTGGGAATTCACTAGGGTGTGTGACCACATATGCTATAGCTGTCAGTTTGGCCTGCTGTGCACTTAAAGTGTTGGGGAGCTTTATGGCCTATTCTATCCCTGCCTCTGGATCATAAATCCCGCAGCTTGTTTTTCTCTCTTCATTTGTCACTGAACTAGACCCATCTACATAAATGTCTCTGCCTGTCGGATGTTCCCCTGCTTGGAATCCCACATCTACATCCCACACTCCTTCCACTGAACACACGTGAGCTGCTCCCAGATAAACCAGGTTCGGGGCTAGCTTTGGTTCTCCTAGTCATTCTACCTTCAGGTCTAACTGAGTAAGCAACAATGTCCAGTGGGCAATCCTGTTACTGCTCACTGTCCCATCTTTCATTCTACCGTCCAGTAACATTTATGTCAAGGTGTGACAGATCAGTAGAGTCACTATAGCTAACCTTGTGAGTGACAGAAAATGTTTTACTGCCCAAAAAGTTGCTAACAGATGTCAGTCGAAATTCGAAAAGCTCTTTTCTACTTCTGTGAGAACTTGGGAGGCATAGGCCACCAGTCTCAGCTTGCCATGTTGCTTCTGGAGTAACACTGCAGTCAAGCTGTCCCCAGTAGCTGCTACCTCCAGACTAAAGTCCTGGTCCCCATTTATTGTTCCCAATGCTAGTGCCATCTGTAACACCTCCTTTAAATGAATGAAAGTCTCCTGACAACTCTCACTCCATTCCCACTCTATTCCTTTCCTAAGAAGCCTCAACAAAGGAGCTGCCATGGCTGCATATCCTTCGATAAATTCCCTGCAGTAACCCGTTATTCCCAGACACGTCCTTAGGAACAGATATTTCCTGCATTGTCTTTCTCTTAGCTCCATCTATAGCTCTCTCTCCTGCTGTAAAAACGTAGGACCTCAAAAGTAGTAATCTCAGGATTGCTACCAGTGCCACGTGATAGTCAGAGTAGAAATCGCAGGATAGCACAGATGAATACGTGGCTTGAGCAGTGGTGCAAAAGGGAGGGATTCAAATTCCTGGGGCATTGGAACCGGTTCTGGAGGAGGTGGGACCAGTACAAACCGGCCGGTCTGCACCTGGGCAGGACCAGAACCAATGTCCTAGGGGGAGTGTTTGCTAGTGCTGTTGGGGAGGAGTTAAACTAATGTGGCAGGGCGATGGGAACCAATGCAGGGAGACAGAGGGAAATAAAAAGGAGGCAAAAGCAAAAGGCAGAAAGGAGATGAGTAAAAGTGGAGGGCAGAGAAACCCAAGGCAAAAAACAAAAAGGGCCACTGAATGTAAAGGGGCTGCAGGAGGGGTCAAAACTAAAAATCATGGATTAAAAACTAGTATTAAAACATTCTACCTAAATGCATGCAGCATTCGAAATAAAGTAAATGAGTTGACGGCACAAATCATTACAAATGGGTATGATTTGGTGGCCATTACAGAAACGTGGTTGCAGGGTGGCCAAGACTGGGAATTAAACATACAGGGGTATCTGACGATTCGGAAAGATAGACAAGAAGGGAAAGGAGGTGGGGTAGCTCTGTTAATAAAGGATGATATCAGGGCAGTTGTGAGAGACGATATTGGCTCTAATGAACAAAATGTTGAATCATTGTGGGTGGAGATTAGAGATAGTAAGGGGAAAAAGTCACTGGTGGGCGTAGTTTATAGGCCCCCAAATAATAACTTCAGGGTGGGGCAGACAATAATCAAGGGAATAATGGAGGCATGTGAAAAAGAAACAGCAGTAATCATGGGGGATTTTAACCTACATATCGATTGGTCAACTCAAATCGCACGGGATAGCCTTGAGGAGGAATTCATAGAATGCATACGGGATTGTTTCTGAGAACAGTATGTTACAGAACCTACAAGGGAGCAAGCTATCTTAGATCTGGTCCTGTGTAATGAGACAGGAATAATAAACGATCTCCTAGTAAAAGATCCTCTCGGAATGAGTGTTCGCAGTATGGTTGAATTTGTAATACAGATTGAGGGTGAGGAAGTAGTGTCTCAAACGAGCATACTATGCTTAAACAAAGGGGGCTATAGTGGGATGAGGGCAGAGTTGGCTGAAGTAGACTGGAAACACAGACTAAACGGTGGCACAATTGAGGAAGAGTGGAGGACTTTTAAGGAGCTCTTTCATAGTGCTCAACAAAAATATATTCCAATGAAAAAGAAGGGCGGTAATAGAAGGGATAACCAGCCGTGGATAACCAGGGAAATTAAGGAGAGTATCAAATTAAAAACCAATGCGTATAAGGTGGCCAAGGTTAGTGGGAAACTAGAAGATTGGGAACATTTTAAACGACAGCAAAGAATGACTAAGAAAGCAATAAAGAAAGGAAAGATAGATTACGAAGGTAAACTTGCGCAAAACATAAAAACAGATAGTAAAAGCTTTTACAGATATGTAAAACGGAAAAGAGTGAATAAAGTCAATGTTGGTCCCTCAGAAGATGAGAAGGGGGATTTAATAATGGGAAATGTGGAAATGGCTGAGACCTTAAACAATTATTTTGCTTCGGTCTTCACAGTGGAAGACACAGAAACCATGCCAGAAATTGCTGGTCACAGGAATGTGGGAAGGGAGGACCTTGAGACAATCACTATCACGAGGGGGGTAGTGCTGGACAGGCTAATGGGACTCAAGATAGACAAGTCCTCTGGTCCTGATGAAATGCATCCCAGGGTATTAAAAGAGATGGCGGAAGTTATAGCAGATGCATTCGTTATAATCTACCAAAATTCTCTGGACTCTGGGGAGGTACCAGCAGATTGGAAAGCAGCTAATGTAACGCCTGTGTTTAAAAAAGGGGGCAGACAAAAGGGAGGTAGCTATAGGCCGGTTAGTTTAACATCTATAGTGGGGAAAATGCTTGAAACTATCATTAAGGAAGAAATAGCGGGACATCTAGATAGGAATAGTGCAATCAAGCAGACGCAGCATGGATTCATGAAGGGGAAATCATGTTTAACTAATTTACTGGAATTCTTTGAGGATATAATGAGCATGGTGGATAGAGGTGTACCGATGGATGTGGTGTATTTAGATTTTCAAAAGGCATTCGATAAGGTGCCACACAAAAGGTTACTGCAGAAGATAAAGGTACGCGGGGTCAGTGGAAATGTATTAGCATGGATAGAGAATTGGCTGGCTAACAGAAAGCAGAGAGTCGGGATAAATGGGTCCTTTTCGGGTTGGAAATCGGTGGTTAGTGGTGTGCCACAGGGATCGGTGCTGGGACCACAACTGTTTACAATATACATAGATGACCTGGAAGAGGGGACAGAGTGTAGTGTAACACAATTTGCAGATGACACAAAGATTAGTGGGAAAGCAGGTTTTGTAGAGGACACAGAGAGGCTGCAAAGAGATTTAGATAGGTTAAGCGAATGGGCTAAGGATTGGCAGATGGAATATAATGTCGGAAAGTGTGAGGTCATCCACCTTGCGAAAAAACAAAGGGAATACTATTTGAATGGGGAGAAATTACAACAGGCTGCGGTGCAGAGGGACCTGGGAGTCCTTGTGCATGAATCCCAAAAAGTTAGTTTGCAGGTGCAGCAGGTAATCAGGAAGGCGAATGGAATGTTCGCCTTCATTGCGAGAGGGATGGAGTACAAAAGCAGGGAGGTCCTTCTGCAACTGTATAGGATATTGGTGAGGCCGCACCTGGAGTACTGCATGCAGTTTTGGTCGCCTTACTTAAGGAAGGATATACTGGCTTTGGAGGGGGTACAGAGACGATTCACTCGGTTGATTCCGGAGATGAGGGGGTTACCTTATGATGATAGATTGAGTAGTCTGGGTCTTTACGCATTGGAGTTCAGAATGATGAGGGGTGATCTTATAGAAACATTTAAAATAATGAAAGGGATAGACAAGATAGAGGCAGAGAGGTTGTTTCCACTGGTCGGGGAGACTAGAACTAGGGGGCACAGCCTCAAAATACGGGGGGAGCCAATTTAAAACCGAGTTGAGAAGGAATTTCTTCTCCCAGTGGGTTGTGAATTTCTGGAATTCTCTGCCAAAGGAAGCAGTTGAGGCTGGCTCGTTGAATGTATTCAAGTCACAGATAGATAGATTTTTAATCAATAAGGGAATTAAGGGTTACGGGGAGAGGGCGGGTAAGTGGAGCTGAGTCCACGGCCAGATCAGCCATGATCTTGTTGAATGGCGGAGCAGGCTCGAGGGGCTAGATGGCCTACTCCTGTTCTTATGTAATGGCCAATCCTAGAAACTGCACCTCCTCTTGGCTGACTTGAGCTTTCTTCGGATTCAACTTAAAACCTCCTTCTTTTAATAAATGCAACTATTCACTCAATAATGGCCCGTGGTCCTCCGCACTTTCAGAGAATAACGACAGGTCGTCCACATATTGGTCCAACCGATTCGGCTGACTAAAATCTTTTAGTGCCTCAGCCATACTCTGGTGAAAGATTGAGGGACTGTTTTGAAACCCTTGTGGAAGATATGTTCATATGTACTGCTGACCCTTAAAAGTAAAGGCAGATTTATACTGGTCCTCCTGTCTCACAGGAATGGACAAAATCCCATTTGAAATGTCCAGCACGGTAAAAGTTGTTGCGGCCGCAGGGATACTCCCTATCAAATCTGCTACCACTGCTACCGTGGGCACACCAGCTGAAATATTTTTATTCAGGACTCGGAAATCTACCGTTTCCGTCCATGAGTTATCGGGCTTCTTTACTGGCCATAGGGGTGAATTTACTTGTGCGGCTATGGTTCTTCACACACCTTGCTCCACCAGGGAATTTATAGCAGTTTCCAAATCCTTTTCTGCTTCCCGGGGAAAATTATACTGTTTCTGAGACTGTGTCATCGGGTCCCCATCTATCTTCACCTCTACCCCACTTACTCTCCCACAATCATGCTTGTGCATTGCAAATGCATCTATATTCTCCTGTACATGCCCTTGATACCTGACCGGAACGTTATCAACTAATCTTTCTAAATCATAACACCCTTTCGGCTTCATCGTGCAGGTGCTGTCTTTATCTGTACTCACTGGGACTCACTACAATCTCACCTATCCTATCTGCATCAACTGCCCCCCATAGACAATTGTTCTTCATATCCGCTATAGCGTGGTTTGCCAACATGTAGTCGACCCCGAGAATTCCTGAACCTGGCTGTTCCCACTTCATTAAAATGCATTCCCACTTTGTTGTGTTAGGTCCTAATTCTATTGTTAAGAATTTTGACACAGCCCCAGCCTGTTTTTTACCCGTAAAGCCTGCCAGTGTAAATGGGACTCGGCTCGACCACGGGGAAGTCGTCAGATTCAGTGAGTGGACAACTGTGCTAGAGGCTCCTGTATCTACAAGATACCTTCTCCTAATGGCTTCCACCTTTACATCTACACATGGCCTGTCCCACTCATCGTAGATGAGCGGACACAGGTACTCTGGATGGGTGCAATGTTAAAGTGGGGTGCTGACGCTTTTCACCCACTGCAGCATCCAGCTTTCCTCCACCCTTGCCCATACCTGCTGTAATGTGGCCACTAAAACCTGTATTGGGTCGTCAGCTACCTTCCTTTGGCCCTTCTCTGGACCCTTGTAACCTGGCTTCCTTCCTCTCGAGAGCCTACAATCCTTGCTCCAGTTTCCCAACCCACAGTTAAAACACCCTCTTGATCGACCCGCATTACCTCCCTCTTGTCTTCATTCTCTCTTTGCCCTAACATCTCCTCTTACTTCGTGCAATTTCCCTTTTTGTTTCTCCTCTTCCCCTTGTCTGGACTTAAATGCTAGAGTCAATATTCCCAATACCCCTGCCTCAGTATTTTGCAGATTGTCTGGGTCAAACCATGCTTCGACCTGTGCTCTGAGCCCTGGTAAACTGTTAGCCATTATGGTTCTCAGCCTATGATTTCTAGGTTCCCCTAGTAAGCCTGCCTGTATCAGATTTCCTCCAGTGGCCCTTAAATAAATAGGCCACCGTCTATCTGCAAACGTATCAGGTGATTCGTTTACTTGCTGCCTAGTCTGTTCTACCTGCCAGAACGGACTACCTTGACTGTACCCTAACGCTGCCAAGATTTCCTCCTTTAAGCCCTGTGGGGTTCCTCCACCTAACTTGGTGGCTGTTGACAAACTGTGATATAGCTTCCCTTCCAGGGTGAGCAGTGTTAACTTCACTATCTCCTCCTCGCTGCAATTATTGATACCCCCTATCTGCTTTATGTTGGCCAAATTAATGGAGTCATCCCCTCCTTGCTTTAATTTTGCCATACCCGTCAGCATCTTCTGCAGCTGAAGTGGTATGTATAGGATCACATAGTCACTCTGTCATGGTGCCGGACCACCATTTGGTGGGAGTGGACCGAATTTCTGCTGTCAGGGACACATTGGTCTCGGGAGTCCTGGTACCTCGAGAGCCGACCGATGCTCACTATACTGGGGCCCATCGTCTGACTCCTGGGTCCCAAACTTCCTCACCTTCCCAGGTGCCATAAGACAAACCATCCCTTTGGCCCCGTCTGACTCTGCTGTTAACTGGTGGATCTTTTCTTTACACGGTCCGTGATCTGCCCTCTCATAACCCTATTTCTGCGCTACCTGATATACTATTTTTGTCTCTCTTCGTTGTTCTTCTGCTTCGCTGGCTCTCTCTATGTGCTTTTCACTCTGCTTGATGTGAGCCTGCTGCTGCCTTTTGCATTCGGTCACCTGACTCTGCAAATATTCTAGGTGATTATGCGCCATTTCTTCTTTAATACTTTGGTCCTGCCTTTCTCTATTCAAATGGCTTCTCTCACCTTTTAATTCCCTACTCTCATCCTCCAGCTGTCCTATCTTTTCCCTTAACAGTTGCGTTTGTTTCTGTAGGCACATGAGCCAAATCGTGTTCTCTTTTGACCCTTTGTGTCAACTCTGTCCCTTTTTTCCTGCGGATTCCTGGAGTGTAGCAGTTCTCGTGCCCATGTCCAGTTTGTTGCTACCTTAGCCTCCATGGACTTCCTACGACTACTCTTAGCAGCTGGCTCTACTGCGTTTTGCTGCAGTAGTTCATTTCCAGTGCCTCTGGCTGAGAAATTATCCCTGACTACCTTCATCTCCCCTGAGACCACCTCGCAGTGACCCACTGTTACTCTGGCTTCTCTCTCTGGCTACCCTAGTCGACCCGAGATTACTCCAGCCTATCCGAGACTGTTTCTCTCCTCTGGTTGCCCAAGCCGCCCTTGAGATTACTTCTTCTTCCGACTACTTTAGCCGACCTAAGACTTAACCAAGCCTCCCCAGGATTTCTTGCCCTTGATTTGTGTCCGTGATCCTATTCCAAACTCTGAGGTCCTGTCACGGTCGCCATTTTAGGTATGGTGTTTGTTTTCCATTCTACTTTGATTCATAGACCTCGGGAATTACAGGAATGACAGTAATGCAAAGTTTAGGCTTAAACCCAACTGTTAGTTTATTACACAAAAAAACAACTAAAAATTACAGAACAAAACTTCTTCGAGATTGATCGAAGACACACAATCACCCATCCAGCCAGTTACTGCTGTTGTCGATTGTAGGCTCGTGGAGCTAGGGAAGATGTTGGGTTCCAGCTGCTTGCTTCGTGGTCGTTGTTCCTTTTGACCTGTTGTTCTGAGGTGTTTCTTCGACCTGTTGTTCTGAGCGCTTGTTCTCTGCGTTTACATATATATCCATTTGATTATACAAATTTCCTACTGGGCTGCTTTCCAGTTAATGTATCTGGATGAGTCTCGATGGCTGTTGTTATGCTCATAATAAAGTAATGCAACTGAGCACTGTAGACAATGAGTAAGTGTGACCTTAGCTCCTTTATTTAAACTCCAGAATGCTGGTACAGCATGGGAGACCTGCTTATATACACTGCTCCCAAGGGAAGCTGGGATCCCTTGGGACGCCATCAGGTAGGCCCTCTGGTGGTGGTATGGTACCGGTTGCCTAGGGTTACATATATAACATCACTCCCTCATAAGTCAATAGTACACTTATTTACAGGGTGAGACGATCTGAGGCTTTTCGCTCCCTTGTCGATCGTCTCGGTAGAAATGCAGGTGTGGGTGAGTTGGTTGGTTCTTTGCTGGGCAGCTGGCCTTGCCAGGCTGCTGGGGATGGTGAATTCAGCATTGTGGTCAACCGTGATGTCTGTTGCCACTTGTGTGTGTGTTGGAGGGTTGAAGTTGGTGGTGTCCTCTTCGGGTTGCTCGTGGCTGTTTGTGAATCGCAATTTGGTTTGATCCAAACGCTTTCTGCAAGTTAGTCCATTGGCAAGTTTGACCTGAAACACCCTACTCCCTTCTTTGGCTATGACAGTGCCAGCAAGCCATTTGGGACCATGTCCATAATTGAGTACAAATACAAGGTCATTGATTTCACTATTGCGATCATGGTACATGCTTTGTTGATGCTGCCTGCCCTCGACGTGATCATGGAGATCAGGGTGGGCGAGGGAGAGCCTTGTTTTGAGTGCCCTTTTCATGAGCAGCTTGGCTGGGGGATCCCCGGTGAGTGAGTGGGGTCTGGTACGGTAGCTGAGTAGGACTCGGGACAGGCGGGTCTGCAGGGAGCCTTCCGACACATGTTTCAAGCTTTGCTTAATGGTTTGGACTGCCCATTCTGCCTGGCCATTGGATGCGGGCTTGAACGGGGCAGATGTGACGTGCTTGATCCCATTGCGGGTCATGAATTCCTTGAATTCAGCACTGGTGAAGCACGGCCCATTGTCGCTGACAAGGACATCAGGCAGGCCGTGCGTGGCGAACATGGCACGTAGGCTTTCGATGGTGGCAGTGGACGTGCTCACAGATATTATGGCTTTGCTCAGACTCGGTGTTTCAACAGTCAATAGTTTGCGAAGGATAACCTTATGACCAATGCCAAGCACAAAAAAGTCCCTTCGCATTTGCTCAAGGAATCCATCGAATTCACAATGTCCTGCAAGGCGCCTCAGTTTGGTGACGTAGCTCGTCACTTCCTGGCCTTCAGACCACTGACATGTGTAGAATCGATACCTTGCCATCAAAATGCTTTCCTTCGGATTTAGATGCACCCGGACCAGCATACACAGTTCTTCATAGGATTTGGTTGTTGGTTTCACCGGAGCTAGAAGATTCTTCATGAGGCCATAGGTTGTTGCCCCACAGACGGTAAGGAGGATCGCCCTTCGTTTGGCAGCGTGCTCATCCCCTTCCAGTTCATTGGCCACGAAGTATTGGTCAAGTCGCTCCACGAAGGCCACCCAATCATCCCCTTCTGAGAATTTCTCCAGGATACCAACAGTTCTTTGCATTTTCACATGATTGTTCGTTATCTCGTTGCCAATTGTTATGCTGATAATAAAGTAATACAACTGAGTACTGTAGACAATGAGTAAGTGTGACCTTAGCTCCTTTATTTAAACTCCAGAGTGCTAGCCCTTCTTAAATACAGTGCTCCCAAGGGATGCTGGGATCCAACAGGTAGGCCCTCTGGTGGCGGTATGATATAGGTTGCCTAGGGTTACAGCTGTGATGATGGGTTTGGATCTGTTTGGATGGGCATAATTCGCATCTCATTCTGTGCACGGAATTGACAGGGCAAAAGATAACTCCTTATCTTTTCTGCCCCGTTATCCAAAAATGCACGCCTTGTGGGATCCTTTGTGGTCCTGGCTTTTCGCAGATTTGTGGTCTCCATAGGGAACTGTTTTTTCCCCTCCGTCCAATTAATCCATGGGCTTCTCTGCTTGATTGTATCAAATCCTTTGTCTCGATGTTAATCGGTTCTTGCTCCTGACCACAGAAATTGCATTAATCAGTTATGAGTCACCACCCGCCCCAAGCTGGCGTTCTTTCTCCCACCCAACAGCTCCACAGGTTTTCTTTTAAACCATTTTCATCTGTGGCCTCTTGCTGTGCATTGATCATGAAATGTGTAACCCTTACATAATAATGGAGGGAAGGTCATTGATGAAGCAGCTGATTATGGTTGGGCCATGGACACTGTCTTGAGGAACTCCTGCAGTGATATCATGAGGCTGAAATGCTTGGCTTCCATCAAACAAACCATTTTTCTTTGTGTGACTCCAGCCAGTGAAGAGTTTTCCTCCTGATTCCCATTGACTTCAATTTTACTAGAGCTCTTTGATGCAACACTCATTCAAATATTGCCTTGATGTCAAGGGCAGTCACTCTCACCTCACCTCTAGAATTCAGCTCTTTTGTCCATGTTTGGACAACGGTTGTAATGAGGTTTGGAGCGGAGTGGTCCTGGCGGAACCCAAACTGACCCAAAATGAGTAAGTGAGTGAGCATCCACATCTCTCTGGGGTAGAGAATTCCATATCCTCAACACTTTGAGGGATGAAATGTCTCCACATCTCAGTCCTAAATGGCCGATCCTTTATTCTGTGACTGTGACCCCAAGTTCGAGACTCCCAAGCCAGGGGAAACCACCTCCCAGCATCTACGTTGTCAAGTCCTTAAGAATTTATATGTTTCAATGAGATAGAAACATAGAAACATAGAAAATAGGTGCAGGAGTAGGCCATTCGGCCTTTCGAGCCTGCACCACCATTCAATAAGATCATGGCTGATCATTCCCTCAGTACCTCTTTCCTGCTTTCTCTCCATACCCCTTGATCCCCTTAGCCGTAAGGGCCATATCTAATTCCCTCTTGAATATATCCAATAAACTGGCACCAACAACTCTCTGTGGCAGGGAATTCCACAGGTTAACAACTCTCTGAGTGAAGAAGTTTCTCCTCATCTCAGTCCTAAATGGCTTACCCCTTATCCTAAGACTATGTCCCCTGGTTCCGGTCTTCCCCAACATCGGGAACATTCTTCCCTCATCTAACCTGTCCAGTCCCATCAGAATCTTATATGTTTCTATGAGATCCCCTCTCATCCTTCTAAACTGCAGTGAATAAAGGCCCAGTTGATTCAGTCTCTCCTCATGACGTTCCAGCCATTCCTGGAATTAGTCTGGTGAACCTTCACTGCACTCCCTCAATAGCAAGAATGTCCTTCCTCAGATTAGGAGACCAAAACTGAACACAATATTCCAGGTGAGGCCTCATTAAGGCCCTGTACAACTTCAGTAAGACCTCCCTGCTCCTATACTCAAATCGCCTAGCTATGAAGGCCAACATACCATTTGCCTACTTCACCGCCTGCTGTACCTGCATGCCAACCTTAAATGATTGATGAACCATGGCACCCAGGTCTCGTTGCACCTCCCCTTTTCCTAATATACCACCATTCAGATAATATTCTGCCTTCATGTTTTTGCCCCCAAAGTGGATAACCTCACATATATCCACATTATACTGCATTTGCCATGCATTTGCGCACTCATCTAACCTGTCCAAGTCACCCTGCAGCCTCTTAGCGTCCCCCTCACAGCTCACACCGCCACCCAGTTTAGTGTCATCTGCAAACTTGGAGATGTTACACTCAATTCCTTCATCCAAATTGTTAATGTATATTGTAAAGAGCTGAGGTCCCAGCACTGAGCCCTGCGGTACTCCACTAGTCACTGCCTGCCATTCTGAAAAGGACCCGTTTATCCCGACTCTCTGCTTCCTGTCTGCCAACCAGTTCTCTATCCACGTCGTACATTACCCCCAATACCATGCGCTTTAATTTTGCACACCAATCTCTTGTGCGGGACCTTTTCAAACGCCTTTTGAAAGTCCAAATACACCACATCCACTGGTTCTCCTTTGTCCACTCTGCTAATTACATCCTCAAAAAATTCCAGAAGATTCGTCAAGCATGATTTCCCTTTCATAAATCCATGTTGACTTGGACCGATCCTGTCACTGCTTTCGAAATGCGCTGCTATTTCATCCTTAATGATTGATTCCAACATTTTCCCCACTACTGATGTCAGGCTAACCGGTCTATAATTACCCGTTTTCTCTCCCTCCTTTTTTAAAAAGTGGTGTTACATTAGCTACCCTCCAGTCCATAGGAACTGATCCAGATTCGATAGACTGTTGGAAAATGATTACCAATGCATCCACTATTTCTAGGGCCAGTTCCTTAAGTACTCTGGGATGCAGACTCTCAGGCCCCAGGGATTTATCGGCCTTCAATCCCATCAATTTCGCTAACACAATTTCCCGCCTAAGAAGGATATCCTTCCGTTCCTCCTTCTCACTAGACCCACTGTCCCCTAATATATTCGGAAGGTTATTTGTGTCTTCTTTCGTGAAGACAGAACCAAAGTATTTGTTCAATTGGTCTGCCATTTCGTTGTTCCCCATTATAAATTCACCAATCCGACTGCAAGGGACCAATGTTTGTCTTCACTAATCTATTTCTCTTCACATATTTATAGAAGCTTTTGCAGTCAGTTTTTATGTTCCCTGCTAGCTTCTTCTCGTACTCTATTTTGCCCCTCCTAATCAAATCCTTAATCTTTCTCTGTTGAATTCTAAATTTCTCCCAGTCCTCAGGTTTGTTACTTTTTCTAGCTCATTTTTATGCCTCTTCCTTGGTTTTAACACTATCCTTAATTCCCCTTGTTAGCCACGGTTGAGCCACCTTCCCAGTTTTATTTTTACTCCAGACAGGGATGTACAATTGCTGAAGTTCATCCATGTGCTCTTTAAATGTTTGCCATTGCTTATCCACCGTCAACCCTTTAAGTATCCTTTGCCAGTCTATTCTAGCCAATTCACGCCTCATGCCGTCGAAGTTACCTTTCCTTAAGTTCAGGACCCTAGTTTCCGAATTAACTGTGGCACCCTCCATCTTAATAAAGAATTCGACCATATTATGGTCACTCTTCCCCAAGGGGCCTCGCACAACAAGATTGCTAATGAGTCCCTTCTCATTACACATCACCCAGTCTAGGATGGCCAGCTCTCTAATTGGTTCCTTGACATGCTGTTCTAGAAAACCATCCTGAATACACTCCAGGAAATCCTCCTCCACCGCATTGCTACCAGTTTGGTTAGCCCAATCAATATGTAGATTAAAGTCGCCCATGATAACTGCTGTACCTTTATTGCACACATCCCTTATTTCTTGTTTGATGCTGTCCCCAATCTCACTGCTACTGTTTGGTGGTCTGTACCCAACTCCCACCAGCGTTTTCTGCCCTTTGGTATTCCGCAGCTCCACCCATACCGATTCCACATCATCCAGGCTAATGTCCCTCCTTACTATTGCATTAATTTCCTCTTTAACCAGCAACGCCACCCAGTCTCCTTTTCCTCTCTGTCTATCCTTCCTAAATGCCGAATACCCCTGGATGTTGAGTTCCCAGCATTGGTCACCCTGGAGCAATGTCTCCGTGATGCCAATTACATCATATCCGTTAATTGCTGTCAGCGCAGTTAATTCGTCCACCTTATTCCGAATACTCCTCGCATTGAGGCACAGAGTCGTCAGACTTGTCTTTTTAACACACTTTGCCCCTTTAGAATTTTGCTGTAATGTGGCCCTTTATGTTTTTTGCCTTGGGTTTTCTGCCCTCCACTTTTACTATTCTCCTTTCTATCTTTTGCCTCTGCCTCCATTTTATTTCCCTCTGTCTCCCTGCATAGGTTCCCATCCCCCTGCCATATTAGTTTAACTCTTTCCCAACAGCACTAGCAAACACTCCCCCTAGGACATTGGTTCCGGTCCTACCCAGGTGTGGACCATCCAGTTTGTACTGGTCCCACCTCCCCCAGAACCGGTTCCAATGTCCCAGGAATTTAAATCCCTCCCTTTTGCACCACTCCTCAAGCCACGTATTCATTTGGGCTATCCTGCAATTCCTACTCTGACTCACATGTGGCATTGGTAGCAATCCTGAGATTACTACTTTTGAGGTCCTACTTTTTAATTTAGCTCCTAGCTCCCTAAATTCGTCTCGTATGACCTAATCCCGTTTTTTTCCGATATCATTGGTACCTATGTGCACCACAACAACTGGCTATTCACCCTCCCTTTCCAGAATGTCCTGCACCTGCTCCAAGACATCCATGACCCTTGCACCAGGGAGGCAACATACCATCCAGGAGTCTCGGTTGTGGCCACAGAAATGTCTATCTATTCCCCTTACAATTGAATCCCCTATCACTATAGCTCTCCCACTCTTTTTCCTGCCCTCCTGTGCAGCAGAGCCAGCCATGGTGCCATGAAGTTGGCTGCTGCTGCCCTCCCCTGATGAGTCATCTCCCTCAACAGTACCCAAAGCGGTGTATCTGTTTTGCAGTGTGATGACCGCAGGGGACCCCTGCACTACCTTCCTTGCACTGCTCTTCCTGTTGGTCACCCATTTACTATCGGGCTGTGTACCCTTTATCTGCGGTGACACCAACTCACTAAACGTGCTATTCACGTCATTCTCAGCATCGTGAATGCTCCAGACTGAATCCACCTGCAGCTCCAGTGCCGCAATGCGTTCCGTCAGGAGCTGCAGACGGATGCACTTCCCACACACTTCGTCGTCAGGGACACCGGAAGCGTCCCTGACTTCCCACATAGTACAGGAGGAGCATAACACGTGTCCGAGCTCTCCTGCCATGACTTAAGTCTTAGATTAACTTAATTTGGCAACAATGCTAAATGTTACTTACTGATAAAGAAAAGAAAAAGAAAAACTACTTACCAATCACCAGCCAATCACTTACCCCCTTGGCTGTGAAGTCACCTTTCGATTTCTTTCTATTCTTTTTTGCCTTCTCCCTGCAGCTGCACTGGCTGGGCCTCTCCGACTCACGAACCCCTGACTGCTGAACTCATGGCCTTTTTATAGGCCTCCAACCCCGGACTCTCGCCTCTCCGACTCACGAACTCCTGACTGCTGAACTCGCGGCCTTTTTATATAGGTCTCTGACCCCGGACTCTCGCCTCTCCGACTCACGAACCCCTGACTGCTGAACTCATGGCCTTTTTATAGGCCTCCAACCCCGGACTCTCGCCTCTCCGACTCACGAACTCCTGACTGCTGAACTCGCGGCCTTTTTATATAGGTCTCTGACCCAGGACTCTCGCCTCTCCGACTCACGAACCCCTGACTGCTGAACTCGCGGCCTTTTTATAGGCCTCCAACCCCGGACTCTCGCCTCTCCGACTCACGAACTCCTGACTGCTGAACTCATGGCCTTTTTATAGGTCTCCAACCCCGGACTCCCACCTCTCCGACTCACGAACCCCTGACTGCTGAACTCATGGCCTTTTTATAGGCCTCCAACCCCGGACTCCCACCTCTCCGACTCACGAACTCCTGACTGCTGAACTCATGGCCTTTTTATAGGTCTCCAACCCCGGACTCCCACCTCTCCGACTCACGAACCCCTGACTGCTGAACTCATGGCCTTTTTATAGGCCTCCAACCCCGGACTCCCACCTCTCCGACTCACGAACCCCTGACTGCTGAACTCGCGGCCTTTTTATAGGCCTCCAACCCCGGACTCCCACCTCTCCGACTCACGAACCCCTGACTGCTGAACTCGCGGCCTTTTTATAGGCCTCCAACCCCGGACTCTCGCCTCTCCGACTCACGAACTCCTGACTGCTGAACTCGCGGTCTTTTTATATAGGTCTCTGACCCCGGACTCTCGCCTCTCCGACTCACGAACCCCTGACTGCTGAACTCGCGGCCTTTTTATAGGCCTCCAACCCCGGACTCCCACCTCTCCGACTCACGAACCCCTGACTGCTGAACTCGCGGTCTTTTTATAGGCCTCCAACCCCGGACTCCCACCTCTCCGACTCACGAACTCCTGACTGCTGAACTCATGGCCTTTTTATAGGCCTCCAACCCTGGACTCTCGCCTCTCCAACTCACGAACTCCTGACTGCTGAACTCATGGCCTTTTTATAGGCCTCCAACCCCGGACTCTCGCCTCTCCAACTCACAAACCCCTGACTGCTGAACTCATGGCCTTTTTATAGGCCTCCAACCCCGGACTCTCGCCTCTCCGACTCACGAACTCCTGACTGCTAAACTCGCGGCCTTTTTATATAGGTCTCTGACCCCGGACTCTCGCCTCTCCGACTCACGAACTCCTGACTGCTGAACTCATGGCCTTTTTATAGGCCTCCAACCCCGGACTCCCACCTCTCCGACTCACGAACTCCTGACTGCTGAACTCGCGGCCTTTTTATATAGGTCTCTGACCCCGGACTCTCGCCTCTCCGACTCACGAGCTCCTGACTGCTGAACTCATGGCCTTTTTATAGGCCTCCGACCCCGGACTCCCGCTTCTCTGACTCACCTCTCATTCTTTTAAACTCTAGGGAACATAGGGCTCGTCTACTCAATCTCTCCTCATATGACAATCCGCTTATTCCAGTTATCACTCCAGTGAACCTTCATTGTACTCCCTGTAAGGTTCCTTAGGTAAAGAGACCAAAACTAGACAGTACTCCAGGTGTGGTCTCATCAATGCCCTTTATAATTGCAGTAAAACTTCTTGGACTAGAAATTGGATTAAGCCCAAAATTAGGCAGTGTCATGGGCCAGCGCTATTTGCCTGCACCTGTTGAAATTGGTCCAGGCAGCACGAAAAATCTGCTGCCTGATTATTACAATGACAGTGCTAAACATACTGCTGATTGGCTTAGTGGGGGTGGGATGGGGTGGTGTCGGTGGCCATTATTGGTTGCAGTCTAATGGTCAATAATCTTTGGCCTAGGCTCGCTGCACTACTTAAAGGTGAGGTGCTTCGTTGCAACTGCACCTCGTTGTCAGTCTGGATGAAGGCATGGCTCAACAACCAAGTGACTAAACATGAAGGTTTTCAGATGTTCTACTGGAGGTCTTGGTTGTGGCCATTGAAAGAAAGTTGGATATACTGCAGACAGAAAGCCATCCACGTCCATGTGCAGAAGGCTCTGGGAGGAGATAGCTGCTTCCGTCACGGCCACCAGTGCTCTCCTGCAGGCTCAGCTTGCTGTCACGCAGGCTCAGACTTTTGCCATTGACACTGAGTTTATGAGTGTCGAAAGGGGCTTGCAGGGTGTTGCAGCAGCCCATCAACCTGTCCTCCAACAGATTGCTAGGAATGCTGAGGTGCTGCCCCAGGGAAGTGGCAGTGAGTCTGTGGACCAAGTCTGGCTATCCTCTCTCATAATGACAGCATTCTTACTACCACCACTGCCACTCCGCCATTGCCCTTCCCCCGCTGCCTATCAGGCAACCAGCCCAGACTGCTGCCGCACACATCGAGGTGATGCAGTCTACAACCGAGCCTTCTAGGGCCACAGCTGGTCGAGGTCGACGTGCAAGGCCATCTGTAGTCTCCCTCACTGCAAGTCAGCAGCCTACTACCAGCTATGTTGCAGCCACTGCGGGTGCACTATGTAACAGCATTAGAATAGGCAAAGGAACACGTACAACAGACACTAAGGGAATGAACAAGGGTGATTACTTCATATTGTATGTTGATTGGATTCTGATAAATTTATGATTTGTGTTTTGTGGTGGCTCTCATTTCAGCTTTGTTCCATGACAAGATGGTAAGATGGAGAAATGGTGAGCAACAGGGATCTGTGGTTTCATTCATTGGAATGGAGTCTGATGAACTGTTCATGGACAGCCCTTCAGGAATGGGGATTTGATGCCTGCCTCCTCCCTCTCTCCTATTCCTCCTCCTCCTCCTCCTCTCCATCCTGCTCCTCCTGGGGTGATGCCACAAACCCTGGTGGCAAGAGCTGTGCCCTCATGATGGCCAAGTTGTGAAGCATGCAGCAAACCACCATGAAACGGGACACCCACTCCATTGAGTACTGGAGGACTCCACCAGAGCGGTCAAGGTAGCAAAACCATTGCTTTAGCACCCCGATAGTCTGCTCAATGATGTTCCTGGTGGCAGCATGGCTCTCATTATGAGTGCTGTGCATGAGTTTTGGGGTTGCAGAGGCGAGTCATCAGCCAGGTACAGAGCGGATAGCCCTTGTCTGCGGGCAGCCATCCTCGGGTTTGACGTGGTGGCTGGAAGGTTTCTGGCACACTGGCACAGGATGAAGACATCATGGCTGCTGCCAGGATAGAGGGCATTGACCATCATGTTGCACTGGGCGTGGTTACACAACAACTGCACATTAAGTGAGTGGTAGCCTTTGTGGTTACAGAACATCTCAGGATTGGTATACGGTATACGGTGCCTGCATAGCCTTGTGTGTGCAATCGATAGCGCCCTGCACCATGGCGAAGCCTCCTATCCTGGCAAAGCCACATGCGTGCTCATCCTGCTTCTCTCTATTCAGAGAGATTACAATGCAGTCCCTTCTCCTGGTGTAGACAGCCTCTGTGACTTTTCGGATGCAGCGATGGACAGCGGACTGGGAGATGTTAGCTATGTCTCTTGGTACAGGCTGGAAGGATACACTGATGAAGAAATTGAGGACCACAGTGACCTTGAGGGCCACTGGCAGAGCCATGATTACCCTGCTCTGAGGCTACAGATCTGGGCAAGTTTAGTTGCAGTAGGTAGCAGAGTTCTGTGACCACCTACTTGGTGAAGCGGAGTCTCCTAATACACTGCTCCTCGCTTAATTGCAGGTAAGAGAAGTATTCTTGGATAACCCAATGCGTGTAAGGCCTCCTGTTGAGTGTCTCATTACCAGTTTATCCATCAGGCTCACAACCACCTGCCTCATCGTGGATCCCCCGAACCCAACTGGCTGGGGTTTTATTGAGTCTTCTGAACATCACGTGACTGGCTCAGCCACTCGCAACTCAACAACTATTTTCTTGTAATCTGTAAAACATAATCATTAAAACAAGTGCCCCCATGTTTTTTTTTGAGGGCACCAGAAACACAAATTATACAAGTGCCCCCTGGCTAAAAGCGGGGGGGGGGAGGGCACTAAAACCGACAACTTAAACAAAATAAACTTTAGACATTAAATCAAATTAAAATTTGGTTGCCGGGGGTGATGACGCACTCCAGTCCCTACAGCGCCCACCTCTCGCGGAAGGCCGCGAGTGTACCGGTGGACACTGCGTGCTCCATCTCCAGGGATACCCTTGCTCGGATGTAAGCGAGGAACAGAGGCAGGCAGTCGGGCTGAACGCCCCCTTGACCGCCCGTTGCCTGGACCGGCTGATGGCACCCTCAACAGCTCTACAACTCTTTCTGTAGAAAAATAATAAATAAATCAAGTGCCACCTGATTAAAGGGGGGGGGGGGGAAAACACCAAACATTTTCAAACAAGTGCCCCCTTTTTTGGGTTTTTTTTTCCCAGAGGGCACCGAGAGGCAAATTATACAAGTGCCCCCTAGCTAAAAGAGGTGGCCACTAAAATCGGCAATGAAACAAATTAAACTTTAAACAAAGGTAATCAAATTAAAATTTGGTTGCCGGTGGTGATGATGCACTCCAGTCTCTCCGGTGCTCACCTCTCACGGAAGGCCGTGAGTGTACCGGTGGACACCGCATGCTCCATCTCCAGGGACACTCTGGCTCGGATTTACGCGCGGAAGAGAGGCAGGCAGTCGGGCTGAACAACCCCCTCGACCGTCCGCTGCCTGGACCGGCTGATGGCCCCCTCAACAGCTCTACAACTCTTTTGAGAGAGAGCGACAAACATTAAATCAAGTGCCCCCTTATTAAAGGGGGAGACACTCCAAAGAGTTTACAAGTGCCTTTTTTTTGGGGGGGTGGGGCAGGGTTTGTGGGTGTTTTTGTGTTTTTTTTGGCACTTAAACCACAAATTATACAAGTGCCCCCTATAAAAGGGGAGTTGGATACTAAAACCCAGCAATAAAAACAAATTCAACTTTAAAACATATAAAATCAAATTAAAATCTGTTTGCCGGGGGTGATGATGCTCTCCAGTCCCTCCGGCGCTCACCTCTCGCGAAAGGCCTTGAGCATACCGGTGGACACCGCGTGCTCCATCTCCAGGGACACCCTGGCTCAGATGTAAGCACGGAAGAGAGGCAGTCAATCGGGCTGAACGACCCCATCGACCGCCCGCTGCCTGGACTGGCTGATGGCCCCCTCAACAGCTCTACAACTCTTTTTGTTGAGAACAAAAAAAAATAAACATTAACTCAAGTGCCCCCTGATTAAAGGAAGGGGACACTTCAAATACTTTTCAAGCGCCCTTTTGTTTGTGGGTTTTTTTGTGGGTTTTTTTAAGGGCACCGAGAGGCAAATAATACAAGTGTCCCCTGACTCGGGGGACGCTAAAACCGGCAATAAAATCCAAATGAAACTTTAAAACATGTAAAATCAAATTAAAATTTGGTTGCCAGGGGTGATGATGCACTCCAGTCCCTCCGGCGCCCACCTCTCGCGGAAGGCCGCGAGCGTACCGGTGGACACTGCGTGCTCCATCTCCAGGGACACCCTGGCTCGGATGTAAGCGCGAAAAAGAGGCAGGTAGTCGGGTTGAACGACCCCCTCGACCGCCCGCTGCCTGGACCGACTGATGGCCCCCTCAACTGCTCTACAACTCTTTTTGGTTGGACAGAAAATTAAACAATTAAATCAAGTGCCCCCTGATCTGGGGAACACTCCAAACACTTTTCAAGGCCTTTTTTGGGGTTTTTTTTGTATTTTTTTTGTGTTTTTTTTAAATGTTTTTTTTGTGGGTTTTTTTGGGCACTAAAACATAAATTTTACAAGTGTCCCCTCCAGTAGGGGAGGGGAACATTAAAACCGGCAATAAAACAAATTAAACTTTAAGACATATAAAATCAAATTAAAATTTGGTTGCCGGGGGTGATGATGCTCTCCAGTCCCTCCGGCACCCACCTCTCGCGGAAGGCCACAAGCATACCGGTGGACACTGCGTGCTCCATCTCCAAGGACACCCTGGCTTGGATGTGCGTGCGGAAGAGAGGTAGGTAGTCAGGCTGAACGATCCCCTCGACCTCCCGCTGCCTGGACCGGCTGATAGCCCCCTCAACAGCTCTACAAACCTGTGAGCATACTCACAGGTTCATACATTACACTGCTTTCCTTTTTTTTAGAAGCAAGATATTTATACAATATTTCAAAAGATTATTCATGATTTCAATTGTATCTTGTTGTAAGCTTTTAGCTTCCTCCTGCTCCGACTTCCATTTCTTTGTAATTGGCTGGCTATGGCCAGTTTCTATATTCTTATTTGACTCCGGCGACCATCTTGGGGAATTTTTGTTTTCAGGGCGTGTAGCCCAGGATTCCTAACCTCTATCTTCCTGTGTCCTCTAGAGTTTCCTTGGAACCCTTACATCCGTAGTCGTGTTAGCTTTCTTCCTAATATCTTGATATTCTCAGGTATCAATATCCTGTCTAGTTGGTTTGCGTTTCCTCGTTGATCTTCTCAACTGAACCTCAACTCCACCTCCCTCCCCCGGAAGATATAGAGTCCCTGCAAGATTGTCCCATGCCCACAGAACCACCTTCTGTTGG
The DNA here is from genome assembly GCF_044704955.1 of Pristiophorus japonicus. Lineage (NCBI taxonomy): Eukaryota > Metazoa > Chordata > Chondrichthyes > Pristiophoridae > Pristiophorus > Pristiophorus japonicus. The sequence goes on from NC_091981.1 coordinate 72,785,741, forward strand.
CTGCATCTGAGCAGGTGGGGATACAGACGTTGTGACCGTTGAAGTACTTGGACCTGCCAACTCACTCTGTTCATCATCCAAGTCAGGCTCATAATTATCTACTCGTGGTACCGAAGGTGCATCACTCGCTAGCAACATTTGATCCACATGAATGTGCAGGACATTCTGAAAAGGGAGGGTGAACAGCCAGTTGTCGTGGTGCATATAGGTACCAACGATATAGGTAAAAAACGGGATGAGGTCCTACGAGAAGAATTTAGGGAGCTTGGAGCCAAATTAAAAAATAGGACCTCAAAAGTAGTAATCTCAGGATTGCTACCAGTGCCACGTGCTGGTCAGAGTAGGAATCGCAGGATAGCTCAGATGAATGCGTGGCTTGAGGAGTGGTGCAAAAGGGAGGGATTCAAATTCCTGGAACATTGGAACCAGTTCTGGGGTAGGTGGGACCAGTACAAACCGGACGGTCTGCACCTGGGCAGGACCGGAACCAATGTCCTAGCAGGAGTGTTTGCTAGTGCTGTTGGGAAGGAGTTAAACTAATATGGCAGGGGGATGGGAACCTATGCATGGTGGCAGAGGGAAATAAAAGGGAGACAGAGGCAAAAGATAGAAAGGAGAATAGCAAAAGTGGAAGGCAGAGAAACCCAAGGCAAAAAATAAAAAAGGCCACATTACAGCAAAATTCTAAAGGGGCAAAGTGTGTTAAAAAGACAAGCCTGAATGCCTCAATGCAAGGAGTATTCGGAATAAGTTGGACAAATTAACTGCGCAGACAGCAGTTAATGGATATGATGTAATTGGCATCACAGAGACATGGCTCCAGGATGACCAAGGCTGGGAACTCAACATCCAGAGGTATTCAACATTTAGGAAGGATAGACAGAAAGCAAAAAGAGACGGGGTGGCATTACTAGTTAAAGAGGAAATTAATGCAATAGTAAGGAAAGCATTGGCTTGGATGATGTGGAATCGGTATGGGTGGAGCTACGGAATACCAAAGGGCAGAAAACGCTGGTGGGAGTTGTGTACAGATCCCCAAATAGTAGTCATGAGGTTGGGGACAGCATCAAACAAGAAATAAGGGACATGTGCAATAAAGGTACAGCAGTTATCATGGGCGACTTTAATTTACATATAGATTGGGTGAACCAAACTGGTAGCAATGCGGTGGAGGAGGATTTCCTGGAGTGTATTCGGGATGGTTTTCTTGACCAACATGTCGAGGAACCAACTCGAGAGCTGGCCATCCTAGACTGGTGATGTGTAATGAGAAGGGACTAATTAGCAATCTTGTTGTGCGAGGCCCCTTGGGGAAGAGTGACCATAATATGGTAGAATTCTTTATTAAGAAGGAGAGTGACACAGTTAATTAAGAAACTAGGGTCCTGAACTTAAGGAAAGGTAACTTCGATGGCATGAGGCGTGAATTGGCTAGAATAGACTGGCAAATGATACTTAAAGGGTTGATGGTGGATAAGCAATGGCAAACATTTAAAGATCACAAGGATGAACTTCAACAATTGTACATCCCTGTCTGGAGTAAAAATAAAACAGGGAATGTGGCTCAACCGTGGCTAACAAGGGAAATTAAGGACAGTGTTCAATCCAAGGAAGAGGCATATAAATTGGCCAAAAAGAGCAGCAAACCTGAGGACTGGGAGAAATTTAGATTTCAGCAGAGGAGGACAAAGGATTTGATTAGGAGGGGGAAAATAGAGTACTAGAGGAAGCTTGCCGGGAACATAATAACTGACTGCAAAAGCTTCTATAGATATGTGAAGAGAAAAAGATTAGTGAAGACAAACGTAGGTCCCTTGCAGTCGGACTCAGGTGAATTTATAATGGGGAACAAAGAAATGCAGACTAATTGAATAAATACTTTGGTTCTGTCTTCACGAAGGAAGACACAAATAACCTTCCGAATGTACTAGGGGACTGAGGATCGAGAGAGAAGGAGGAACTGAAGGATATCCTTATTAGGCGGGAAATTATGTTGGGGAAATTGATGGGATTGAAGGCCGATAAATCCCTGGGTCCTGATTGTCTGCATCCCAGAGTACTTAAGGAAGTGGCCCTAGAAATAGTGGATGCATTGGTGATCATTTTCCAACAGTTTATCGACTCTGGATCAGTTCTTATGGACTGGAGGGTCGCTAATGTAACACCACTTTTTAAAAAAGGAGGGAAGAGAGAAAACGGGTAATTATAGACTGGTTAGCCTGACATCAGTAGTGGGGAAAATGTTGGAATCAATTATTAAGGATGAAATCACAGCGCATTTGGAAAGCAGTGACAGGATCGGTCCAAGTCAGCATGGATTTATGAAAGGGAAATCATGCTTGACAAATCTTCTAGAATTTTTTGAGGATGTAACTAGTAGAGTGGGCAAGGGAGAACCAGTGGATGTGGTGTATTTGGACTTTCAAAGGGCCTTTGACAAGGTCCCACACAAGAGATCGGTGTGCAAAATCAAAGCACATTTTATCGGGGGTAATGTACTGGCGTGGATAGAGAATTGGTTGGCAGACAGGAAGCAGAGAGTCGAGATAAATGGGTCCTTTTCGGAATGGGAGGCAGTGACTAGTGGAGTGCCGCAGGGCTCAGTGCTGGGACCCCAGCTCTTTACAATATACATTAATGATTTGGATGAAGGAATTGAATGTAATATCTCCAAGTTTGCAGATGACACTAAACTGGGTGGCAGTGTGAGCTGTGAGGAGGATGCTAAGAGGCTGCAGGGTGATTTGGATAGGTTAGGTGAGTGGACAAATGCATGGCAGATGCAGTATAATGTGGATAAATGTGAGGTTATCCACTTTGGAGGATAATAACACAAAGGCAGAATATTATCTGAATGGCAGCAGATTAGGAAAAGGGGAGGTGCAATCAGACCTGGGTGTCATGGTTCATCAGTCATTGAAAGTTGACATGCAGGTACAGCAGGCGGTGAAGAAGGCAAATGGCATGTTGCCGTTCATAGCTAGGGGAATTAAGTATAGGAGCAGGGAGGTCTTACTGCAATTGTACAGGGCCGTGGTGAGGCCACACCTGGAATATTGTGTTCAGTTTTGGTCTCCTAATCTGAGGAAGGACGTTCTTGCTATTGAGGGAGTGCAGCGACGGTTCACCAGACTGATTCCAGGGATGGCTGGACTGACGTATGAGGAGAGACTGGATCAACTGGGCCTTTATACACTGGAGTTTAGAAGGATGAGAGGGGATCTCATAGAAACGTTTAAGATTCTGACCGGACGGGACAGGTTAGATGCGGGAAGAATGTTCCCGATGTTGGGGAAGTCCAGAACCAGGGGACACAATCTTAGGATAAGGGGTAGTCCATTTAGGAATGAGATGAGGAGAAACTTCTTCACTCAGAGTTGTTAACCTGTGGAATTCCCTGCCGCAGAGAGTTGTTGATGCCAGTTCATTGGATATATTCAAGACAAGTTCGATGTGGCCCTTACGGCTATGGGATCGAGGGGTATGGAGAGAAAGCAGGAAAGGGGTACTGAGGTGAATGATCAGCCATGATCTTATTGAATGGTGGTGCAGGGTCGAGGGGCCAAATGGCCTACTCCTGCACCTATTTTCTATGTTTCTATGAACCTTCCTGATGTATTCACCAATTTTAACCAAGTACTGCTTCGTGCCACATACTCGAATAATTGTACCAATATCCCATTTGCGTGAACTTGTCCTTTTTGATGGACTGAGAACTCTGACCTGATTACCCTTCTGAAAGCACCGCTCTTTAGTACCAGACTGATGATGACGTTTCTATACCGATTGTGCCTACACTATCTTATCAGACAAGTTTGGTTGCAATAAATTGAGACGCGTCCTCAGTCTAATCTTCATCAATAATTCAGCAGGTGTCTACCCTGTTGTAGACTGAGGCGTGGTTCTGTATTTCAAAAGAAAATTCGCTAACCTACGCTTCATGCTTATCGATGACCCAGTCTGTAGAACTTGTTTCCGCAAAGTCTCCTTGACAATCCTGACCAAGCTTTCAGCTGCACCATTCGAAGCAGGATGATACGGTGTTAACAATGAGTGTTTGATACTGTTGTGTCTGGCAAAATTGTCAAATTGCATGGGCCGAAATTGCGGCCCATTATCTGACACCATTTCTTCGTGCATGCAAAAATGTCCCACAATTCATCCAAAGTCCGCTCTGTAGTCGTAGATGACCCCATATGCTGTACCTCCAGCCATTTCAAATGGCTATCAATTAGAACCAGAAAATGATCACTGTCCCACTCGCAAAAATCAATGGCCCTGATATTCCGGCCTCCCCGGGTCTGTACGAAGTTTGTATGGACCCGGGAAGGCATTGGAAAAGCTGGTTTTTAGTACGCAATGCACATGCGCTGAAAACCGGCTTTTCCTATCTGTCAAGTTTCTGGATTGACAGATCCTCCGCAGACCGGGAGCGAGGACATTTGTAAGTGCAAATTTGCAATATTTATGCATACAAATGTTCTCAAAAATCTTGCGCCTGAAAAAGCAGGTGCGTAGCCTATTTTTACAGGTACAAGTGTTTTCAAAAACACAAAAACATATAAAAATAAAGTTATTAAAACATATTTTATCATTAAAGACTCTCCCCACAATGGTAAGTTTATTTTTTTTTAAATCGGGAAAATATATATTTAAGACATTACATTCATTTAAATTAAAGTTATTAGTGTATATTTTCTATTTTTTTAAATTAGTGATTTGGGTGTTTGAGGCTGTTTCTCAATCAATATGATAGGAGTTTAGGACCCTTCAGAACTCCTATTACTACAATACTTTACCTAATTGGCTGCCCAGAGCCATGTGACTCCAGCTCTCGGCCTGCGCACATCCCGACGTGCACGGGCTGCGACTGGCAGTCAGGAGAGGCCTCAGCATCGGAAAGTCGAACGCGGGCAGCAACTGAAGGTAGGTGCGTATTTTTTCTCTAAAATGTCCGTGGGAAAATGGAATTTCAGGGCCATTATGTATTCTTTGGTCTCGTTGGCCAACTCCATGTTTGCAGTGGTGTTTTAGCTAGTATGGTGCTGCAGTTTTGACAGATAGTACACTTACTTATTAATACTTCTGAGTCTTTATCCAACCCAGGGTAATAAACAAAACTTCGGGCCACCACTTTCATGTCTACGATGCCAGTATGTTCACTGTGAAGTTCCATCACGACTTTGGCCCATAGTGCACTGGGAATGACTACTCTCAGGCTACATTTTAGACATCCCAGCTCACATGATAATTTGTGCCGACAATGATAAAAAGGGCTTTATTCCATCATCTAAATGTGGTTGATCTTCAGACCACCATTGCAGGATGTGCTCATAGGCCCGCTGTAACGTGGCATCTTTCCATGTGTGCTCTGTTTGATTCCTTATTTGTGAATTTGCCACACTGCTGGGACTGCATTGATATCATTAGCTTTAAAAAAAACATTTGCAATCTTTCGCTGTAGGATCTAAATGATTCCTTATTCTTGCCAAAGGCTCCCAAATTACTGACATAACTCATTGTCACATCCATATTGCCTTCTTAGCTTTATGGCCGTTAATCACTCTCAATATTTTGACTTGCTTTTCAATAACTCTAAATGGCTTTCCACAAGCTCTTTTACTCAGTTCAACACTGTTCAGTACTCACAAAAAAAATGGGACCACCAGACTCTGATTTGGGAATCACGCTACCAGTATATTTCCTTGCATTTGCCTTCCCATAACAGGAAATTCCACCAAAATTGTCTTCATGAAGAAACTTCCATTCTCATCGCCATTTTGTAAGGTATTTGCTTCATGGGTTCTTTGCTTAAGAATTAGTAGCAACACATTGCTATTAAGAATTAGTTGGCATATTAGCAAAGGATTAACAATCACACTACACATTACTAGTTCATCCATCAGGCTCATGACCAGCTGCTTCATCATGGATCTGCAGAACCCAACTGGCTGGGGTTATATTGAGTCTAGTGAACATCACCTGATTGGCTTAGCCACTCACAACTCAACAGCTCTATAAAAGAGTGAGCATACTCACTGGTCCATTACAGGAGGCTCCTTCCTGCTACTGAATGCTTGGTCAGCTGGTCGTGATTAAGAGAGATCATTAAGTGAAGTGGTGATGGCAAAAATAGCACATCGTGCATCAAGTGAGTGTTATACATTCATTGATTTCACGATCTGCCTTACTTCCATTGCTGCTGCGAACTGCTGAAAATGGTGGCCGCCATGGGACCCGCCAGAAGCGGGCGGAAGCGAGTCGGCCGCCATTTTTGTTCTTCAAAATAGGCCTTAATGGCACTAAACCCTGGAATTTCTAGATCCTTTACTCCAATCCTTTTGTAATAAATGCTAACATACCATTTGCTTTCCTAATTGCTTGCTCTACCTGCATGTTAACTTTGTGTGATTCATGTACCAACATTTCCCAATCGCTCACCAATTAAAAGATAATCTGCTTTTCTATTTTTCCTATCAAAGTGGATAATTTCACATTTCTCTACTTTATAGTCCATCTGCATGTTCTTATCCATTCACTTAAACTGTCTTATAACCCTTTGCAGCCTCTTTGCCTCCTCCTCAGAAGTTACTTTCTCACCTAGCTTTGTATCGTCAGCAAACTTGGATACATCACACTCAGTCCCCTCATCTACGTCATTAATATAACTTGTAAATAGCTGAGGCCCAAGCACTGATCCTTGTGATACCCCACTAGTTATAGCCTGCCAACCCGAAAAAGACCTGTTTATTCCTAATCTCTGTTTTCTGATAACCAATCCTCAATGCAATATATTATCCTAAAATCCCATGAGCCCTAATTTTGTGTAATAACCTCTTGGGTAGCACTGTATTGAATGCTTTTTGTAAATCAAAACACACTACATCCACTGGTTCCCCTTATCAACCCTGCTAGGTGCAACCTAAAAAAACTCTATTAGATTTGTCAAACACGATTTTCCTTTCATAAATCCATGTTGACTCTGCCCAATCATATTATGATTTTCTAAGTGTCCTGTTACCACATCCCTAATAATGGATTCTAACATTTTTCCTACTACTGAAATCAGGCAAACTGATCTATAGTTCCTTGCTTTCTCTCGCCCTCCTTTCTTGAATAGTAGGGTGACATTTGCTACCTTCCAATTCACAGGAACCGTTCTAGAATCTATGGAATTCTGGAAGATTAAAACCAATGCATCTACTATCTCTGTAGCCACCTCTTTAAAACCATTCAAAACCATTCTGTATTTATATTTATATTGGAAAATCTATTGCTCCATGATACAAAGAAATTTAACTGTTAATCCTTTAACACTCCATGATGTCCAACATCTCATTTTGAAGAGAGCCTTGGTGACCTTTCCTCATCATCATCATAGGCAGTCCCTCAAAACGAGGATGACTTGCTTCCACGCCAAAAAAGAATAAGTTTACAGGTGTTCCAATGAAGGGTCTAAAATTCCAGGTCCTGAACTACATCCTGAAGGGGTGGAAGATGCCTGTGCATGGATTTTTTTTAACGTGTGGTGACCGTTGCTCACCAGCCACCACACGGGCTTGACAGAGCTGGGTCTTGGTCCAGTGGCAAGGATTACCCAAGACGACTGGAGACCTGCTCTGTTGCACGGACCTAGTGTGCACACATATCACAGTGTGGGTTGGCCCGTGCTGCCCCTGGACCCGAAATCACACCTCCCCGATCACGTCCCTCCACAGTCTCTCGCCGCTCCTTCGCCCTGACCTCGTCGCTCCTGCTGTATCTACCCACGCTCCAATCACTGACCTGGAACTTGATGACATCACTCTTCACTGCCGTCGCAGCTTGTGCTGCTCCCTGAGGTGGCATGCCTCCACACTGCTCCCGGGCCGCTGCTCACTGTTCCTTTTATGGCCCCGACCTGTCGCTGGTGTTCTCACACAGGTCGGGGCCTCCACGCTGCACCCAGGCCACTTGCCGCTCCTTTTATGGCCCCAGCTTACGCTGGCATGCTCACGCAGGTCGGGGCCTCCACGCTCCACGGGGCCTAATGCAACAGTGTACTGCAAACTGTGAGATGTTGCTTATATCTCCAGAAGCAGCCTGGAAGGAGCCAGACTCATTGAAGTTCAGAGCTGCAGTCACCTTGACAACCACAGGCAATGCGGTCCTTGCCCTGTTCTGAGGCTGGACTAATGGCTGCAGCAATTGGCAGATTTCAGTCATGACTTCTTTGGTGAAACGAAGACATCATAGAATCATAGAAGTTTACAGCATAAAAGGAGGCTATTTTGGAGAGCTGTGGAAGCCGGGACATTGAATAAATTTAAGACAGAAATAGACAGTTTCTTAATCGATAAGTGGATAAGGGGTTATGGGGAAATGGAGTTGAGTCCATGATCAGATCAGCCATGATCTTATTGAATGGCAGAGCACACTCGAGGGGCCGTATGGCCTAATCCTGTTCCTATTTCTTGTGTTCTTATGTTCTTATGTCCATGCCAGCCAACAAGAGGCTATCCAGCCTAATCCCACTTTCCAGCTCTAGGTCCGTAACCCTGCAGGTTATGGCACTTCAAGTGTACATCAAGTACTTTTTAAATGTGGTGAGGGTTTCAGCCTCTACCACTCTTTCAGGCAGAGAGTTCCAGTCCCCTACAACCCTCTGTGCGAATAAATTTCACCTCAAATCCCCTCTAAAACTTTTACCAATTACTTTAAATTTATGCCCCCTGATTGTTGACCCCTCTGCCAAGGGAAATAGGCCCTTTCTATCCACTATATCTAAGCCCATCATAATTTTATACACCTCAATGAAGTCTCCCCTCAGCCTCCTCTGTTCCAAGGAAAACAAACCCAGCATATCCAATCTGTCCTCATAGCTATCATCTCGAGTATTGGTGGTTGCAGAGGTTCAGAAAAGAGAATTGCTCTGTAAACTCCGTCTGCGATATGGCCTCTTGCTGACAGCCCTTCCCCCCCTCCTCCTCTTCCCTCTTCTAAAAGCTTGCCCTGCTCTTTGTGGCCATTCTCCCACTCACGCTCAATTCCAAGAGGAAGGTCTACTAGGCCATCCATGTCTGCAAGCAACTGCTTTAAGCACAAGCCTTTAAGTCACCCAACTAGACCACTGCCTTTGGATGATTGAAACTTTACACAAGTATGGAATAGCTCCCAGAACACCTAGAAATGCACCATCAGGCATAGGAAATAATCCGGCAACTAACCTATAATTAGTTCATCACTTTAAAACTTTAAATAGTGCTGCTGGGGTGGCCTTCATGCTGTTTAACGTCATGTTCAGCTGTGCGAAGTTAAGAGGCTGTAAACTGCAACATGGAGCTTGAAAATGGCATCAAATCAATGTTGCACATGTCATGCTCTGCCTGCTCTGCATGGTTTTGGTCATGATTTTGTGCGCACACTTGCAAATGCCTTTACAAATATGGTGTCCAGCACACAGCACACTTCCCTTTGGAAGTGTGTGCGTGCGCATCGCAGATGTCATTTTCGACCTATAGGAGGCCTCAGGGTGCCCAAAATACGGGCATGACAGAGCCCAGGTTAGCTCCCTATCTCTTTATTACTTGCATTTATAATGTGTACCCATTCCAAACTCAACGAACTTGCAAAAGTTTGCATCAAATGACTGTGAAAATGAAATGACACCAGTTTGCCTTTGTTTTAAATTTTAATGGGACCAAAGCTTGAGTTATTTAGCAAAATTAGATTTAACCAAACTCTCTAAATTGAAGTCCCTTTTGTGTAAAAACAGTTGTTGAATTCCAACCATTAAAAAAAGACTTTTTTTAAATAAGATTTAGTTTTAAGAAACTGTATACATCATTTGAAACAAACTTGTAGACAGTAATTTAAGTTATACAATAACATGCAATTTCAGTATGTACAGATGGCAAAGCCCGGAGCAAACCAAATTAGAGACTCAAATATTTTTATGGTTATTTACAGTTTTCATACATCAAAATTTTTTTTAAATTATACAATACTGGAAGAGCACAGGGGGAGCTGCCACAACATTCACTCCTTTACAAAGACAACTATGTACAGGCACTCAACACTCACATGAATTCATACTGTTTGTTCAGAATCATGTGTGCATGAAAACATACTGAGCAATTGGAGTTTAAACTGGACATCAAAGACTCTGAGCAGTTTAGCTAATGCACACAGAAAATAATGGTTTAAACTCCAATCTGAAGGAGCTGAACATCAACAGCATCAGTTTCTAAGTGAGTTGAATTACAGGTTTGGCTAAAATGGCAGGGACAAAACAACAGAATCTACTGTATGGTAGTTGGTTAGTGGGCAATGGCAGTTTAAAGACAAGCTTAAATTTAATGGCAACTTTTCCATTCTTTGTAATTCTACTAAGGTCATTGGTAGAACTTCCTTTTCATTCAATGTAAGAAATGATAGAAAAATTAGAATAAATCATTCAAGTTTGTCTTAATATTGATACCCAAATCCCGACTTTGTAGTAGAGTTAGGTGCAGATTAAGAACAAAGGCCTCTAGTTTATACAGCCACTGCATCTGAGGTCAAATACAGGACTGGCACATATAGAATAAGGTTATTAGAATAACTGAGCATGTATATGCTGGCTGCTGAACTTCAGCATGTTGATCATATTAGAAAACATTCCATTTAGAGCAGTGCTGCCTGGCAGTTGCACCCCATTCACAACTATTGTCTGGGCTGGTATACAGTCACACACATACTTCACTATACACAACTGAACGGCTCATTTGATTTACACCACCATTCACTTTTTTTCCCTGTTCAAAATGACGCACTCATTATGGGTATATGTAAAGCGTCTTCCTTGAAAAGTGCAGCCACATGGGTAATATATAATACAAATCAACATTGTCAGATAACTATGGACACAGGCCCTTTCTTTCAATATCCTACATCAAGCTAAAGAGACACTTGTTTAATCCTCCCATGTCCAGTCTATTATATTGTATAAAACTCAACTGTCTTGGGTAAAATCATTCTTGCAAGTTTCTAAAATAGGTTCTGATTGAATATTAGACTCTGCAGCCTCTGTAACCTTAACACGGTGTGATAAATCAATAATTCAGTTTTTTTTTAAAGTTAGTAACTTAGCAAGTGTAATAAATTTATTCTGCTAGACCAACAAATTGTATATGTGAAGACGTTTCTTACATATACAAGGCTCAAGGTGTACAAACTGTGTACTGAAGAATCCCCATCATTTACCAGTGCAGGAGCATCTTTAAAAAACTGCAAACAATCTGTTATTTGTGTTCCAGGCGGTCAGAACATGGTTAGGCGCAATACAGCTTGTTACTGTTACATTTGTGTCAATTGCTGCTTATTGTTATCCAATGTGTTATGTGTCATTTTTAATCTTTATGTAGCAGATATATTTATTATAAAATATATAGTGTAGCCCCTTTCAGCAAACCTGCTGAACGGAGAATATCTATTGGAGATATATTCTCTATCCAGATGTGTAAATGCAGCCAATACCTGATAAACTGGGTGCAATTTAGCCAGCCACACTCTTGGTACAGGCTATCTGAGTTAAGGTCACAAAGCGATAGTGTGCTAAAAGTTCAGTAATATTAACTGAAGAGAAACTATGGTGTTTTTTTAGAGAAACAACTGCAATGTGCTGCCTCAGCTCCATCACACATGTAATGACATTAAAGAGAATTATTGATTGAGATTTCATCCTTATGCACCATCCAGAGCAATAAATAATGAAAGAGATCAAGACAACGCTGAATGACGGTACTAGAAGTCTAAATATAGCTATCAGCTTATGGATGTGGCACATCTGATCCAATCCCTGGAAGGACATGGTGACTCCTGAAGGTCAGTAGATTGGTAGACAATTGGAAAGTTTCCATTGCAGTAAATATCTGACACACAAAGGCAATTAAGAAGAGTTCAGTCCTGGTTCGGTTTAATGGGCACCTGTACAGTCCTAGCACTTCGGTTTTTTTATAAGACTCCCTGTGGTTGTACGCAGTAAACAGCTAGGGCCTGTGAAACCTGAGAAGAATACAGTAAATATTTAATAGATGACATTTATCTAGAATATGAAGACATTCTATTCAATATGATGTAAAACAGGTACACCCACCTTGTTAGGTGCCTACTTAATTCATGCACTTCCATTTCAGTGCTCTTGAATTCATTCAGTTCCTTACGAATAGCAGCCTGAAATTGAAAAAGTATTAAAGGTTTTAAAGAGACCGTGGGATTTAATTTCTTCCCTGCGCTATTTTATGCATTCTATCTAATATTCCTTTCAAATTCCTATCTGTGTATTTCTTGGGTGATGTCAGAAAGCACTTCTTCACACAAAAGGGTAGTGGAAATCTGGAACTCTCTTCCCTCAAAAAACTGTTGAGGCTAGGTCAATTGAAAATTTATAAACTGAGATTGCTAGATTTTTGTTAAGCAAGGTTATTAAGGGATCCTGGATCAAGGCGGGTAGATGGAGTTAAAATACAGATTGAATGCTGGAACAGGCTCAGGGAGTTGTATAGCCTCATTCCTATGTTCCTACTTAACTCCTAGCAACCCAAAAATAACAAACCCGTAGTGCACAGGCTGGAGGAGTGCAATACAAAATAGCCCTCTATATAAATGACATCTTCCTCTTCTGCCCCCAAGCCCTTTATTGTCCTTCCCAACATTTTGTAACTCATCAGACAATTGGACCTTTCAGGCTACAAGCTCACCTTCGCAAATATGGAGGACTTAACTCTTGTCCAGGAGACTTCAAAACAGATATACGAAGCCAACCTCTTTGCATAGATAAGATGGGTGTCAATTTTTTATCTTGTTATGTTCCTGTGAAGCGGCTTTACTATATTGAGGGCGCTACATAAATCCAAGTCACCGTTGTTGCTGTTATATGTTATCAACAATGTTACCCAAATACTCAGCCTATTTCAAGAAAAACCTGTCCATCTTCTAGCCAGCATTTGTGGTGACCTGAACACCTAGTGATCTGCCGAGCATGCTTTTGGGGAGGTCAAGCACCATAACAAAATGAATGATCACCCTGGCTTCTTCTGGAGTATACCACTTGCCTCCCGCCTCACCAGTTGCAGGAGCTTGACAAGGATATCTGTGGGCTCCTCTGAGCAGGGAAGCAACAAAGGATGACACTACTGTGGCTTTAACTCCCTAATGAGATGTGTAGACTAAATTCCATTAAACTTAAAAATTACTGAGTGGTCCAACTCCAGGGAATCAATGCCTGGATTGGCCTTCCCACACAATCTCTGGCTAACTATAAAAATATAAGTAGAGTTCCAAATCCAACAAGACCATTTCCCATCAAAACCTACCCTTCTAGTACATCAATGTTTGCTTCTATTGCCTTGTTTGGTAGATTATTCCAAACATTTCTCATTTTGAACAATGATATTTTTCGTGCTATCTACTAAATCTTCTTTTCACTAATTACTATTTCTATCTTATGTTCAACAAACTTGTATATTTTGAAATAATAAAGCCATACAATTTAATATTTGAAGTACTTCAATGAAGTGCACTTGTATACCCTTTTTTTTAAAGAGTCCTCTGTAAGGTACTGTTGTGGTTGAGTAGGACTTCGGTCTGCCCTTCCAGATCCACCCCATCATTGACCTGTTTCCTAATTTATAAATTGCGGGTTTTAAGCATGATTCCTGCCTTCAAGAAGGAGCCCACCAGTGCTAGATGGGTAGAAAATCCAAGTCATTGTGGTAGGGGAGTGGTCGCTGCAGCACCATAAGAGGAGGAGAAGGAGAAACACCCCAAAGATCAAACCAGGTATCACTCTGAAGTGGAGTTAGAACTGGGCCTTCAGCAGGTAAGTGTCTGGGCTGACTGGAAGAAAAAGTTGCTACAGGACCTTCTCTCTTCACACAGGGATCTCGAGGCTTTTACCATCACATCCTGGAGCCTGCAGCTTCCAAATGGCAGCCCTGGAAGTGAATGGGAGGAACATCTTCTGGGATCAAGGCTGTGTCCCTGCTGCCATTTGCATGAGGCAGGTGGAGAGGGACCAGACAGAAGCAGTCCAAGGGAAACCCCTGTCATGGTCTTCAGGTGGCAATAAGCCTCACCACCCAAATTTTCCCTCATTCTCTGCCACAATGCCCCCTCCCACCTCATATATTTCTTGATTGTTCAGCCCCTTTTACTTTAGGATTAAAGAGAGAAAGAAAGACTTGCATTTATATAGCACCTTTCCCGACCACCGGACGTATCAAAGCACTTTACAACCAATGAAGTATTTTTGAAGTGTAGTCACTTCACTTAATGTAGGAAACGCGGCAGCCAATTTGCGCACGGCAAGCTCCCACAAACAGCAATGTGATAATGACCAGGTAATCTGTTTATGTTTATTGATTGAGGGATAAATATTGGCCAGGACACTGGAGATAACTCCCCTGCTCTTCTTCGAAATAGTGCTATGGATCTTTTACATCCACTTAAGAGAGCAGACAGGGCCTCGGTTTAATGTCTCATCCGAAAGATGGCACCTCCCTCAGTACTGCACTGGAGTGTCAGCCTAGATTTTTGTGCTCAAGTCTTTTTCTTTTCCTTTATCAGTAGGTAACCTTTAGCATTGTTGCCAAATTAAGTTAATTTAAGGGTTAAATCATGGCAGGAGAGCTCAGTCCCATGTCATGCTCCTCCTGTGCTATGTGGGAACACTGGAAGTGTCCCTGACGACTACATGTGCAGGAAGTGTATCCAGCTGCAGCTCGTGACAGACCGCATTGTGGCACTGGAGCTGCGCATGGATTCACTCTGGAGCATCCGCGATGCTGAGGATATCATGAATACCACATTTAGTGAGTAGGTCACACCGCAGCTAAAGGTTACTCATGTAGCTAGGGAATGGGTGATCATCAGGAAGAGCAGTGGAAGGAAGGTAGTGCAGGGGTCCCCTGTGGTCACCCCCTCCAAAACAGATACACCACCTTGGGTGCTGTTGGAGGGGATGACTCATCAGGGGAGGGCAGCAGCAGCCAAGTTCGTGGCACCATGGGTGGCTCTGCTGAACAGGAGGGCAGGAAGAAGAGTGGGAGAGCTATAATGGTAGGGGATTCTATTGTAAGGGGAATAGATAGACGTTTCTGTGGCCGCGATTGAGACACCAGGATGGTATGTCGCCTCCCTGGTGCAAGGGTCAAGGATGTCTCGGAACGGCTGCAGGACATTTTGGAAGGGGAGGGTGAACAGCCAGTTGTCGTGGTGCATATAGGTACCAATGATATAGGTAAAAAATGGGATGAGGTCCTACAAGCTGAATTTAGGGAACTAGGAGTTAAATTAAAAAGTAGGAACTCAAAGGTAGTAATCACAGGATTGCTACCAGTGCCACGTGCTAGTCAGAGTAGGAATTGCAGGATAGCTAAGGTGATGGAATCAATTATTAACGATGTCATAGCAGCGCATTTGGAAAGAGGTGACATGATAGGTCCAAGTCAGCATGGATTTGTGAAAGGGAAATCATGCTTGACAAATCTTCTGGAATTTTTTGAGGATGTTTCCAGTAGAGTGGACAAGGGAGAACCAGTTGATGTGGTGTATTTGGACTTTCAGAAGGCTTTCAACAAGGTCCCACACAAGAGATTAATGTGCAAAGTTGGAGCACATGGGATTGGGGGTAATGTGCTGATGTGGATTGAGAACTGGTTGGCAGACAGGAAGCAAAGAGTAGGAGTAAATGGGTACTTTTCAGAATGGCAGGCAGTGACTAGTTGGATACCGCAAGGTTCTGTGCTGGGGCCCCAGCTGTTTACATTGTACATTAATGATTTAGACGAGGGGATTAAATGTAGTATCTCCAAATTTGCGGATGACACTAAGTTGGGTGGCAGTGTGAGTTGCAAGGAGGATGCTATGAGGCTGCAGAGTGACTTGGATAGGTTAGGTGAGTGGGCAAATGCATTGCAGATGAAGTATAATGTGGATAAATGTGAGGTTATCCACTTTGGTGGTAAAATCAGAGAGACAGACTATTATCTGAATGGTGACAGAATAGGAAAAGGGGAGGTGCAACGAGACCTGGGTGTCATGGTACATCAGTCATTGAAGGTTGGCATGCAGGTACAGCAGGCGGTTAAGAAAGAAAATGGCATGTTGGCATTTATAGCGAGGGGATTTGAGTACAGGGGCAGGGAGGTGTTGCTTCAGTTGTACAGGGCCTTGGTGAGGCCACACCTGGAGTATTGTGCAGAGTTTTTGTCTCCTAACTTGAGGAACGACATTCTTGCTATTGAGGGAGTGCAGCGAAGGTTCACCAGACTGATTCCCGGGATGGCGGGACTGACATATCAAGAAAGACTGGATCAACTGGGCTTGTATTCACTGGAGTTCAGAAGAATGAGAGGGGATCTCATAGAAATGTTTAAAATTCTGACAGGCTTAGACAGCTTAGATGCAGGAAGAATGTTCCCAATGTTGGGGAAGTCCAGAACCAGGGGTCACAGTCTAAGGATAAGGGGTAATCCATTTAGGACCGAGATGAGGAGAAACTTCTTTACCCAGAGAGTGATGAACCTGTGGAATTCTCTACCACAGAAAGTTGTTGAGGCCAATTCACTAAATATATTCAAAAAGAAGTTAGATGTAGTCCTTACTACTAGGGGGATCAAGGGGTATGGCGAGAAAGCAGGAATGGGGTACTGAAGTTGCATTTTCAGCCATGAACTCATTGAATGGCGGTGCAGGCTCGAAGGGCCGAATGGCCTACACCTGCACCCATTTTCTATGTTTCTATGTTTCTATGTGAATTGGCTAGAATAGACTGGCGAATGATACTTAAAGGATTGACGGTGGATAGGCAATGGCAAACATTTAAGGATCACATGGATGAACTTCAACAATTGTACATCCCGGTCTGGAGGAAGAATAACATGGGGAAAGTGGCTCAACCGTGGCTAACAAGGGAAATTAAGGATAGTGTTAAATCCAAGGAAGAGGCATATAAATTGGCCAGAAAAAGCAGCAAACCTGAGGACTGGGAGAAATTTAGAATTCAACAGAGGTGGACAAAGGATTTAATTAGGAGGGGGAAAATAAGAGAATGAGAGGAAGCTTGCTGGGAATATAAAAACTGACTGCAAAAGCTTCCATATGTGAAGAGAAGAAGATTAGTGCAGACAAGCGTGGGTCCCTTGCAGTCAGAATCAGATCAATTTATAATGCGGAACAAAGAAATGGCAGACCAATTGAACAAATACTTTGGTTCTGTCTTCACGAAGGAAGACACAAATAACCTTCTGGAAACACGAGGGATCAGAGGGTCTAGGGAGAACGATGAACCGAAGGAAATCCTTATTAGTCAGGAAAGTGTCTTCGGGAAATTGATGGGATTGAAGACCGATAAATCCCCAGGGCCTGATAGTCTGCATCCCAGAGTACTTAAGGAAGTGGCCCTAGAAATAGTGGATGCATTGGTGATCATTTTCCAGCAGTCTATCGACTTTGGATCAGTTCCTCTGGACTGGAGGGAAGTTAATGTAACACCACTTTTTAAAAAATGAGGGAGATAGAAAATGGGTAATTATCGACCGATTAGCCTGACATCAGTGGTGGGGAAAATGTTGGAATCAATTATTAAAGATGAAATAACAGCGCATTTGGAAAGCAGTGACAGGATCGGTCCAAGTCAGCATGGATTTATGAAAGGGAAATCATGCTTGACAAATCTTCTAGAATTTTTTGAGGATGTAACTAGTAGAGTGGACAGGGGAGAACCGGTGCATGTTCTCCCCTGTCCACTCAGGGGAGAAAGGCTTTTGACAAGGTCCCACACAAGAGATTGGTGTGCAAAATTAAAGCACATGGTATTGGGGGTAATGTATTGACGTGGGTAGAGAACTGGTTGGCAAGCAGGAAGCAGAGAGTCGGGATAAACGGGTCCTTTTCAGAATGGCAGTCAGTGAATAGTGGGGTGCTGCAAGGCTCAGTGCTGGGACCCCAGCTATTTACAATATATATTAATGATTTAGATGAAGGAATTGAGTGTATTATCTCCAAGTTTACAGATGACACTAAGCTGGGTGGCGGTGTGAGCTGCGAGGAGGATGCTAAGAGGCTGCAGGGTGACTTGGACAGGTTAGGTGAGTGGGCAAATGCATGGCAGATGCAGTATAATGAGGATAAATGTGAGGTTATCCACTTTGAGGGCAGAAACACGAAGGCAGAATATTATCTGAATGGCGGCAGATTAGGAAAAGGGGAGGTGCAAAGAGACCTGGGTATCATGGTATATCAGTCGTTGAAATTTGGCATGCAGGTACAGCAGGCGATGAAGAGGGCAAATGGCATGTTGGCCTTCATAACTAGGGACTTGAGTATAGGAGCAGGGAAGTCTTACTGCAGTTGTACAGGGCTTTGGTGAGGCCTCACCTGGAATATTGTGTGCAGTTTTGGTCTCCTAAACTGAGGAAGGATGTTCTTGCTATTGAGGGAGTGCAGCGAACGTTCACCAGACTGATTCCCGGGATGGCAGGACTGACATATGAGGAGAGACTGGATCAACTGGGCCTGTATTCACTGCAGTTTAGAAGAATGAGAGGGGATCTCATAGAAACATATAAGATACTGACTGGACTGGACAGGTTAGATGCAGGAAGAATGTTCCCGATGTTGGGGAAGTCCAGAACCAGGGGACACAGTCTAAGGATAAGGGGTAAGCCATTTAGGACTGAGATGAGGAGAAACTTCTTCACTCAGAGAGTCGTTAAGCTGTGGAATTCTTTGCCGCAGAGAGTTGTTGATGCCAGTTCGTTGGATATATTCAAGAGGGAGTTAGATATAGCCCTTATGGCTAAAGGGATCAAGGGGTATGGAGAGAAAGCAGGAAAGGGGTACTGAAGTGATGATCAGCCATGATCTTATTGAATGGTGGTGCAGGCTCAAAGGGCTGAATGGCCTACTCCTGCACCTATTTTCTATGTTTTTATGTTTCTATGTCTCTGGAGTGAGACTTAGAACCCACGACCTTCTGACTAAGAGGCTAGAGTGCTACCTACAGAGTCACAGCTGACACACAATCTTGTTGCCCTTTTCTATGCTCTTTCACAAGTTAGACAGAGTTGAGGAAAGATTTTTGGCTCGCCCCTACACAGCCCCTATCACAGCATCTAACTGTTCCATTAACAATTGCAGGTTTTATGTCTCCACTACTCAATGTGAAAGTCCTTCCCATATGTAGGTCACTCTTTGTCTGAACAATTTCTTGACATCAGTCCTAAATTTGCCTTTTACTCTATGTTCATTCGTCAAGGTTTAACTTGTAGTGGGAACATAGCAACAGGAGGAGGCCATTCAGCCCCTTGAGCCTGTTCCACCCCGTTAGGGGGATTACTGCTCGCAAGAGCAAGTGAAGTGCAAAATGTCGCGTTCCACTTGCTCTGTGGGTCATGAGCGGGGCAAAAGGGCTCCGCGAGGTACGTAAGGCTATGCGATGGGACGCGTAGCACTGCCGCGTAGACAGGGCTCTCCCCTTCATTAAAGGGCAGAGCCAAGCTGCCAACTCTGCGGCCGAGCAATGGGGACATCCCTGGACCACCAGGGAGCAGGATGCCGTGGCAAACAGCCCGGCACAAAAGCAGAGTGCCAGTCTGCAAGTTCGCGGCACGGACCTCGTGATCAGGCAGGAAGAAGGCCGCGACCGGTAAAAAAAATTCCACACCTCCGCTTTAAATAACACCCGGTGAGCAGCCTACAGCCCGGTACATGCCCCCTGATGCTGTCGCGGGCACGCCCGGCGCAGCTTCAAGAGCGCTACCGTATTTTCGCTCCATGGCGAAAACGGGTCACTGCGCACGGTGATGATGTTGTCATCGCCAGCAAAGTGGAGTGGGACGCTACCGTTTGCCGCGGGCTGCTACTGGTTACTTCTGCCGCCAAACTCCCATGGAATTGTGCGGGAGTCATTAGCAGCACCTTTCCCGGACGGAAAGTCGTTTGTGTCTAATGGGAAGCGCAAACGCCCCGAATTTCTGCCCCATAAAATTAGCAGCCAGAATTTTCTGTACATGGGCGGTTCAAGTGCGGGAGATCGCCGTGGCGGGTTGCAACTCCATTCTTCATACTATGCCATTCCTGAGAACAACTTTCCATTAATGGGGCCAAGCAAAGCCACCCTGCATGTTTCCCGGCCCTAATAAATGGTGCAGGTCTGATGGCATCATCGATGATGTGTTTTCAGAAGGTATATTTAAAGAAGCCATGGCCACATTGCATTTGAAGGTTCATCCAGAAGTGTGCAGGTGGCACACTGCACAGTTGGACTGCTACCAAGAGTGCTAAATGTTACTGCACTGAGACAGAGGGCTGCACCAGGTTCCCCGTTGACTCCCTCCATGTGCTTGTGGAGGGAGTGAGAGCACGCAGGGAGGTCCTTGTCCCTTCTAGTGGGCAGCATGCCTATTGTCTGCTCTATGACATATCTGGTGGAAATGTGGCTTTCATTACATCTGCACTCAGCATCAGTACTTAGCCTCTTCAAGGGAGCCATGAGCCACATCTTCAGTGGATAGCCCTTGGGACAGCAGTTCACCTCCCCCGGAAACAGGTTGCACCTACTGGTTTTCCTGTGTTTTCACTGCCGCAGTGGATGAGGTGGCCTCTTGCGTGAAATTTAGCTCTTTGTCTTTTTTTTCGAGTGGAGTGGAAGTTGGTCATAATGGGGGCGGAGGTGGGGTGAAGAACAGAAGATCGGTCATAAGAGGGGTGGATGTGGGACGGGCGGCTTGTCCTCCACTGTCAGTCATCAGTGTAGCGCTGATGACGTCACCATGCTGGCGCGTCACCACGTCTCTTCCCTTCACTTAAAGGGAGAGCGGCTGCGGGCTCGGTGGTTATTTTAATTAGGTCCACTGGGCCACCTGTTGGCGGCGCGGTCGAAACTGGTGGCCAACAAATAAAATAAGATGGCGGCTGTGGAAGTGCGCCCTTCCCTTTAATGGCGGCCCTACCACCATTTTGCTCACACTGCAAACACAGTGCACCGACAGAAAAAACTGTTAAGGGCACCGTGCGGCAGCTGCAAGATTTTTTTTACGAGTTTAGTTTGCGGTGCAAGAGATCGTCAGTTTGACAACTTAGGGGGTTTCAGCAGCAGCGGGGCGGAAGTAGAGACCGCCGGAAAAACCATCGAAGAGAATTTCGCGAGCGGCGGCCATTCGACCAAAAAGCAGCGGCCATTCGGCACCGCGCGCGGCCACTGCTCTCCGGCAGTAACAGGCCTTATTGGGAGGCTGAATTTCGGCCCCCTTGTCTCCATGCAGCCAGATGGAAAGTCTGTTTGGAGGAGCAAAGAGCTGAGGGAGAGTGAACTGGTGCAGGACCAAAGAGTCATGGCAGCTGCCAGGGAATCAGGAATACACATGCATGATGATCTTCCTATCGTTGCAGATGAGTTGCACATTGAGGGAGCGGAGGCCTTGCGGTTGACAAAAACTCCTGGGTGTTGACAGGGTGCCCAGACGGCCACATGTCTGCAGTCAATGATGGCCTGCACCCGTCGGAAGCTAGCCAGAGTGGCAAAGGCCAGTGCCCGCTCAGTAACGTTGGCTTCATCATTGGCAAACTTGATATAATTGGGTGAGTTGTCAAACAGGACATTGGTGACCTGTGTGATACATTGTGGGCGGCTGACTGCGAGATGCCACAAATGTCTGCGACAGATCCCTGGAAAGAGCATGAGGCGAAGAAATTGAGGGCGCTGGTGACTTTGACAGCCAGTGGTAAGACCCGCTCCTCTGGGCTGCAGGTCTTGCTCCAGCAATGTGCAAATGTCTGCGATGACCTGACATGATAGCCTGAGCCTCCTTTGGCACTGCTGCTCCGTCATGTTGAGGAAATTCATCCTCTCCTTGTGTTGGGGGAATCGCCTCCGGTGCGGTGCAGCCCTGCGCCGATGCCCTTTGTTCTGTGGAGCATCAGGTGGTTGAGGACAAGGTTGGTGGTGTTGCTGATGCTGCTGGTGTGCCTGGTGCTGCTGGTGTTGGGGTTCATCGTGGTCCGATTATGAAGACCAAGGTGACCCATGCTGAGTGTGAATAGATGGCAGGTCAAGTAGAGATGACAGAAGCAATCTGTCAATGGTGTGATAGGTTCTACCACACAGTATGAGCATTGCAGATCGGGAAGAGCATTGGTGAAATGACATGCTCTCTGTCTTCCAGATAAGAGAAATGATGTAACACAGAAATATAGAAAATAGGTGCAGGCATAGGCCATTCGGCCCTTCGAGCCTGCAACGCCAATCAATAAGATCATTCCCTCAGTACCTCTTTCCTGCTTTCTCTCCATACCCCTTGATCCCCTTCGCTGTAAGTGCCATATCTAACTCTCTCTTGAATATATCCAATGAACTGGCATCAACAACTCTCTGCGGCAGGGAATTCCATAGGTTAACAACTCTCTGAGTGAAGGAGTTTCTCCTCATCTCAGTCCTAAATGGCCTACCCATTATCTTAAGACTATGTCCCCTGGTTCTGGACTTCCTTAACATCGGGAACATTCTTCCCGCATCTAAGCTGTCCAGTCCCATCAGAATCTTATACGTTTCTATGAGATCCCCTCTCATCCTTCGAAACGCCAGTGAATAAAGGCCCAGTTGATCCAGTCTCTACTCATATGACAGTCCAGCCATCCCGGGAATCAGTCTGGTGAACCTTCGCTGCACTCCCTCAATAGCAAGAACGTCCTTCCTCAGATTAGGAGACCAAAACTGTACACAATATTCCAGGTGAGGCCTCACCAAGGCCCTGTACAACTGTAGTAAGACCTCCCTGCTCCTATACTCAAATCCCCTCGCTATGAAGGCCAACATACCATTTGCCTTCTTCATCGCCTGCTGTACCTGCGTGCCCACTTTCAGTGACTGATGAACCATGACACCCAGGTCTCGTTGCACCTCCCCTTTTCATAATCTGCTGCCATTCAGATAATATTCTGCCTTTGTGTTTTTGCCCCCAAAGTGGATAACCTCACATTTATCCACATTATACTTCATCTGCCATGCATTTCCCCACTCACCTAACCTGTCCAAATCACCCTGCAGCCTCTTAGTGTCCTCCTCACAGCTCACACCGCCACCCAGTTTAGTGAAATCAGCAAACTTGGAGATATTATACTCAATTCCATCATCTAAATCATTAATATATATTGTAAATAGCTGGGGTCCCAGCACTAAGCCCTGCAGCACTCCACTAGTCACTGCCTGCCATTCTGAAAAGGACCCGTTTATCCCGACTCCCTGCTTCCTGTCTGCCAACCAGTTCCCTATCCACACCAGTACAGTACCCCCAATAACATGTGCTTTGATTTTGCACATCAATCTCTTGTGTGGGACCTTGTCAAAAGCCTTTTGAAAGTCCCAATACACCACATCCACTGGTTCTCCCTTGTCCACTCTACTAGTTACATCCTCAAAAAATTCTAGAAGATTTGTCAAGCAGGATTTCCCTTTCATAAATCCATGCTGACTTGGACCAATCCTATCACTGCTTTCCAAATGCGCTGCTATTTCATCCTTAATGAATGATTCCAACATTTTCCCCACTACTGAGGTCATGCATTCATGCCAATAACGCTTCTCCGCCATACTCTAGCAAGGTGGCCCCGACCTGCGAAGACCATCAGCAGCAGGTCAGGGCCTTAAAAGCGCTTGGTGGTGCAGGAGGGCAACGGCTATGAAGAGGGCGACTGGTTTGGATGTCACCATACCCAGAACGGTGATTGGAGCGTGGCCAGGTACAGCAGGAGCGGCGAGGTCGGGGTGGAGGAGCAGCGAGAGATCATGGAGCGATGTGATTGGGGCCCAGGACAGGTGTAAGTTCGGGGGCCAGGAAGGTGAGAGCCCAGGGGCAGCACGGGTCAGCCCACACTGCGATATGTGTGCGCACTAGGTCCATGCAGCAGAGCTGGCCTCCAGTCGTCTTGGTTAATCCTTGCCTGTGCAACGGCCACCACACATTAAAAAAAATCCACCGCAGGCATCTTCCACCCTTCAATATGTAGTTCGGGACCTGGAATATCAGGTCCTTCATTGAAAGACCTGTGTACACATCCATTTGTGGCGTGGAAACAAGTCATCCTCGATATTAAGGACCGCCTATGATGATGATGAGGTTCTACCAATGCAGTGACAGCGGATGCCGACTTTGAAACACTTGCAACTTTTAGAAAGCTAAATCTGTGCTGACAATGCAGTCAGCAACAACATCTTCCTTAGGAAACTGATCAGCTGTGAGGTTGGAGTTTTTATTGTAGTTTTGAAGCTGTGCAGTGATGACCTGGATCAATGGCCACTCATCTCCTGCCTCAGGTTCACAGTTGTGGTTCCCAAGATGCATGATTCCCGTGCTCACTCAGGGAAATTTGAAAGGTAGTGTAAAAAAGGCAGTTTTGGGTCTGTCAAGTACCTCACAATGGTTTAAACCAGCTCGCCTGCCTGTGTCGTTCGGGTCACTCGTGGATGACGGCGGGCTCCTGACCCGCTGCAAGATATTTCAAATTTCCCACCCGACCCGCCTCCAATTGCACCCGCACAAAACCCCATAAAATTGCGGCGATAGAATAGTACAGCACAGAATGAGGCCACTCAGCCAATTGAGTCTGCGCTGGCTCTTTCATTGAACAATCCAGTTAGTCCCACTTGCTGGCTCTGTCCCTATATCTCTGTAATTTTTTTCTCCTTTAAGTATTTATCCAATTCCCTTTTGAAAACTACTTTTGAATCTGTTTCCACCACCATATCTGGCAGTGCATTCCAAATCCTAATTGCTCAATGTGTAAGAATGTTTTCCTCATGTCACCTCCGTTTCTTTGTAACCACCATTAATTTGTGCACTCTGACTATTGACCTTTCAGCCATTGGAATCAGTTTCTCTTTATTTACTCTATCTGAACCATAATTTTAAACACGTCTCCTCTCATCAACTTGCCTCTTCATGGAATCATAGAAATTTCCAGCACGGAAGGAGGTCATTTCGGTCCATCGTGTCCGCGTCGGCCGACCAAGAACTATTCAGCCTAATCCCACTTATCCTTCTCTATTCTAAGGAGAACAACCCAAGTTTGTCTCATCTATCCATGTAACTGTAATCCCTCATCCCTGGAAATATTCTAGTTAATCTCTCTGTACGCTCTCCAAAGCCTTCACATCCTTCCTAAAGTTTGTTGTCCAGAATTGGACACCATACTCTACCTGGGGCCAAACTCGTGTCCTATATAGGTTTAGCATACCTACCTGGGTTTTGTACTCCAAGCCTCTATTTAGAAAGCCTAGTATCCCATATGCTTTCTTAACTCCTTTGTTAACCTGTCCTGCCACCTGCAAAGATTTGTACATAAACACCACCAGGTATCTCTCTTTTTGCACCTCCTTTAAAATTCCACCATTTATCTTGTATTGTCTCTCCTCATTCTTCCGACCAAAATGTATCACCTCATACTTTTCTGCGTTAAATTTCATCTCATTCCCATTCCACCAGGCTGTCTATGTCATCTTGAAGTCTATTACTATCTTCTTCATTTCAAGTTTCAAATTTGTGCCCTGTATCCCCAAGTCCAAGTGATTAATATATATCAAAATAGGCAGTGGTCCGAAACTCCACTATTCATTGATTTCCTCATGACTCAACATCTCTGTCATGTATGTACATGCTGTTTGTAGCCACCAGATGGTGTCATTGTTGGAGGCCACTGAGCAGCACGCACATGGTGCTGCTCTGGTATAAATGTCCAGCCATTTTATGAGTCAGACACTTTGGGCCTAAATAAAGCAAAGCCAAGTTTGTACCTTGCTTAGTTAAACGGTACTCAGTTTGAACCTTTATTACATACATAACATTTGCCTACGAGAATACAAGAACCTTTGTTTGCAAAATGAACAAGATTGGATTTTTTGAGCTTTTGTGGAGGGAGAAGATTGGGAAAACTTTGTCAGCTGTTTGAACCAGTACGTCATGGCCAACAAAATGAAGGGGGTCAATGATACAGATCGGTGCCAGGCCGTGTTCCTCACTGTGTGCGGTTCAAAGATCTATGGTTTGATAAAGAATCTACTCATGCTTAGTGATCCAACAGAGAAAACGTACGAGGAGTTGTGTACATTGGTTCGGGAGTACCTCAAGCCAGACGACGGCATCATCATCTCGAGATACAGGTTTTATACACACGTTCGATCAAGGACCAGAGTGCGGCAGAATTTGTTGCTGACTTAAGACACATAAGGGGACCATGCACATTCGGGACGGTGTTGGCAGACATGCTGCGTGAGTTCTTTGTTATCAGTATCAACCACGAACTGTTCCTGCACCAACTTCTGGCGGTGGATGAGTTGGATTTAAAAAGGGCCATCCAGATCGCTCAATCATGTATGACGACGGACATTAGTTTAAAGCAAATATCGGTGAAGAACCGAACCTCGGCAAGTACTGTAAATGCGAATGATTCGGTGTTCGGCAGAGTGGCACATGACAGGGCCTATCCGGTTGCGTTCGCGAATGATTCGGTGTTCGGCAGAGTGGCACATGGCAGGGCCTATCCGGTTGCGTTCGCGAATGATTCGGTGTTCGGCAGAGCGGCACATGGCAGGGCCTATCCGGCTGCATTTGCGAAACCTGTGGCTGCCCAAAGTCCGCCAGCGGGAATGTATCCGACTTCTTCGTGTTGGCGTTGTGGGTGAAATCATCGGCACCGGCAGTTCCGATTTAAGCAATAAGAACATAAGAAATAGGAGCAGGAGAAGGCCAAACCGCCCCTCGAGCCTGCTCCGCCATTCAATAAGATCATGGTTGATATGATCATGGACTCAGCTCCACTGCCCTGCTCGCTCCCCAAAACCCCTTATCCCCTTATCGTTTAAGAAACTGTCTATTTCTGTCTTAAATTTATTTAATGTCCCAGCTTCCACAGCTCCCTGAGGCAGCGAATTCCACAGATTCACAACCCCATGAGAGAAGAAATTTCTCCTCATCTCAGTTCTAAGTATAGTTGCAAAGGTTGTCTGAGAGTGGGGCATCTCCAGCGCAAGTGTCCTCAGATGAGAAAGCGAGCTGCGACACACCACATGGAGGATGAGAGTCAGACTAGCGTGGATCCGGATACTCAATCTGAGATGCCAGAGGAGGAAATGTATGGACTGTACTCTTTCATAACCAAGAATAAACCAATTTTGATTAACATGAATTTTAACGGAATACCGGTATCGATGGAACTGGACACAGGGGAGAGTCAATCGATCATGAACGAGAGGGCATTTAATAAGCTGTGGGATACTAAGATTGTGAGGCCCAGGCTGAGCACTGTTAACGCCAAGCTGCGCACGTACACTAAAGCACTGATAAAGGTGATTGGCAGCGCACGAATTAATGTGTCATATAACGGTGTGGTTCACGAGTTACCGCTGTGGATTGTTCCAGGCAATGGCCCAACGCTGCTCGGTAGGAGCTGGTTGGAGAAATTCAGATGTAACTGGAACGTCATGAAGGCTGATACGTCCTTACTACACAGTATAAATGCACACGAGGCCCATGCTTGAGAGGTCAGTCTGTGACCTGTCCTTTATTCCTTAGCACTCAAGTGATGAGGGGGGTGGAGCTTCCCCTTTTATACCTGAAGGTCCAGGTTAGGAGTGTCTCCCACCTAGTGGTCAGTGTTCTCACGGTGTACAACTTAGGTCAGATTATACATGGGTTACAACGCTGGTTGAATAGATGACATCACCTCCCCCCCCAAAGTCTTATTGGGATCACAGGTTGAGTCTCTCTGGTGGTTTACGCTCCCTTGTAGAGCGCCTGAGTTGGGGCTCCGGTTGTTGGGCGCTGGCCTGAGTGTCTGCTGTTTGCAGTGCCTCAGGCCTGTCTGGACTGCCCACAGTGACTGGGCTCTCCTCCCTTTGGTTCCGGTGTTCGGTCACCTGTGGTGGAGTGAACTCTATATCGTGTTCTTCCTCTGCTTCTTCTATGAGGTTGCTGAACCTCCTTTTTGTTTGATCCACATGTCTGCGGCAGATTTGTCCATTGGTAAGTTTAACTACCAGAATCCTATTTCCCTCTTTGGCAACCACAGTGCCTGCGAGCCATTTGGGCCCTGCAGCGTAGTTGAGGACAAAACAGGATCATTTACATCAATACATCGCGCCCTCGCGTTCCTGTCATGGTAGTGATATTGTGACTGGCGCCTGCTCCCGACAATTTCTTTCATAGTGGGGTGTATAAGGGATAATCGGGTTTTGAGCATCCTTTTCATTAGTAGCTCTGCGGGTGAAACCCCTGTGAGCAAGTGTGGTCGGGATCTATAGGCCAACAGGAGGCGTGATAAGCAGCTTTGTAGGGAACCCCCTTGGAATCTGAGCATCCCCTGTTTGATTATCTGCACTGCTCGTTCTGCCTGGCCGTTTGAGGCTGGCTTGAACGGTGCCGTTCTAACATGGTTAATTCCATTGCCTGCCATGAAGTCCTGGAATTCAGTGCTTGTGAAGCACGGGCCATTGTCGCTGACCAAGATGTCCGGTAGACCGTGGGCGGCGAACATTGCCCGTAGACTTTCTACCGTGGCAGAGGATGTGCTTGAATTTAAAATGTCACACTCGATCCATTTGGAGTAGGCGTCTACTACAACCAAAAACATTTTCCCCGTGAAAGGACCTGCGTAGTCCACATGGATGCGTGGCCAAGGCTTGGCAGTCCATGGCCAGGGGCTAAGGGGGGCTTCCCTGGGCGCATGGCCCAGCTGGGCACACGTGTTGCACCTGCGAAGTTCCAGATCTGCGTCTATCCCTGGC
This sequence comes from Pristiophorus japonicus, assembly GCF_044704955.1. NCBI lineage: Eukaryota > Metazoa > Chordata > Chondrichthyes > Pristiophoridae > Pristiophorus > Pristiophorus japonicus. The sequence continues at coordinate 72,814,539 of NC_091981.1, forward strand.
CACCAAACGTGTGACCTGGCAATTGCCTTCATCGTGACAATGCCCGGGTGCCCATTGTGGAGTTCTCTGATGAACACCTCTCTGCCCATCTGGGGCATGACTACGCGGTTTCCTCACAGTAGGCAATCGGCCTGAATCGAGAGTTCATCCTTGCGCCTGTGAAATGGTTTAAATTTCTCAGGGCATGCCCTGTACCTGGCTGCCCAGTCCCCATTCAGGATACATTTCTTGACTAGAGACAATAGCGGGTCTCTATTTGTCCAGACTTTAATCTGACAGCCTGTCACGGGTGAGCCTTCGCTTCCGAAAGCTTCAACAGCCATGATCATCTCAGCACCATGCTCGGTAGCCCCCTCAGTGGTGGCTAGTGGGAGCCTGCTGAGTGCATCGGCGCAGTTTTCGGTGCCCGGTCTGTGCCGAATTGTGTAGTCATAGGCAGCTAACGTGAGTGCCCACCTCTGTATGCGGGCCGATGCGTTTGCATTTATGGCCTTGTTGTCGGCCAAAAGGGACGTTAGGGGTTTGTGATCTGTCTCCAGCTCAAATTTCCTGCCAAACAGGTACTGGTGCATTTTCTTTACCGCATATACACATGCGAGCGCCTCCTTTTCTACCATCCCGTAGCCCCTTTCTGCCTGGGACAGACTCCTGGAGGCATAAGCTACCGGCTGTAACTGACCCTTGGCACTGACATGCTGCAACACACACCCGACACCATAGGACGACGCATCGCACGTTAACACAAGTTTCTTGCATGGGTCATATAGCGTTAACAGATTGTTGGAACATAACAAATTGCGTGCTCTATTAAAAGCCCTTTCCTGGCTGTCCCCCCAGACCCATGCGCGACCTTTGCGTAGGAGCACGTGTAGTGGCTCTAGCAGCGTACTCAATTTGGGAAGAAAGTTACCAAAATAGTTCAGGAGCCCCAGGAACGAACGCAGCTCCGTTGTGTTACGGGGTCTGGGTGCTCTCTGGATCGCTTCCGTCTTGGATGCAGTAGGGCTGATCCCGTCTGCTGCTACCCTCATGCCCAGGAATTCTACCTCTGGAGCTAGGAAGACGCACTTCGCCTTTTTCAGTCGCAGACCTACCCGGTCCAGTCTGCGTAGCACCTCCTCCAGGTTGTGGAGGTGTTCTTCAGTATCGTAACCCGTAATGAGGATGTCGTCCTGAAAAACCACCGTCCCTGGAATCGACTTGAGGAGGCTTTCCATATTTTGTTGGAAGATCGCGGCGGCCAAGCGAATCCCGAACGGACATCTGTTGTACTCAAACAACCCCTTGTGTGTCGTGATGGTCAGCTTCTTCGACTCACTCGCCAGCTCCTGGGTCATGTAAGCTGAGGTCAGGTCCAATTTTGAAAAAAGTTTGCCACCGGATAGCGTCGCAAAGAGGTCCTCCGCTCTCGGTAGCGGGTAGTGGTCTTGGAGTGACACCCGATTGATGGTGGCCTTGTAATCACCACATATCCTGACTGACCCATCCGCCTTGAGCACCGGCACAATCGGGCTCGCCCAGTCACTGAATTCGACTGGCGAGATGGTGCCTTCCCTCAACAGACGGTCCAATTCGCCTTCTATCTTTTCCCGCATCACGTACAGCACCACTCTGGCCTTGTGGTGTACTGGCCTGGCGTCCGGGTTTATGTGAATCACTACCTTGGCCCCCATGAAAGTGCCAATGCCGGGTTGAAATAATGAGTCAAATTTGTCCAGGACCTGTGAGCATGATACTCGCTCCACAGAGGAAATTGCATTGACATCGCCCCATTTCCAGTTCATGACAGCAAGCCAACTCCTCCCCAGTAGTGCGGGACCGTCCCCTGGGACAATCCAGAGTGGCAACCTGTTCTCCGAATCTTTGTGGGTCACGACAACCGTGGCGCTGCCTAGCACCGGAATGATCTGCTTTGTGTAAGTCCGTAGCTGTGCGTCAATCGGCGATAATTTTGGCCTCCTGGCCTTGGATGCCCACAACTTTTTGAACTGTTTGATACCCATCAGGGACTGGCTGGCACCCGTGTCTAACTCCATTGATACTGGGATGCCATTGAGGAGCACTTTCATCATTATCGGTGGCGTCCTGGTGTATGAACTGTATACGTGCTCCACATGTACTCGCTGAACTTCAGCTTCCAGCGATTTCCCCCAGTGTCCATTTCTGCAATTTCTGCAGGTATTTTGCTCATCTCTGCAAACTCCGGCTGAATGTATGCCTCCACACCTCCAGCATGAGTTGCGGTTTGAAACAAAAGGTCCCTTGCCAGTCGATCGTCCCTGACTGCCCCTGTTATTGTCCTTGAGTGCACCATTAACAGGTGTTGATGGCCCCATTACTGGCCGCAATGTCCCTTGCAATGGCGTGAATCGCCGTTCAACTTGCCATTGTCTCTGTCGAACACCCCCTCTGGGTTCGACTACATGTTGGGGCATGCCTGACTGCCCTTGTCTGCCTGGAGAACTGTGTGCTGCTTTAACAATGTTGAATCTCTGTCCCAACCATTCCTTAACACAGTACCTCTCGTCTGTTCTGCTAGTGGCCATGCTCGCGTGGTTTAAATCCCAGTTTCTTGTCGCCATTGATACGTCCTTATTACACAGTATAAATGCACACGAAGCCCATGCTTGAGAGAAGGTCAGTCTGTGACCTGTCCTTTATTCCTTAGCACTCAAGTGATGACGGTGGGTGGAGCTTCCCCTTTTATACCTGAAGGTCCAGGTTAGGACTGTCTCCCACCTAGTGATCTGTGTTCTCACAGTATACAACTTAGGTCAGATTATACATGGGTTACAATGCTGGTTGAATACATGACAAAGGCATTGTCATCGGAGGAAGATACACGTGTCCAATTATTGAGCATGTTCCCCTCGCTTTTCGAACCGGGTATCGGCAACTTCACGGGAGCCAATGTGCAGATCCACGTGGACTCAGATGCAAGACCCATCCATTATAAAGCTTGGGCAGTGCCGTATATGATGAGGGAGAAGGTTGAAATTGAACTGGACAGACTCCAGCGTAAAGGGATCATATCATCAGTCGAACTTAATGAATGGGCCTGCCCCATTGTTCCTGTGCTGAAAAGTGATGGCACAGTCAGAATCTGTGAAAACTACAAGGCTACGATCAACAGGGTTTCGAAACAAGGTCAGTACCCAGTATCGAAGGCTGATGACTTGTTTGCGATGCTAGCCAGACGGAAGTTGTTCACAAAACTGGACTTGACGTCGGCCTCTATGATGCAGGAGTTGGTCGAGACATCGAAGAGACTTACGTGCATTAACACGCATAAAGGACTGTTTATTTACCACAGGTGCCTGTTTGGAATTCGCTCGGCTGCAGCAATATTCCAGTGGAATATGAAAAGTCTACTGAAGTCCGTTCCCAGAACCATCATGTTCCAAGATGACATCCTGATCACCGGTCGTGACTCCAAGGAACATCTGAACAACCTGGAAGAGGTTCTACTGCGTTTGGACAGAGTGGGACTCAGACTTAAATGCTCAAAGTGCGTCTTCATGGCACTGGAGGTCGAATTCCTCAGGAGGAAAATCGCCGCTGATGGCATCAGACCTACTGACGTGAAAACCAAAGCCATCAACAATGTACCCAAGCCGCAGAACATGACGGAGCTGCGTTTCCGTCCTGAGTCTACTCAACTGCTTTGGTAACTTCCTATCTAAATTGAGCACCTTACTTGAACCACTGTACATGCTATTGAGAAAAGGCAACAACTGGGTGTGGGACGCATTGCAAGACAGAGCTTTCGAGAAAGGCACCAACCTGCTTTGCTCAAACAAGCAGCTGGTACATTACGACCCATGTAAATGTTTCGTTTGGGCCTGTGATGCATCGTCATATGGAATTGGTTGTGTGTTACAAGCCAATAAGTTGGGGAAACTTCAACCTGTCACGTATGCATCCAAAAGTTTGGATAAAGCAGAAAGAGCCTACAGTACGGTAGAAAAAGAGGTTTTAGCGTGTGCGTACGGTGTTAAAAAGATGCATCAATACCTGTTCGGTCTGAGGTTCGAATTAGAAACCGATCACAAGCCGCTCATTTCGTTGTTTTCCAAGAGCAAAGGTATCAATACCAACGCTTCATCCCGCATCCAAAGGTGGGAGCTGATATTATCTGCCTATGATTATGTCATTCGCCACAGACCAGGCATAGAGAATTGTGCCGATGCTTTGAGCCAGTTGCTGTTGCCCACACCGGAGGTGGAAACGCCACAACCAGCAGATTTAATGTTAATCATGGATGCTTTTGAGAGTGAAGGTACCCCTGTCACGGCTCAACAAGTTAAGACCTGGACCAGCCAGGACCCAATATTATTGGTGGTAAAGGGTTGCATCCTCAAAGGGGATTGGTCTGCCATACCGAAGCAAATGTGCGAAGAGGCCAAACTGTACATTCGTCGCAAGGACGAACTGTCTATTCAAGCAGATTGCATATTGTGGGGCAATCGTGTTGTAATGTCTAAGAAAGGGAGAGAGAAGTTTGTGCGTGAGTTACACAGCACACATCCTGGTATAGTGATGATGAAGGCCATCGCCAGGTCCCACTTATGGTGGTCAGGAATTGATTCTGAGCTGGAAGCATGTGTCCATCAGTGCAACACCTGCATGCAGCTCAGCAAAGCACCAGCGGAATCGCCGCTGAGTCTGTGGTCATGGCCATCCAAAACTTGGTCCAGGATCCATGTAGATTTTGCAGATCCCTTCCTGGGCAAGATGTTATTAGTGGTGGTGGATGCTTAATCGAAGTGGATAGAATGCATAATCATGTCATCCAGTACGTCCACGGCAACCATAGAGAATCTCAATGTCATGTTTGCAACACATGGTCTGCCTGACATAGTGGTGAGCGACAATGGGTCTTGCTTCACCAGTCAGGAATTTCAGGAGTTTGTAAAACTTAATGGCATAAGACATGTAAGGTCAGCACCGTTCAAACCTGCGTCCAACGGGCAAGCAGAACGTGCAGTACAAATGATCAAGTAAAGCATAAGGAGAGTAACCCAAGGGTCACTGCAGACCCGCTTGTCTTGCATATGGCTGAGTTACAGGACAAGACCCCACAGACTCACAGGGATCTCACCTGCTGAACTCATGATGAAAAGAGGTTTTCAAATCAAGTTATCTCTTGTACTCCCGGATTTAATTAATCATGCTGAATACAGAAGACAGAGTCAACAAGGGTACCACGATCGTGCAACTGTGTCACGCAAGATTTATGTTAATTATCCTGTATATGTGTTGAATTATGGTCAGGGTCCCAAATGAATCGCTGGTACGGTCATGGCCAAGGAGGGCAACAGAGCATTTGTTATTAAGCTCAAGAATAGGCAAACTTGCAGGAAACACATGGATCAAACAAAGCTGACGCACACAGACAAGCCAGAGCAGTCGGACGAAGAAACCGTCAATGACCAACCAACCTACCAGCAGCCTTCAGTAGACTCAAGGGTCATCAGTGAACCCGGAATTTCCATCATGGACTTCTTCAATAAAAATGGACTTGCAATTCCTGACATGGCCACTGCCACCCCCAACAAGTCAGCCATCCAGCCACCAGCCACAACGGATTCTGCATATTCACCCAAGGCCGGAATCAAACTGAGACGGTCAACCCCGGAGCGTAAAGCACCGGACCGTCTCAACCTGTGAAAGACTGTGATAAGGTCTCAGAGGAGGGTATTGTCATGTATGTACATGCTGTTTGTAGCCACCAGATGGTGTAATTGTTGGAGGCCACTGAGCAGTATGCATATGGTGCTACTCTGGTACAAAAGGCCAGCCATTTTATGAGTCAGACATTTTGGGTCTAAATAAAGCAGAGTCAAGATTGTACCTTGCTTAGTTAAACATTACTCAGTTTGAACCTTTATTGCATACATAACAATCTCACACATCCCTTCCCTGTCTCTCTTAGTACTCTGAACCTATCCCTAATTATATATTTGTTCTGAGCCCTTTTGGCTTCCATCTCATTCATGTTGCTGTTTGCTTGGATTATATCTATTTAAGAAGAGGATGCTTGCTCTCTCAAATAGTTGGAGAAAATAATCATTTAATATATTAACAATCTGTTGGCATCTTTTAGTGTGTTCACCTCTTTGTTTCCTACATTAGAACAGTGACTACACTTCAAAAGTACATCATTGGCTTTAATGTTCTTTAGGATGATCTGAGGTTGTGAAAGGTATACATGCAAGACTTTCTTTTATGAATACCCTCTTACTGTTTTAGTACTGAAAGAAGTTCTTGCTGTTATGTCCTAAATGGAGTGCCCACATTGATGAAGAGGCCAGGAAGTCCAACACAACTTGCTTGTTCTGGGGTGGGTACCAGATTCGCCCTCCTCAGAAAGAAGTTAAAAGTGCTCTGATGGCTGGAGATACGATAACTCCTGACATAGGGGGTCTTCATTCCTGGCATTGACCTCTCTTGCATCAATGGCCTTGTTTGGGGTGGATGGTGGCTTTACCCACTGCAGGCCATTCAGGAAGCTCCAGGGAAGGCTGCGATTTGCAGTAGCTGGGTCCGGGCCTAAATGGTGGCAGGAATACACCAAAAGGATTGCAGCATTTCAGTCTATTGTTCCTCATCCTTGTAAATATTTTTTATGGAAGGGTGACTGAAATACAGAGATGAGTTTTCACAGCATTTCTCCTGCTCATTGCCATAACTTCAGTGGATAAGCCATAGAAACCCTGAAAAAATCAGCGAGAGAACCCCCGTGATAATCCACACCCACAGTAGTGTGATCTGATTAGAACTTGCAAATTCTTAGTGTACATTCTGTACTCTACTGCTCTGGCTCTATACTCCAGCATTCTATTAACTTATTTAGTTCTTTTGAACAATGTCTGGAGAAGTGATGTGTAACTACTCCCATGCTCTTTTCCAAGTCTCACTCAATTCTATCCAGACCCGACAAATGCATGCTGGCTGAACTGCAATCGAACAGGAAGGCAGGTACTCTATTGCACATATTCTGATCACTTTCTCATTTTGAGCTCGATTCGATAAAGGTTTGAGAGATTGCCAGAGTGGTGACGGGTGTTACTTTCCTCTGGATGTCATCCCATGCCTGTTTGGCCTGTACCTAACTGAACAATCTGCCACAACCTGTAGACTTACCCAGTTCACACTTTTAGCGACGAAAACAAAAAAACAAAAGAAATAGGAGCAGGAGTAGGCCACCTGGCCCCGCGAGCCTGCTCCGCCATTTAACAAGATCATGGCTAATCCGATCATGGACTCAGCTCCACTTCCCTGCCCACTCCCCATAACTCTTTATTCCCTTATCGCTCAAAAATCTGTTTATCTCCGCCTTAAATATATTCAATGACCCAGCCTCCACAGCTCTCAGTGGCAGAGAGTTCCATAGATTTACAACCCTCTGAGAGAAGAAATTTCTCCTCATCTCAGATTTAAATGGGCAGCCCCTTATTCTGAGACTATGTCCCCGAGTTTTAGTTTCCCCTATGAGTGGAAATATCCTCCCTGCATCCATCTTGTCGAGCCCCCTCATTATCTTATATGTTTCAATAAGATCATCTCTCATTCTTCTGAACTGCAATGAGTATAGGCCCAACCTACTCAACCTATCTTCATAAGTCAACCCCCTCATCTCCGGAATCAACCTAGTGAACCTTCTCTGAACAGCCTCCAATGCAAGTATATCCTTCCTTAAATACGGAGACTAAAACTGTACGCAGCACTCCAGGTGTGGTCTCACCAATACCCTATACAGTTGTAGCAAGACTTCTCTGCCATTATACTCTATCCCCTTTTGCATCAAAGGCCAACACTCCATTTGCATTCCTGATTACTTGCTGTACCTGCATACTTAGTTTTTGTGTTTCATGCACAAGGTTCCCCAGGTCCCTCTGTACTGCAGCACTTTGCAATTTTTCTCCATTTAAATTATAATTTGCTTTTCTATTTTTTCTGCCAAAGGGGATAACCTCACATTTTCCCACATTGTACTCATCTGCCAAATTTTTGCCTACTCACTGTCTATATCCCTTTGCAGATTTTTGTTGTCACCTCCTCACAATTTGCTTTCCCACCCATCTTTGTATCATCAGCAAACTTAGCTATATTACACTCGGTCCCTTCATCCAAGTCATTAATATAGATTGTAAATGCCTTCTGGAAATCCAAATCCACCACATCCACTGGTTTCCCCTTATCAACCCTGCTCGTTACATCCTCAAAGAACTGCAGCAAATTTGTCAAACATGATTTCCCTTTCATAAAACCATGCTGACTCTGTTTGATTGAATTATGCTTTTCCAAATATCCTGCTACTTCTTCCTTAATAATGGACTCCAGCATTTCCCCAACAACAGATGTTAGGCTAACTGGTCTATAGTTTCCTGCTTTTTGTCTGCCTCCTTTTTTAAATAGGGGCGTTATGTTTGCGGTTTTCCAATCCGCTGGGACCACCCCAGAATCCAGGGAATTTTGTTAGATTACAACCAATGCATCGACTGTCTCTGCAGTCACTTCTTTCAAGACCTTAGGATGTAAGCCATCAGGTCCAGGGGACTTGTCCACCTTGAGTCCCATTATTTTACCGAGTGCTACTTCTTTAGTGATTGTACAACATGCCAACCCTACAGCAAACATGTAGACAAATTAACTGCGGGGCATGTGCTAGACTGACTCAGTGATACACAGGCTGTGCTTTGGACTGGGGAAGCACCATGACATAGTGACATTCCTTCTGGAGATGAAGGGACACTTCGGCCATGGGTTTATCAAGGACACCCTAGCTTCTCACAACACTCATGAACACCTCAAGAGGCTGGACACTGCCCAAACCTATTCAGTAATCCTCACATTGAACTGGAAGTTGTACTTAAAGTTGATAAATCACCAGGAGTGGATGGGATCTTATGATGCTGAGGGAATTGAGAATGGAAATTGCGGAGGTAATGTCCATAATATTCCAATCCCTCATAGATATGGGCATGGTGCCAGAGGACTGGAGAATTGCAAATGTTACACTATTGTTCAAAAAAGTGTGTAAAGATAAATCCAGCAACTACAGGCCAGTCAGTTTAACCTCGGTCGTGGGGAAGATTTTAGAAACAGTAATCAGAGACAAAATTAACAGTCACTTGGATAAGAGTGGATTAATGAAGGAAAGTCAGTACGGATCTGTTAAAGGCAAATCATGTTTAACCAACTTGATCGACTGTTTTGATGAGGTAACAGAGAGGGTTGATAAGGGTAATGTGCTTGATGTGTATATGGATTTCCAAAAGGCACTTGACAAAGTGCCACATAATAGGCTTGCCAGTAAAATTGAAGCTCATGGAATAAAAGGGACAGTGACAGTCTGGATACCAAACTGCGTAAGTGACAGGAAGCAGAGTAGTGGTGAATGGTTGTTTTTCAGACTGGAGGAAGGTATACAGTGGTGTTCCCCAGGGATTGGTTCTAGTGCCACTGCTTTTCTTGATACATACTAATGACTTAGACATGGGTTAACAGGACACATTTTTAAAATTTGTAGATGGCACAAAACTTGGAAGTATAGTGAACAGTGAGGAGAGTGATAGACTTCAGGAAGACATAGAAAGGCTGGTGAAATGGACAAACACGTGGCAGATGAAGTTTAATGCAGAAAAGTGTGAGCTGATGCATTTTGGTGGAAAGAATGAGGAGAGGACATATAAACTAAATGGTACAATCCTAAAGGGATACACAAAGAAAAACCTAGGGTATGTGTGCATAAATCATTGAAGGTGGCAGAGCAGGTTGAGAAAGCAGTTAAAAAGGCTTACGGGATCCTGGGCTTCATAATTAGAGGTATAGAGTAGAAAAGTACAGTTATCTGGTTAACCTCTGTTATTCATTTTGTTAGTTCAAAAAGAAAGAAAAGCTTGCATTTATATAGTGCCTTTCACGAACATGGATGTCTTAAAGTGCATTAAAGCCAATGAAGTACTTTTGGAGTGTAGTCACTGTTGTAATGTAATAGTTAACCCTATTTACTAATTATTTGCATATTCAGTGTTTAAATTTATGCATTGCTAATCATAATTTTAAAGTTAATAAACAATTGTTAGTGCATGACTTGTCTGAATTCTTCTTTGATAATCTGGCAAGAAAAGATGAATTAATTTACTCAGTAGCTTGTAGGTGTCCTAATTGGGGGATTGATAAAGTAAATTTGAATTCAATCTGAACTAGATGATTTAACTTAGGCATCCTGAGGTAGACTATATGGTAAATCCCAGATAGTTCTTCTGTGTGGAGTTAAGGTGAAGGGATTAAGGATTCGTCTAGTTCCTTGACATATTTATTTGGATACCAAGCCCAGAGTTCTTACACAGTGAGCTCCCTGACTCATCCTTATTGCCCTTCCAAGCTCCCCAAACCCTATCAACCTTCAATACCCATTGCTAACAAAATGTACTACCTCCACAACAGCAGTCACTGCATTCAAAATAATTGTGCTTAAGATGGTTCACTGTGATTAAGCACTACATAAAAATAAATATTGAACACTCTAAAACTCATTGTATCCAACTGCAAGCACAAGTAATGTAACCTGTAACATGCCATAGCCCCAAAAAACTTGTATGGACCGGATTTTCACCAGTTTTGTGATCGGGTTTTCGCCTCAATTTGACCCTATCCAACAAAAACCCTGTTGGCAGGATCCTCGGGACCTGTTTGCAGCAGCACTTCCATATACCGCTGGGGAGAGGTGCGCTGACGTGCAATGACGCAGATTGCGTTTGCGTTGTACTTTCGCCACTCTCCCAACCCTTACTCCACGCCCAGAATACCGACAGGTCAAACCTGTTGGCGCAGCCCTGCCAGCAGTGGTAAGTATGAAAACCTGCAAAAAAAGGTAAGTTAAAGTTTTTATTTTTAATTTTTTTTAGCGATTCTATAGATAATGGTCGTGTAAATGTTTTTGGAATGTTTCTTGGAAATTTTTTTTGTTTGTTTTTCCCCCTCCCAAGGCCTCTCTCGTAGTGCTACCAGCCCCAAATAAAGTTGCAGAAACTCGCAGTTTGCGCCGCGAATCGTTGTGCAACACCAACTTTACTGATGCCGTAAAGGCCGAAAGTTAGGCCTAAAAATGATAGGGCAGCGAAAACGATAATTTTGGTGTAAAACTACCGTTTTCTGAAAATCTAGCCCCACACCTTTACTCAAATCAATAAAAGCTTTTAAAAAATGAACATGTAGATCCACCACATCAGAGTAGATGATTTTTGTGGATAGTAGGACATTGAACCCACATAGGAACTTAGGAATATAGGGCTAGATTTTAACATGCAATGTCACATGGGTTTAGGAACAGTTGGGTGGTTAAAACCAGCAATTGATAGCGCGTCGGGAAGCCAGCTTCAACCCACTGACTTCCGGATTTCACCGCAGCGTGTTAGATTGTGTGTGCGCAATCCCTTTGGGAGAATTGGGTTGCCAATTAACATATGTTAATCGCTCAATTAAAGCAATATTGACATGGGTTTTTAACTTAAATTTGGGTCCATGGGGTTCCCAGGCTTCCTGGAACTCACCAGTGAACACAGTGGCAATTGAGGGAGCTGAAGCCATGTCAGGGAAATATGTCAATAAGTACTCAGTACTGACAGCCGTTTTCTTACCTGCTCATGGGAAAGGGTTTGCTCACAGTACTTGTGTTGAAAGGTTACTTTACACACTTTGGAGGCTGGAGCTCTGATCTATCAGATCAGGATGGGTGCCGCTTATGCGGCCTTAGATTTGATGTCAGATGAGGACCAAGTTGACCGACATCAGCAAAAGTCTGCTGGTCACAGACCTGTAGCTCCACAGGAGAGAGGGGAGCAGCAAAGAGGTGTAGCTCACAGGAAGCCATACCCAGCACATAGGGTCCACAGGCAGATGAGAAGCTTCCTCGACTTGTCTGAACAGGAGGCTTGGGGAGTCTCATGAGGTGGTGGCAAATATTTGCAGCCTGCTGGAACAAGACCTGGTGGTCACACTTAACCAGTGGCTGTCAAAGTCACCACTGCCTTCAACTTTTTTTGCCTCTGTATCCTTCCAGGTCTTTTGCAGGATCTCCCAGTCGATGGCACACAAATGCATAAGACAGGTCACTGATGACTTGGTTGGCAGGGCCGACAATTATATCAACTTTGCCGCAATGTCACCAGTCAGATTTGCAGCTCTGGCTGGCTTCCCACAGGTGCAGGGCATCATTGACTGTAATACATGTGTGATTGGAAGGGGGAGAGAAGTCGTGACATGGAGGGGAGAGGTCACAATGTGGAGGGGGAAGAGTGGTCATGATGTGGAGAGGGGAGAAGTAGCGATGGGGAGCAGGGAGGGGTCTGGATGGGGAGCAGGGAGAGAGGTCGCGATGTACAGGGCGAAAAGTCACAATGGGGAGGGGGGAGAGTTTGCGATGGGGAGGGGGAGTGGTCATGATGCGGAGGGGAGACAGGTCATGATGTGGACAGGTGTTCTAGATTCTCCAGTCAGGGGAAACATCTTCTCAGCTTTAACCCCGTCAAGCCCCTAAAGAATTTTATATGTTTCAATTAGATTACCTCTCATTCTTATAAACTCTAGAGAATATAGGCCTAGTCTACTCAATCTTTGCTCAGCGGGTAATCCCCTCATCCCAGGAACCAGCCTAATGAACCTTCATTGCACTCCCTAAGGCAAGTATGTATTTTCTTAGGTAACGAGACCAGAACTGTACACAGTATTCCAGGTGTGGCCTCACCAATGCCCAGTATAATTGCAGTAAGACATCTTTACTCTTATACTCTAATCCCTTTGCAACAAAAGTTAATATACCATTTGCTTTCCGAAGTGCTGGCTATACCTGCATGTTAACTTTCTGTGATTAATGTAGAAGGACACCCAGGTCCCTCTGAATACAAACATTTCTCAGTCTGTGTTCCATAGCCACTGACTCCATCCCTTTTCCTAGCATCTGTCTGAGGCTGAACCAAACTGTTCACAACCTAGGTATCATATTTGACCCTGAAATGAGCTTCCGGCCACATACTGTGGCATAACTAAAACTGTCTATTTCCACATCCGTAATATTGTCCGTCTCCGCCCATGCCTCAGCTCATCTGCTGTTGAAACCCTCATCCATGCCTTTGTTACCTCTAGATTTGACAATTCGAATGCACTTCTGGCTGGCCGCAGGCAAAGGGTCCACAGCCAGATAGGGAATGGAAGACCAGCAGGAAGAGCAGTGCAAGGAAGGTAGTGCAGGGATCCCCTGCGGTCATCCCCCTGCAAAACAGATACACCGCTTTGAGTACTGTTGAGGGGGATGACTCATCAGGGGAGGGCAGCAGTAGCCAAGTTCATGGCATCGTGGGTGGCTCTGCTGCACAGGAGGGCAGGAAAAAGAGTGGGAGAGCGATAGTGATAGGGGATTCGATTGTAAGGGGAATAGACAGGCATTTCTGCGGCCGCAACCGAAACTCCAGGATGGTATGTTGCCTCCCTGGTCAAGGATGTCTCGGAGCGGGTGCAGGACATTCTGAAAAGGGACGGTGAAAAGCCAGTTGTCGTGGTGCACATTGCTACCAACGATATAGGTAAAAAAAGGGATGAGGTTCTACGAGACGAATTTAAGGAGCTAGGAGCTAAATTAAAACATAGGACCTCAAAAGTCGTAATCTTGGGATTGCTACCAGTGCCACGTGCTAGTCAGAGTAGGAATCGCAGGATAGCTCAGATGAATACGTGGCTTGAGCAGTGGTGCAGCAGGGAGGGATTCAAATTCCTGGGGCATTGGAACCGGTTCTGGGGGAGGTGGGACCAGTACAAACTGGACGGTCTGCACCTGGGCAGGACTGGAACCAATGTCCTAGGGGGAGTGTTTTCTAGTGCTGTTAGGGAGGAGTTAAACTAATATGGCAGGGGGATGGGAACCAATGCAGGGAGACAGAGGGAAACAAAAAGGAGACAAAAGCAAAAGACAGAAAGGAGATGAGTAAAAGTGGAGGGCAGAAAACCCAAGGCAAAAAACAAAAAGGGCCACTGTACAGCAAAATTCTAAAGGGTCAAAGTGTAATAAAAAGGCAAGCATGAAAGCTCGGTGCCTCAATGCAAGGAGTATTCGGAACACAGGAGAGGGCTCTAAGCTAGTTAGAGTGGGTGAGAGCGCAGATGAACACGATCCAAAGAAAGAATGCAAAAGGCAGGAGGCAACTGAGCAGAGTAGCACTGGGGTAAGTGTAAATCACAAGGTGATAGGATGGGACAATATGTATGAATATAAAGGGGCTGCAGGAGGGGTCAAAACTAAAAATCATGGTTTAAAAACTAGTATTAAAACACTTTACCTAAACGCACGCAGCATTAGAAATAAAGTAAATGAGTTGACGGCACAAATCATTACAAGTGGGTATGATTTGGTGGCCATTACAGAAACGTGGTTGCAGGGTGGCCAAGACTGGGAATTAAACATACAGGGGTATCTGACAATTTGGAAAGATAGACAAGAAGGGAAAGGAGATGAGGTAGCTCTGTTAATAAAGGAAGATATCAGGGCAGTTGTGAGAGACGATATTGGCTCTAATGAACAAAATGTTGAATCATTGTGGGTGGAGATTAGAGATAGTAAGGGGAAAAAGTCACTGGTGGGCGTAGTTTATTGGCCCCCAAATAATAACTTCACGGTGGGGCGGGCAATAACCAAGGGAATAATGAAGGCATGTGAAAAAGGAACGGCAGTAATCATGGGGAATTTTAACCTACATATCGATTGGTCAAATCAAATCGCACGGGGTAGCCTTGAGGAGGAATTCATAGAATGCATACGGGATTGTTTCTTAGAACAGTACATTACAGAACCTAAAAGGGAACAAGCGATCTTAGATCTGGTCCTGTGTAATGAGACAGGAATAATAAACGATCTCCTAGTAAAAGATCCTCTCGGAATGAGTGATCACAGTATGGTTGAATTTGTAATACAGTTTGAGGGTGAGGAAGTAGTGTCTCAAACAAGCATACTATGCTTAAACAAAGGGGACTACAGTGGGATGAGGGCAGAGTTGGCTAAAGTAGACTGGAAACACAGACTAAACGGTGGCACAATTGAGGAAGAGTGGAGGACTTTTAAGGAGCTCTTTCATAGTGCTCAACAAAAATATATTCCAGTGAAAAAGAAGGGCGGTAAGAGAAGGGATAACCAGCCGTGGATAACCAAGGAAATAAAGGAGAGTATCAAATTAAAAACCAATGCGTATAAGGTGGCCAAGGTGATTGGGAAAATTTAAATGACAGCAAAGAATGACTAAGAAAGCAAGAAAGAAAGGAAAGATAGATTACGAAAGTAAACTTGCGCAAAACATAAAAACAGTTGGTAAAAGCTTTCACAGATATATAAAACGGAAAAGAGTGACTAAAGTAAATGTTGGTCCCTTAGAAGATGAGGAGGGGGATTTAATAATGGGAAATGTGGAAATGGCTGACAACCTTAAACAATTATTTTTCTTCGGTCTTCACAGTGGAAGACACAAAAACTATGCCAAAAATTGCTGGTCACAGGAATGTGGGAAGGGAGGACCTTGAGACAATCACTATCACTAGGGGGGTAGTGTTGGACATGCTAATGGGACTCAAGGTAGACAAGTCCCCTGGTCCTGATGAAATGCATCCCAGGGTATTAAAAGAGATGGCGGAAGTTATAGCAGATGCATTCGTTATAATCTACCAAAATTCTCTGGACTCTGGGGAGGTATCAGCAGATTGGAAAGCAGCTAATGTAACGCCTCTGTTTAAAAAAGGGGGCAGACAAAAGGCAGGTAATTATAGGCTGGTTAGTTTAACATCTGTATTTGGGGAAAATGCTTGAAGCTATCATTAAGGAAGAAATGCAGGACATCTAGATAGGAATAGTGCAATCAAGCAGACGCAACATGGATTCATGAAGGGGAAATCACGTTTGACTAATTTATTGGAATTAATTGAGGATATAACGAGCATGGTGGATAGAGGTGTACTGATGGATGTGGTATATTTAGATTTCCAAAAGGCATTCGATAAGGTGCCACACAAAAGATTACTGCAGAAGATAAAGGTACACGGAGTCAGAGGAAATGTATTAGCATGGATAGAGAATTGGCTGGCTAACAGAAAGCAGAGAGTCGGGATAAATGGGTCCTTTTCGGGTTGGAAATCGGTGGTTAGTGGTGTGCCACAGGGATCGGTGCTGGGAACACAACTGTTTACAATATACATAGATGACCGGGAAGAGGGGACATAGAAACATCGAAACATAGAAAATAGGTGCAGGAGTAGGTCATTCGGCCCTTCTAGCCTGAACCCCATTCAATGAGTTCATGGCTCAACATGCAACTTCAGTACCCCATTCCTGCTTTCTCGCCATACCCCTTGATCCCCCAATAACTCCTTTTTGAATATATTTAGTGAATTGGCCTCAACAACTTTCTGTGGTAGAGAATTCCACAGGTTTACCACTCTCTGGGTGAAGAAGTTTCTCCTCATCTCGGTCCTAAATGGCTTACCCCTTATCCTTAGACTTTGACCCTTGGTTCTGGACTTCCCCAACATTGGGAACATTCTTCCTGCATCTAACCTGTCTGAACCCATCAGAATTTTAAACATTTCTATGAGGTCCCCTCTCATTCTTCTGAACTCCAGTGAATACAAGCCCAGTTGATCCAGTCTTTCTTGATAGGTCAGTCCCGCCATCCTGGGAATCAGTCTGGTGAACCTTCACTGCACTCCCTCAATAGCAAGAATGTGCTTCCTCAAGTTTGGAGACCAAAACTGTACACAATACTCCAGGTGTGGCCTCACCAAGGCCCTGTACAACTGTAGCAACACCTCCCTGTCCCTGTACTCAAATCCCCTCGCTATGAAGGCAACATGCCATTTGGTTTCTTAACCGCCTGCTGTACCTGCATGCCAACCTTCAATGACTGATGTACCATGACACCCAGGTCTTGTTGCACCTCCCCTTTTCCTAATCTGTTATCATTCAGATAATAGTCTGTCTCTCTGTTTTTACCACCAAAGTGGATAACCTCACATTTATCCACATTATACTTCATCTGCCATGCATTTGCCCACTCACCTAACCTATCCAAGTCACTCTGCAGTCTCAAAGCATCCTCCTCGCAGCTCACACTGCCACCCAACTTAGTGACATCCGCAAATTTGGAGATACTACATTTAATCCCCTTGTCTAAATCATTAATATACAGTGTAAACAGCTGGGGCCCCAGCACAGAACCTTGCAGTACCCCACTAGTCACTGCCTGCCATTCTGAAAAGTACCCGTTTACTCCTACTCTTTGCTTCCTGTCTGCCAACCAGTTCTCAATCCATGTCAGCACACTACCCCCAATCCCATGTGCTTTAACTTTGCACATTAATCTCTTGTATGGGATCTTGTCGAAAGCCTTCTGAAAGTCCAAATATACCACATCAACTGGTTCTCCCTTGTCCACTCTACTGGAAACATCCTCAAAAAATTCCAGAAGATTTGTCAAGCATGATTTCCCTTTCACAAATCCATGCTGACTTGGACCTATCATGTCACCTCTTTCCAAATGCACTGCTATGAAATCCTTAATAATTGATTCCATCATTTTACCCACTACTGAGGTCAGGCTGACCAGTCGATAATTCCCTGTTTTCTCTCTCCCTCCTTTTTTAAAAAGTGGGGTTACATTGGCTACCCTCCACTCCATAGGAACTGATCCAGAGTCAATGGAATGTTGGAAAATGACTGTCAATGCATTCGCTATTTCCAAGGCCACCTCCTTAAGTACTCTGGGATGCAGTCCATCAGGCCCTGGGGATTTATCAGCCTTCAATCCCATCAATTTCCCCAACACAATTTCCCGACGAATAAGGATTTCCCTCAGTTCCTCCTCCTTACTAGACCCTCTGACCCCTTTTATATCCGGAAGGTTGTTTGTGTCCTCCTTAGTGAATACCGAACCAAAGTACTTGTTCAATTGGTCTGCCATTTCTTTGTTCCCCGTTATGACTTCCCCTGATTCTGACTGCAGGGGACCTACGTTTGTCTTTACTAACCTTTTTCTCTTTACGTATCTATAGAAACTTTTGCAATCCGTCTTAATGTTCCCTGCAAGCTTCTTCTCGTACTCCATTTTCCCTGCCCTAATCAAACCCTTTGTCCTCCTCTGCTGAGTTCTAAATTTCTCCCAGTCCCTGGGTTCGCTGCTATTTCTGGCCAATTTGTATGCCACTTCCTTGGCTTTAATACTATCCCTGATTTCCCTTGATAGCCACGGTTGAGCCACCTTCCCTTTTTTATTTTTACGCCAGACAGGAATATATAATTGTTGTAGTTCATCCATGCGGTCTCTAAATGTCTGCCATTGCCCATCCACAGTCAACCCCTTAAGTATCATTCGCCAATCTATCCTAGTCAATTCAAGCCTCATACCTTCAAAGTTAGCCTTCTTTAAGTTCTGGACCATGGTCTCTGAATTAACTGTTTCATTCTCCATCCTAATGCAGAATTCCACCATATTATGGTCACTCTTCCCCAAGGGGCCTCGCACAACGAGATTACTAATTAATCCTCTCTCATTACACAATACCCAGTCTAAGATGGCCTCCCCCCTAGTTGGTTCCTCAACATATTGGTCGAGAAAACCATCCCTTATGCACTCCAGGAAATCCTCCTCCACCGTATTGCTTCCAGAGTGTATTGTAACAAAATTTGCAGATGACACAAGATTAGTGGGAAAGCGGGTTGTGCAGAGGATACAGAGAGGCTGCAAAGAGATTTAGATAGGTTAAGCGAATGGGCTAAGGTTTGGCAGATGAAATAAAATGTTGGAAAGTGTGAGTTCATCCACCTTGGAAAAAAAAAACAGTAAAAGGGAATATTATTTGAATGGGGAGAAATTACAACATGCTGCGGTGCAGAGGGACCTCGGGGTCCTTGTGCATGAAACTCTTTTGAGTTTACCTGCGAAAACATAAAACATTAAACGGTGCCACCCGACCTGGGTGACACTCCAGACATTTACAAGGCCCTTTTTTTTTTTCCCCCCTTTTTTTGTTTTTTTTGTGTTTTTCTTTTTTTTGGTTTTTTTTTGGGCACTAAAATCACAATTTTCCGCAGTGCCCCCTATAAAAGGGAAGGGGGACACTAAAAGCACCGGCAATTAAAACAAATTAAACTTAAAAACGTAAAATCAAATTAAAATTTGGTTGCCGGGCGTGATGATGCACTCCAGTCCCTCCGGTGCCCACCTCTCGCGGAAGGCCGCGAGCGTACCGGTGGACACCGCGTGCTCCATCTCCAAGGACACCCTGGACCGGATGTAAGAGCGGAAGAGAGGCAGGCAGTCAGGTTGAACGACCCCCTCGACCGCCCGCTGCCTGGACCGGCTGATGGCACACTTGGCCGTGCCCAGGAGCAGTCCTACGAGGAGGCCTTCGGTCCTACCCGCTCCCCTCCGCACAGGGTGCCCAAAGATCAGGAGAGTGGGACTGAAGTGCAGCCAGAATTTCAGGAGCAGCCCCTTCAAATAGTGGAACAGGGGCTGCAACCTTGTGCATTCAATAAAAACATGGAACACGGACTCCTCCAGACCGCAGAAATTGCAGGCGGCCTGGGAGTCCATGAACCGGCTTAAAAATTTATTGCACGGCACTGCTCCGTGCACCACCCTCCAGGCCAAGTCCCCGATGAATAGTGGGAGGACCCCTGCGTAGAGTGCCCTCCATCGGGGACCCCCGCCTCCTCCGGACGGCAAGATGGTACGCCATGGCGTGTCCGGACGGCCGGCGAGGATGGCAAAGTTGAGGGTGTGCAGGAGCAGCCCGTACAGGAAACCCCTCCGCGCGGAACTGAAAGGCACGGAGGGGATTTCCCCGAGGCGGCTCAAGTTGTGAGGCGCCGGCCCCCGAGGGAGGTTCCGGGGTTTGGCGCCGATGAGGAATTCCGTCCGGACGGGGGTCAGTTCGGACGGGATCTCCCCACGTGCTTGAGCCTCCTCGATGCACCTAACGGAGTCAGGGCCCAGAGCTGTTTTTAGCGACTCGATGGCATCGGCCGCGTGGCGGACGTTGGCAGAATTTAGGCGCCGCGCCAGCGTGTCTGGCGCCATCCAGCCCGCTCCTCCGCCATCGAGAAGGTCCCTGACCCTGGTCACCTCACCAGCCACAGCCCTCTCTTCCGACCGCCACATAAAGCCTCGGCCGTGGAGGTACGGATTCCCGAGCAGCGGTTCCTGCAGGACGGCCGCCACTCCAGCCGGCGGAGAGCTGCGCTTGGTGGAGACTTTGTTCCAGACCCTGATGAGTTCCCTGTAAAAGACAGGCAGCTCCCGGAGGGCGGTCCTGGCACCCCCCAAGTTTACAAACAGGAGCTGCGTGTCATAATTGAGGTCGAGCTGCTGGCGGAAGAAATACCTCGCCAGAGCGCACCACCTAGGAGGGGGCTCGACGTAAAGGTATCTCTGCAGGGTCTGAAGACGGAAAGTCGCGAGCTGGGCGCTGACGCACACCAACGACTGACCGCCCTCCTCAAGCGGGAGACTCAAGACCGCAGCAGAGACCCAGTGCTTCCTGTTGTTCCAGAAGAAGTCCACCAGCTTCTTCTGTATCTTGGCGACAAACGCAGGGGGAGGGGTCAAAGTGACCAGCCGGTACCACAACATTGCGGCCACCAGCTGGTTTATGACTAGCGCTCGACCCCTGTAGGACAGCACTCGGAGCAGTCCTGTCCAGCGCCCTAGGCGAGCGGCGACCTTGGCCTCCAGCTCCTGCCAGTTCGCCGGCCAGGCTCCCTCGTCGGGGCTAAGGTAGACTCCCAGATAGAGGAGATGGGTCGTGCTCCAGGCAAAAGGCCTGAGCTCCTCCGGCAGGGAGTCCACCCGCCACTGACCCACCAGGAGTCCGGAACATTTCTCCCAGTTGATCCTGGCGGAGGACGCGGCCGAGTAAATCTCCTGGCACTCACGTATCCTCCGCAGGTCAGCGGGATCCTCTATCGCGAGGAGCACGTCATCGGCGTAAGCCGAGAGGACGACCTCCACGCCCGGCCCTTGCAGAGCCAGTCCCGTCAACCTCGTCCGCAAGAGGCGCAGGAAAGGCTCCACGCAAACGGCGTATAACTGGCCGGACATGGGGCATCCCTGGCGCACCCCTCTCCTAAAGCGAAGGGGCGCCGTCAAGGACCTCCTTGTGCATGAAACTCTTTTGAGTTTACCTGCAAAACACAAAAACATTAAACGGTGCCACCCGACCTGGGTGACACTCCAGACATTTTCAAGGCCCCTTTTTTTTGTTTGTTTTTTTTTTTTTTTTTTGGGGGCGCTAAAATCAAATTTTTCCAGTGCCCCCTATAAAAGGGAAGGGGGACACTAAAAGCACCGGCAATTAAAACAAATTAAACTTAAAAACGTAAAATCAAATTAAAATTTGGTTGCCGGGCGTGATGATGCACTCCAGTCCCTCCGGTGCCCACCTCTCGCGGAAGGCCGCGAGCGTACCGGTGGACACCGCGTGCTCCATCTCCAAGGACACCCTGGACCGGATGTAAGAGCGGAAGAGAGGCAGGCAGTCAGGTTGAACGACCCCCTCGACCGCCCGCTGCCTGGACCGGCTGATGGCACCCTTGGCCGTGCCCAGGAGCAGTCCTACGAGGAGGCCTTCGGACCTACCCGCTCCCCTCCGCACAGGGTGCCCAAAGATCAGGAGAGTGGGACTGAAGTGCAGCCAGAATTTCAGGAGCAGCCCCTTCAAATAGTGGAACAGGGGCTGCAACCTTGTGCATTCAATAAAAACATGGAACACGGACTCCTCCAGACCGCAGAAATTGCAGGCGGCCTGGGAGTCCGTGAACCGGCTTAAAAATTTGTTGCACGGCACTGCTCCGTGCACCACCCTCCAGGCCAAGTCCCCGATGAATAGTGGGAGGACCCCTGCGTAGAGTGCCCTCCATCGGGGACCCCCGCCTCCTCCGGACGGCAAGATGGTACGCCATGGCGTGTCCGGACGGCCGGCGAGGATGGCAAAGTTGAGGGTGTGCAGGAGCAGCCCGTACAGGAAACCCCTCCGCGCGGAACTGAAAGGCACGGAGGGGATTTCCCCGAGGCGGCTCAAGTTGTGAGGCGCCGGCCCCCGAGGGAGGTTCCGGGGTTTGGCGCCGATGAGGAATTCCGTCCGGACGGGGGTCAGTTCGGACGGGATCTCCCCACGTGCTTGAGCCTCCTCGATGCACCTAACGGAGTCAGGGCCCAGAGCTGTTTTTAGCGACTCGATGGCATCGGCCGCGTGGCGGACGTTGGCAGAATTTAGGCGCCGCGCCAGCGTGTCTGGCGCCATCCAGCCCGCTCCTCCGCCATCGAGCAGGTCCCTGACCCTGGTCACCTCACCAGCCACAGCCCTCTCTTCCGACCGCCACATAAAGCCTCGGCCGTGGAGGTACGGATTCCCGAGCAGCGGTTCCTGCAGGACGGCCGCCACTCCAGCCGGCGGAGAGCTGCGCTTGGTGGAGACTTTGTTCCAGACCCTGATGAGTTCCCTGTAAAAGACAGGCAGCTCCCGGAGGGCGGTCCTGGCACCCCCCAAGTTCACAAACAGGAGCTGCGTGTCATAATTGAGGTCGAGCTGATGGCGGAAGAAATACCTCGCCAGAGCACACCACCTAGGAGGGGGCTCGACGTAAAGGTATCTCTGCAGGGTCTGAAGACGGAAAGTCGCGAGCTGGGCGCTGACGCACACCAACGACTGACCGCCCTCCTCAAGCGGGAGACTCAAGACCGCGGCAGAGACCCAGTGCTTCCTGTTGTTCCAGAAGAAGTCCACCAGCTTCTTCTGTATCTTGGCGACAAACGCAGGGGGAGGGGTCAAAGTGACCAGCCGGTACCACAGCATTGCGGCCACCAGCTGGTTTATGACTAGCGCTCGACCCCTGTAGGACAGCACTCGGAGCAGTCCTGTCCAGCGCCCTAGGCGAGCGGCGACCTTGGCCTCCAGCTCCTGCCAGTTCGCCGGCCAGGCTCCCTCGTCGGGGCTAAGGTAGACTCCCAGATAGAGGAGATGGGTCGTGCTCCAGGCAAAAGGCCTGAGCTCCTCCGGCAGGGAGTCCACCCGCCACTGACCCACCAGGAGTCCGGAACATTTCTCCCAGTTGATCCTGGCGGAGGACGCGGCCGAGTAAATCTCCTGGCACTCACGCATCCTCCGCAGGTCAGCGGGATCCTCTATCGCGAGGAGCACGTCATCGGCGTAAGCCGAGAGGACGACCTCCACGCCCGGCCCTTGCAGAGCCAGTCCCGTCAACCTCGTCCGCAAGAGGCGCAGGAAAGGCTCCACGCAAACGGCGTATAACTGGCCGGACATGGGGCATCCCTGGCGCACCCCTCTCCTAAAGCGAAGGGGCGCCGTCAAGGACCTCCTTGTGCATGAATCCCAAAAAGTTAGTTTGCAGGTGCAGCAGAAGGCCTTCATTGCGAGAGGGATGGAGTACAAAAGCAGCGAGGTCCTGCTGCAACTGTACAGGGTATTGGTGAGGCCGCACCTGGAGTACTGCGTGCAGTTTTGGTCACCTTACTTAAGGAAGGATATACTAGCTTTGGAGGGGGTACAGAGACGATTCACTAGGCTGATTCCGGAGATGAGGGGGTTACCTTATGATGATAGATTGAGTAGACTGGGTCTTTACTCGTTGGAGTCCAGAAGGATGAGGGGTGATCTTATAGAAACATTTAAAATAATGAAAGGTATAGACAAGATAGAGGCAGAGAGGTTGTTTCCACTGGTAGGGGAGACTAGAACTAGGGGGCACAGCCTCAAAATACGGGGGAGCCAATTTAAAACCGAGTTGAGAAGCAATTTCTTCTCCCAGAGGGTTGTGATCTGTGGAATTCTCTGCCCAAGGAAGCAGTTGAGGCTAGCTCATTGAATGTATTCAAATCACAGATAGATAGATTTTTAACCAATAAGGGAATTAAGGGTTACGAGGAGCGGGCGGGTAAGTGGAGCTGAGTCCACGGCCAGATCAGCCATGATCTTATTAAATGGCGAAGCAGCCTTGAGGGGCTAGATAGCCTACTCCTGTTCCTAATTCTTATGTTCTTATGGCCTCCCTCATTCTACCCTCCGTAAACTTGAGGTCATCCATAAGTCGGCAGCCCATGTCCTAACTCGTACCAAGTCCCATTCACCCATCACCCCTGTGCTCGCTGACCTACATTGGCTTCTGGTTAATCAACGCCTCGATTTCAAAATTCTCATCCTTGTTTACAAATCCCTCCATGGCCTAGCCCCTCCCTATTGCTGTAATCACCTTCAGCCTCACAACCGCCCAGGATATCTGCGCTCCTCAAATTCTGCCCTCTTGAGCATCCCTGATTATAACTGCTCAACCATCGGTGGTCGTGCCTTTAGCTGCCTAGGCCCTAAGCTCTGGAACTCCCTCCCTAAAGCTCTCTGCCTCTCTACCTCTCTTTGCTCCTTCATGTTTCTCCTTTAAACCTTCCTCTTTGACCAAGCGTTTGGTCATCTGCCGTAATCTCTTCTTATGTGGCTCGGTGTCAAATATATTTTTTTGTCTTATAACACTCCTGTGAAGCGCTTTGGGATGTTTTACTACTTTAAAGGCGCCATATAATTACGTTGCTGTTGTCTCTTGACATTCAAAAAATATTCTGCTTTTTTGTTTTTCCAACCAAAGTGGATAACTTCACACTTCCCAACATTGTATTCCATTTGCCATGTTCTTGCTCACTCAGTCAACCTGTCTATATCTCTGCAGGCTCTTTGCGTTCTCCTCACCATCTAACATCATCAAACTTGGATACAGTAAACACAGTCCCTTCATCTAAGTCATTAACCGTTGAAGCCTGGTAACATTCTGGTGAATCTGCGTTGCACTCATTCCAAGGCCAAAGTATCCTTTCTAAGGTGTGGTGCCCAGAACTGTACATGGTATTCTAGATGTGCTATAACCAGGGCTTTGTATAGCTGTAGCAAAAATTCCTTCCCTTTATATTCTCTATCAAGGCTAATATTCCATTAGCCTTTTGGATTATTTTTTATATCTGACTACTACATTTAAGTGATCTGTGTACATGGACCCCTAAATCTCATGGGACCTCCACTGTTCCCAGCTTTTCACCATTTAAAAATACTCAGATCTATCCTTTTTTGGTCCAAAATAGATAACCTCACACCTACCTGTTGAAATTCATCTACCACAGTTTTGTCCACTTACTTAATCTATCACTGTCTCTTTGTCTAAATTACTTGTAATACCAACAATCTTTGTGTCATTGCCAAACTTGGATATATGGCTCTCTATTGTGTTATCTAAATCATTAATAAATATAGTGAATAGTTGAGGATCCAACACAGATTCTTGTGGGACATCACTAGTCTATTCATTCCAATTTGTGTACATCCTCATTATCCTTACTCTCTGGGCCCGAAATTCAGGACCGCTGAAAAGCTGGTCCCCAATCTTTTTAGGGCCATTAGCACCAATATTTCTTCGTGGCTGAGCCACCCATATTCAGCTCCAAAAGTGAAAAAATGGGTTCCAGCGCTAACGAACCCTTCCAAAGTGGATTTTCAGTGGTGTGGCTCTCTTAATTTGAGTGTAATGACCACTGAGAAATTCAGCACTTAGGTAAGGGTTTCTAACGAATCAGCTGCTCCCTGGCCTTTTTAAAGGTTAGGGTTTGCAGCAAGGCCCTGAGGGGGGAAGGGGTTTGGATGGAGGTTGGAAGGCGGTTAGAAGGATGGCTGGTGTAAGAGGTGCAAGGAGAACCAACAGGTTCACTGATATGGAGCTGGAGACACTGATGGATGGTGTGGAGGACAGAAGAAGAATACTGTTTCCTGATGTGGGGAGACCTGGCAAATCGCCAGTACATAATGCACGGAGGGAGATTGCAGGGGAGGTATCAGGCACCTCCATATATGTGAGGATGCACCCTCCCAGGACGGTGCTGGCCAGTCTGCGCCCAGCCCTTTCAGGGTGGTGATGGGTCGATGCCTCCTAGCTCTGGGGCGATGGGGATGCTCCTCCTCCTGGACCTCCTCCTCAGGTGGTACTGTTGGCTGTCCCCTCATGATGGCCAGGTTGTGCAGCATGCAGCAGACCACGACAATTATGGAGACCCATTGAGGAGAGTACTGCAAGGTGCCACCAGAGCGGTCCAGGCATCGGAACCTTTGCTTAAGGATGCCTATGCACTGCTCGACGATGCACCTGGTGGCACAATGAGCGTCATTGTAGGCATGCTCTGGCACTGTCCTGGGGTTCCGCAGTGGAGTGAGCAACCAAATGGACAGGGGATATCCCTTGTCCTCAAGCAGCCACCACAATCCTGATTCGAGCCGGTGAAGACGGCGGGCACACTGGTCTGGCACAGAATGAACGAATCATGGCTGCTGCCTCCCTTGCCCGCTGCCTGTCTGCACGGTACTGATGGCGATGCCTTCTGCTGCGTGCCACCTTGCTTCTGACCAGATATACCAGGTGTCACCCTTCCAACACTCCTCCCATTCTCAGGGTGAACCCTACCAAGTAGGTCTTTGCAGCCCACAGGCCTCCACTAAAGTGTCAGACCTGAAAGTGGCACAAAAGTATGTGAAAACCTCTGAGCAGCACTCAGCAGTTTTAATGGAGCCAAAACACTTGTTAAAACTATTTCAAAAGCAAAATACTGCAGATGCTGGAATCCAAAATAAAAATACTAAAATTAATAAAACTATTTTCCTACGAAATGGACTCGATCGCGGCAGACCACACGGTAGCTGTCCCTTCAGGGACGGTGAATTTTGGCCCCTCTGTCTCCTACCTCCTAACCAGGTCAATAATTTGACGTCAATTTAATTTTAGCTAACAGTCTCATATATGGAACCTTTTTTTATCGAATATCTTCTGGAAGCCCATATAAACTACATCCATAGACACTGGCCAGAATTTTCCCGACCTGGGCAAGTCCGGTGTGGGCACTTGCCATGGCGGGTCATGACCCCGTTGCTGGCTCCATCCAGCTTCACAAAACGACCTTACGTTAATGGGGTGTATTAAGTCTGTCCTGCATGTTATCCAGTCAAATTACATGGTGCAGGTCTGGTGACGTCATACATGATGTGTTTTCAGCTGGGATTGTTAAAGGGGCCATGGCCACATTACATTTGAAGGTTAATGTATCATAGTGCTGTCAGTGCACTACAGCATTGGAGTGCTGCAAACGCTTTGACAATGACTGCACAGAGACAGAGGGCTGCACCCAGGTTCTCCGATTACTCCCTCCATATGCCACACTCAACTTAATCCTGCTGTGCCTCAAATCACATCCCCATCACTCTGCCTTCCCAATCCTACTCCTGCATATCCTTACTCACACCAATATACCTTGCACCTCCACCCATTCCTCTCTCTATCTACATAGAAACATAGGCATAGAAACATAGAAAATAGGTGCAGGAGTAGGCCATTCGGCCCTTCTAGCCTGCACCGCCATTCAATGAGTTCATGGCTGAACATGCAACTTCAGTACCCCATTCCTGCTTTCTCACCATACCCCTTGATTCCCCTAGTAGTAAGGACTTCATCTAACTCCTTTTTGAATATATTTAGTGAATTGGCCTCAACAACTTTCTGTGGTAGAGAATTCCACAGGTTCACCACTCTCTGGGTGAAGAAATTCCTCCTCATCTCGGTCCTAAATGGCTTCCCCCTTATCCTTAGACTGTGTCCCCTGGTTCTGGACTTCCCCAACATTGGGAACATTCTTCCTGCATCTAACCTGTCTAACCCCGTCAGAATTTTAAACGTTTCTATGAGGTCCCCTCTCATTCTTCTGAACTCCAGTGAATACAAGCCCAGTTGATCCAGTCTTTCTTAATAGGTCAGTCCCGCCATCCCGGGAATCAGTCTGGTGAACCTTCGCTGCACTCCCTCAATAGCAAGAATGTCCTTCCTCAGGTTAGGAGACCAAAACTGTACACAATACTCCAGGTGTGGCCTCACCAAGGCCCTGTACAATTGTAGCAACACCTCCCTGCCCTTGTACTCAAATCCCCTCGCTATGAAGGCCAACATGCCATTTGCTTTCTTAACCGCCTGCTGTACCTGCATGCCAACTTTCAATGACTGATGTACCATGACACCCAGGTCTCTTTGCACCTGCCCTTTTCCTAATCTGTCACCGTTCAGATAATAGTCTGTCTCTCTGTTTTTACCACCAAAGTGGATAACCTCACATTTATCCACATTATACTTCATCTGCCATGCATTTGCCCACTCACCTAACCTATCCAAGTCGCTCTGCAGCCTCATAGAATCCTCCTTGCAGCTCACACTGCCACCCAACTTAGTGTCATCTGCAAATTTGGAGATACTACATTTAATCCCCTCGTCTAAATCATTAATGTACAGTGTAAACAGCTGGGGCCCCAGCACAGAACCTTGCGGTACCCCACTAGTCACTGCCTGCCATTCTGAAAAGTCCCCATTTACTCCTACTCTTTGCTTCCTGTCTGACAACCAGTTCTCAATCCATGTCAGCACACTACCCCCAATCCCATGTGCTTTAACTTTGCACATTAATCTCTTGTGTGGGACCTTGTCGAAAGCCTTCTGAAAGTCCAAATATACCACATCAACTGGTTCTCCCTTGTCCACTCCACTGGAAACATCCTCAAAAAATTCCAGAAGATTTGTCAAGCATGATTTCCCTTTCACAAATCCATGCTGACTTGGACCTATCATATTACCTCTTTCCAAATGCACTGCAATGACATCCTTAATAATTGATTCCATCATTTTACCCACTACCGATGTCAGGCTGACCGGTCTGTAATTCCCTGTTTTCTCTCTCCCTCCTTTTTTAAAAAGTGGGGTTACATTGGCTACCCTCCACTCCATAGGAACTGATTCAGAGTCTATGGAATGTTGGAAAATGACTGTCAATGCATCCACTATTTCCAAGGCCACCTCCTTAAGTACTCTGGGATGCAGTCCATCAGGCCCTGGGGATTTATCAGCCTTCAATCCCATCAATTTCCCCAACACAATTTCCCGACTAATAAGGATTTCCCTCAGTTCCTCCTCCTTACTAGACCCTCCGATCCCTTTTATATCCGGAAGGTTGTTTGTGTCCTCCTCAGTGAATACCGAACCAAAGTACTTGTTCAATTGGTCCGCCATTTCTTTGTTCCCCGTTATGACATCCCCATCTTACTAGCTACCCCGTCACACTCACCTTCATCTAGTACAATCATAACAACTAACAACACAGAAGGAGGCCACTTCATTTTGGCACCCCACTCCATCATAGTCTCCCTCTAAAGATCGAACCCATACAATCCTTCCACTGATTCCATCACTCTCACTCAACCTTCTCTTCGTTCCCTTCTTGCAGGAAAAGAGAGCCCAAAATAAGAGGAAGAGGGAGAGAACTGGTGGTGGCGCCCCACCATTTGCAAACCTTGCAACAGCAGAGGAGGCTGGTTTAAAAATATCTGGTTTGCCGAGTCGCTGGAAGTAGGAGATGGAGAGATGGGGACATCTCAGCAATCTGGTGCTAAAATTATATATCATACAGCTACATGGGGAATGATGTCACAGCCAGTGAATGGTCATCATATGCATTATGGTATCTGTACCCATTCTTCATATGACATATCTAACTCATCTTTTTACTCTCCCACAGGTCCATCAAGAGCCACCCCCCGCCACCCGCCCCCCACCCCATGCTATACAGGAGGAAGAGGAAGACAACTCCTCCAGCAAGATAGAATGGTGTTGTCACCTGGTATCCCACAACTCACAAGTGAGCAAGAGAAGATGGTCGAGACAGGGACAGCAGTGGAGTGTCCTTGCCAGTGGTCGGCGAACGCTCCCACCTCTGCTCAGCTGCATGTAAACACTTGGGGGCCATTCAGAAAGCGGGTGATCCTGGAGGTGCACGAAGAAGTGCAGGGGGCTCTGACAGGTTTTGCGAGTGTGATGACTGCAAATTTTTAGAGAATGGAGGAGTCCATCTCTAATATGAGTACATAACATAAGAACATAAGAACAGGAGTAGGCCATCTAGCCCCTCGAGCCTGCTCCGCCATTCAATAAGATCATGGCTGATCTGGCCGTGGACTGAGCTCCACTTACCCGCCCGCTCCCCGTAACCCTTAATTCCCTTATTGGTTAAAAATCTATCTATCTGTGACTTGAATACATTCAATGAGCTAGCCTCAACTGCTTCCTTGGGCAGAGAATTTCACAGATTCACAACCCTCTGGGAGAAGAAATTCCTTCTCGACTCGGTTTTAAATTGGCTCCCCCGTATTTTGAGGCTATGCCCCCTAGTTCTAGTTTCCCCGACCAGTGGAAACAACCTCTCTGCCTCTATCTTATTGATCCCTTTCATGATTTTAAATGTTTCTATAAGATCACCCCTCATCCTTCTGAACTCCAACGAGTAAAGACCCAGTCTACTCAATCTATCATCATAAGGTAACCCCCTCATCTCCGGAATCAGCCTAGTGAATGGTCTCTGTACCCCCTCCAAAGCCAGTATATCCTTCCTTAAGTAAGGTGACCAAAACTGCACGCAGTACTCCAGGTGCGGCCTCACCAATACCCTATACAGTTGCAGAAGGACCTCCCTGCTTTTGTACTCCATCTCTCTCGCAATGAAGGCCAACATTCCATTCGCCTTCCTGATTACCTGCTGCACCTGCAAACTAACTTTTTTTGGGATTCAAGCACAAGGAATCCTCGCCGGCCGTCCGGACACGCCATGGCGTACCATCTTGCCGTCCGGAGGAGGCGGGGGTCCCCGATGGAGGGCACTCTACGCAGGGGTCCTCCCACTATTCATCGGGGACTTGGCCTGGAGGGTGGTGCACGGAGCAGTGCCGTGCAACAAATTTTTAAGCCGGTTCACGGACTCCCAGGCCGCCTGCAATTTCTGCGGTCTGGAAGAGTCCGTGTTCCATGTTTTTATGGAATGCACAAGGTTGCAGCCCCTGTTTTATTATTTGAAGGGGCTGCTCCTGAAATTCTGGCTGCACTTCAGTCCCACTCTCCTGATCTTTGGGCACCCTGTGCGGAGGGGAGCGGGTAGGTCCGAAGGCCTCCTCGTAGGACTGCTCCTGGGCACGGCCAAGGGTGCCATCAGCCGGTCCAGGCAGCGGGCGGTCGAGGGGGTCGTTCAACCTGACTGCCTGCCTCTCTTCCGCTCTTACATCCGGTCCAGGGTGTCCTTGGAGATGGAGCACGCGGTGTCCACCGGTACGCTCGCGGCCTTCCGCGAGAGGTGGGCACCGGAGGGACTGGAGTGCATCATCACGCCCGGCAACCAAATTTTAATTTGATTTTACGTTTTTAAGTTTAATTTGTTTTAATTGCCGGTGCTTTTAGTGTCCCCCTTCCCTTTTATAGGGGGCACTGGGGAGAATTGTGATTTTAGTGCCCAAAAAAAAAAACCAAAAAAAGAAAAACACAAAAAAAAAAGGGGGAAAAAAAAAGGGCCTTGTAAATGTCTGGAGTGTCACCCAGGTCGGGTGGCACCGTTTAATGTTTTATGTTTTTGCAGGTGAACTCCAAAAAGAGTTTCAAGCACAAGGACCCCCAGGTTCCTCTGCACCGCAGCATGTTGTAATTTCTCCCCATGCAAATAATATTCCCTTTTACTGTTTTTTTTCCCAAGGTGGATGACCTCACACTTTCCAACATTGTATTCCATCTGCCAAACCTTAGCCCATTTGCTTAACCTATCTAAATTTCTTTGCAGCCTTTCTCTGTCCTCTACACAACCCGCTTTCCCACTAATCTTTGTGTCATCTGCAAATTTTGTTACACTATACTCTGTCCCCTCTTCCAGGTCATCTATGTATATTGTAAACAGTTGTGGTCCCAGCACCGATCCCTGTGGCACACCACTAACCACCGATTTCCAACCCGAAAAGGACCCATTTATCCTGACTCTCTGCTTTCTGTTAGCCAGCCAATTTTCTATCCATGCTAATACATTTCCTCTGACTCCGCGTACCTTTATCTTCTGCAATAACCTTTTGTGTGGCACCTTATCGAATGCCTTTTGAAAATCTAAATACACCACATCCATCAGTACACCTCTATCCACCATGCTCATTATATCCTCAAAGAATTCCAGTAAATTAGTTAAACATGATTTCCCCTTCATGAATCCATGCTGCGTCTGCTTGATTGCACTATTCCTATCTAGATGTCCCGCTATTTCTTCCTTAATGATAGTTTCAAGCATTTTCGCCACTACAGATGTTAAACTAACTGGCCTATAGTTACCTGCCTTTTGTCTGCCCCCTTTTTTAAACAGAGGCGTTACATTAGCTGCTTTCCAATCCGATGGTACCTCCCCAGAGTCCAGAGAATTTTGGTAGATTATAACGAATGCATCTGCTATAACTTCCGCCATCTCTTTTAATACCCTGGGATGCATTTCATCAGAACCAGGGGACTTGTCTACCTTGAGTCCCATTAGCCTGTCCAGCACTACCCCCCTAGTGATAGTGATTATCTCAAGGTCCTCCCTTCCCACATTCCTGTGACCAACAATTTTTGGCATGGTTTTTGTGTCTTCCACTGTGAAGACCGAAGAAAAATAATTGTTTAAGGTCTCAGCCATTTCCACATTTCCCATTATTAAATCCTCCTTCTCATCTTCTAAGGGACCAACATTGACTTTAGTCACTCTTTTCCGTTTTATATATCTGTAAAAGCTTTTACTATCTGTTTTTATGTTTTGCGCAAGTTTACCTTGTAATCTATCTTTCCTTTCTTTATTGCTTTCTGAGTCATTCTTTGCTGTCGTTTAAAATTTTCCCAATCTTCTATTTTCCCACTAACCTTGGCCACCTTATACGCATTGGTTTTTAATTTGATACTCTCCTTTATTTCCTTGGTTATCCATGGCTGGTTATCCCTTCTCTTACCATCCTTCTTTTTCACTGGAATATATTTTTGTTGAGCACTATGAAAGAGCTCCTTAAAAGTCCTCCACTCTTCCTCAATTGTGCCACCGTTTAGTCAGTGTTTCCAGTCTACTTTAGCCAACTCTGCCCTCATCCCACTGTAGTCCCCTTTGTTTAAGCATAGTATGCTCGTTTGAGACACTACTTCCTCACCCGCAATCTATATTACAAATTCAACCATACTGTGATCACTCATTCCGAGAGGATCTTTTACTAGGAGATCGTTTATTATTCCTGACTCATTACACAGGACCAGATCTAAGATGGCTTGCTCCCTTGTAAGTTCTGTAACATACTGTTCTAAGAAACAATCCCGTATGCATTCTATGAATTCCTCCTCAAGGCTACCCCGTGCGATTTGATTTGACCAATCGATATGTAGATTAAAATCCCCCATGATTACTGCCGTTCCTTTTTCACATGCCTCCATTATTCCCCTGATTATTGCCCGCCCCACCGTGAAGTTATTATTTGGGGGCCTATAAACTACACCCACCAGCGACTTTTTCCCCTTACTATCTCTAATCTCCACCCACAATGATTCAACATTTTATTCATTAGAGCCAATATTGTCTCTCACAACTGCCCTGATATCATCCTTTATTAACAGAGCTACCCCACCTCCTTTCCCTTCTTGTCTATCTTTCCGGATCGTCAGATACCCCTGTATGTTTAATTTCCAGTCTTGGCCACCCTGCAACCACGTTTCTGTAATGGCCACCAAATCATACCCATTTGTAATGATTTGTGCCGTCAACTCATTTACTTTATTTCTAATGCTGCGTGCGTTTAGGTAGAGTGTTTTAATACTAGTTTTTAAACCATGATTTTTATTTTTTTTAGTTTTTAGTACATACTCATTATCTCTACTCTCTATCTCCTACCTCCTAACCAAGTCAATAATTTGACATCAATTTAATTTATCTAACAGTCTCATATATGGAACCTGTTTTTAAAATCGACTGTAGAAAGTACTTCCATAGACATTGGCCATAATTTTCCCTACCTGGGCAGGCGATGGCAACTGTAGGCTCCTCCATGGATAGGATGGCCACTTGCATGGAGCAGCTAATGCACCACTCACAGGAGCATATTGTCTCTCTAAAGACTACATGGCTAGCTATGGAGGATAGATGGCAAAGTCTCATTCACCTTCTCTCTAGGACGGATATCAGCATAGAGCTGGGTCCTCATGGCCCCACTGATGTGCAGCAAGATGCTCTCCAGCTCCTCCATTAAGAGAGTTCACAACTAGTTTAGGAAAAGGGAAAATTTACTCTATAGAAGGTGCTTTTCTGAGGTTGGAGCTAAGGGCATATCATTGGAGCTGTATTATACGTCACCTCAGCTTGATGCTGACAATAGGTACAAAAATGACAACTGTTCCATGTTGCAGCAGTACGAATAGCCTTGAGAGGATTTCTCTAAATGCTTATCTGCAATTTGCCCAATGCATGAGTAAGGTTTCAATATAGTATGTTACTGTAGGGTTACTCTTTTCAAATATGAGAACCAACTTCATTCTCTAACTCTGTTTAGTTTTATTGTAAATCAACTTTCTCAATGCTCAATACTCAAACTGTTCTGCTCATTTCTGAAAGAATGATGACATTCCTTTTCGTAGTTGATATTCTGATATTGTTGGGCTGACCTGTCAATTTAGGGCACTCTAGCCACCATATTGAACAATAAGCTAACCACTGCATTATGGAGGTGGGTGCTCCCAGGTGCAGTATAAGAACATAAGAAATAGAAGCAGGAGTAGGACATATGACATGTGTTCTTCACGGTTTATAACTTCTAGGCAACTAGAACATCCTTTGGTTTATGTGCAAGATCCAGCTGTGAGGCGGATTTGTGTAAAAAGGAAAAACAGTTTCAGGGAGAGCAACCCAGTGTGGAAGCCAACCTCATGGCAGGTGTGCCCCTTTTCCAAAAGTCCCTGTATTAAGCTCTTAGTGAAGCTCTGGCATGCAGCATTGGAATTGGGCACCTAGAATATCAGGTCTTTGCATTAGTCCATACTGAAAGTAGATGCTTGTCATACAGCTAATGAGAAACTCCAGAGTTGGGCATACAACTGCTCAAATGTGTTACCTGAAGGCCTCGTAAGAGGATAACTGCTCACATATCCAGAGTTTAGTGCCTACCATAATTGGGTTGCAGAGCGATAAGCTGATAAAAGTCTGAATCTCAAATCAGCGGAAATACAATTTGATGAATATAGTGTGTGTTCATGCAATGATCAGGAAGATGTGATGCATTCACCCCTAAGCCTTGGTTCTGACAACTTGCACAAAGCTCTCTACACTTAGCTAAGTGGTGCTTCTCATTAAGGGGAGTGAGTGTATACTGCACTTTGGGCAAAATGAAATTTACCTGTGTAAATATTTCTCAACAGTTTGTTTTTATGATGGGTTTCTGTGCATGTAAGACATCCAGTTGGTCAAAAAATAACTCTCAATTCTTGTACTATTCCAATATTTCTTAATGTTTGTCCCTGACATCTTACTTTGTCAGCAGCTGTTAGCCTTGTCCATGGCTTGTCTGCTCGTCTGTCATAATCCTGGGCCTCAGCCACCTCCACATAGTCACTGAAACGAATTAGGATTTTTCTCTCCCTCAACTCCTCCACAGTAGGCCTTTGGCTAAGCTAGAAAAAATAAAATTGATAGTGTAGATTTACAAGACAATGTTAGTAACCTGTTTGTAATCTTTTCCATTACTAATAGATAGAGGTGGCTCATTCAAGAGTCATTTCTAATAGTATAGGGTTACTTTGCAGGTAACTAATCTTACCAACACACAGATAATCAGATCACATTTCAGGGTAGGCATTTCAATTGATTTAATTGGCCGTTAATAGCTGCTTTGCTGGGTTCGTATAAAGTGCGTACCCTGCGAGGCCTCGCAAAAGCCGGTTTTCGGGGCTTTTCCGATCTGTCAAAATTTCTTCTACGCATCGCCAGGAGAAGGACATCCGCGCGGGAGAAATTGGGCTATTTGCCCAACTCATGCCCAGCGAATGTCCTTCAAACCTTTACGTCTGGTAAAAGCATACGCATAGATTACTTTTACCAGCATAACACTTTTAAAACATAGAAAAATTACATTTAATCACTCATTTTCTATCTAAAACCCTATCCATTCAGTTAAGTTCATTTCTAACCCTATTAAAACATATTAAAAAAAATTCTAATGCATATATTTTTTTCTAAAACATTTAATTACATTTAATTTCAATTAATTTTAAAGATGTGAGGTGTTTCTTTAATTTATTGTGCTGTGTTTCTTGTTTTCGAGGGTTATTCTCATTGATAGTAATGGGGTCTCGTACAAATGGAGTTCCCATTTTTATCAATGAGAATGCTACCTCGTGATTGGTGGTCCAGGCCCACGTAATTGCAACATAGGCGTCCATACGTGGAAGACAAATCCCTGTATGCTGCACAGCGAATGAAGGCCTACATTTCTCCAGGACCAACAGGTAGTTTCGAACATTTTTTTGGGTCGGATGCATTCGTACGAAGGAAGCCTCCAACCGCAATCTTCCCCCCAATGTGAAACGTTAACTGATGGCGAAGAATTTCACCCGCCATCAGTACATGTCAGAAAATCAAGTACACTGCCTACGATGACAACAAGGAAACCAGTGGGCAG
This sequence comes from Pristiophorus japonicus, assembly GCF_044704955.1. Lineage (NCBI taxonomy): Eukaryota > Metazoa > Chordata > Chondrichthyes > Pristiophoridae > Pristiophorus > Pristiophorus japonicus. Next base: position 72,851,187 of record NC_091981.1, read on the forward strand.
TGCACATGTGAATTTTCTGCTTTACACTGCTGTGGGAAAAGATCCCTGCTGACTGCACAGATCCATAATATTACTCCCATAGTGATTCTCATTAAATGTGAATTAGTACACTATTTAACGACTTACAGTACTGGACTTTATTCAGAATCCACCTATGGACACTAACTTTCCAATATTTCTGAATGTCTGTCCCTGACATCATACTTTGTCAGCAGATGTTGGCTTTGTCCATTTCCTTGTTTTGCTCTGTTGCTGACCTAGAAAGTGGCGGTAAATGTATTACCAGGTTATTTAGTGCTTTATCTCTGATTGACCAATTTTATGAATGTGCTCCTGACATGGAGCCATGCCCATCATGAGCACAAATTGGGAAATCACAGGTCTGTCCCCAATGATTTTCTATAGGTCTGCTCAGGCAAAACAATGCAAAGCCACACTTACGCTGTTAACAATACTATACATAGTTTGCTGTGTCTTCATTCTTCCATATAATATTTTATTTGTAAATAAATATATTAGTTCTGGTCTAGAACCTCCACGTTTGTGGTTTTTGGGCGATACTTCCGGTGTGGGCATTAAAAAAGGGTTTTCAGATAGCCGGCTTCTCGCCCATTCTCAAAGCACCTAGTCTTCATTTTTGAAAATGGGCATTACCGTGAGCGATATAAAATGGACGGTAGAGTTAAATATTTTTGACCTTCTGCCGTAAAGTGGGTGTCCTTAGCAACAGCATGGCAACGCTCGATTCCCGCGATTCAGGAGGTCAAGGGTCATTCTGACATGCACAGAAGAGGAGACAGAGAGAGAGGGAGCTCAGAGGGACTGAAGGCGTGTCTGGGTGTGGTGTGGCTGCTTTGGGAGGAAGGAGGGAGACTTTCGAGCCTCACAGCAAGTCGGCAAACAAAAAGTAGCTGTTACCAGCCACATAGTTGCTCGAATTTGGCCTATAATGGAGAGAGAAGAGGAGGCATCACAGCATGCTGTGGAGACTGACGCTGGAGAGAGCAGTGAGGTGGGAGAGGAGCACATTGGAGGGCGCAAAAGAGCCAGGAGGTCCTCAGACATGGCAAATGCCTCCCTCCTGCAGGAGGTCGAGTCACGCTGGGGTGATTTGACACAGGGAGAGCGTGGGAAGTCCACCTCAAAGGCATACAGAAGATATGGATCGAGATAGCAGAGGTGGTCTCATCAGTGACCAACGAGGTGCGTGAGGGCAACCAATACCGCAAACGATGGAACGACCTTGTGGGATCCGCAAGAGTAAGTATTACATTGATTTACATGTACTTATGTATTTATATAATTTGATTTGTAACAGTCATGAGTGACTATCATCAGATGTGAGGTCTTTCACCTTTACTGGGAATGTTTTACTCAAAGCCTGCGGTCACGGTGTACGTCTTTAGGTAAAGAATGATAATTTTCATAATAATCATAATTACATCTGTCGGTTATGTGTTGTATCAGTGTCTGTGACAGTACCTAGCAATGATATCACACAATGATCTCATGCCATGTCGTCCTGTCACCTTTTACAGAAGAAGCTATCGACGATGAGGTCCCTGCAGAGACGAACGGGTGGGGGGCCACCAGTCCCCAGCGACATCACAGAGATGGAGGAGCGGGTGCTCACACTCATGGGGAAGCACCCCCGGACAGCCACAGACGCATCTGCAGACCCTGAAGTGATGCCACGTGAGTAAAGCTTACACCATTGCGTGATGTGAAGTCAATAGATGCCACACCCACTCACATCTGAACAATCATATATGATAGATGATTTCCAAAATTATCATAAAAATAATGCTGGCCTAATGAAAATCACTGGAATGCAAATATGTTGATGGTCATGAAATGTGATGTCTGCGACGATTCTGAGAGCGGTAGTGCTTTTGTCGTGCATATGCTGTGTGTAGCGCTGGACTCACCTTGTGACCCTAGCACCCGCTTCTCCTAATAAACTCATTTGTGTTTGTCAGCTCAGCCAGCAGTGCATCCCAAAGCAAGACCACAGAGGCCAGAAAGTGGGGGCGCGGGGCAGGAGTCGGCAGACGATCCTACATCTGAGGAGCTCTGATTTTCGCCCATCAATTCTCTGGGTCTGTTCTCCACGGATGAGAGCGCGGACTTTGAGGAACCTGCATTGCGACGCTCCAGAAGCCATTCCACCCCAAGGTCCTCCAGTTGTCCTCCGGTCATTCTTACCTCCACTCTGAAGGTACCAGCCCCAAGCACCTCACCACAGGACACCCCATTTGTCCCCAGGACAGCGCCGACCCCGCGAAGGTCCCATGGACTCGGCAGGTCTGTTCCACAAGCGCCACACGTGACAGCGGAGAGATGGTACAGTTGTCCAGGAGGACTGTAGACATGGATGACCAGCTCATCGAAGCATTGGGGGGCATATCCCGACAGCTGGCCACCATGACCGAGTACAATCCATGGATGGCGGAGGCCCTGGATGCGATAGCCACGAACACTGTTGGCACAGGCCTCCCAGTGGTCCCCGAGCGTGGCACTCCACCCCTAGGTTCCGCACTACCACTGCGAATGACAGATGAGAGCAAGGACCAAGATCCTGCTTCTGCTCAGAGAATGTTGCCTCCTTCGCACCCCCTGCTCCCGCACCCGTGCAGCGACCGCATCTGCCTTCATTCCCCCAATGAGGCACCGCCTGAGGAGCTCCTCGGCCAGGCGCCGTGGAGCGAGGAGGGGTAGGGGTAGAGGTGGGGAAAAGAAGGGGCGGGGCGAAGGAAAGTGAGTTGAATGTCTGCAGGTGATGGCTGTGTTATATCTCTATCTGGATGTATGCAATTTGTTGTAATGTATGGGGGCTAGAACCACGCTCCTGCTTTGCCTTTGTATTCTGTGTTGCTGGGCATGTTGAACATGTGATTTATGTCAATGGTAGAAAAAGTGGGGTGTGGGCGGGGGTTGGGTGTTATTCCCTGTGATACTTATGGTTTCAGACCAATGTTGGTATAAAAGTTTTGTTATTGAACATAACCTTGTTGCGCATTGTCTCAGATAGCTGCACTATTACACACTGGTGATTCCTTAACATGAAAGGGTTAAATACAACTTAAACTTTAACTGGCACCAAGATAATGGGCACCATTGATGTCTGAGCTGCACACACACAGCAGTGTGTCAGCGTTGTCACTCACCTCAACGCTCTTTCAGGCATATCGTTCAGATATCAGCTCCTCACGTAAGAGTGGGATTTTTAAAATTCCAGCCACACCATTGATGTTCGTTCAGAACAGTTCCATTTTTGTGGGCAGTTTTTTGGGAGAGCGATATTGTGGGTGATATGTGTGCAAGGTGGTGAAATTGACGTTGGGCGATCTCATGGCCGCTAGTTTTGGTAAATATGCTCTTTATGACAAAAAAAAGTGGGCAGGCGGTATTATTGAATCTCAGCGTTACATCAGTGTGGAAATGAATGCTGGGCGATATTATGGGCGTTGATTTCGCCCATTCTGATGATTCTGCCCAAAAAAAGTGGGCGGGTGCTAGTATTTTTTCCCAGTGTCTTCATGGAAGAAGACGCAAAAAATCTCCTGGAAAAATAGTGGGGAACTAAGAGTCTAGCGAGAATGAGGAACTGAAAGGGGGATAGAGTATAAAAGCAGAGAAGTCCTGCTACAACTGTACAGGTTATTGGTGAGGCCACACCTAGAGTACAGCGTACAGTTTTGGTTTCCATATTTAAGGAAGGATTTACTTGCTTTGAAGGCTGTTCAGAGAAGGTTCACTAAGTTGATTCCGGAGATGAGGGGTTGACTTATGAGGATAGGTTGAGTAGGTTGAGCCTATACACATTGGAGTTCAGAATACTGAGAGGTGATCTTATTGAAACATATAAGATAATGAGAGGGCTCGACAAGGTGGATGCAGAGAGGATATTTCCACTCAGAGAGGAAACTAAAACATGTCTCAGAATAAGGGCCCATTTAAAACTGAGATGAGGAGAAATGTTTTCTCTCAGAGGGTTGTAAATCTATAGAATTCTCTGCCCCAGAGAGCTGTAGTTGAATATATTTAAGGTGGAGATGGACAGATTTTTGAATGATGGTTATGGGGAGCGCAGGGAAGTGGAGCTGAGTCCATGATCAGATCAGCCATGATCTTATTAAATGGCGGAGCAGGCTCGAGGGACCAAATGGCCTACTCCTGCTCCTATTTCTTATGTTCTTATGAAATAAATTAGTATTAGTAAAAAAATAATACGGGAGAAATGAATGGAACTAAAAGCCGATAAATTCCCCGGGGACCTGATGGACTACATCCTAGGGTTTTGAAAGAGGTGGCTGCAGAGATAGTGGATGCATTGGTTGTCATCATCTAAAATTCCATAGATTCTAGAACGGTTTCCGCAGATTAGAAGGTAGCAAATGTAACTTCACTATTTAAGAAAGGACAAAAAGAGAAAATGGGGAACTACAGACCAGTTAGCTGACATCAGTAGCAAGGAAAATGCTAGAAGCTATTATTAAGGATGTGGTAACAAGGCACTTAGAAAATAATAATAGGATTGGGCAGAGTCAACATTGATTTATGAAAGGGAAATCATGTTTGACAAATCTGTTAGAGTTTTTTGAGGTTGTAACTAGCAGAATGGATAAGGGAGAACCAGTGGATGTGATGTATTTGGATTTTCAGAAGTTACTCGATAAGGTGCCAGACTAGACATTATTAAACAAAATTAGGGCTCATGGGATTGGGGATAATATACTAGCATGGATTGAGGATTGGTTAACAGACAGAAAACAGAGAGTAGGACTAAACGTGTCATTTGCGGATTGTCAGGCTGTAACTAGTGCGGTGCCGCAAGGATCAGTGCTTGGACCCCAGCTATACATCAATGATTTGGATGAGGGGACCAAATGTAATCTATCCAAGTTTACTGGTGATACAATGCAAAGTGGGAATGTAAGTTGTGAGGAGGATGCAAAGAGGCTTCAAGGGGATATAGACAGGCTAAGTGAGTGGGCAAGAATATGGCAATTGGAATATAAAGTGGAGAAATGTGAAGTTATCCACTTTGGTAGGAAAAATAGAAAAGCAGAGTATATCTTAAATTGTGAGAGATTGGGAAATGTTGGTCTTCAGAGGAATCTGAGTATCCTTGTATAAAATCACTGAAAGTTATTATGCAGGTACAGCAAGCAATTAAGAAAGCAAATGGTATGTTGGCCTTTATTACAAGAGGATTTGAGTACAAGAGTAAGATGACTTACTGCAATTATATAGGGCCCTGGTGAGACCGCATCTGGAGTATTGTGTACAGTTTTGGCCTCCTTACCTAACAAGGATATACTTGCGATAGAAGCAGAGAGTTGAAGGTTTACCAGACTGATTCCTGGGATGGGGGTTTGTCCTATGAGGAGAGATTGAGTAGTCTAGAGTTTAGAAGAATAAGAGGTGACCTCATTGAAACATACAAAATTCTTACAGGGCTTGACAGGGTAGATGCTGGGAGGATGTTTCCCCTGGCTGGGGAGTCTAGAACCAGAGGCCACAGTCTCAGATTAAGGGGTCTGCCATTTAGGACTGAGATGAGGAGAAACCTCTTCACTCAGAAGGTGGTGACTCTTTGGAATTCTCTACGTCAGAGAACTGCAAAGGCTCAGTCGTTGAGTATATTCAAGACACAGATCGATAGATTTTTGGATATTAAGAGAATCAAGGGATATGGGGATAGTGCAGGAAAATGGAGTTGAGGTAGAAGATCAGCCATGATCTTATTGAATGGCGGAGCAGGCTCGAGGGGCCGAATGGCCTACTCCTGCTCTTATTTCTTATATTCTTATGTGACACCGAGCCACATACAGAGATATTAGAAAAGGTGACCAAGAGCTTGATGAAAGAGGTAAGGTTTGAAGGAGTGTCTCAAAGAAGGAGAGAGAGGTAGAGAGAAGGAGAGATTTAGGGAAGGAATGTCAGAGTTTAGGGCCTAAGCAACTGAAAGCACGGCCGCCAGTGGTGAAGTGATAAAAATCAGGGATGTGCAAGAGACCAGAATTGAAGTGCGAATATCTAGGAGTGTTGTAGGGCTGGAAGAGGTTACAGAGATAGGGAAGGGTGAGGCCATGAAGGGATTTGAAAACAAGGAATGAACATTTTTAAATGGAGGCTTGCTGGACCTGGAGCCAATGTATGTCAGCAAGCACAGGGGTGATGGATGAATAGATACAGGCAGCAGAGTTTTAGATGGATTCAAGTTTACAGAAGAAAGGTGAAATTGGTGGACAACCATGATCTCTGGAAAGAATGTGACGTGTGTTTTGTTAATAGTGTGCAATCCACCCCATGAGATTTCCCTTTCTGCATTCCACCAAGGCAATGCTTAACACCCAGCTAGCAACAATAATAATCTAGCTCACTAACTCTGAATCAGATCTCATTAAGTTACTTTGATGGCACCAGTGTTTTTTACTGAAAAGCTTTGCTTACATTGATGATACCCCTGCCTTAGCTTATCCATGCCTTTGTTACCTATAGACTCAATTTTTCTAATGCTGTCCTGCCTGGCCTCCCACCTTGCACCCTTTGTAAACTTTAGCTCATCCAAAAAACTCTGCTGCCTGTATCCCATTCACCCATCACCCCTGTACCGTGTCTTCATCTGCCCAGGCCCTAAGTTCTGGAATTCCCTCCCTAAACCGTTCTACCCCTCTACCTCTACCTCTCTCTCCTCCTTTGAGATGCTGTTTAAAACCTACCTCTCTGACCAAGCTTTTGGTCACCTCTTCTAATATCTCCTTATGTGGCTTGGTGTCAAATTTTGTTTGATAATGCTTTTTTAAAGCACCCTGGAAAGTTTTACTACGTTAAAGGTGCTATGTAAATGCAAGTTGTTCTATTTGTTGTTGTTTAGTGTTTAAATAATGACTGGACCTAAATGAGAACATATGGGTCAGAAAAAGACATTAATATAAATCAACAAAAATATTTGTTGTCATCACTGGAACTATTAACTCAAACCATTTTTTACGCTAGTTTATTAGCATCCCTTTATACTGACCCAATCAGTACAAAGAAGGCCTCCATGTTATTGTTCCACAAAGGCATCACTTACATAGCCATATATCACACCAACATATAAGGCATATGTTTTATGATTTACTCCTGGTGCAAAGCTTCGTATGACGGAGCTTAAATTGGACAGAGATCAGTGCAATTGATTTTCAGCCTGCACAATTTTACCATCAGTTAAAATTAATAATTATGCCACATTCCTCAATATGACTCGGTCATCACATTGATTGCATATAATTGTATAAATTTAATTATTTTTGTCCCAATTTTATGAAGTGTTCTGACAAGAATCAGACACTCGCTCTGCACACGCTTATGCAGCAGTTGGTTTTCCTAGTGACATAATATGGCAGCACCCACCGCATGGAGTTTTCTGTTTAACCTGTTTTTGGCAGTTCTTGAACCCGAGTCTCCCTGACACTCCCCAGTTTGGTGCCATCAACCATTCTTTGTACAATAAATAAACAATTTACTTGCTGAACACTTCATTCATTTTCACATTTTAGAAATGCTGAATGTCGACATTTTACTGGAGCAAACTATTAAATATTTTAGATGATAATAACAGAAATTTCAGAGACCGATTATTAATAGTGCATGAAAATAAGACAGATTACAATTTCAGATACCCTGTGCACTTGTTTATTCCTGGGATTATGATTGAGTAGTAATTATACTCAGATACAAAATAGTACACTGGCCAGAGAGTGCTGCAAAGCAGTAACAGGTTGAAGGCTTCAGGTGGTATACTAAAACCACAAAAGTGAAAAAGTGAAGCTTTTCCAATTTATTTAATCTCATCTGAACACAAAGATGTGTCACATGAATTTGGGAATATACAGTAGTGGCAGCGACTTTTGCAATCCGATCCAACTGTATGAAATCTTTAGAGTATACTCTAATGGATGAATTTCCCAAGTATGTACTGCCAGCAGGAAACCTCATCCACCAGTTGCACATATCAGGAAATTGGGAGTGAGCAGCCCGCAATTTTCCATTCATTAAAATCCAATTATCTTTTAAGTCACATATTCATCTATTGCTTTGCTTGTCAAAAAAACATCCAACTCCCTCTTGAATTTACTGACAGTATCTACCTCCTGGGGTACTCTGTTCCACACATTCGTGTGCTTTGTGTGAAGTACTTAACTATAAACTGTCTGTTAATTTCCTCTTTGTTCAGCTGGAGTCTCGAAATTTGTGTAAAATCAGCCATCCATTCACTGCAGTCTCAGGTACAGATGTCTGTGTCGCTGGGTAGCAGTGGGTTTTCTAACAATTAAGCTGCTTCTATCTGATCTGATGACCTTCCTCTTGTGCTGGTTATTTTATGGGCTTGAAATCCCCAGCAACAGCTTTGATCAACTGATGGAGGAACCAACATCTTAATAGTCTCTGGCCCGTGGTTTGGTTTTAATAACTTTTTCTAATAAGATAATTATTTTAATATGCTATTGCTTTCATGTAATCACGTGGAGCTAAGAATAAAAACAGAAAATGCTGGAAATACTCAGCAGGTCAGACAGCATCTGTGGATAGAGGAAGAGAGTTAACGTTTCAGGTCGATGTCTTTTTGTCAGAACTGGAAAAAGTTAGAGATGTAACAGATTTTAAGCGAACGCAGAGGCAGGGAAAGTAGGGAGGGGAGGAAAGAACAAAGCGGAAGGTCTGTGATGGGGTGGAAGGCAGGAGAGATTAAATAACAAAAGATATGATTGTACAAAGCAAAAGGAGATGGTAATGGGGAAAGTAAAGAACAAAAGATGGGTCTAGAAGAGGTGTAAATGGGAATAGCAGAATCATCAACAGCTGCTGTTCAAAAAAATGGGGACAGAGGTTATGATCTGAAATTGTTGAACTCGATATTGAGTCCAGAAGGCTGAAAAGTGTCTAATCTATGAAACTATTTTGAAGAAGAGCAGGGGAGTTATCCCTGGTGTCTTGGTCGATATTTATCCCTCTATCAACATCACTAAAACAGATTATCTGGTCATTATCACATTGCTGGCAGAGAGGGGGTAAGGAAAGCCAACTCCAGTGGTACCCTACTCCTGACAAAATGTCTAGAACACGAACTCCGCATCACCAACACCCTGTTCCACCAGAGGGGCAAATACAAGGCATTGTGGCAACACCCTCATTCCAAACAGTGGCACCTGCTCGACTGTCATCGTCCGAGCCAGGGATCGCAAGGATGTGCGCATCACCCGCGCCATGACAGGAGCTGACGACTGCTGGACGGACCACCGCCTAATCTGATCCATCATCAACATTAATATTGCCCCAAAACAGAGGGGACAGCAGAAGCAGTTCCGCAAAAAAGTTAATGCTGGGTCACTTAGAGACCCAGCTAAGAGAGCCCTATACTGCCAGTGCCTCACAGCCAATCTGGCGTGCCTTGATGACCCTGAGATGCTGAATCCCCATAGCACTTGGTCTGCCCTCCAGGCCTCTATAATCAGTGCCTGTGAAGAGACACTTGGGCACTCAACCAGAAAACATCAGGACTGCTTTGATGAAAATGATCAGGAGATTGAAGAACTAATAGATGGCAAGCGCAAAGCATTCCTGAGTCTCAAGCAACAGCCCAACTCGAGAGCTGTAAAACATTACAGACGGCTCAATGCTCAGGTCCAATAAAAACTCTGGACCTAAAGAACAGGTGGTGGATGGAGAAAGCACAGGAGATACAATAACTGGTCGACAGCCATGATATGCGAGGATTCTTCGCTGCAGTCAAGGCTACCTACGGTCCAAACTCCCAAGGCCCCACCCCACTCCTGGCCAAGAACAGGGAAACACTCATCAAGGACACCGAGGCTGTCAGGGCCCGATGGTAGGAGCACTTTGAAGATCTCCTCAATCGAGACTCTGCCTTTGACTCGAGTGCTCTCGATTCCATCCCACAGCATGCGACCCGCCACCAACTCAGTGAAACTCCAACATTGCACGAGGTAGGCAAAGCCATAAAACAGCTTAAGAATAACAAGGCTACGGGTGTGGATGGATTCCCTGCTGAGGCGCTAAAATATGGCGGAGAGGCACTGTTGGCGCGGATACATGACCTCATCTCTCTCATCTGGAGGGAGGAGAGCATGCCGGGAGATCTGAGAGATGCAGTGATCGTGACCATCTTTAAAAAGGGGACAAGTCCGACTGCGACAACTACAGGGGAATCTCCCTGCTTTCAGCCACTGGGAAAGTTGTCGCTTGAGTTCTCCTCCCTGTGGCCGAGGAGCTCCTCCCGGAATCACAATGCGTATTTCATCCCCTATGGGGCACAACAGACATGATTTTTGCAGCGCGCCAGTTGCAGGAAAAATGCAGGGAGCAGCTTATACATGGCCTTTTTCGATCTTACAAAAGCCTTTGACACTGTCAACTGTGAGGGTCCATGGAGCGTCCTCCTCCGTTTTGGATGCCCCCAAACGTTTGTCAACATCCTTCGCCTGCTTCACGATGACATGCAGGCCGTGATCCTTACCAACTGATCCATTACAGACCCAATCCACATCCGGACCAGGGTCAAACAGGCTGCGTTATCACTCCAACCTTCTTCTCAATCTTCCTCGCCGCCATGCTCCACCTCACAATCAACAAGCCCCCCACTGGAGTGGAACTAAACTACAGAACCAGTGGGAAGCTGTTTAACCTATGCCGTCTCCCGGCCAGGTCCAAGATCACCCCAACCTCTGTCGTTGAGCTGCAGTATGCGGACGACGCCTGCGTCTGTGCATTCAGAGGCTGAACTCCAGGATATAGTCAATGTGTTCACTGAGGCATATGAAAGCATGGGCCTTATGCTTAACATCCTTAAGACAAAGGTCCTCCACCAGCCTGTCACCGCCGCACAGCACTGCCCTCCAATCATCAAGATCCACGGCACGGCCCTGGACAACGTGGACCATTTCCCATATCTCGGGAGCCTCTTCTCAACAAAGGCAGATATTGATGCGGAGATTCAGCATCGCCTCCAGTGCGTCAGCGCAGCCTTCGGCCGTCTGAGGAGAAGAGTGTTTGAAGACCAGGCCCTCAAATCTACCACCAAACTCATGGTCTACAGGGTTGTAGTAATACCCGACCTCCTGTATGGATCTGAGGCATGGACTATGTATAGAAGGCACCTCAAGTTGCTGGAGATATATCACCAGCGATGTCTCTGCAAGATCCTGCAAATCCCCTGGGAGGACAGGCGAACCAACATCAGTGTCCTCGATCAGGCTAACATCCCCAGTATTGAAGCACTGACCACACTCGATCAGTTTTGCTGGGCAGGCCACATAGTATGCACCAGATACGAGACTCCCTAAGCAAATGCTTTATACGGAGCTCCTTCATGGTAAACGAGCCAAAGGAGGACAGCGGAAACGTTATAAGGACACCCTCAAAGCCTCCCTGGTAAAGTGCGACATCACCACTGACACCTGAGAGACCCTGGCCGCAGACCGCCCGAGATGGAGAAAGTCCATCCGGGAGGGCGTTGAGCTCTTAGAGTCTCAATGCAAAGTGCGTGAAGAGGCCAAGCGCAGGCAGTGGAAGGACCACGCGGCGAACCAGCCCCACCGACAGCTTCCCTTGACGAATGTCTGTCCCACCTGTAACAGGGTCTGTGGCTCTCGTATTGGACTGTTCAGCCATCAAAGGACTCACTTTGGGAGTGGAAGCAAGTCCTCCTCGATTCCGAGGGACTGCCTATGATGATGATGGGTTTGTGGGAGCTTGCTGTGTGTAAATTGGCTGCCGCGTTTCCTACATTACAATAGTGACTACACTTCAAAAAGAACTTCACTGGCTGTAAAGTGCTTTGGGATATTCAGTGGTCATAAAAGACGCTATATAAATGCAAGTCTTCCATTCTTTCTAATTGAAAGATGAGGTGCTGTTCCTCGAGCTTACATTGGGTTTCGTTGGAACAGTGTCAGAGGACGAAGACAGAGAGGTCAGAATGGGAGTGGAGCAAAGAATTAAAGTGACAGGTGACCAGAAGCTCGGGGTCACACTTGTGGATTGAACGGAGGTGTTCCGCAAAGCTGTCACCCAATCTGCGTTTGGTCTCCCCAATGTAGAGGAGACCACATAATGAACAGTGAATACTGTATACTAAATTGGAGCTACAAATAATATACTTCATGCCATTCATTATATATTATTACATATATCATAATTCCACGTTATATAGAATCACAGAATCTTACAGCACAGAAGGAGGCCATTCGGCCTATGTGCCTCTTTGAAAGAGCAGTCCAATTTGTCCCACTACCCTGTTCTTTCCCCATAATCCTGCCAATGTTTCCTTTTTAAGTTTATATCCAATTCCCTTTTGAAAGTTACTTTTGAATCTGCTTCCATCATCCTTTCAGGCAGTGCATTCCAGATCATAACAGCTAGCTGAGTAAAAAGCATTCTCCTCATCTCCCCCACCTGCTTTTTTGGCAATTATCTTAAATCCATATCCTCAGGTTACCGGCTCTCCTGCCATTGGAAAGTTACTCCTGATCGACTCTATCAAAACCCCATATCATTTTGAACACCTCTATTAAATCTCCTCTTATCGTTCTCTGCATTAAGTAGAATAACCCCCGCTTCACTAGTCTCCCCAGATAACTGATGTTCTTCATCCCTGGTACCATACAGCTCTTCTGTATCCTCACCAAGGCCTTGATGACCTTTCTAAAGTGTGGTGCCCAGCGTAGCTGAGCTCCAACCTGTGATTTATACAGGTTTAGCAAAACTTCTTACTTTTGTACTCTATGCCTCAATTTATAAAGCCAATGTCTCTTATGCTTTTCAACAGCCATATCAACTTATCCTGCCAGCGTCCAAGATTTGTGTATGTACAAACCCAGGTCTCTCTGTTCCTACACCTCCTTTAAAATTGCCTCTCCTCATTTTTCCTTCTAAAATGCATCACTTCACACTTCTCCGCATTAAATTTCTCCATTGGGGAAAGAGCTGGAGAGTGGGACTTGTTGAGCTTGCTGTTCGAAAGAGCCGGTGTAGACTCGCTGGGCCGAATGGCCTCTTTCTGTGCTGTACTATTCTATGATTCTATTAAGTAGAATTTCCTGCAAAATGTAGTATCAATGAAGGCGGAAATAATGAAATAGAGGAAAAAGCTAATATAGATCAATGCCAAATATTCCCACTAAACTTCGGGCAATTTATAACTAAATAACAGACAGAGAACACAAATTGATATTTTTTAAAGATAAATGTTGGCTACCAGAGGCTTTTCTACAATATACTTTATAACTGTCAGGAAATTACAAATATGATACTGTGTGTATAATCATTATCGATATGTTTTACAGCAGCATATAGAATCAGAGATTCACAGAAATTACAGCACAGAAAGGGGCCATTCAATCCAAAGTGCCTGTGCTAGTGTGAGTTCTTCAGTTACAGCCAGCTACTATAATCTCATTTCCCTGCCCTTTCAATGTATGATTTTATATTTGTTATTTTCAAATACTTATATCAAACTTGTAGTTCACTTACATTGTAAAAATAGATAAACTAGGGTTTAACTTATTGGGCTGAGTCAATGCTGCCTTTAGGGTTGCCTAATGTGTCATTGCAGTCTAATTTCACAAATCCAACAATACATACGATCAGTCACAGGAGCTATTCAACAGCTTTGCAATGTCACTTTATAGAGAAATTACTCGTCACTGAAGCAGATTCTCGGCAGGATTTTACTTTTATGCTTTTACATGTTTATATTCTGCATCCAGTCTTAACATCGTGGATTACCACCAGCAGCAACAATATAGAAACATAGAAACATAGAAAATAGGTGCAGGAGTAGGCCATTCGGCCCTTCTAGCCTGCACCGCCATTCAATGAGTTCATGGCTGAACATGCAACTTCAGTACCCCATTCCTGCTTTCTCACCATACCCCTTGATCCCCCTAGTAGTAAGGACTTCATCTAACTCCTTTTTGAATATATTTAGTGAATTGGCCTCAACAACTTTCTGTGGTAGAAAATTCCACAGGTTCACCACTCTCTGGGTGAAGAAATTCCTCTTCATCTCGGTCCTAAATGGCTTATCCCTTATCCTTAGACTGTGTCCCCTGGTTCTGGACTTCCCCAACATTGGGAACATTCTTCCTGCATCTAACCTGTCTAACCCCGTCAGAATTTTAAATGTTTCTATGAAGTCCCCTCTCATTCTTCTGAACTCCAGTGAATACAAGCCCAGTTGATCCAGTCTTTCTTGATAGGTCAGTCCCGCCATCCCGGGAATCAGTCTGGTGAACCTTCGCTGCACTCCCTCAATAGCAAGAATGTCCTTCCTCAGGTTAGGAGACCAAAACTGTACACAATACTCCAGGTGTGGCCTCACCAAGGCCCTGTACAACTGTAGCAACACCTCCCTGCCGTTGTACTCAAATCCCCTAGCTATGAAGGCCAACATGCCATTTGCTTTCTTAACCGCCTGCTGTACCTGCATGCCAACCTTCAATGACTGATGTACCATGACACCCAGGTCTCTTTGCACCTCCCCTTTTCCTAATCTGTCACCATTCAGATAATAATCTGTCTCTCTGTTTTTACCACCAAAGTGGATAACCTCACATTTATCCACATTATACTTCATCTGCCATGCATTTGCCCACTCACCTAACCTATCCAAGTCGCTCTGCAGCCTCATAGCATCCTCCTCGCAGCTCACACTGCCACCCAACTTAGTGTCATCCGCAAATTTGGAGATACTACATTTAATCCCCTCGTCTAAATCATTAATGTACAGTGTAAACAGCTGGGGCCCCAGCACAGAACCTTGCGGTACCCCACTAGTCACTGCCTGCCATTCTGAAAAGTCCCCATTTACTCCTACTCTTTGCTTCCTGTCTGACAATCAGTTCTCAATCCATGTCAGCACACTACCCCCAACCCATGTGCTTTAACTTTGCACATTAATCTCTTGTGTGGGACCTTGTCGAAAGCCTTCTGAAAGTCCAAATATACCACATCAACTGGTTCTCCCTTGTCCACTCTACTGGAAACATCCTCAAAAAATTCCAGAAGATTTGTCAAGCATGATTTCCCTTTCACAAATCCATGCTGACTTGGACCTATCATATCACCTCTTTCCAAATGCGCTGCTATGATATCCTTAATAATTGATTCCATCATTTTACCCACGATGTCAGGCTGACCGGTCTATAATTCCCTGTTATCTCTCTCCCTCCTTTTTTAAAAAGTGGGGTTACATTGGCTACCCTCCACTCCATAGGAACTGATCCAGAGTCAATGGAATGTTGGAAAATGACTGTCAATGCATCCACTATTTCCAAGGCCACCTCCTTAAGTACTCTGGGATGCAGTCCATCAGGCCCTGGGGATTTATCGGCCTTCAATCCCATCAATTTCCCCAACACAATTTCCCGACTAATAAGGATTTCCCTCAGTTCCTCCTCCTTCCGAGACACTCCGACCCCTTTTATATCCGGAAGGTTGTTTGTGTCCTCCTCAGTGAATACCGAACCAAAGTACTTGTTCAATTGGTCCGCCATTTCTTTGTTCCCCGTTATGACTTTCCCTGATTCTGACTTTACTAACCTTTTTCTCTTTACATATCTGTAGAAACTTTTGCAATCCGTCTTAATGTTCCCTGCAAGCTTCTTCTCGTACTCCATTTTCCCTGCCCTAATCAAACCCTTTGTCCTCCTCTGCTGAGTTCTAAATTTCTCCCAGTCCCCGGGTTCGCTGCTATTTCTGGCCAATTTGTATGCCACTTCCTTGGCTTTAATACTATCCCTGATTTCCCTTGATAGCCACAGTTGAGCCACCTTCCCTTTTTTATTTTTACGCCAGACAGGAATGTACAATTGTTGTAGTTCATCCATGCGGTCTCTAAATGTCTGCCATTGCCCATCCACAGTCAACCCCTTAAGTATCATTTGCCAATCTATCCTAGCCAATTCACGCCTCATACCTTCAAAGTTACCCTTCTTTAAGTTCTGGACCATGGTCTCTGAATTAACTGTTTCATTCTCCATCCTAATGCAGAATTCCACCATATTATGGTCACTCTTCCCCAAGGAGCCTCGCACAACGAGATTGCTAATTAATCCTCTCTCATTACACAACACCCTGTCTAAGATGGCCTCCCCCCTAGTTGGTTTCTCGACATATTGGTCTAAAAAACCATCCCTTATGCACTCCAGGAAATCCTCCTCCACCGTATTGCTTCCAGTTTGGTTAACCCAATCTATGTGGATATTAAAGTCACCCATAATAACTGCTGCACCTTTATTGCACGCACCCCTAATTTCATGTTTGATGCCCTCCCCAACATCACTACTACTGTTTGGAGGTCTGTACACAACTCCGACTAACGTTTTTTGCCCTTTGGTATTCTGCAGCTCTACCCATATAGATTCCACATCATCCAAGCTAATGTCCTTCCGAACTATTGCCTTAATTTCCTTCTTAACCAGCAATGCTATCCCACCTCCTTTTCCTTTTATTCTATCTTTCCTGAATGTTGAATACCCCTGGATGTTGAGTTCCCAGCCCTGATCATCCTGGAGCCACGTCTCCGTAATCCCAATCACATCATATTTGTTAACATCTATTTGCACAGTTAATTCATCCACCTTATTGCGGATACTCCTTGCATTAAGACACAAAGCTTTCAGGCTTGTTTTTTTAACACCCTTTGTCCTTTTAGAATTTTGCTGTACAATGGCCCTTTTTGTTCTTTGCCTTGGGTTTCTCTGCCCTCCACTTTTCCTCATCTCCTTTCTGTCTTTTGCTTTTGCCTCCTTTTTGTTTCCCTCTGTCTCTCTGCATTGGTTCCCATCCCCCTGCCATATTAGTATGATACACTGAGCTCTGTTTCATCTTGAATTGCTCACACTGTGTCGCAGTGGGACTCTCTTCCTCAATCTATTAAGTATCCTTTTGGTTTCATCGGTTTAAGAGTAATTGAACACCTCTACTTATTATTTTATATTATTAACGTCTATCACAGCACAGTAACAATAAGGGTCCAAAAACGGAGTCAAAATAATGGTGAACATAATAGCGCTTGTCATTTGTTATGTGGAAATGCCACAGTAACTACAGGCAAGGGCACGTGTACGATTAAGCACGGAAAGTTGCTGTCGGAGATGCGGCGCTTCACGAAAACATCTCGCTGCCTCCCATTCAAATGCATTTAGCAGCGTGAAGTTCCTGCATTTGCACGGTAGATACGAGATAAACTTGCCTCAGAAGGTTAAGTCAAGTCATTTCAAGAACCCTTTCAACAAGGGTATAAGTGTTAATTTTTGCCAGTCAACCTCTCTGCCACTGAAACTTATCTATTACAAATGTCTCATTCCTGCATGTTTTAATTGTTGTTGGAGATTTAAAATAAATAAAACTAACATTTTTTTACTTTTTCTTTCTGTCTCTTTTTTTCTTTCTCACTTAATCCAATTTTCCTTTCCCTCTTCTCAACATAGGGTATCCTTCATTCCCTCTACTTTCCTCTGACCCCATCCCTCCTTCCAATCTCATCCTTTGCTGTGTTTTCATTATCCCTTCTGATCTTCCCCCTCACTGACCCGAACGATCAGTCCTCAGCAAAATCCACAACTTCATCCTTTTACGCCCCTATCTCAATGAGTTTCGAGCTCAGCATGATACTTAGTATGATAGGTGATCAGCCATAATGTCAGCTGTGGGTCAGTAGGTAGCACCCTTGGCTCTGAGTCAGAAGGTTGTGGGTTCAAATCCCACTCCAGGGATTTGAGCACAAAAAAATTGAGGCTGACACTCCAGTGTAGTGCTGAGCGAGTGTTGCACTGTTGGAGGTGGCATCTTTTGGGTGTAGACATTAAATGGAGGTCCTGTCTGCTCTCTCAAGTGGACGTAAAAGATCCTATGGCACTATTTCGAAAAAGAAAAAGGGAGTTATCCCTCGTGTACTGGCCAATATTTATCCTTCAATCAACATAACAAAAGAAACATTATTTGTTCATTATCACATTGCTGTTTGTGGGAGCTTGCTTGTGTGCAAATTGGCTGCTGCATTTCCTACATTGCAACAGTGACTACACTCCAAAAGTACTTCATTGGATGTAAAGCGCTTTGAGACGTCAGGTGGTCGTGAAAGGCGCTATATAAATCTAAATCTTTCTTCCCTCGCCTTCATCTCCATGGCCAGTTTTCTCCTCCAAAGCGGACCCGTTCCCCCATCTTCAGAAATCTCATTCACCTGGATTACTCCCTCTGGTCTCTTCCCCACTCTCGATCTTTTCATTGGGAACTGCTGGTGTAACACTGGCTGTCTCAATTGATTTAGTCCCGTCACTCACTTTAACCTACCTCCCTCTGAATTGCAGCACTCTGTTCTCTCATGTACAATACTGACATTGTCAATAAACCTGCTGACAAGGGTGGCGCTACTGTTGTTTGGCGAATTAACCTGTGCCTTGCAGAGGCTAAATGCGACTCTAAGATACCTCCCACCCCAGACGATGATCCCACCACCAAGCAGCAAGGCAATGCTTCCCAGACTGTCACTGACCTTATTTCCTCTGGAGATTTCTCCTTCATGGCCTCCAACCTCCTAGTCCCCCAACCCTTCACAGCCCGCGTTTACCTCCTTCCCAAGATCCACAAACAGGACTGCCCAGGTAGACTCAATGGGCCCAAGTTTCCACAAGAAAAAAAACGGGCACCCCTCCGAGCTGGGCGCCCGTTTTTCGCGCCTAAAACGGCGCCTAAAAAAATCCTCGGTAGTCTGCACCTACCGATAGGTCCTCTGGCCCTCGGTGCAGCCAGCACGAGCTGTGGGGGGGGCAGAGCCAGGTCCCGGCGCTGAAAACAGTGCCGGGACCTCTGCACATGCGCGCTACAGTCGGCACGCAAGTGCAGTAGCTCCAGGCGCCGAACTGTGTGGGAGGGGCCCGAAGCACGCAGCCCCTAGCCCTGGCCCAATGGCCTCACTGGGGCTGCGTGAATCAGGCTCCTCCCACGGCCAGCTCCTGCTCCCCGCCTGACCCGACCCGACACCCGCTCCCCACCCATCCCGACGACCCGACACCCACTCCCCCCCCACCGCACCGACCCGACACCCGCTCCCCCCCCCCCGCACCGAGACCCGACACCCGCTCCCCCCCCCGCCCCGAGACCCGACACCCGCTCCCCCCCCCACCACTGACCCGACCCGCGCTCCTGTTCCCCGACCCGACGCCCCCCCCTCCCTCCCTCTCTCTCTCCCCCCCCTCCCTCCCTCTCTCTCTCCCCCCCCTCTCTCTCTCTCTCCCCCTCCCTCTCTCTCCATCTCCCTGCCTCTCTCTCCCTCCCCTCTCTCTCTCTCCCTCCCCCTCCCTCCATCTCCCTGCCTCTCTCTCTCTCCCCTCTCTCCCTCCCTCCCTCCTCTCTCTCTCCCTCCCCTCTCCCCTCTCTCTCTCCCTCTCTCCCCCCCTCCCCTCTCCCTCTCTCCCCCCCTCTCCCCTCTCCCTCTCCCCCCCCCTCCCTCTCCCCCCCCCCTCCCTCTCCCCCTCTCTCCCCCCCTCTCTCTCCCCCCCTCTCTCTCTCCCTCCCTCCCCCCCCCTCTCTCTCTCCCTCCTCCCCTCTCTCTCCCTCCCTCCCCCCCCCCTCCTCTCTCTCTCCCTCCCTCCCCCCCCTCTCTCTCTCCCTCCCTCCCCCCCCCTCTCTCTCTCCCTCCTCCCCTCTCTCTCCCTCCCTCCCCCCCCCCCTCCTCTCTCTCTCCCTCCCTCCCCCCCCTCTCTCTCTCTCCCCCCACCTCCCGCTCAGCGGCACAAACGGCTGCAGCATTCTCCCTGGCTGAAGCACTTTCACACAGGTAGGAAGATGGTTTATTTAATCTTTTCGTGGCTTATAAATGTTTATTCAGGTTGGATTTATTTGTACAATATTTGTAGAAGTATAAATAAGGATTTATTGTCGAATTTAATGAGTTCCCTTCCCCCCTCCCCCCCCACCTCGTTCTGGACGCCTAATTTGTAACCTGCGCCTGATTTTTTAATGTGTAGAACAGGTTTTTTCAGTTCTGCAAAAATCTTCACTGGCTCCATTCTACTTTAGTTTGGAGTACATTTTCACTGTGGAAACTTTGAAATCAGGCGTCAGTGGCCGGACACGCCCCCTTTTGAAGAAAAAATTCTGTTCTAAACTAGAACTGTTCTACCTGACTAGAACTGCAGGAAAAAAAATGTGGAGAATTGCGATTTCTAAAATAGTCCGTTCTCCACCAGTTGCTCCTAAAAATCAGGCGCGAATCATGTGGAAACTTGGGCCCAATGTTTCAGCCTGTTCAGCACTATTTTTTCTCCCCATGTCCAGTCTCTTCCCATCTGCATCTGCCACTCTTCTAACACCATCTGCCACTTTAACAGTTTCTAGTTTGCTGGCCCTAACCGTTCCTTTCTCCTTGGACGACCAGTCCCACTACACTTCCATTTCCCACCAGGAAGGTCTTCCTTGAAAAGAGGCCTAACCAGTCCCCGTCCACTACACCCTCCTCCATCTGGCTGAACTTGTTCTTACATTGAGCAACTTCTCCTTTGAATCCACTCACTTCCTTCAAATAAAAGATGTTGCTATGGGAACCCATATGGATCCGAGCTATGCCTGCCTTTTCATGGGATATGTGGAACATTCTTTGTTCCAATCCAACACAGGTCCCATCTCTCGGCTCTTTCTCTGCTATATTAATGACTGTATTGGTGTCGCTTCCTGTTCTCATCCCAAACTGGAACATTTCATCAACTTTGTTTCCAATTTCCACCCTTCCCTCGTCTTCACATGGTC
The DNA here is from genome assembly GCF_044704955.1 of Pristiophorus japonicus. NCBI lineage: Eukaryota > Metazoa > Chordata > Chondrichthyes > Pristiophoridae > Pristiophorus > Pristiophorus japonicus. The sequence goes on from NC_091981.1 coordinate 72,872,010, forward strand.
CATCTCCGACTCTTTGCTTCCCTTCCTTGACTTCTGCATCTTCATTTCTGGGGATAGGCTATCAATCAATATCTACTATAAGCCACCGACTCCCACAGCTACCTGGACTACACTTCCTCCCACCCCGCTTCCTGTAGGGACTCTACTCCCTTCTCCCAGTTTCTTTGCCTCCATCACATCTGTTCTGATGATGACACCTTCCACACTAGTTTTTCCGATATATCTTCCTTTTTCCTCAACAAAGGATTCCTGTCCACTGTGGTTGACATGGCCCTCGACCATTTCCGGCCCATTTACTGCGCTTCTGCTCTCACCCCTTCCCTTTCCTCCCAGAACCAGAATAAGGTTCCCTTTGTCTTAACCTTCCACCCATCAGCCTCCACATTCAACAATCATTCTTTGCCATTTCTGCTACCTCCAGTCCGATGCTACCACCAAGCACATATTCCTCTTCTCTCCCTTTCATCATTGCAAAGGGACAGTTCCCTCCGTGACATCCTGCTCCAATCTTCAATCACCTCCAACACCCGCTCCCCTTCCCCTGGCCCCGTTTCCGTGCAAGCACAGGAGGTGCAACATCTTCCCTTTCACCTCCTCCCTTCCCACTGTCCAGAGCCCCATGCATTCCTTCCAGGTGAAACGGCAATTTACATGTACTTCTTTCAATTTAGTATGCTGTATTCGTTGCTCACGATGTGGTCTCTTCTACATTGGGGAGACCACATGCAGATTGGGTGACAGCTTTGCAGAATACCGCCGTTCAATCCACAAGTGTGACCCTGAGCTTCCGGTCGCTTGTCATTTTAATTCCCCGTCCCACTTCCATTCTAACCTCTCTGTCCTCGGCCTCCTAAACTGCTCCAATGAAGCTCAGTGGGAGCTCGAGGAACAGCACCTTATTGTTTGATTAAGCATTTTACAGCCTTGAGTTCAACAATTTCAGACCATAACCACGACTTTTATTTTTTCGGACAGCAGGAGTTGGTAATGATGCTGAGGATGCCGTGAATAGCACATTTAGCGAGAAGGTCATACCGCAGGTAAAGGTTTCACAGACAGATAGGGGACGGGTGACCAGCAGGAAGAGCCGTGGAAGGAAGGTAGTGCAGGGGTTCCCTGCGGTCAGCCCCCTCCAAAACAGATACACCGTTTTGGGTACTGTTGGGGGGGATGACTCATCAGGGGAGGGCAGCAGTAGCCGAATTCATGGCACCGTGGGTGGCTCTGCTGTACAAGAGGACAGGAAAAAGAGTGGAAGAGCTATAGTGGTCGCGTTGCTGGTTAAAGAGGAAATTAATGCAATTGTAAGGAAGGACATTAGCTTGGATGATGTGGAATCTGTATGGGTGGAGCTGCAGAATACCAAAGGGCAGAAAATGCTAGTGGGAGTTGTGTACAGACCACCAAACAGTAGTAGTGAGGTTGGGACAGCATCAAACAAGAAATCAGGGATGCGTGCAATAAAGGTACAGCAGTTATCATGGGCGACTTTAATCTACATATGGATTGGGCTAACCAAACTGGTAGCAATACGGTGGAGGAGGATTTCCTGGAGTGTATTAGGGATGGTTTTCGAGACCAATATGTCGAGGAACCAACTAGAGGGCTGGCCATCCTAGACTGGGTGATGCGTAATAAGAAAGGGCTAATTAGCAATCTTGTTGTGCGAGGCCCCTTGGGAAAGAGTGACCACAATATGGTAGAATTCGTTATTAAGATGGAGAGTGACACAGTTAATTCAGAGATTAGGGTCCTGAACTTAAAGAAAGGTAACTTTGAATATATGAGACATGAATTGGCTAGAATAGAGTGGCGAATGATACTTAAAGGGTTGACGGTGGATAGGCAATGGCAAACATTTAAAGATCACATGGATGAACTTCAACAATTGTACATCCCTGTCTGGAGTAAAAATAAAACGGGGAAGATGGCTCAACCTTGGCTAACAAGGGAAATTAGGGATAATGTTAAATCCAAGGAAGAGGCATATAAATTGACCAGAAAAAGCAGCAAACCTGAGGACTGGGAGAAATTTAGAATTCAGCAGAGGAGGACAAAGGGGTTAATTAGGAGGAGGAAAATAGAGTACGAAAGGAAGCTTGCAGGCAACATAAAAATTGACTGCAAAACCTTCTATAAATATGTGAAGAGAAAAAGATTAGTGAAGACAAACGTAGGTCCCTTGCAGTCAGATTCAGGTGACTTTATAATGGGGAACAAAGAAATGGCAGACCAGTTGAATAAATACTTTGGTTCTGTCATCACTAAGGAAGACATAAATAACCTTGCGGAAATACTAGGGGACTGAGGGTCTAGTGAGAAGGAGGAACTGAAGGAAATCCTGATTAGGTGGGAAATTGTGTTTGAGAAATTGATGGGATTGAAGGCCGATAAATCACTGGGGCCTGATAGTCTGCATCCCAGAGTACTTAAAGAAGTCACCCTAGAAATAGTGGTTGCATTGGTGATCATTTTCAAACAGTCTATTGACGCTGGATCAGTTCCTATGGACTGGAGGGTAGCTAATGTAACACCACTTTTTAAAAAAAGGAGAGAGAAAATGGGGAAAATGGGGGTTAGCCTGACATCAGAAGTGGGGAAAATGTTGGAATCAATTATTAAAGATGAAATAGCAGCGCATTTGGAAAGCAGTGACAGGATCGGTCCAAGTCAGCATGGATTTATGAAAGGGAAATCATGCTTGACACATCTCCTAGAATTTTTTAAGGATGTAACTCGTAGAGTGGATAAGGGAGAACCAGTGGCTGTGGTGTATTTGGACTTTCAAAAGGCTTTTGACAAGGTCCCACACAAGAGATTGGTGTGCAAAATCAAAGCACATGGTATTGGGAGTAATGTACTGACGTGGATCGAGAACTGGTTGGCAGACAGGAAGCAGAGAGTCAGGATAAACAGATCCTTTCAGAATGGCAGACAGTGACAGTGGGGTGCCACGGGACTCAGTGCTGGGACCCCAGCTATTTATAATATACATTAATGATTTAGATGAAGGAATTGAGTGTAATATCTCCAAGTTTTCAGATGACACTAAGCTGGGTGGCGGTGTGAGCTGTGAGGAGGATGCTTAGAAGCTGCAGGGTGACTTCGACAGGTTAGGGGAGTGGGCAAATGCATGGCAGATGCAGTATAATGTGGATAAATGTGAGGTTATCCAAGTTGGTGTAAAGTCCTGACCCTGCAGTACAGACTTACATGAGGCACATGCTGAAGTCAAGGTCACTCTGGCCCTCCACCTTTATTTCACAGCTCTCGAGTGCCACACTTGCCTGAGACCTGCCTTTACATACCTGTGTGGAACAGGTATGCAGTGTCTCCTGCAAGTGCACCCCTGGTGGTAAAGTATGCTTGTGGTTACAGGTCATATCTAGTTACAGTCATGTATAGCATGGTACGATACAGTTACATACAGTAGTGTGAGATACATGCCATCACCCTTCCCCAAGGTCTTATTGTCTTTATAGATTCAGTCTCTCAGGTGGTCTACGCTCTCGCGTGGAGCGTCTTTGTTGTGGTTCAGTTGTTTGCCTTGGTGCCTGCTTTTCTTTCGGTGTGATTGCTGGTATCTCGCCTGGGCTGTCTGTTTCGTTCAGTATGATTGCTGGTATCTCGTCTGGGCTGTCTGTTGAGACTGCCCTTTCCTCAGGTTGTTCCCTCTGTCTGTCCACCAGGTGTGGTGTGAGTTCCACATTGTAGTCTGCCTCTGGTTCCGCAGTGTTGTTGGTGAATCTACTTTTTACTTGGTCTACATGCCTCCGGCAGGTTTGGCCATTGTCCATTTGTACAACCAGTAGCCTGTTTCCTTCCTTGCCTGTTACTGTCCCTGCCAGCCATTTGGGACACCTGCCATAGTTTAGCACAAACACTTTGTCCCCTATCTCATTCCACCTCCCCCTCAAATTTCGGTCATGGTACTCAGTTAGCTTCCAGCGCTTTGCCTCTACAATTTCATGCATTTCTGGGAGGATTAACGAGAGCCTAGTCTTTAAGGTCCGTTTCATCAATAGTTGCGCGGGCGGACGGTATGCCAGCAGCAGTCGCGACAGGCGGCTCTGCAGCATGGGACCTTGGATTTTGAGCATGCCTTGTTTAATGATTTGCACTGCTCGCTCCGCCTGGCCATTGGAGGCCGGCTTGAACGGTGCCGTCTTAACGTGATTTATGCCGTGGTCAACTATAAAATCTTGAAATTCTGCGCTGGTGAAGCACGGACCATTATCACTGACCAATATGTCAGGAATTCTGTGCATTGAAAACATGGTTCTAAGGCTGTCCACAGTGGTGGAGCTGGTGCTCGAGTTTAAAATAGTGTACCCAATCCAATTTGAAAATGCATCGACGACTACGAGGAACATTTTGCCCATGAATGGGCCCGCATAGTCTACATGCACCCGCGACCACGGTTTGGTGGCCAGGGTCAGGGGCTTAGGGGGGGCCTCCCTGGGGGCATTACTGAGTTGGGCACAAATGGTGCTCCAAGTCCGCGTCAATGCCAGGCCACGTGGGATCTGGCTATGGCCTTCATAAGGACGATCCCCGGGTGCTCGCGGTGGAGCGCCCGGATAAACGCCTCTCTGCCTCGCAAGGGCATAACTACTCGGCTGCCCCACATCAGGCAGTCTCCCTGTAGTGATAGTTCATGCATGCGCCTATGGAAAGGCTTGATCTCCTCGGGGCAGGCAGCGTGAGCCTCTGCCCAGTCGCCAGTTAAAACACATCTTTTGACTAAGGATAACGTGGGGTCGCTGGTCGTCCAGGCTCTGATTTGGCGAGCTGTCATGGGCAAACCTGTGGATTCAAAGGCATTGATTGCCATGACCATCTCACAGTCCTGTTCGTCGACCCTTCCGTGGTCGCCAGGGGTAGCCTGCTAAGCGCGTCGGCACAGTTGTCTGTGCCTGGTCTGTGCCTTATTGTGTAGTCGTAAGATGCCAGCATGAGTGCCCACCGCTGAATGCGCGCCGAGGCGTTGCCGTTTATTGCCTTGCACTCGATAGCAGGGACATGAGGGGTTTGTGGTCGGTTTCTAACATGTACTTGGCCCCGAAAAGGTATTGGCGCATCTTTTTGACATCGTACACGCACGCAAACGCCTCCTTCTCAACCATACCGTACCCGCGCTCCACCCGCGAAAGTGACCTGGAGGCATAAGCAATGGGTTGTAATTTACCCGCATCATTGACATGCTGTAAAACACACCCGACCCCGTACGCTAACGCATGACATGTGAGAACTAGCTTTTTACCTGGGTCAAAAAAGGCTAAAACACTGTTGGAACATAGAAGGTTGCGTGCCTTATTGAAGGTGCGTTCTTGGGCGTCCCCACAAAACCAATTGCACCCCTTTCTGAGTAGCACATGGAGAGGCTCCAGCAGCGTGCTCAAGTTCTGCATAAAGTTCCCAAAGTAATTGAGTAGCCCGCGAAAGGCGCGCAGTTCCGAGACATTCCGGGGCCTGGGTGTCAGACGAATTGCTTCAGTTTTGGATTCTGTTGGGCGGATTCCATCAGCGGCAATCCTTCTGCCCAAAAATTCAACCTCGGGCGCGAGAAACAGACACTTGGATTTCTTAACTCTGAAGCCTACCCAATCCAATCGACTTAGTACTTCCTCCAAATTGCGGAGATGGGAGTCGGTGTCCCTGCCCGTGATGATTATGTCATCTTGAAACACAACCGTCCCCGGATGGACTTGAGCAGACTCTCCATGTTGCGCTGGAATATAGCAGCTGCCAACCTGATGCCGAATGGGCATCGATTGTACATAAAAAGGCCTCGATGTGTGTTGATGGTGGTGAGTAGCTTAGACTCTTCGGTCAGTTCTTGCGTCATATACACAGATGTGAGATCTAGTTTCGAGAAAGGTTTTCCTCCAGCCAATGTGGCAAATAGGTCCTCCACTCTGGGCAGCGGGTATTGGTACTGTAGGGAGACTCTGTTTATTGTAGACTTGTAATCCCCACAGATTCGTACGGATCCATCAGGCTTCATGATGGGGACGAGTCGCTAAATTCCACGGGTGAGATAATGCCTTCGCGCAGAAGCCGGTCCAGTTCGTGTTCAATCTTTTCCCTCATCACATAAGGCACAGATCTAGCCTTGTGATGGTCTGGCATCCTGTGTGATGTAGATTTTAACTTTAGCCCCTTTGAAGGTGCCCACACCTGGCTGAAAGAGATGTTCAAAACGTCTTAGAACTGTTGAGCAGGAGGTCTGTTCCTCTGATGACATGGCGTGAACATCATCCCAATTCCAATTTAGTTTTGCCAGCCAGCTTCTCCCCAACAGTGCTGGGAGATCTCCGGGGACAATCCACAGTGGAAGTCGGTTCACCGTCCCTTTGTGTGTGACTGAGAGCATGGCGCTGCCAAGGACTGGGACAATTTCTTTGGTATAGGTCCTTAGGTGGTGTCGATCCTTGTGAGTTTTGGTCTGTTGCTTTTGTGCGGCCACAGCTGTTCAAATTGTTGGACGCTCATGAGAGATTGACTAGCTCCCGTGTCCAGTTCCATGTTGACGGGTATCCCGTTGAGTAGGACCCTCATCATTATTGGAGGCGTCTTGTTGTAAGAACAGTGGACATTGATCGTGTTGACCCGTTGTACCTCGGTGTCCTGGGCACTGTCCACACCGTCTTCTGGTCTGCTTTCCGACCCTTCCGATTCATATACCAGCTGAGCTGCTGTTTTTCTGCACATGTGAGCCAGATGCCCTGTATAGTTGCAGTTTCTGCAAACAGCATGCTGAAATCGACACCCCCTTGTTGAGTGCCTTCCCCCACATCTCCAGCACAGACCGCTTCCATTGTTTCCGAAGGATGCGCTGCGTCTGGCTGATCTCTCTTGAGCTTCTCTCAGTCTGTAGTTGATTGCTCGCATTGTGGGTTGATGAGGTGTGAACGGCCATTCATGTGGCCCTTGATGACTTCTGGCGCCACTGCCTGCTGTTGAAGTTCTGCTCTCCTGCCTTTGTCTGTGTGTGGGGGTAGCGGCTTGTTTCACGCTGTGAACCCCTTGTTCCAATGTTTCGGTGGTTGTCGTACCCGCAGTATAGATCAACCTCGTTTCTTCTTCTCCTGCCAAGAATGTCTGTGCGACCAGTGCTGCTGCCTCTAGGGTCAAGTTCTTGGTCTCTATAAGCTTTTGGAATATGCCTGCGTGGCCGATTCCTTCAATAAAAAAGTCTCTCAATACTTCTCTTCTTAGTTCATCGGAGAACTCACATAAACTAGCCAGCCTCCGAAGTTTCGCCACAAAGTCGGGTATGCTCTGGCCCACACAGCATCTGTAGTTGTGGCACTTGTGTCTTGCCATGTGTAGGCTGCTCGCTGGCTTCAGGTGGTCTCTCATCAATGTGCTCAACTCCTCAAACGACTTGCTTGCTGGTTTCTCGGATGCCAGCAGGTCCTTCATTAAGGCGTATGTTTTCGAGCCACAGCTGGTCAAGAGATGGGCTCTTCTCTTGTCTGCCTTATCATTGCCCAACCAGTCTTTGGTTACAAAGTTTTGCTGGAGCCTTTCTATAAAGTCCTCCCAATTGTCTCCAGTATTGTATTTCTCATCTAAGCCATTGGTAGCCATTCTGTGGATTCTGTGATCCCGTAACTCGTCGCCACTGTAAAATCCTGACCCTGCAGTACAGACTTACACGAGGCACATGCTGAAGTCAAGGTCACTCTGGCCCTCCACCTTTATTTCACAGCTCTCGAGTGCCACACTTGCCTGAGACCTGCCTTTATATACCTGTGTGGAACAGGTATGCAGTGTCTCCTGCAACTGCACCCCTGGTGGTAAAGTATGCTTGTGGTTACAGGTCATATGTGGTTACAGGTCATATCTAGTTATGTATAGCATGGTAAGATACAGTTATATACAGTAGTGTGAGATACATGACAGTTGGTGGCAAAAACACGAAGGCAGAATATTATCTGAATGGCGGCAGATTCGAAAAAGGGGAGGTGCAATCAGTCATTGAAAGTTGACATGCAAGTACAGCAGGCGGTGAAGAAGGCAAATGGTATGTTGGCCTTCATAGCTAGGGGATTTGAGTATAGGAGCAGGGAGGTCTTACTGCACTTGTACAGGGCCTTGGTGAGGCCTCACCTGGAATATTGTGTTCAGTTTTGATCTCCTAATCTGAGGAAGGACGTTCTTGCTATTGAGGGAGTGCAACAAAGGTTCACCAGACGGATTCCCGGAATGGCAGGACTGACATATAAGGAGAGACTGGATCGACTGGGCCTGTATTCACTGCAGTTTAGAAGGATGAGAGGGGATCTCATAGAGACATATAAACTTCTGACGGGACTGGACAGGTTAGATGCAGGAAGAATGTTCCCGATGTTGGGGAAGTCCAGAACCAGGGGACACAGTCTAAGGATAAGAGGTAAGCTATTTAGGACTGAGATGAGGAGAAACTTCTTCACTCAGAGAGTTGTTAACCTGTGGAATTCTCTACCACAGAGAGTTGTTGATGCCAGTTCATTGGATATATTCAAGAGGGAGTTAGATATGGCCCTTATTGTTAAAGGGATCAAGGGGTATGGAGAGAAAGCAGGAAAGGGGTACTGAGGTGAATGATCAGCCATGATCTTATTGAATGGTGGTGCAGGCTCGAAGGGCCGAATGGCCTACTCCTGCACCTATTTTCTATGTTTCTATGTTTCTGTGTTTCTATTACCATTTTCACCAATTCTAGTCCCATCTTTTGTTTCTTTACTTGTCACATTAACACCCCTTTTTGCTCGCACCATTTATCGCTCCTTCCCTTCACTTAATCACAGATCTTCCCTTTTGTTCTTTGCTCTCTTCCCCCTTTCCCTGCCTGTGTACTTGCTTAAAACCTGTTATATCTCCAACTTTTTCCAGTTCTGGAGAAGGGTCAATGACCTGAAACGTTAACTCTATTTCTCTCTCCACAGATGCTGCTTGACCTGCTGAGTATTTTTCAGCATCAGCTTTTGTTTCTTTCTTTCTCTCTCTTTATTTATCTTTCTGTATCTAATTATACATTGAATTTACTCGCTCTAAATTACACATCCTTCTCTGTCCTTGTGCTGTTAATTTCATAATCTTTCAATCTGATTGGTTAAGGAGCCACAGTTGCTTGCCCTGTTCACTCAGATCCCAGATGCCATGTTGAGAGCACTGCACCGTTTCAATCTGCCACGTCCAGTAACTGGCAGGGCAAAATATCATCAACATTAAACAGGCAAGGGCCAGTCTAACTAACAGCACGCACCATTTGTTGGCCTGCGACAGTTATTTTTGGGCCATTCTGTTTGTTTTTGAACAATTTAGCTTGCTGTGTTTTGTCACTTAATTTAAATTTAAGGAAGTGTCTGGACTGACCACTGAAGAAAGGTATTCAGAAACTGCTTGAGTGTGATACTGTGAAATTTTCCAAAACGATTATGGGGTCATTGTACAGGTTCACACTGTTGGTAGGTTATAGGGGCATTGTGCAGGTCCACACTGCCAGTGGGTTATAGCGGCATTGTACAGGTCCACACTGACAGTGGGTTAGACAGGTCCACACTGCCGGTGGGTTATAGAGACGTTGTACAGGTCCACACTGCCGATGGGTTATAGGGGTGTTGTACAGGTCCACACTGCTAGTAGGTTATAGAGACGTTGTACAGGTCCACACTGCCGGTGGGTTAGACAGGTCCACACTGCCGGTGGGTTATCGAGACGTTGTACAGGTCCACACTGCCGATGGGTTATAGGGGTGTTGTACAGGTCCACACTGCTGTTGTTTATAGGGGTGTTGTACAGGTCCACACTGCTGTTGTTTATAGGGGTGTTGTACAGGTCCACACTGCTGTTGTTTATAGGGGTGTTGTACAGGTCCACACTGACAGTGGGTTGTAGGGACATTGTACAAGTGCACACTGGCAGTGGGAACCTTGCCTGTATATTGAAAGTTTGGATGCACAATTTTCTGACTTGAGCTTGTGAACTCATAACATTTTTAATTTAATCAAAAGAGTTATACTGGAATTACTGAAGAGCAGTTACTCAACTCTTTCCTTCAATCTGAGTGTTCAAAGCAAAGAGGACAAGAATGTAAAAATGAAAGGTTTCAGTCAGTATTACCTAGTGACATAAGAAAACTGTCTGTGTCATGTTCATTCCTTTTGCACCATCTGATCTAAATCAAATTGCCGACACTTACCTTTCGTGTCAGTCTTCTTTTAATTTCTCGCTTTTCCTCCTCTTCTTCTTGCTCATTTCTTGCTAAAGAGAGAAATCAATAAATTGTTTTCAAAACGCATTGGCTGAATTACTGCAGATCTGATGAATGAAATCAAATAAGATGAATCTCTCCTTTTCAAAAGTTGCCATCTACCAATGTATTTAAACCCTGGGGAGCGTTGTACAGGTCCACACTGACAATGGGTTATAGGGGCGTTGTACAGATCCACACTGACAATGGGTTATAGGGGCGTTGTACAGATCCACACTGCTGTTGTTTATAGGGGTGTTGTACAGATCCACACTGCTGTTGTTTATAGGGGCATTGTACAGATCCACACTGCTGTTGTTTATAGGGGTGTTGTACAGATCCACACTGACAATGGGTTATAGGGGCATTGTACAGATCCACACTACTGTTGTTTATAGGGGTGTTGTACAGATCCACACTACTGTTGTTTATAGGGGCGTTGTACAGATTCACACTACTGTTGTTTATAGGGGCGTTGTACAGGTCCACACTACTGTTGTTTATAGGGGTGTTGTACAGGTCCACACTGCTGTTGTTTATAGGAGACGTTGTACAGGTCCATACTGCTGTTGTTTATAGGGGTGTTGTACAGGTCCACACTGCTGTTGTTTATAGAAGCGTTGTACAGGTCCACACTACTGTTGTTTATAGGGGCGTTGTACAGACCCACACTACTGTTGTTTATAGGGGCGTTGTACAGGTCCACACTGCTGTTGTTTATAGGGGCGTTGTACAGGTCCACACTGCTGTTGTTTATAGGGGTGTTGTACAGGTCCACACTGCTGTTGTTTATAGGAGCGTTGTACAGGTCCACACTGCTGTTGTTTATAGGGGCATTGTACAGATCCACACTGCTGTTGTTTATAGGGGCGTTGTACAGGTCCACACCGCTGTTGTTTATAGGGGCGTTGTACAGGTCCTCACTGCTGTTGTTTATAGGGATGTTGTACAGGTCCACACTACTGTTGTTTATAGGAGTGTTGTACAGGTCCACACTGCTGTTGTTTATAGGGGTGTTGTACAGGTCCACACTGCTGTTGTTTATAGGGATGTTGTACAGGTCCACACTACTGTTGTTTATAGGAGTGTTGTACAGGTCCACACTGCTGTTGTTTATAGGGGTGTTGTACAGGTTCACACTGCTGTTGTTTATAGGAGTGTTGTACAGGTCCACACTGCTGTTGTTTATAGGGGTGTTGTACAGGTCCACACTACTGTTGTTTATAGGGGCGTTGTACAGGTCCACACTGCTGTTGTTTATAGGGGTGTTGTACAGGTCCACACTACTGTTGTTTATAGGGGTGTTGTACAGGTCCACACTGCTGTTGTTTATAGGGGCGTTGTACAAGTCCACACTGCTGTTGTTTATGGGGGCGTTGTACAGGTCCACACTGCTGTTGTTTATAGGGGTGTTGTAAGGTCCACACTGCTGTTGTTTATAGGGGCGTTGTACAGGTCCACACTGCTGTTGTTTATAGGGGCGTTGTACAGGTCCACACTGCTGTTGTTTATAGGGGTGTTGTACAGGTCCACACTGCTGTTGTTTATAGGAGTGTTGTACAGGTCCACACTGCTGTTGCTTATAGGGGCGTTGTACAGGTCCACACTGCTGTTGTTTATAGGGGCGTTGTACAGGTCCACACCGCTGTTGTTTATAGGGGCGTTGTACAGGTCCACACTGCTGTTGTTTATAGAAGCGTTGCACAGGTCCACACTGCTGTTGTTTATAGGGGTGTTGTACAGGTCCACACTGCTGTTGTTTATAGAAGCGTTGTACAAGTACACACTGCTGTTGTTTATAGGGCGTGTTGTACAGATCCACACTGCTGTTGTTAATAGGGGCGTTGTACAGGTCCACACTGACAATGGGTTATAGGAGCGTTGTACAGGTCCACACTGCTGTTGTTTATAGAGGTGTTGTACAGATCCACACTGCTGTTGTTTATAGGAGCGTTGTACAAGTCCACACTGCTGTTGTTTATAGGGGTGTTGTACAGGTCCACACTACTGTTGTTAATAGAAGCGTTGTACAGGTCCACACTACTGTTGTTTATAGGGGCGTTGTACAGGTCCACACTGCTGTTGTTTATAGGAGCGTTGTACAGGTCCACACTGCTGTTGTTTATAGGGGCATTGTACAGGTCCACACTGCTGTTGTTTATAGGGGCGTTGTACAGATCCACACTGCTGTTGTTTATAGGGGCGTTGTACAGGTCCACACTGCTTTTGTTTATAGGGGTGTTGTACGGGTCCACACTACTGTTGTTTATAGGAGTGTTGTACAGGTCCACACTGCTGTTGTTTATAGAAGCGTTGTACAAGTCCACACTGCTTTTGTTTATAGGGGTGTTGTACAGGTCCACACTGCTGTTGTTTATAGGGGCGTTGTACAGGTCCACACTGCTGTTGTTTATAGAAGCGTTGTACAAGTCCACACTGCTGTTGTTTATCGGGGCGTTGTACAGGTCCACACTGCTGTTGTTTATAGGAGTGTTGTAGAGGTCCACACTGCTGTTGTTTATAGGAGTGTTGTACAGGTCCACACTGCTGTTGTTTACAGGAGTGTTGTACAGGTCCACACTGCTGTTGTTTATAGTGGTGTTGTACAGATCCACACTGCTGTTGTTTATAGGGGAGTTGTACAGGTCCACACTGCTGTTGTTTACAGGGGCGTTGTACAGGTCCACACTGCTGTTGTTTATAGGGGTGTTGTACAGGTCCACACTGCTGTTGTTTATAGGGGTGTTGTACAGGTCCACACTGCTGTTGTTTATAGAAGCGTTGTACAGGTCCACACTGCTGTTGTTGAAAGGGGCGTTGTACAGGTCCACACTGCTGTTGTTTATAGAAGCGTTGTACAAGTCCACACTGCTGTTGTTTATAGGGGCGTTGTACAGGTCCACACTGCTGTTGTTTATAGGGGTGTTGTACAGGTCCACACTGCTGTTGTTTATAGGGGTGTTGTACAGGTCGACACTGCTGTTGTTTATAGGGGTGTTGTACAGGTCCACACTGCTGTTGTTTATAGGGGTGTTGTACAGGTCCACACTGCTGTTGTTTATAGGGGTGTTGTACAGGTCCACACTACTGTTGTTTATAGGGGTGTTGTACAGGTCCACACTGCTGTTGTTTATAGAAGCGTTGTACAGGTCCACACTACTGTTGTTTATAGGGGCGTTGTACAAGTCCACACTGCTGTTGTTTATAGGGGTGTTGTACAGGTCCACACTGCTGTTGTTTATAGGGGTGTTGTACAGGTCCACACTGCTGTTGTTTATAGGGGCGTTGTACAAGTCCACACTGCTGTTGTTTATAGAAGCGTTGTACAGGTCCACACTGCTGTTGTTTATAGGGGTGTTGTACAGGTCCACACTGCTGTTGTTTAAAGAAGCGTTGTACAAGTCCACACTACTGTTGTTTATAGGAGCGTTGTACAGGTCCACACTACTGTTGTTTATATGAGCGTTGTACAGGTCCACACTGCTGTTGTTTATAGGGGCGCTGTACAGGTCCACACTGCTGTTGTTTATAGGGCCGTTGTACAAGTCCACACTACTGTTGTTTATAGGGGCGTTGTACAGATCCACATTGCTGTTGTTTATAGAAGCTTTGTACAAGTCCACACTACTGTTGTTTATAGGAGCGTTGTACAGGTCCACACTAATGTTGTTTATAGGAGTGTTGTACAGGTCCACACTGCTGTTGTTTATAGGGGCGTTGTACAAGTCCACACTGCTGTTGTTTATAGGTGCGTTGTACAGATCCACACTGCTGTTGTTTATAGGGGCGTTGTACAGGTCCACACTGCTGTTGTTTATAGGGGCGTTGTACAGGTCCACACTGCTGGTGTTTATAGGGGCGTTGTACAGGTCCACACTGCTGTTGTTTATAGAGGCGTTGTACAGGTCCACACTGCTGTTGTTTATAGGGATGTTGTACAGGTCCACATTACTGTTGTTTATAGGGGCGTTGTACAGGTCCACACTGCTGTTGTTTATAGGAGCGTTGTACAGGTCTACACTGCTGTTGTTTATAGGGGTGTTGTACAGGTCCACACTGCTGTTGTTTATAGGAGTGTTGTACAGATCCACACTGCAGTTGTTTATAGGGGCGTTGTACAGGTCCACACTGCTGTTGTTTATAGGAGCGTTGTACAGGTCCACACTGCTGTTGTTTATAGGAGCGTTGTACAGATCCACACTGCTGTTGTTTATAGGGGTGTTGTACAGATCCACACTGCTGTTGTTTATAGGGGTGTTGTACAGATCCACACTGCTGTTGTTTATAGGGGTGTTGTACAGGTCCACACTGCTGTTGTTTATAGGGGTGTTGTACAGGTCCACACTGCTGTTGTTTATAGGGGTGTTGTACAGGTCCACACTGCTGTGGTTTATAGAAGCGTTGTACAGGTCCACACTGTTGTTGTTTATAGGGGCGTTGTACAGGTCCACACTGCTGTTGTTTATAGAAGCGTTGTACAGGTCCACACTGCTGTTGTTTATAGGGGTGTTGTACAGGTCCACACTGCTGTGGTTTATAGAAGCGTTGTACAGGTCCACACTGTTGTTGTTTATAGGGGCGTTGTACAGGTCCACACTGCTGTTGTTTATAGAAGCGTTGTACAGGTCCACACTGCTGTTGTTTATAGGGGTGTTGTACAGGTCCACACTGCTGTGGTTTATAGAAGCGTTGTACAGGTCCACACTGCTGTTGTTTATAGGGGCGTTGTACAGGTCCACACAGCTGTTGTTTATAGGAGCGTTGTACAGGTCCACACTGCTGTTGCTTATAGGGGCGTTGTACAGATCCACACTGCTGTTGTTTATAGGGGTGTTGTACAGGTCCACACTGCTGTTGTTTATCAGGGTGTTGTACAGGTCCACACTGCTGTTGTTTATAGAGGCATTGTACAGGTCCACACTGCTGTTGTTTATAGGGGTGTTGTACAGGTCCACACTGCTGTTGTTTATAGGTAGGGGTGTTGTACAGGTCCACACTACTGTTGTTTATAGGGGTGTTGTACAGATTCACACTGCTGTTGTTTATAGGGGCGTTGTACAGGTCCACACTGCTGTTGTTTATAGAGACGTTGTACAGGTCCACACTGCTGTTGTTTATAGAAGCGTTGTACAGGTCCACACTTCTGTTGTTTATAGGGGCGTTGTACAGGTCCACACTGCTGTTGTTTATAGGAGCGTTGTACAGGTCCACATTACTGTTGTTTATAGGGGCGTTGTACAGGTCCACACTGCTGTTGTTTATAGAAGTGTTGTACAGGTCCACAATGCTGTTGTCTATAGGGGTGTTGTACAGGTCCACACTGCTGTGGTTTATAGAAGCGTTGTACAGGTCCACACTGTTGTTGTTTATAGGGGCGTTGTACAGGTCCACACTACTGTTGTTTATAGGGGTGTTGTACAGGTCCACACTGCTGTGGTTTATAGAAGCGTTGTACAGGTCCACACTTGTTGTTTATAGGGGCGTTGTACAGGTCCACACTACTGTTGTTTATAGGGGTGTTGTACAGGTCCACACTGCTGTTGTTTTAGAAGCGTTGTACAGGTCCACACTGCTGTTGTTTATAGGGGTGTTGTACAGGTCCACACTGCTGTGGTTTATAGAAGCGTTGTACAGGTCCACACTGCTGTTGTTTATCGGGGCGTTGTACAGGTCCACACAGCTGTTGTTTATAGGAGCGTTGTACAGGTCCACACTGCTGTTGCTTATAGGGGCGTTGTACAGATCCACACTGCTGTTGTTTATAGGGGTGTTGTACAGGTCCACACTGCTGTTGTTTATCGGGGTGTTGTACAGGTCCACACTGCTGTTGTTTATAGGGGTGTTGTACAGGTCCACACTGCTGTTGTTTATAGGGGTGTTGTACAGGTCCACACTACTGTTGTTTATAGGGGTGTTGTACAGATTCACACTGCTGTTGTTTATAGGGGCGTTGTACAGGTCCACACTGCTGTTGTTTATAGAGACGTTGTACAGATCCACACTGCTGTTGTTTATAGGAGCGTTGTACAGGTCCATACTGCTGTTGTTTATAGGAGCATTGTACAGGTCCACACTGCTGTTGTTTATAGGAGCGTTGTACAGGTCCACACTGCTGTTGTTTATAGGGGCGTTGTACAGGTCCACACTGCTGTTGTTTATAGAGGCGTTGTACAGGTCCACACTGCTGTTGTTTATAGGGGTGTTGTACAGGTCCACATTACTGTTGTTTATAGGGGCGTTGTACAGGTCCACACTGCTGTTGTTTATAGGAGCGTTGTACAGGTCTACACTGCTGTTGTTTATAGGGGTGTTGTACAGGTCCACACTGCTGTTGTTTATAGGAGTGTTGTACAGATCCACACTGCTGTTGTTTATAGGGGCGTTGTACAGGTCCACACTGCTGTTGTTTATAGGAGCGTTGTACAGGTCCACACTGCTGTTGTTTATAGGAGCGTTGTACAGATCCACACTGCTGTTGTTTATAGGGGTGTTGTACAGATCCACACTGCTGTTGTTTATAGGGGTGTTGTACAGATCCACACTGCTGTTGTTTATAGGGGTGTTGTACAGGTCCACACTGCTGTTGTTTATAGAGGTGTTGTACAGGTCCACACTGCTGTTGTTTATAGGGGTGTTGTACAGGTCCACACTACTGTTGTTTATAGAAGCGTTGTACAAGTCCACACTGCTGTTGTTTATAGGGGTGTTGTACAGGTCCACACTACTGTTGTTTATAGGAGTGTTGTACAGGTCCACACTGCTGTTGTTTATAGGAGTTTTGTACAGGTCCACACTGCTGTTGTTTATAGGGGCATTGTACAGGTCCACACTGCTGTTGTTTATAGGGGTGTTGTACAGGTCCACACTGCTGTTGTTTATAAGGGTGTTGTACAGGTCCACACTACTGTTGTTTATAGGAGTGTTGTACAGATCCATACTACTGTTGTTTATAGGGGTGTTGTACAGGTCCACACTGCTGTTGTTTATAGGGGTGTTGTACAGGTCCACACTGCTGTTGTTTATAGGAGTGTTGTACAGGTCCACACTGCTGTTGTTTTTAGGGGCGTTGTACAGATCCACACTACTGTTGTTTATAGAGGTGTTGTACAGGTCCACACTGCTGTTGTTTATAGGGGCGTTGTACAGGTCCACACTGCTGTTGTTTATAGGGGCGTTGTACAGGTCCACACTGCTGTTGTTTATAGGGGCGTTGTACAGGTCCACACTACTGTTGTTTATAGAAGCGTTGTACAGGTCCACACTACTGTTGTTTATAGGGGTGTTGTACAGGTCCACACTACTGTTGTTTATAGGAGTGTTGTACAGATCCATACTACTGTTGTTTATAGGGGTGTTGTACAGGTCCACACTGCTGTTGTTTATAGGGGTGTTGTACAGGTCCACACTGCTGTTGTTTATAGGAGTGTTGTACAGGTCCACACTGCTGTTGTTTTTAGGGGCGTTGTACAGATCCACACTGCTGTTGTTTTTAGGGGCGTTGTACAGATCCACACTACTGTTGTTTATAGGGGTGTTGTACAGGTCCACACTGCTGTTGTTTATAGGGGCGTTGTACAGGTCCACACTGCTGTTGTTTATAGGGGCGTTGTACAGGTCCACACTGCTGTTGTTTATAGGGGCGTTGTACAGGTCCACACTACTGTTGTTTATAGGAGTGTTGTACAGATCCACACTACTGTTGTTTATAGGGGTGTTGTACAGGTCCACACTGCTGTTGTTTATAGGGGCGTTGTACAGGTCCACACTGCTGTTGTTTATAGAAGCGTTGTACAGGTCCACACTACTGTTGTTTATAGTGGTGTTGTACAGGTCCACACTACTGTTGTTTATAGGAGTGTTGTACAGATCCATACTACTGTTGTTTATAGGGGTGTTGTACAGGTCCACACTGCTGTTGTTTATAGGGGTGTTGTACAGGTCCACACTGCTGTTGTTTATAGGAGTGTTGTACAGGTCCACACTGCTGTTGTTTATAGGGGCGTTGTACAGATCCACACTACTCTTGTTTATAGGGGTGTTGTACAGGTCCACACTGCTGTTGTTTATAGGGGCGTTGTACAGGTCCACACTGCTGTTGTTTATAGGGGCGTTGTACAGGTCCACACTGCTGTTGTTTATAGGGGCGTTGTACAAACCTCCTGTCTAATGGGCAACTGATATAAATGACAGATATCAGTTTGTGCTCAGACAAGGCATGGTATTCAACCTGCCATTGTCTTAATCTTGAACAGACTAATGTATCCATTTCAACTTCGACACCACATGGTGGTGTCTGAAGATTGAGGCATGGACAGTCTATGCATATTTCAAAAATTTCAGATAACAATTCAGCTTGAGGTATGCAGAGCAGTGTAAAGACTATATCCAAAACATTGCACCCAGTGTTGCATCAACTATCTTTCAACAGATGCCTAGAGCCAAATGGAGCATCTGATCACAGGTGATAAAGAAAGCAGGTCTCAAGTTGTCTCCAGGATGCAGCATAAGTGCCAGTGACCTTTGCAGCTGACAAGGAGGAGAACCTCATTGAGCAAACTTTGCTGCATTTGAACCCAGGTCCCATGGACAAGTGGAGAGTGTATTGATCCACTGCACCCGCAAATATCTTTCTACATGTTAATCATGAAATTCATCAGTGCACATTTGCCTGAAAACTCATCAATGATTGTTGGTCTTATGGCTTTCTGCTGCCTGTTCATCTTGTAGTCCTTCATATATATAATGCTTTCGGCTCCACAGTCCATGTTGACTTTTTGCCCATTTTCTCCTTTCCTCTCTCCGATGATATAGTGCAGTTGTCCAGATGTTGACAACTCACCATTGGGGTCACAACTGAGCCTGATCCTTTTCTCATTTGACATGCACATGTATGTACTTTCCAAAATGAGTCACTAGGTGGTGATCAGAAGTGTGATAACCAGTCTGATTTCCCTGATTCCTAGCCCAGGGACACTAAGGCTAATTGCAGCATCTGAAAAAGGCATAGCTGAAATTAGTAAACTCAACTTAGAGAAGGGATGTAACTTGGGGCCTTCCAGCTCTTTCTGGTTTATTAGCACTCTGGCACCCACTGTTGTCTGAGCCCATAGCATCTGACATTTAAAGGTGAAGTGATGCTTTCTCTCAGTTAGCTGTACTTTTCAGGAAGCATTTCAGGAAAGAAAGTGTACATTTCATTCCTCTATCATTCTTTCTTGACACTTATAGATCAACTATCTAAGCAGGTAGCTGAATTCTCAGTGGATAAATACAATGCATTTTCAGGGTTTAATCTAAGTACCCAATAAATGACCGATTTACAACAATGACAAAACATGTAACATTTGCCGACCAAAGCACATGTGGTTAACTTTTACTAAAGCCATACAGGTACCTATGATCTGATCCTTTAACAAAACACTTCAAAGATTAATGAAATTAGAAATAAACATCAAAGAGGTGAGTTTCGGAATGCAAACTGCTGCAGGGGTGCCTTACCCGCTGACCACACATATCGGGAAATCATGAATTTCTGTCCATTTCATTTTAAATTGTGGGCATTGTGCACACAATCTTCTAATATGTGCAACTGACTGGAGAATCTCCTCACCAATTCAATACACCCGCTCTCAAATATAAGCCTTCATCAACTCTTCAGAGGTTTGACGACAGTTTTTCATAAGGGGCTGCAGTATTCCTTACTTCCATAGCACTGTGAAAGTCATTTACACTTTCATATTACAGAACAAAATAGATTAGAGTGTATGGGTGGATATTAGGCGATAAAATACAAATTTGTCCAGCAACAGAAATTCAAACCTCAAAGAGAACCACATTTTCTGCTTAGTCAGCCATTCGATAAGCAGTGAGGAGCAGGGCTTGGCACTTTATGTCCACTGCGTTAAAGACTCAATTTTGTTCTGACACTGACAATACTGACAATTTTATAATGATAAAGCATTACTTACGTTTCAGGATGTTTCTTTGTTCCAGTTCCTCCGCAGTTGGCCTCTGGCTTAATCGCCTGCGAAAAAATATCAGGATCAGTCTCTGCACCATGTCTCTTCACAGCTGTGTGTGCTACAATTCTGTCATTATTCTCTGCTGGAACTTGTATGGATGGAAAAGGCTGCTAAAGATGTATATTGAACTCTACCACTCCAGCCAAGAAGCCACAACACAGCACCTGGAGCAAAATGTTACACTTTTGTCACAAATAAAGTCTGCTACTGTCTTTTCATCTGTAGAAAGTGAAGTATAGTCCCACATTATCCTCTATCCTTGCATTATCCTCACAAAGTGGTGTCTGGCAAACTTTTTATTTTGCATCATTTCCTTCCTCCCATGCCTGCTTCCTGACTTTTTTGATCCTGATAACTTGTGCACAGGGCACTGTAGTGTATGAAACTGCCTGACTTTGTATACTCCCCAAACACTATTCATAATACTGATGATGGCATGTCTATATGGAAGTCCCCAAATTCACTAACCCAAAGAAGTACATGTTCTTTTCATATTGTTTTTATTTATCTGATTCTGCTGTACTGAGTTGAAATTCCCATTCGAGCCATTTGCTCTAAAGAGAATTTGAAACTTATGAAATAGTTATGACTCTTGATTAAAAGTGTCCTCACACTGAAAAAATGCACCAGGCTGCTAGCATATGAGGAATTTTCAATTTTCTTTGCTGCCATATAGATGGAGTACTGTCCATCTATCAATTCATAACTGGTATACTTCAGATCCTGTTGACAAGAGGGAGATAGAGAGTGAAAGAGAAACAAAGAAAGAAAAAAAGGAGACATAGTAAGAGGCAGAGTAGCAAGATAGACAGATAGAGAGGTTGGAAACAAAGCACTTGAGGAAAAGGAGAACAGAAAATCAGCTGAACTTCCTGGGTAATTTTTGGACACTGAAAAGTGCGATAATGAATAAGAAAAAGGCCTAAAAGTTTGAATTTTTGGTCTTTAAAATGTGCCTTTATCCTCTCTGGATGATGATAATTATTACCATGAACCATTAATTAATAAAAATGACTACCAAAGCCATTGGGTCGGATTTTGCTCTCAGCAACAAATGAAAGGCGCTAGCTGTTCATTAAACTTGCTCATAGACTTTCTATGGGATTTTGCACTGGAACTTACTGTAAATTAGAATATCAAAAAGTGCAGCAACCTCTACAGGGCATCTCAGATCATTAATGAGCAGCACAGAGTTTGAACCAGGAAGTATCAATTAGAATAGGGAATTCAATGTCAAATCAGGTGCAGAAAGAAAAATAAAGAAAGAGGAAGAAAGATTGGATTAAGAGGGAGAGAAAGAAAAGGTAAATACATTTTTTAATTTTTTTAAATCTCTAACAATAATTACAATTTGAAGGAATGAAACTCCTCACTTTTAAAAGACAATTTTCAATGCCAGAGAGGTTTTTTGGCAGTAATTAAGTTTTGCCACACCGGTAAATGAATACTTACATGGGAATCCACAAGACCTAACTTTTTATGGCGAGTTTAATTCGTATGTATGAGATAAGTACTGCAAATTTACACCATTAAATATATTTGAATGGAGTGCCAGATGGCAAGATCCCGCTTTCTGTAAGTTTGTGGAGGAGCAGGGCATCTTGGGCAGCAACTTCTCTTCCCCTCCTCATCGTGACCTCACTCCCCCTCCCCATCGCAACCACTCACCCCCGCCATCCCCATCATGACCTCTCTCCCCCTCCCCATCGTGACCTCTTTCCCCCTCCCCATCGTGACCTCTTTCCCCCTCCCCATCGTGACCTCTCTCCCCCTCCCCATCATGACCACTCACACACCCCTTCCCCATCGTGACCTCTCCCTCTCCCCATCACAACCACTCACCCCCCCATCCCCATCGTGACCTCTCTCCCCATCCCCAACGTGACCGCTATCCCCCTCCCCATCGTGACCTCTTTCCCCCTCCCCATCGTGACCTCTCTCCTCCTTCCCATCGTGACCACTCACACCCTCCTTCCCCATCGTGACCTCTCCCTCTCCCCATCACAACCACTCACTCCCCCATCCCCATCGTGACCTCCCACGTACCTCCCCATCACAACCACTCACTCCCCCATCCCCATCGTGACCTCCCACGTCCCTCCCCATCACAACCACTCACTCCCCCATCCCCATCGTGACCTCCCACGTCCCTCCCCATCGCAACCATTCATTCCTCCATCCCCATCATGACCTCTCTGCCCCTCCCCATCATGACCTTTCTCACCTTCCCATTGCAACCACTCATCCCCCATCCCCATCGTGACCTCTCTCCCCCTTCCCATCATGACCTCTCCCCCTCCCCATCGCGACTTCCCCCCCCTCCGCTTTGTGACCTCTCCCCTCACATCACGAATTCTCTCCCCGTCCCCGTCGCGACCTCTCCCGCTACCCATTGCGACCTTTTGCCCTGTACATCGCGACCTCTCCCCAGTCCACATTGTGACATCTCCCCCTCCCCATCTTGATCTCTCCCCCTCCCCATCATGACCTCTCCCCCTCCCCCACGACTTCTCCCCCCTGCACATCGCAACCTCTCTCCCCTCCCCATCGTGACCTCTCCCCTCTACATCACAAATTCTCTCCCTCTCCCCGTCGCGACCTCTCCCCCTTCCCATTGCAACCTTTTGCCCTGTACATGCGACCTCTCTCCCCACTCCCCATCGTGACCTCTCCCTGCTCCGCACCGCGACTTTTCCCCTCTCCCTGTCTGCTCCCCATAACCCTTTACTCCCTTATCGCTCAAAAATCTGTCTATCTCCGCCTTAAATATATTCAATGACCCAGCCTCCACAGATTTACAACACTCTGAGAGAAGAAATTTATCCTCATCTCAGTTTTAAATAGGCGGCCCCTTATTCTAAGAAGTCCTCTAGTTTTAGTTTCTCCAATGAATAGAAATATCCTCTCTGCATCCATCTTGTCGAGCCCCATCATTATCTTACAAGTTTCAATAAGATCACCTCTCATTCTTCTGAACTCCAATATGTATAGGCCCAACTTACTCAACCTATCCTCATAAGTCAACCCCCTCATCTCCGGAATCAATCTAGTGAACCTTCTCTGAACATCCTCCAATGCAAGTATATCCTTCCTTAAATACAGAGACCAAAACTAAACGCAGTACTCCAGGTGTGGCCTCATCAATACCCTGTTCAGTTGTAGCAGGACTTCTCTGCTTTTATACTCTATCCCCCTTGCAATAAAGGCCAACATTCCATTTGCCTTCCTGATTACTTACTGTACCTGCATACTAACTTTTTGTGCTTTATGCACAAGGACCCCCACGAATAACCTTCCGGAAATAATAGGGGACAGAGGATCTAGCGAGAAGGAGGAACTGAAGGAAATCCTTAATGGTCAGGAAATTGTGTTTGGGAAATTGATGGGATTGAAGGCCGATAAATCCCCAGGGCCTGATAGTCTGCATCCCAGAGTATTAAGGAAGTGACCCGAGAAATAGTGGATGCATTGGTAATCATTTTCCATCAATCTGTCAACTCTGGATCAGTTTCTATGGACTGGAGGGTAGCTAATGCAACACCACTTTTTAAAAAAGGAGGGAGAGAGAAAACGGGGAATTATAGACCAGTTAGCCTGACATTAGGGAAAACGTTGGAATCAATTATTAAAGATGAAATAGCAGCACATTTGGAAAGCAGTGACAGGATCAGTCCAAGTCAGCATGGATTTATGAAAGGGAAATCATGCTTGATAAATATTCTAGAATGTTTTGAGGATGTAACTAGTAGAGTGGCCAAGGGAGAACCAGTGGATGTGGTGTATTTGGACTTTCAAAAAGCTTTTGACAAGGTCCCACACAAGAGATTGTTGTGCAAAATTAAAGCACATGGTAATGGGGGTAATGTATTGACGTGGATAGAGAACTGGTTGGCAGACAGGAAGCAGAGAGTCAGGATAAACAAGTCCTTTTCAGAATTGCAGGCAGTGACTAGAGGGGTGCCGCAGGGCTCAGTGCTGGGACCCCAGCTATTTACAATATACATCAATGATTTAGATGAAGCAATTGAGTGTAATATCTCCAAGTTTGCAGATGACACTAAGCTGGGTGGCGGTGTGAGCTGTGAGGAGGATGCTAAGAGGCTGCAGGGTGATTTGCACAGGTTAGGTGAGTGGGCAAATGCATGGCAGATGCAGTATAATGTGGATAAATGTGAGGCTATCCACTTTGGTGGCAAAAAGGTGAAGGCAGAATATTATCTGTGTCATGTATGTAACCTCTATGTAACACCTCTGCAATACTGTATATACTTAAGCAATGCACACCTTGACCACAGGGGTTGAATTTGTGGGAGAATTCCTTACCTGGTCATCCAGGTATATAAAGGGAGGTCCCACGCAGGGTCATCACTTCTTGGTCCTGTGAATAAAGGTTCAGGTCATAGAGTGACCTTGTCCATAGAATGTGCCTTGTGTGGGTTTTGTGTCATTGAGTAAGGACTTTACATTGGCGATGAGAAACGAGAATCAACGACCCACGAGAATGGCCAATGGTAGCACAGAGGAACGGTACTGTGTTGGTGAGGACTGGGACGATTTCATTGAGAGGCTCCAGCAAAGCTTTGTCACGAAAGAATGGCTGGGAGATGCAGCAGCCGACAAGCGAAGGGCACATCTGCTGACCAGCTGCGGACCTAAGACTTACGCACTCATGAAGGGCCTGCTGGCACCCGAAAAGCCGGCGGACAAAACCTTTGAAGAGCTTAGTAAACTAATCGGTGAGCACCTCAAACCGGCGAGCAGCGTACACATGGCCCGACACAGATTCTCTACCCACCGACGTCGTGAAGGACAGAGCATACCGGACTTCGTTGCGGACCTCCGGCGTTTGGCCAGCCTCTGTAAGTTCACAGACGCTTGCAGGGGGGAGATGTTAAGGGATTTCTTTATTGAGGGCATCGGTCATGCGGGAATTTTCCGAAAGTTAATTGAGACCAATGACTTGACTTTGGAAGCGGCGGCGTTGATGGCTCAGACTTTCACAGCGGGGGAGGAGGAAACCAAAATAATATACGCACGCAATTCTACCTCCAACGCGGCGGGGTATCAGGGAGTCAATATCATAAACGCGACTCAGAGCCCCGCAAGCAGGCAAGGGCAGTTCGACACACCCCAGGCAGCAATAGACCCCAGAGCAGGTTTTCAACAGAGACAATGACAGGCTGAACGGACATTTACGCCATCACAGTGGACAATGCAGTCCGGGATGGGGCCATTGACACCCACTAACAGGGTACTCAAGGGAAGTCAAAGGGACAATCAGCGAGGAATGCCGGGTCATAGCTCCTTTGTTCACAACAATGGGAATCTCAGCTCATGCTGGAGGTGTGGGGGCAAACACTCTGCCAGGACTTGCAGGTTTCAACAATTCATCTGCAGAAATTGCAACCTCAGTGGCCACTTAGCTCGAATGTGCAGGAAACCTGTAACCAGGCTAATTTATGAGGCGGATGGACCAGAAGAGGGGTCTGTGATGCAGGATGACTTTTGGGGCAAATCAATGGACACTGAAGTTCAGCGGGTTCATGTGGCAAACATTTACAGCTCATATACCAAAACGCCACTAATGATGATGAAGATTTTATTAAACGGCATCCCTGTACACATGGAGCTGGACATGGTGGCCAGCCAGTCACTCATGAGCGTTCAACAATTCGAAAAGCTATGGCCACACAAAGCCAGTAGACCCAAACTAGAAGACATTGATACACAACTACGGACGTATACCAAAGAAATCATTCCAGTACGAGGTAGTGTAATATTGGCGGTCACACACAATGGATCAGTGAACCGGCTGCTGCTCTGAATTGTCCCGGGCAATGGTCCTGCACAGTTGGGAAGGAGCTGGTTAGCTGAGATGAACTGGAAATGGGGGGATGTGCACGCAATGTCATCTGTGGAGCGAAGTTCGTGCTCACAGGTCCAACAACAATTTGAGTCACTATTCCAACCTGGCGGCGAGACGGTCAAAGGTACCAAAGTAGTAATACGCATCACCCTGGATGCCAGACCAGTGCACCACAAAACCAGAGCGGTGCTTATGTGATGCGGGAGAAAATTGAGAGCGAATTGGACCGTTTGCTAAGAGAGAGCATCATCTCGCCCGTTGAATTCAGCGACTGGGCGAGCCCCATCGTTCCCGTCCTAAAAGCGGATGGTTCTGTCAGGATCTGTGGCGACTACAAGGGCACTATCAATCGGGTGTCCCTACAAGACCAATATCCGCTCCCGAGAGCGGAGGATCTTTTCGCCACGCTGGCAGGTGGCAAGCTGTTTACCAAGTTGGATCTCACTTCAGCCTACATGACCCTACAACTGGCCGACGAATCTAAACAACTGACCACCATCACTACGCACAAGGGACTGTTCGTTTACAAC
Organism: Pristiophorus japonicus; assembly: GCF_044704955.1. Classification (NCBI taxonomy): domain Eukaryota; kingdom Metazoa; phylum Chordata; class Chondrichthyes; family Pristiophoridae; genus Pristiophorus; species Pristiophorus japonicus. Next base: position 72,898,671 of record NC_091981.1, read on the forward strand.
AGGTGCCCGTTTGGCATTCGATTTTTCAAAGAAACATGTAAAGCCTGCTTAAATCCATTCCTGGAACGATCGTATTCCAGGACGACATCCTCATCATGGGTCGTGACTCCGAGGAACATCTCCACAATCTGGAGGAGGTGCTACGCCAACTGGACCGGGTAGGCCTGCAACTCAAGAAGTCTAAATGTGTGTTTTTGGCTCCTGAGGTTGAGTTCCTGGGCAGGAGGGTTGCTGCAGATGGACGTCGGCCCACTGAATCCAAAACAGAGGCGATTCGACGAGCGCCCAGGCCCGGCAACACATCGGAGTTACTTCATTTCTGGGACTCTTAAACTATTTCGAGAACATTCTGCCAAACTAAAGCACGTTGTTGGAGCTGCTTCACGTGCTCCTGCATAAGGGTTGTGATTGGTTTTGGGGAGACTGTCAGGAACGGGCTTTCAATCAGACGCGGAACCTACTTTGTTCAAATAAGTTATTGACCCTGTACGACCCCTGTAAGAAATTGGTTCTGATATGTGATGCATCGTCCTATGGGGTTGAGTGCGTGTTGCAGCAGAGTAATGCTGAGAGCCAACTACAACCTGTAGCTTATGCTTCCAGGTCGCTCTCTCAAGCAGAACAGGGATATGGGATGGTTGAGAAGGAGGCACTCGCGTGTGTCTATGGTGTAAAAAAAATGCATTAGTACCTTTTTGGCAGGAGGTTCGAATTATAAACGGACCACAAGCCGTTAACATCCCTGTTGTCAGACAGCAAGGCTGTCAATGCCAACGCGTCAGCCCACATACAGCGATGGGCTCTCACGTTGACTGCTTATGACAACTCCATCCGGCACCGGCCTGGCACCGAAAATTGCGCTGACGTGCTCAGCAGGCTTCCTCTGGCCACCACCGAGGGGGCAGCGGAACAAAGCGCTGAGATGGTCATGGCCGTTGATGCCTTTGACAGCGCAGGCTCCCCCATCACAGCCCGCCAGATCAAAATCTGGACAAACAGAGATCCCCTCCTATCTCTGATTAAGAAATGTGTCCTGACGGGGGATTGGGCGCCCGCACACGGAGCATGCCCTGAGGAGGTCAGACCGTTTCACAGGCGGCTGGATGAGCTCTCCATTCAAGCTGACTGCCTAATATGGGGCAGCCGTGTAGTCATGCCCCAGAGGGGCAGGGAGGCATTCATCAGGAAACTCCACAGTGAGCATCCAGGCATCGTTCTGATGAAGGCCATTCCCGGTCACATGTTTGGTGGCCGGGAATTAATTCAGACCTGGAACACTGTGTTCGCAGGTGCATGACGTGTGCCCAGCTGGGTAATGCCCCCAGGGAGGCCCCACTGAGCTCGTGGCCCTGGCCCACCAAGCCATGGTCATGTATTCATGTAGACTACGCGGGCCCGTTCATGGGAAAAATGTTTCTCATTGTGGTAGATGCGTACTTGAAATGGATCAAGTGCATCATTTTGAATTCGTGCACGACATCGACGTGCGATCTTTGCGACCCACGGCTTGCCGGACATCCTTGTTAGCGATAATGGCCCATGTTTCACGAGCTACGAATTCCGGGAGTTCATGTCGGGCAATGGCCAGGCAGAACGTGCGGTCCAAATCATTAAACAAGGCATGCTCAGGATTCAAGGACCCTCCCTTCAATGCCGCTTATCGCGCCTCCTGCTGGCCGATAGGTCCCGACCGCAATCGCTCACGGGGGTCCCGCCCACTTTGCTACTTATGAAACGAACACTCAAAACTCAGTTGTCCCTCATTCACCCAGTCCTGACCGACATATTTGAGGGCAAGCGCCAGTCCCAAAACGAGTAACATGACCGAAACTCAAGGGGGAGATGTATAGAAATAAATGACCCCGTATTTGTCCTCAATCATGCCGTGGGACCCAAATGGCTTGAGGGTACGGTAATAGACAAAGAGAGGAACAGGGTCAGCGTGGTCAAACTTAACAATGGGCAGATATGTCGTAAGCATCTGGACCAAGTAAAAAAAAGGTTCAGCATAGACACTGAGGAACCTGAGGAAGATCATGAGATGGTGCTCACACCACCGCCAGTGAACGAGCAACAAGAACATTCAGCAGAATGCACAGTCCCGGCGGTCAGCCCGGACAGGCCGGAATCACCACAGGTGACAGACACTCACGCCAAGGCTCAACAACCAGAGCCCCAACTGCGGTGCTCCACGAGGGAGCGTAGACCACCTGAAAGACTTAACCTATGATCCCAATAAGACTTTGTGGGGGAGGTGATGTCATGTATGTAACCTCTATGTAACACCACTGCAATACTGTATATACTTAAGCAATGCACACCTTGACCACAGGGGGTGAACTTGTGGGAGACACTCCTTACCTAGTCATCCAGGTATATAAAGGGAGGTCCCACGCAGGGTCATCACTTCTTGGTCCTATGAATAAAGGTTCAGGTCATAGAGTGACCTTGTCTATAGAATGTGCCTCGTGTGGGTTTTGTGCCATTGAGTAAGGACTTTACAATCTGAATGTTGGCAGATTAGGAAAAGGCGAAGTGCAACGAGACCTGGGTGTCATGGTACATCAGTCATTGAAAGTTGGCATGCAGGTACAGCAGGCGGTGAAGAAGGCAAATGGCATGCTGGCCTTCATAGCTAGGTGATTTGAGTTTAGGAGCAGGGAGGTCTTACTGCAGTTGTACAGGGCCTTGGTGAGGCCTCACCTGGAATATTGTGTTCAGTTTTGGTCTCCTAATCTGAGGAAGGACGTTATTGCTATTGAGAGAGTGCAGCAAAGGTTCACCAGACTAATTCCCGGGATGGCAGGACTGACATATGAGGAGAGACTGGATCGACTGGGCCTGTATTCACTGGAGTTTAGAAGAATGAGAGGGGATCTCATAGAAACATATAAAATTCTGACAGGACTAGACAGGTTAGATGCAGGAAGAATGTTCCCGATGTTAGGGTAGTCCAGAACCAGGGGTCACAGTCTAAGGATAAGGGATAAGCCATTTAGGACCGAGATGAGGAGAAACGTCTTCACTCAGAGAGTTGTGAAACTGTGGATTTCTCTACTGCAGAGAGTTGTTGATGCCAGTTCGTTAGATGTATTCAAGAGAGAGCTAGATATGGCCCTCATGGCTGAAGGGATCAAGGGGCATGGAGAGAAAGCAGGAAAGAGGTACTGAGGTGAATGATCAGCCATGATCTTATTGAATGGTGATGCAGCCTCGAAGGGCCAAAATGTCTACTCCTGCACCTATTTTCTACGTTTCTATGTCTCTCTGTACTGCAGCATTTTGCAATCTTTCTCCATTTAAATTATAATTTGCTTTTCTATTATTTCTGCGAAAGTGGATAACCTCACATCTTCCCACATTATACTCCATCTGCCAAATTTTTGCCCACTCACTTTGCAGATTTTTTTGTGTCCTCCTCACAATTTGCTTTCTCACCCATCTTGGTGACTGACAGCGAGAGACACTCCGCCCACCCCCACTTTCTCCCCTCTTATGACGGACACGCTGCTCCCACCTCCAGTTCCACCACCATTTTGACGGACACTCTGCTCCCGTCCCCACTTCCACCCTCATTATGACCGACTTCTGCCCCGCTCGAATAAAAAAGACAACGAGCTGAATTTTGTGCAAGAGGCGACCGCATCCACCGCGGAGGTGAAAACGCAGAAAAATGGATGGTGCGACTCGTTTCTGGCAGGGGTGAATTTCGGCATAAATGCACAAAGAGTGGTAAATAGGTTGGTGAGGTGCAGCTATAAGTCATCACATAGTACTATGATAAAGTGGCAATAACAGAGAACTGGCTCATTGAAGCGGAGGATTGGGAACTTAATATTCCTGGCTACATGGTATTCAGGAAAGATATGGAAGGAAAGACAGAAGGGGATTCTGGCTGTATTGATCAAAGAAACTTTTACAGCACTGGGGAGGGATGATGTAGTTGAGGGTTCAAAGACAGAATATATTTGATTATAATTAAGGAATAATAGAGGAGCTATTATGATATTGGGTTTATACCAAAAATGGGAGAGAAATAAAGGAGAAAATTTGCAGCAAACTACAGAACGATGCAAGAACTAGAGAGTAGTGATAATGGGGGACTTCAATTATCCTAATATAGACTGAGATAGTTAAAGTATAAAGGGCAAAGAGGGGGCAGAATTCTGGAAATGTGTACAAGAGAACTTTCTTGATCAGTGTGTTTCCAGCCCAACAAGGAAGGAAGCAGTGCTGGATCTAGTTTTTTGGAATGAAGTGGGGCAAGTGGAGCATGTTTCAGTGGGAGAGCATTTGGGGAACAGTGATCATAATATCATCAGGTTTAAAAAAGTTACGGAAAAGTTATGGACAAGGAACAATCAAGTGTAAAAATACTTAACTAGAGGAAGGCTAACTTCAATGAGTTAAAAAGGGAAAACGGCCCAGGTGGATTAGAATCAAAAATTGGTGGTAAAACAGTAATTGAACAATGGGAGGCCTTCAAAGAGGAGAGGGTTCAGGTACAGAATAGACATTTTTTTTTGAGGGAGAAAAGAAGGTTATCCATAGCTGGAGCTCTCTGGATGAATAACAATATAGAGGTTAAAATGAGACAGAAAAAGAAGGCTTATAACAAGGACAAGTTTGTTAGAGAACAAAGCTAAATATAGAAACATAGAAAAACATAGAAACATAGAAAATAGGTGCAGGAGTAGGCCATTCGGCCCTTCTAGCCTGCACCGCCATTCAATGAGTTCATGGCTGAACATTCAACTTCAGTACCCCATAGAAAGTGCAGAAGAGATCAGAAAAAGAGAATAAGAGGTACAAAGAGATTATGAGAATAGATTAGAATCTAACATAAAAGGAAACACAAAAGTCTGTGTTAAATACATAAATAGTAGAAGGGTAGTCAAAAGAAGGGTGGGGATGATTAAGAACCAAAATGAAAATAAACACTGGTTAGGTCTCAGCAGGAGAATTGTGTTCAATTTTGGGCAACAAACTTTAGAAAGGATGTCAAGGCCTTAGAGAGAGTGCAGAGGAGATTTACTAGAATGGTGCCTTCAGTTATGTGAAGAGAATGGAGAATCCCAACCACCTTCAGTTGCTTCATCAATGTGGTTCACTCCATCATAAGGTCAGGTGGGGATGTTCGCTGATGACTGCACAGTGTTCAGTGCCATTCGCAACTCCTCAGATAATGAAGCAGTCCGTGCCCGCATGTAGCAAGACATTCAGGCTTGGGCTGGTAAGTAGCAAGTAACATTTGCACCACACAAGTGCCAGGCAATGACTATCTCCAACAAGCGAGAGTCTAACCACCACCCTTTGACATTCAACAGCATTACCTTTGCCGAATTCTCCACCATCAAAATCCTGGGGGTCACCATTGACCATAAACGTAACTGAACCCGCCACATTAATAGGGTTGCACCAAGAGCAGATCAGAGGCTGGATATTCCGTGGCGAGTGTCTCACCTCCTGACTCCCAAAAGCCTTTCCCCCATCTACAAGGCACAATTCAGAAGTGTGATGGAATGCCCTCCACTTGCCTGGATGAGTGCAGCTCCAACAACACTTAAAAAGCTCAACACCATCCAGGACCAAGCAGCCCACTTGATTGGCATCCCCTCCAACACCTTAAACATTCACTCCTTCCACCACCAGCATACTGTGGCTACATTTTCAACCATCTTAAGTTGCTTCATCAATGTGGTTCACTCCATCAGAAGTGGGGATGTTCGCTGATGACTGCACAGCGTTCAGTGCCATTCGAAACTCCTCAGATAAGGAAGCAGTCCATGCCCACATGTAGCAAGATCTGTGACAGAGACTGTAGGTCCCGCATTTGACTCTTCAGCCACCTGAGAACTCACTTTTAGAATGGAAGGAAGTCATCCTCGACTCCGAGGGACTGCGTATGATGATGATGACAGTGGCTGCGGTGTGTACCTTATACAAGATGCACAGCAGCGACTCACCACCGCTTCTTTGGCAGCATCTCCCAAATCCGCGACCTCTACCATCTAGAAGGAGGGCAGCAGGCAATTGGGATCACCACCACCTCCACGTTCCCCTCCAAGTCACACACCATCGTGACTTGGAAGTATATCGCTGCTCCTTCATCGTCGCTGGGTCAAAATCCTGGAACTCCCTCCCTATCAGCACTGTGGGAATACCTTTACCACACGGACTGCAGCAGTTCAAGAAGGCAGCTCACCACCATCTTCTCAAGGGCAATTAAGGATGGGTAATAAATGCTGGCCTTGCCAACAAACACCCACATCCTATGAACGAATTTAATAAAAGCTGGGGTTGTTCTCCTTAGAACAGAGAAGATTAAGAGGAGATTTTGATAGAGGAGTTCAAAATCATGAACGGTTTTGGAAAAGTACTTATGGAGACACTATTACCACTGGCAGGAGGGTCCGTAACAGATGAACCAAATTTATGGTAATTGACAGAAGAATCAGAGGTGACATGAGGAGAAATAATTGTTTGCAGCAAGTTTTTATGATCTGGAATACACTGCCTGAAAGGATGGTGGAAGCAGATTCAATAACAAAGAGAATTGGATTAATACCTGAAGGGAAAAAAAAAATACACAGCTATGGGGAAAGAAAGGGGGAGTGGGTCTAGTTGAGTAATTCTACCAAAGAACCAGCACTGGCATGATGGGCCAAATGGCCTTCTTCTGTTTGTATCATTCTATGATTCTATAAAGATGTTAAACAATGGATTTTTATTACTAAAAATTGAGAATATAAATCTTTTCCCATAGTGTGCAAGTACAAGTTTATTCAAATCAACTGCTAATTTTATTTAAACTGTGTAAGCAATAGAAGGTGAAATTCAATCAAAGCTACACATCAGCAGATCTTTTCCCTTAGGTTGATGTAATCGATAACCATGCAAATCTAACCCACATCTCACTGCAATAATTCATGTTGTGGATAAGATTACTGAGATTCTTTCCATTACACAATCATTGCCACATTATCTGCAGCTGATTTTGAACAAAAGTCTTCAGCTTACTCCCTGCCATCTGAATGCATGGGAAACTAAAGTGTATCAAGATTATTTCAGTCACTAAAAATAGGCTGAACTGCACTTTAATTGTTATCATCAGCTGGAAGTCCAGTCTTACAATATCCAGCTGACTTCTGAGCTCCTATTCAAATAGAGCAGAAGCAGGTCATGAATTTGTATATAAGCATTCAAAAAAGAATATAAACATATGTGTGGAAAAGGCAGATAAATAAGGTTAGTGTAGCTAACAACAACAGCTTGCATTTATATAGCACCTTTAACATATTAAAACATCCAGTTCACAGGAATGTTATCAAACAAAATTTGACACCAAGCCACATAAGGAGATATTAGGGCAGATAACCAAAAGCTTGGTGAAAGGTAGATTTTAAGGGCCATCTTAAAGGAGAAAAGATAGGTAAAGTCGCAGAGAGGAATATGGAGGGAATTCCAGAGTTTAGGGCCTCGACAGCTGAAGGCACTGGTGTCAGTGGTGGAACGATTAAAATCAGGGATGTGCAAGAGGCCAGAATTGGAGGACCACAGAGATCTCAGGGGGTTGGAGGGCTAGAAGAGGTTATAGAGATAGGTTAAGCCATGGAGGGATTTGAAAGCAGGGATGAGAATTTTAAAATAGAGGCATCACCAGACTGGGAGCTGATGTGGGTCAGTGCGGACGGGGTGATGGGTGAATGGGACTTGGTGCGAGTTAGGATACAGGCAGCAGAGTTTTGGATGAGCTTAAATTTATGGAGGGTGAAAATCGGAGGCCAGCCAGGCGTGCATTGGAATAGTCAAGTCTATAGGTAATAAAGGCATGGATGAGAGTTTCAGAAGCCGATGAGCTAAGGCAGGGGTTGTGTCAGGTGATGTTACAGAGGTGAAAGTAGGCAGTCTTAGTGATGGCGTGGATATATGGTTGGAAGCTCACCTCAGGGTCAAATACGACACCAAGGTTGCAAACAGTCTGGTTTAGCTTCAGACAGTTGCAAGGGAGCGGGATGGAATCGGTGGCTAAGGAACAGAGCTTCGGTCTTCCCAATGTTTAGTCGGAAGAAATCCCTGCTCGTTCAGTACTGGATGTCACCCAAACAGTTTGACAATTTAGAGACAGTGGAGGGGTCAAGAGAGGTGGTGCTGAGGTAGAGTTGGGTGCTGTCAGTGTACATGTGAAAGCTGATGTCGTGTTTTAGGATGATGTTGCCGAGGGGCAGCATGGAAATGAGAAATGGAGGGGGCCAAGGATAACTCCAGTTATAGAACTCATTTGCTGAATGGTCTCCTTGTGTTCTGAAGTTCTATGATTATGAAGAGTTTAAAAACAAATGGCCAACATGACATCACTTGTCTAGTAAAAATGTTCACAGATTAAAATCATCTGTTTTATAGACTAATAGTGTTAACCTTTAGCTATAAAACAGCTCTGCTCATTATTAATTAGTTCATTATAAATATGCTCAACAAAAATTGAGCATTTGGTTCTCAATGTTTCTTTGCTGTTAAATGATTTATAGCGATTGTTTATCTTTTGAAGAGACTGTAATACAGCAAATTTTCAATGTCTGTGTGCCTTACTATCTATAAAATTCTAATTGCCCAGGGGACTCCATTAACCTTTTCACATGAAATATTTTCTGATAAGATTTGCTGCAAAACATAAAGGGCTAGAATTTCGGGTTTTAACGATTTCGCCCGTTTTTGAGTATTAATCGCGGCGAAAAATTTATTTTAGTGCTGCGATACCGTTACCGCCAGAGCTATTAAAATTCGTCAAATGGTGAAGAGCCATAGCAATAAATCCGGCATTGCACAACTGAATTTGTGTGCCGGAGCCGAAATTTGTGACCGAAAAAAAATCGGACCTTCTACGCATTCGTGAATTTTTTTTTTGCCATTTTCCTGCCATTTTTTTCTTCTTCCCGCGTTTATAGTCAGCTGTCAGGGAGCTCCCGCACATGCGCAGTACACCCAGGGCTGAATCAGCCATTTTTATATTGCATTCACGATGGAAGGAGATGGGGGCAGGCACCGAGCCGGAAAGTTTAGTAATGAGGCCAACGAGGCCCTTGACACTGCTGTGGAAAGGAGATGGGCGGAATTAAACAGCAGGGTTGCAAGTAAACCCCTCCCAGTGGTTTTTAGTCACATTTGGACCACCATCGCTGAGGAGGTGTCTTGTATCAACAACATTCAAAGTGCCCTGTTATTTCTTGAATAAAGAGTCAGACTAGATACTGCAAGCTCAAAGTAAGGAGTGACCATAGTCCTTTATTACAGATTTCAGAGTGCCTCTCCAACCTGTGAGGCCTCCTTATATTGTGGGATCCCTTGGGACTCCAGGGGATAAGCACTCTCGTGGTTAGACATGGTATTTACAGGTTTACATACATAACAACACTCCCCCCAAAGTCAATAGTGTAACTATTTACAACGTGAGTCAATCTGGGGTCTTCCTTTCCCTGGTTGATCGTCTCGGTGCAAATGCTGGTTTTGGTGAGTCGTTTGTTGGGCCCTCGCTGGGCTGCTGCGCAGCTGGCCTTGCTGGGCTGCTGGGGGTGATTGGTTCTGCTTCGTGGTCACCCGCTGGGTTGGAGGGTCGAAAAAGGCGGAGTCTATTGTGGGTTGTTCTGGATAGTCCGTAAATCTGAGTTTGGTTTGGTTCAAGTGTTTCCTGCAGGTGAGTCCATTTGAGAGTTTGACCACAAACACCCTACTCCCTTCTTTGGCCACAACAGTGCCAGGAAGCCACTTGGGACCTTGTCCATAGTTCAACACAAATACAGGATCATTTATCTCAATTTTGCGTGACACATTTGCGCGATCATGATATGTATTCTGTTGAAGCCGCCTGCTCTCTACCGGTTCGTGTTGATCAGGGTTGACTAAAGAGAGCCTTGTCTTAATGCCCTTTTCATGAGCAGTTCAGCAGGAGGGACCCCAGTGAGCGAGTGGAGTCTTGTGCGGTACCTGAGCATGACTCGGGAAAAGCGGGTCTGCAGTGAGCCTTCAGTTACCCTTTTCAAGCTCTGCTTGATTGTCTGAACTGCTCGTTCTGCCTGACCGTTGGACGCTGGTTTAAACGGGGCAGATGTGAAATGTTTGATCCCATTGCGGGTCATGAACTCCTTGCACTCGGCACTGGTAAAGCACGGCCCATTGTCACTTACAAGGACATCAGGCAGGCCGTGCATGGCAAACATGGCCCGTAGGCTTTCAATGGTGGCAGCGGACGTGCTCGCCAACATTATCACACATTCAATCCATTTGGAGTATGCATTTACAACCACTAAGAAAATTTTTCCCAAGAATGTGCCTGCACCACGGTTTGGAGGGCCAGGACCATAAACATGTGGCGACTCCCTGGGTGCATTGCTTAACTGTGAACAAGTATTACATTTGTGCACGCAGGACTCTAAGTCTGCATTGATACCGGGCCACCACAGGTGGGATCTGGCTATCACTTTCATCATTACGATGTCTGGGTGGGTACTGTGGAGATCACTAATGAAAGTGTCCCTGCCCTTTTTTGGCACCACTACCCGATTACCCCATTGGAGGCAGTCTGCCTGTATAGACATTTCATCTTTGTGCCGCTGATACGGCTTTATTTCTTCCTGCATCTCTAATGGGACACTGCACCAGCTCCCATGGAGCACACAGTTTTTTACTAAGGATAGTAGGGGGTCCTGGCTCATCCAGGTTCTAATCTGTCAGGCGGCAACAGGTGATTGCTCACTTTCGAATGCTTCCATTACCATAACTAAATCTGCAGGCTGTGCCATCTCTACTCCTGTGGTGGGCAATGGCAGCCTGCTGAAAGCATTGACACAGTTTTCTGTGCCTGGCCTGTGGCGGATGGCGTATTTGTATGCAGACAATGTGAGCATCCATCTCTGGATGCGGGCCGATGCATTCATATTTATCCACTTGCTTTCAGAAAAGAGGGATATCAATGGCTTATGGTAGGTTTCCAATTAAAATTTGAGCCCGAATAGATATTGATGCATTTTCTTTACCCCGTAAACACACGCTAAAGCTTCTTTTTCGATCATACTGTAGGCCCTCTCGACCTTGGACAGACTTCTGGATGCATAAGCACCCGGTTGCAATTTCCCAAATTCATTAGCTTGTTGCAATACACACCCGACACCGTACAACAGCGCATCACATGCTAGTACCAAATGCTTACATGGATTGTACAACACAAGCAATTTGTTTGAAAATAACAGCTTTCTCAAAGACATTTTTTTGGCTTTTACCCCATACCCATTCATTTCCTTTACACAGTAAAGAGTGCTAGGAACCAGTAAGAAGTTACCAAAATAGTTCAGGAGTCCTAGAAAGGACCGCAGCTCCATCATGTTCTGTGGTCTCGGTCCGTTCATGATTGCCTCCGTCTTTGAATCGGTGGGTCTGATGCCGTCCGCCGCGATTCTTCTCCCCAGGAACTTCACTTCAGGCGCCAGGAAAACGCACTTCGAGCGTTTTAGCCTGAGCCCCACACCATTAAGCCGACTAAGAACCTCCTCCAGGTTCTGCAGGTGCTCGATCGTGTCTCGACCTGTAACCAAGATGTCGTCCTGGAAGAACATGGTGCACGGGACCGACTTCAGCAAGCTTTCCATGTTCCTCTGGAATATCGCCGTGGCTGATCGAATCCCAAACAGGCATCTGTTGTAAATGAAGAGACCTTTGTGCGTGTTGATGCAGGTGAGGCCCTTCGATGATTCCTCCAGCTCCTGCGTCATGTAGGCCGAGATCAAATCCAGCTTCGTGAACATTTTCCCTCCCACCAGCGTCGCAAATAGGTCGTCTGTCTGGGCACATGAGGTGTCGTTGAGGGACGAAAGCGCTCAGACGTCGTCCCAGTTCCAGCGTATCTTTCCCAGCCAGCTCCGCCGAACAGCGTCGTAGGAAACCTTTACGGTCACACTGCCAATTATGGGAATCAGTTCCTTTATATATGTTCTCAGTTTAGTACGAATGGGACTCAGGACTGGCCTTGAAGCCTTGCTGTACCACAACTTATCGAAAGTCTTTTTGTTCGTTATGGATTGGTTTGCGCCCGTGTCCAGCTCCATGGACACTAGGAGCCAATTTAATTCAACATTCAGCATTATCGGGGGACACTTTGTGGTAAATGTGTGCACCCCATATACCTCTACTCCTCGGTCTGAGGCTCTGATTCGTCATAATCCACCATGGATCTGTCCTCCTCTGCAAATGGTGGTTTGCAGGATTAGCAGGATTTGTAGCTCGCCTGCACATACGTTGGAAGTGTCCCATTGTTCCACAGCCCTTGCAAACGTATCCTTTGAAGTGGCATAAATGGAAACGATGTTCACCCCCGCAGCGCCAACAAGGTGTTAATGGCATTGTTGCGGTGGGATTTATCATTTGTATCTCGTCGCCAGTTGTTATGTCTTGAATAAAGAGTCAGACGAGATACTGCAAGCTCAAAGTAAGGTGTGACTGTAATCCTTTATTACAGATCTCAGAGTGCCTCTCCAGCCTGTGAGGCCTCCTTATGTACAGGTGCTCCCAAGGGATTGTGGGATCCCTTGGGATTCCAGGGGTTAAGCCCTCTGGTGGTTAGACATAGTATTTACAGGTTTACATACATAACAGTACCCATACCCAGTGCCACAAGAGGTTCAGTGACCATTGCAGGCTCCTTAGAGTAAGTAATATTTTTATTGATGCACACCTTCACTACTTAAATTCCATATCTGACACATGTTGGTATAGATAGGCTTAGTGTTGCACCTTATTTGCCATGAATGATCTTTACACATTACTAATATTGCTTTCTGAGAACTTAAAAGATGTTTCTGTACTTTGATGTCTTCCTCATGAACCATGTGCAACTTTCAGGGCCATTAAACAAAGGATTGTTCTAAATGCACACAGTATGGTATAAGTGCATTGATGGCTATCTGTGTGTGCTACAAGAGCAGATGGGCCCTCCAGTAACCATTCCCATTGGCATCTGTTACCACATCCTTAATAATAGATTCTAGCATTTTCCCTATAACTGACATCAGACTAATTGGTCTGTAGTTCCCTGTTTTCCCTTTCCCTCCTTTCTTAAATAGCGGGGTTACATTCTCTACCTTCCAATCGGCGAGAACTGTTCTAGAATCTATAGAATTTTGGAAGATGACAAATCTATAGCTACATTTTTAAAAACCCCAGTATGTAGGCCATCATGTCCAGGAGATTTATTGGATTTCAGTTCCACTAATTTCTCCAGTATTATTTTTTTATTAATACTAATTTCTTTCAGTTCCTCTTTATCGCTAGACCCTTGGCTCTCCATTATTTCCAGGAAGTTTTGTGTTTCTTCTTCCGTGACGACAGATACAAAGTATTTGTTTAATTTCTCTGCCATTTTCTTGTTCTCCATTATAATTTCTCCTGTCTCAGCCTGTAAAGGACCTACATTTACTTTCACTAATCTTTTCTTTTTTTACATACCTATAGTAGCATTTAACATCTGTTTTTATGTCTCTCGCCAGTTTACTCTCATATTCTATTATCCCTTTCATTATCAATTTGTTGGTCCTCCTTTGCTGAATTCTAAAATCCTCTCAATCCTCAGGCTTACTGCTCTTTTTGGCAACATTATAAGCGTCTTCCTTTGATCTAATACTACCTTTAACTTTTCTTGTTAGCCACAGTTGGACCATTTTTCCTGTGGGGTTTTAGTGCCTTCAAGGAATGTATTGTTATAAATTATGTATTAATTCTTTAAATGATAGTCTTTGCTTGTCTACCATAAAAACTTTTAATGTAGTTTCCCAATCTACCTTAGTCAACATGCCCCTCATAGTTTCCTTAGTTTAGATTTAAGACTCTAGTTTCAGATTTAACTAAATACTTTCAAACTCAATATAAAATGTTATCATATTTTGATCATTCTTCCCTAAAGGCCCCTTTACTGCAAGGTTATTAATTAACCCTTTCTCATTGCACAGCACTGGATCTAAAACAGCCTTTTCTTTGGTTGGTTCCTCAACATACAGATCGAGAAAACCATCTTATATACATTCCATGAATTCGTCCCCTACACTATTACTGCACATTTGGTTTGCTCAGTCTATATGTAGTTAAAGTTCCCCATGATTATTGTATTACCTTTGTTACATGCACCTCTAATTTCCTGATTTAATCTGTGCCCTACATTACCACTACTGTTTGGGGGCCTATAAAAAACTCCCACCAATGTTTTCTGCCCCTTGCTGTTTCTTAGCTCCATCCAAACTGATTCTACTTCTTGATTTTTCGAGCTGTGATCCTTTCTCTCAACTGTCTTTATCCCATCCTTTATTATCAGGGCTACGCGTCCTCCTTTTGTATTTTGCCTATCTCTTCTAAAAGTTAAGTATCCTGCACTATTTAGTTCCCAACCTTGGTCACATTGCAACCACATCTCCATAATGGCTATTAGATCAAACCTATTGATGGTCTCTAATCTCTCTTCCAACCTATCACAGACCTTCCCTTTTGTTCTTTCTTCCCCTCCCCCGGTCAGTGCTTGTTGAGAATCTGTTCTTTTCGAACACTCTCCAGTTCTGACGAAGGGGCATCGACCCAAAACGTTAACTCTGCTTCCTCTCCACAAATGCTGCCTGACATGCTGAGATTTCCAGCATTTTCTGTTTTTATTCCAGATTCCAGCATCTACAGTATTTTGCTTTTCTATTAATTTCTATCTGTGTTATTAATTCATCTATTTTGTTGCGAATGTTTCGTGCATTCAGATATAGGGCTGGATTTTTGGGCTTTTGCAAAAACGGTAATTTTACGCCAAAATTACCGTTTTTGCTGCGCTACCGTTTTCAGGGCTAACTTTCAGCATTTATTCATCAGTAAAATCGGCATTGCGTGAGGATTCACGGCGCAAACCGCGAGTTGCGGCAACCTTAATCAGAGGCCGGTAGCGTTGCGAGAAAGGCCTTGGGAGAGGGGAAAAAACGAAACAAAAGAAATTGCCAAAAAAAACATTCAAAAAACATTCAAAAACACTTACCTACTAAATCGCTGCAAAATAATTAAAAAATAAATACTTTAACTTACCTTTTTGCAAGTCTTCATACTTACCGCTGCTGGAAGGGCTGTACTGACAGGTTTGACCCTGTTGGTATTCTGGGCGTGGCATACAGGTCCCAAGAGAGCCGAAAGTACATGAAAGCACCACCGCAAAGAGGTCACCGAGGATCCCGCCAACCGGTTTTCATCGCAGAGGGTCAAATCGCGACGAAAACCCAGTCGCAAAGTTGGCCAAAATCTAACCCATAGTGCCTTTAGCTTTGACTGTTTTCTATTTTTCCCTGATGTCACCTTTGTCAGTGATGCCTTATTATGTTTGTAGAGGCCCCGACCTGCGTGAGAACACCATCAGCAGGTCGGGGCCATAAAAGGAGCAGTGTGGAGGCATCGGGGGCAGCGTGGAGGCCCCGACCTGCGTGAGAACACCAGCGGTAGGTCAGGGCCATAAAAGGAGTGGCGAGCGCCAGCCCGGGAGCAGCTTGTAGGTCCCTGAAAGGAGCAGCGCGAGCTGATGCAGGAGGGCGACGGCAGCGAAGAGTGACATCATCAAGGTCCAGGTCGGTGATTGTAGCGTGGGCAGATACAGCAGGAGCAGCGAGGTCATGGTGAACGAGAGGCGAGAGACTGTAGAGGGACGTGATCGGGGCCCAGGGGAGGTGTGAGTTCGAGGCCAGGGGCCCAGGAGCAGCACGGGTCAGCCCACACTGTGATATGTGTGCGTACTATGTCCATGCAGCAGAGCTGGTCTCCAGTCATCTTGGGTAATCCTTGCCACTGGACCAAGGCCTAGCTCTGTCAAGCCCGTGTGGTGGCTGGTGTGCAATGGCCACCACACGTTAAAAAAATCCACACACAGGCATCTTCCACTGTTGAGGATGTAGTTCGGGTCCTTCATTGGAACACCTGTGAACTCATCCTTTTTTGGCGTGGTCATCCTTGTTTCGAGGGACTGCCTATGATTACCTTTGTTACTCTCTCTGACACACTCTGCTTATTTTTACCTAAAACTCTGCTCTGCTCTCGAGCCATGACATTTCCCTTACTGCTTTTAAATTTACTCGTTCCTGAATCCTCCCAACCGCCCTTCATTAGCTTAAAGCCCCATTTACTGCCCTAGTTATTCGATTCGCCAGGACACTGGTTCCAGCCCAATTCACGTAGAGCCCGTACGAACGGAACAGCTCCCTCTTTCCCCAGTACTGGTGTTAGTGCCCCACGAAGCAAATCCCCTGCCTCCCACACCACTCTTTGAGCCAAGCAGTTAACTTTCTAATCTGCTTGTTTCTATACCAATTGGCGCATAGCTCAGGTAACAATCCAGAGATTATTACATTTAAGGATCTGCTTTTTAATTTAGACCCTAACTCCTCAAACTCTTTCAGCAGAACCTCATTCCTAGTTCGACTAGAATCCTGTGGTCAACTATGAACTTTGCCTCTACAGCTATTAAGAACAAAAATGTACAAGTTGTTGTTGACTGACAATTTGTAATGTCCTGCTGTGATACCGTCACGACACTTCTCTGTTCTACTGTCAGTAGTTATAAAAATAACGAGATCCTGAAAACCTTAATGAGACGGCGTATATTAAAATAATTAAAGCACTTCAATATGAACTGAGAGGCCTGTCTTATTGAAACCCCAATCAGACCTGCAGTTAAATTCGCCTCAGTTACTTACCAGTCCTTGAGCTGCAGGTCTGGAGAGGTTCCGATTTTCACCTGCTTTCCTGAGTAGACGGCAAGGACACCCACCCAAAGCTGGTGGTGTCATTTTTAACATATGTGTCAGGTCAACGGCCAATTTTTACTAGGCAGTCTGAGCGGGAAGCAACAATGAGTTTGCCATAGGCCATGCAAGTTTCATAGTGGACTGGAAAAAGGCAAGTTTTAAATTTTGTTTTATTTTCCTTGTGGGGCAAGGAGGAGCAGAAGTGCTCTTCCAGACCCCACAAGGAAAGCATTGACCTTCACTTTTGTGAACTTGCCCCTCCTCCCAATCACGGGATGTCCTAGCACTTGATCCCGTCAATTACCTAGTGTCGGTGGGTGGCCTTTGGACTGCACAATTTTCCATCACTTCCCACCAACTTCCCACCTGGAACGGATGGGAAGTTGGCCAGCAGGATTTAAATTAGCTCCAGCAGTTAACATTTCTGGAGCAATGGGTGAGTTTCTTCACTCACTGACTGAAAACTAGCCAGGAGTTAAAATCGGAGCCAGAATGTTTCAGCACAGAAATAAGCTATTTGACTCATCACATCTGTGCTGATGCTTTTCTTCATGAGCAACCCAGCAGCTTGCTTGCTCTTCATGTCCTTTAAAATTCCTTCTCTTCAAGCAACTAATTCTCTTTTAAATTAGTTTTTGGACTCTGCTTCAATAATGATTTGTGGAAGAGAATTCTACATTCCAACCACCTTCTAAGCAAATAAATGTTTCTAACTCCTCGTTCTTTTTGAGATTATCTTAAATTTGTGCCCTCATTATCAATTTGTTGACTAGTGGAAAAAAACTGGATCAGTATTTCCCTCATCAAAACACTACTCTTGAAGAGTTCTGTCAGGTTGCCTGTTAACCCGACTCAGCTCAAGTGAAAAAAGCCAAATTTCTCTTCATAAATCTAGCCCTGCAATCAGCTAACATCCTACTGAATATACACTGCACCTTTACAATTGTTTTTATTGCATTGCATAGGGTATCCAAAATGTACACAGTACCTCAACTAAAGCCCAACTGAGGTCTGGTGCAAGTTCAAGAGCCTCACAAATTGAAGGAATCCATTTGACCTTTTTGGTGCCTTAACTACTTGTGTTGCTGCCTTTAATGAGCTGTGTATATGCACCTCTACTCTATTTAAAATCTTACCTTTAAGGTGTATTTCCTCGATACATTCTTACATAAAAAGTGTGGGAACGGCAAATAATATATAATTTTCTACACTGAACTGCATCTGCCATCCATCGGCCCAAACAACTATCCTAACTATGATATGGAGTCTTTCACAATCTTTGTCACAATTTGTTATACCTCCTGAATTCAATTTTATTCCCTCAATTCTAAAATTAAGATAATTTATGTTTACAACGGATTATGGGGCCGAAATTCACCCCCGTCCGAAACAGGTCGCATGAAGTGATTTCTCCATCACGTTGGATGAGGTGGTCTCTTTCCCGAAATTCAGCTCTTTGTCGGTTTTTTTGAAGCGGACCGGATGTCTGTCATAATGGGGGCGGAAGTTGGGCGGTAAGTACTCTAGAGAGACGGAAGTGAAGGCGGGACGGATTGTACGCCGCTGTTAGTCAGCAAGAGGAGCGATGATGATGTCATTACGTGTATGCGTCACCACATCTCTCCCCTTCATTTAAAGGGGAGAGAATCAGCGATTCTTTAGGTTCGGTCCACTGGGCCACCAGGGAGGTTTTCGGCCGGGCCAGCGGTCTGATACCCAAGAGGGGTGGGTGCCAGGCTGCCTGTTGGTAGCCCAACCGAACCCGGGGGCACAATTGTCCAGCTGATCTGGAAGTTGGCTGCCAAAAAAAATAATGGCCACTGCGCAGCCAACTTCCACACACAGAAGACAAGGTGCACTGACAGAAAACGCTGTCGGGGGTACAGCTCGGCGGATTAAGGATTTTTACAGCTGAATTTGGCTGGAGGTGCCAGAGATCTGTGGTGCATGCTTTGATCATGCACTTAGGACCGGTCGGCAGCGGTGGGGCAGAAGTGGGGACCGTCAGAAAAATCCCTGAGCTGAATTTCGCTGACGATGGCCATTGGACCGGAAGTCGACAGTCACTCGACTCTGCTGCTTGGCCATCACTTTCTGACAGTAGGCAGCCTTTCTGGGGAGATGAATTTCAGCCCGTATACTTTAACTGGGAATATTAACTGGAGTTGTCATCCTCAGCATGGATAGATAGGAGCACAGTTTGGTGACAGGGCATTAAGGACCGATTTTAACTGCTAGTGGGAGTCTTATGGGTGGGGCGGAAAACTGTCTGGTCCGCTGCAGCATAAAGCCTGAGATATTTTAACTCCTGGCAGGCAGGAGTAGGAATTCGGGCAGCTCAAAGCTGTTGCCGGGCACCTGAAGGAATGGTGCTCGGCACTCAGGTCAGTGGTTGAGAGGGAGGTCAGGAGAACATCGCAGCTAGGGGAAGAACAGCTGGATGGGGAGGGGGAGTGAAACCCCTGGTAGAGGAGGTGCAAAGTTTTCTGACCCACAAAGAAGATGGGGAAGCTATGACAGTTTCCCTATGCAAGCCTTGTGTTAAAATTGCAGTTGGGTCCTAATGACATCATTGGAGATCTCCATAGTTATAGAAGGAACTCACTGCTTTCAGGGGGTATCCCGCTTGCCTGCTCAAAATACAAGGTTAAGATTGCAACCATAGATAGATAGAAAGCAGCAGGATCGGTGGAGCTAAGTCACGGCAGCCATTTTAATTGTCTGCCTGCTCAGTTACTGCTGGGCAGACAGAGTTAAAATCGGCCTTTAAAGCTCCGATAGTCTGATGCTCATTACTGTCAAATCTCTGGGTTGGGAGTACTAAATTTACCCAATACTCTACACTCTTATTGTCATCTGAGTAGTGAGTTGTGCTGGTATCAAAGTTGTGGAAAAGTTTGAGTAACATTTATAACTAACCTTGTCAGCTTTGTTCCAATTTGCTGCCTCATTTCAAGTCTCTCCTCATCTGTCTGCATTGGAATAATGTTCTTGTCCTCCAGCTCACGCTTTGATGGCCTGTTGCTCAGTTTTATTGCCAAAGAGTCTTTCCTACAAACTTTTAATGCCAACGAACCTATAAAGAAATTGAAGAAAATGAGGGGGGGTCTGACAAGTTTTGCAAATATAACACAACTGATGCACAATAAGAACTGATGCATTAACATTATATTTAGATAACCAATAATGTCCACATTTAGTAATTTCTTCCACTCGTTTCCTCCCCTCCTGAAGCCATTGATTTCTTGCCAGTTGCTCCCCAGCATCTTATCTAAGTGGCTGTTCTTCAGGCAGTCAGCTGTTTGCACGGGGCTTCATAGGCAAGTCTGATACTATACTCACATGATGGCACAAGCACACTATCACCAGGTGGCATTAGATGCTCATCAGAAGCATAAACATTGGCCAACTGTTGTTTCCCTGAACCAGAGTGCTGAGGTCAATCACAATGGTTGCTTCAGCTGAGCTCAAGTAACTAAATACAAAAAATGGATCGAATCGAGGACCTTCCTTGTCTATGTGGCTCAATGATTTATTTTTATTTTTATACAAGTCTTTTTGAAAAATCACATATGAGAGCTAGAAATAGGTAATGTATCCAATTTTATTTAAAAGAAAGACAATATTTATTTCTGAATGAATAAAATAGTTGAATGGTTAATAACGAGTCACACAGCTCACAAGTCTGAAAGACATATAGGTTGAGGCCTGAGTCACCAATGTTTGCTTATGATTAGTTTGTCAGCAATTCTGATTTTCTCTGGTGTTTGCAGATTAAGTCATTGACATCTAAACATTACTTGTTCATACTTATGAAAAAATTGTCTTCATCATCATCATCATCATCATCATCATCGTTATCACCGTCATCCTCCTCATCTTCCTCTCCGTGCATACTGAAAGTGTCTTCATAATCTGATTCATTAGGCACATTTTCTTTATCATCATCATACTCAACCACTACCGTTGGCACTTGTCGAATGTCGGTTGTATTGCTTTTTCCTATTTTCGTTCCACTTTCTCCAGTATGCAGCCCTGAACTACCAAAAAAAGCAAACAGCAAAAAGTGGTGTTATACAGTGCTAATAATCACCCTCAATTCTCTTAGGGCACTTATCTCAGTACCTATTTAAAACTGGATGGTAAAGTAACAACTTCTCTATGTCACTATTTATACACATTGATTTGAGGAATAGAATTCAAAAGCAGAGAAGTTATGTTAAACTTATATAGACTTGAAGTACTGTCTACAATTCTGGTCCTCTTATTACAAAAAGGATATAGGAGCACTAAAGTCTAAAAATGATTTACATGGATAATATCAGAACTGAGATAGTACAACTATCAGGAAAGACTGAACAGGTTTGATCAGGTAGACGCAGAGAAGATATTTCCACTGTGGAGGAATCCAAAACTAGGGGCCATAAATATAAGAAAGTTACTATAAATCCAATAAGAAATTCAGGAGGAACTTCTTTACTCAGAGTAGTGAGAATGTGAAACACACATATTAGAGGCAAATATCATAGATGCATTTAAGGGGAAGCTAAATAGGTACAGGAAGAATAAAGGAAGAGAAGGATTTGTTGATCGGGTGAGATAAAGTAATGTAGGAGGAGGCTCATGTGGAGCATAAAGAAACAGAATATACATTTTGGGCTGAATGGCCTTTTTTCTGTGCTGTAAAGTGCTATGTAATTCTATGTACTATAGATGACTATTCGATCAAATTTTCAATCCAGTTACTTAAAATGCATCGGATCATGGTTAAATCTGACAACAACAAAAATTTGGACGATTCAGTTCTGTCTGACTTCAACCAAAATGTACACGAAACAAGGTATCTACCTTTATGTATAGTCATTACTCAACCTTTCTGCACATTTTTCTACCATTGTGGCAGTACCGGATAGTCACAGCAACAAAGCTGGTGCACACTCTACCTCTCCACACTACTCTTGACCCCTTCACACAGTCAGATTGCTTGTTTGATATTCAAAAGAAAGAAAAAGAAATACATTTAAATTATATCGTGCTTTTCACACTCTTAGGATGTCCCAAAGTGCTGTACAGCCAATGAAGTACTTTTTGAAGTGGCGTTGTTATTCAACGCAGCAACCCCTCAGTATTGCGTGAAGTGTCAGCCAAGATTATATATTCAAGTCTATGGAGTGCGTGCTTAATGCAGAACCAACAGTGCTATCACTAAGCAGAGGCTGACATTTTGGCCCTGATATTTGCAAGGAGGTGGGGATGGAGCGGGGTCACACGTCTGCGGCCGGGAAACCCGGATATGCAGGGAAGGCCGAATTTATGGCAGGACCTCATTATAATGTTTTTACTCTTTTTCCCGCCAGGCAGCCGGACAGATTGAAGGCTAGCTGCCAGGTGAGAAAGCCTGTGATAAGAAGGCCGCAACCAGGAGGATGGTCCCCGGCAATTGGAGAAGATTGGGGCAGAAGGTAAGCTTCAGGGGCTAGAGGGAATGCATTCCTGCTCCTCCTGGCCCACAGGCAGTGCTGGAAATGCACTTACCTGCTGGATCTGTCACATCCTGCCTCCTTTCAGCTCCTGGATCCCGAGCCCTGGCAAATATGCCCCACGCTCCCCCACCGCCACAGGTGTTAAATTCAAATTGCTCCCAAAATCTGAGGAATGGAGCCTCATTTAAATATTATAATCATTGACCCGCATCTCCAGAGTGGGTTACAAGGACGCCACGAAACATGCCACAGTTAAACTGGAAGTAGGCACATTTGCGGCGGATTTCACATTTTTACGAATTACTCCCCCACCACGATCCTGTCCTGCCTGTTATGGGGATGGGGGAGGGGGGTTACAATCTTCTCCCAGTCAGTCTTGAAGAGTCAGTGGGGGAGAGATTGGGATCGGTAGCTACGAGTGCCAATAGTGCTCCAAAATGGCGTCTGCATCACGCACGCACGTTTCTGATGCGAAGCGCACCGGACACCATCGTGATAAAGGAGTTAGCATGCAAGCAGCTAACTTCCAATGGAAGTATGCAGGATAGGCGGATCATGACGTCAATCAGCGTGCAATGCTGATTTGACACCAACACATTAATTCTGGAGCTCCACGCTCCAGCCAATGACCTCTCTTAACCTCACACAGCTGAACATGACGTTAAGCATGAAGGACCCTTTTGTGTATAGAAGAACTCCACGAGGCTGAGTACTGTGAGCTAAACTTAGTGTGACCTTAGTCTTCTTTATTACAACTCCAGAGTGCCTAAACAACGTAGCAGCCAACCTTTTATACTGGCCCTGAACATGTGTGCAGGTGACTTTTAGGACTCCAACAGTCGCGCCCTCTGGTGGCAAGTATTATATAGTTACATACATAACATCACTCCCCCCAAAGTCTTCGGTACAAGTTATTTACAAGTTGAGGCGATCCGGAGCCCTTCGCTCCCTGGTTGATCGTCTAAGTTCAAACCCTGGCGTGTGTGCGTTGGCCGGACCATTGCTGCACTGCACCGCGGCTGGTCTGACCGGACTGTCAGGAATGGTGGGTTCATCCTCTTGATTGACAGCGAGTTCGATTGCTGGTTGGGTGTGTGTTGGTGGATCGTCGATGGTGATGTCCTCTTCAAGTCGTTCCTGGTTGTCAGTAAATCACAATTTGGCCTGATCTAAATGCTTTCTGCACGTTTGGCCATTTAACAATTTGATTATTAAACACCCTATTACCTTCCTTGGCCAAAACAGTGCCAGTAACCCATTTGGGACCATGACCGTAATTCAGGACAAACACAGTGTCGTCAACATCAAAGACACGTGAAAGAACCGCGCGATTGTGGTACATGTTCTGTCGGTGTCGCTGGGTTTCCATGTGACTATTGAGATCCGGGTGGACTAGGGAGAGTCTGGTTTTGAGGGCTCTCTTCATTAACAATTTTGTTGGGGGAACCCCGGTGACCAAGCGGGGTCGCGTCCGGTAACAGAGCAGAAAGCAAGACAAGCGGGTCTGCAGGGAGCCGTCCGTCACACGTTTCATGCTCCGCTTGACCATTCGACCCGGGCTTAAATGGAGCAGACCTGACATGCTTGATGCCATTGCGGGCCATAAACTTGTTGAATTTCGAGCTGGTAAAATACGGTCCATTGTCGCTGACAAGGACATCGGACAAGCCATGGGTGGTGAACATGGCCCGGAGGTTTTCAATGGTGGCTGTGGACGTGCTGGATGACATGATTACGCATTCAATCCATTTGGAGTAAGCATCCACAACTACTAAAAACATTATTCCTAGAAAGAGGCCCGGCAAAATCTACGTGGATCCTGGACCACGGTTTGGAGGGTCATGACCACAGACTCAGTGGAGCCTCCCTTGGTGCATTGCTCAGTTGCGAGCAAGTGTTGCACTGATGCATGCATGACTCCAGGTCCGAGTCAATGCCTGGCCACCAAACATGTGACCTGGCAATTGCCTTCATCATGACAATGCTTGGTGGGTACTGTGTATGTCATGTATAAACGTTTCCCTGCCTTTTTTTGGCAAAACCACATGATTACCCCATAAGAGACAATTCGATTGGATGGACATTTCATCTTTGCATCGATGAAATGGCTTAATTTCATCTTGCATTTCCCTGGGAATGGCCGACCAGTTCCCATTTAGGACGCAACTCTTTACTAATGATAGCACAGGATCCTGGCTGGTCCAGGTCCTGATCTGGCGAGCTGTGACGGGTGACCCCTCGCTCTCAAAAGCATCATGACTCGTAGCAAGTCTGCGGGCTGCACTATTTCAACCCCAGTGGTGGGTAATGGTAGCCAGCTGAGAGCATCGGCACAGTTTTCAGTGCCTGGTCTGTGGCAGATTATATAGTCATAAGCGGATAATGTTTGTGCCCATCTTTGGATGCGGGACGAAGCATTGGTGTTTATACCTTTACTCTCTGAAAACAACAAAATGAATGGCTTGTGGTCAGTTTCAAGCTCAAACCGAAGTCCAAATAGGTATTGGTGCATTTTCTTAACCCCACATACACATGGTAATGCCTCTTTCTCGATCATACTCTAGACTTTCCCAGCCTTAGACAGACTTCGAGATGCGTATGCAACCGGTTGTAGGTTGCCCGATACATTGGCTTGCTGTAACACACAGCCGACTCCGTACGATGAGGCATCACAAGCTAGCACTAAATGTTTACATGGGTCATAGTGTACAAGTAACTTATTTGAACATAGCAGGTTCCTGGCCTTCTCAAAGGCTGTGTCTTGAGATTTGCCCCAAACCCAGTTGTCACCCTTGCATAGCAACATGTGCAAAGGCTCTAACAAAGTGCTCAACCCGGGTAGAAACTTCCTGAAATAGTTGAGGAGTCCCAGGAATGAACGCAGCTCCGTCACATTCTGTGGTCTGGGTGCATTCTTGATGGCCTCTGTCTTTGAGTCCATGGGCCTGATGTCGTCTGCTGCAATCTTTCTCCCCAAAAATTCGACTTCTGGTGCCAGGAAAACACACTTGAGCATTTCAGCCTGAGTCCCACTCTGTCGAGGTGACTTAGAACCTCTTCCAGGTTGTGTAGATGTTCGATGGTGTCACGACCGGTGATCAGGATGTCATCTTGAAACACAACGGTGTGCGGAACAAATTTCAGCAAACTCTCCATGTTTCTCTGGAAAATGGCTGCAGCCGAGTGAATCATGAAAGGGCACCTCTGGTATATAAACAGCACTTTGTGTATGTTGATGCACGTCAGTCTTTTCGAAGATTCAGCCAGCTCTTGTGTCATGCAGGCAGAGGTTAGGTCCAACTTGGTGAACGACTTCCCTCCCGCTAATGTTGCGAACAGGTCATCCGCCTTGGGCAGCGGGTACTGGTCCTGTAGTGAGACTCGGTTAATCGTTACCTTGTAGTCTCCGCAGATTCTGACCGTGCCATTGCTTTTCAACACTGGAACAATTGGACTGGCCCACTCGTTGACCCCGACTAGCGATATGATTTCTTCGCGTTGGAGTCTGCCCAGTTCGATCTCGACTTTCTCCCTCATCATGGACAGAACCGCCCGAACCTTGTAATGGACAGGCCGTGCATCGGGGCCTAGATGGATCTGCACCTTGGCACCTGTAAAGTTGCTGATGTCTGGTTCGAATAGCGAGGGAAACTTGCTCAGCACTTGAGCACACGAGGCGTCATCCACTGAAGATAGTGCTTTGATGTCGTTCCAATTCCATCTAATTTTTTCTAGCCAGCTTCTGCCGAACAGCGTTGGGCCATTGCCTGGAACAATCCACAATGATAGGTCATGCACAGCTCTATCATACGATACCTTCACTGCCGCACTTCCAATGACTGGTATGAACTCTTTGGCGTAGGTAAGCAGCTTTGCATTAATCGGGCTCAGTTTGGGCCTTTGTGCTTTATTGCACCACAGTTTCTCGAAAGCCTTCTGGCTCATTATTGACTGACTCGCACCTGTGTCCAATTCCATGGATACTGGAACTCCATTTAATTTGACTGTCAGCATTATAGGAGAGCTCTTGGTGGTGAAGGTATGTGCTCTATATACTTCTTCTCGGGTTGAGTTGCCTGTGCTGCATGATCCGCGCTGGATCAATCATCCTCTGCCACGTGGTATGTCGCAGCACGTTTGCACATTCGCTGGAGGTGCCCCATCATTGTGCAGCCTTTGCACACGTAGTGCTTGAATCGACATTGAAGGGCCTGATGATTACCCCCGCAGCGCAACACAGTGCTAATGGATTCACATTCACCCCCCGATGGCAGACTCTGAGTCATCACAGGTCTTGCAGTCTCAGACGTATAGGCCCTACCATATGCAATTCTGCCTGCTAGCGACGTCATTTTATGTACAATACTTGCCGGTGAGCTTCGATGTTGAGAAGATATCTGTTTGGTGTTATTGTCTGTGGCCATGCATGCCTGGGCGATCGTGATGACCCTGCTCTAGGGTTTCAGCAGCCAGCAGCTTTCGAAAAATGACCTCATGGCTGATGCCCAGCATGAAAAAGTCCCGCAGCATTTGCCCCAATGCAGCTCCAAAATCGCAAGGTCCCGCGAGGCGTCTCAGGTCGGTGATATAATCCGCCACGTCCTGGCTCCCGGAGCGATGGTGCGTGTAAAAACAATATCTGGCCATGAGGATACTCTCCTTCGGCGTGCACAACTCTGTATATTCCCTCTCCATTGGTTTTGTCGGTGTGAGCTGATTCTAGATGAGGCCGTATATTTTAGGCCCACAGACGGTGAGGAGAACCGGCCTGCAATTGGCCGCGTTAGTGTCTCCTTCCAGCTCGATGGCTATGAAGTACTGGTCGAGACGCTCGACGAAGGCTTCCCAATCATCACCCTCTACAAACCTCTCTAATATTCCAACGGCAGCCATGGTTGCGTGAAGGTTTGTATTCTGTTACGCATCACCAATTGTTGTGTATAGAAGAACTCCACGAGGCTGAGAACTGTGAGCTAAACTTAGTGTGACCTTAGTCTTCTTTATTACAACTCCAGAGTGCCTAAACAACATGGCAGCCAAACTTTTATACTGACTCTGCACGTGTGTGCAGGTGACCATTAGGAATCCAACAATTGCGCCCTCTGGTGGCAAGTATTACATAACTACATACATAACAGAACCCCCACCAATGCTGCCACGCAGCTGGCTCACTGAATTTTAAATAAGCAAAACTATGCATGCCAAAAAAGTTAAAGGGAACATTGACCCCCAGCAGTGCTATTTAAAGGGATCATCAACTACTTACAGGTTAGTTGCTGGTTGATTTCTTCTGGCTATTGCTACAATTCTACACATTTTTTATGCATTCCATAGTTATTTCAAGTTTCAAAAGTGTAAAGGGAGAGGTGTGGCTAATGCTGCAATATGTTTTTCTGACTTTAAGGCTTCTGCATAAATGATTGCTTTCAGGCATGGGTGCACTATTGGTCTTCCTCTTGGAATTGAGCAGAACTGGGAGAATGAGCAAAGGCCACGACAAGCTGCTAGAAGAGGGAGGAGGAGGAGGGGGAGAAGGGCTCTCAGCAGGAGGCCCTATCCATCCAGGGTTTTCAGGGAGCAATTCTCCAACCTAAACCTCAGTGACGGCCAATATTTGAGAAGTCTGCACTTCACTAAGCTGGTCATCACTAAAATATGCCAACTGCTGCAGCCACAACTCCAATCTCACAGCAGGGCAACAACTGCATTGCCAGTAGCTGTGATGGTGACCATGGCTATGAAGTTTTATGCATCTGGCTCCTTCTAGGCTGGTGCTGCAGATATTAGCAACATTTCGCAGTTTGCAATCCACTGTTGTTCTATATTCAAAGAGACATAACTTAATTTCATTCACTCTTGTCAGAGAGACACAGGCAGAGCAAGCACAAGGGTTTGCAAAGGTTGCAGGGTTTCCTACTGTAAGGTATTTGTTTCATGGGTTCTTTGCTTAAGAATTCAGTATTAATAACTAGCTGGTTTATTAACAAAGGTTTAACAATCACACTACACATTGCCTGTTCATCCACTAGGCTCACAACTGCATACCTCTGGGGTTTTATTGAGTCTTGTTAACATCGTGTGGTCACAATGCAACAGCTTTACAACTCTTTTTGGCTGTAAAACAATAAATCAATTAAATCAAGTGCCCCCTGATTAAAGGAGGAACACTCCAAACAGTTTTCAAGTGCCCCTTTTTTTTGTTTTTTTTTGTGGGTTTTTTTTGTGTTTTTTTGGGGAGCACTAAAACCACAAATTATACAAGTGCTCCCTGACTAAAAGGGAGGGGCACTAAAACCCGGCACAATAAAACAAATTCGACTTTAAAACATATAAAATCAAATAAAAATTTGGTTGCCGGGGGTGATGATGCACTCCAGTCCCTCCGGCGCCCACCTCTCTTGGAAGGCCGCGAGTGTACCGGTGGACACCGCTTGTTCCATCTCCAGCGACACCCTGGCTCGGATGTAAGCATGGAAGAGAGGCAGGCAGTCGGGCTGAATGACCCCAACAGCTCTCAAACCTGTGCGCATACTCACAGGTGCATACATTGCACCCATGGTAAAGGGTGCCATTGACTGCATGCACATTGCTTTGCAGGCGCCGCATTGCAACTCTGCCATATCCTGGAATCAAAAGGGATTCTACTCCCTCAGTACGGAAATGGTGTGAGGTGGAAGAGGAAGGGAGGAGTCAACCCAGACATCCCCTTTCTGGCCGGGCGGTCCATGAACCAATTCATCCGGCTGCGATACCAGTAATCGCAACCCCAATTCCATTTACATTTTACCTTCCCTAATCCAACACAAAATACACATCCCAACCCAAATTGTTAAACTGAAGTATGCCATATTGCATACAAAATGAATTGAAGCACCCTAGTGCATTCCCTTAGTGCCTGTCTTCCATATGCCTTTGTCTGTCGTATTGCTCCTGCGCAGTGCTTGCTACCTAAGTGGTTGCAGCATGGCTGATGGAAGGCTGCTGACTTTCAGTGGAGGAGACTGTAGATGGCCTTGAAGGATGACCTTGAGCAGCTCTGGGCCTAGGAGCCACAGCTTTAGAATGCATCATCTCAGCATAGGTGGCAGCAGTCTGGGCTGGCTGTCTGACTGGCAACAGCAAGGGCACTGGTGGAGTAGCAAGGGTGAGATCATGAATATTGTCATCCTGAGAGGGAACAGCAGGTTTGTGCACCATGGAGCCACTGCCACTTCCCTGTGGTGGTGCCTCAGCAATCCTAGTTATCTGTTGGAGGACAGATTGCTGAAGTGCTGTGACTCCCTGTAAGCCCATTTGAACACTGGTATCCACAGCCATGATGTCTGAGCTTCCAGTGCAGCACTCAGACTTTTGCCGGAAGCTGCTTGTGCTGCAAAGGAAGTTGAGACATAAGTCATCAGATGCTGTGTCACAGTTGGGTCCCGCAAGTGTGTTGATGGAGTTGGCCACCAGTTCGATGTTGGAAAGGATGGGCTCCAAGTTCTGCGCAAGGCCCTGTGTCAAGTGGGTGCCGGATCCCTCCATCCTCCTTGACATTGCATCCAGGCTTTCTGGCAGGCTTCCCAATGCACCAAGCATTTTAGCCCCATCAGTCTTCTTCTGTAGCCTGGCCCATCGAAGTCCTGATCTGAGTCCTGTGCAGCAGAACTCGGTGTGACCCCGCCCTTCGGGGAGCTGGCACCTGCACTAGCCTTGCCCCCTGCCCTGGCTGCAGTGCATTTAAAATCATAGAAAAATTACGACACAGAAGGAGGCCATTCGGCCCATCATGTCCATGTTCAGTGTCTCACCATGTGCAAATCCCGCCTCTATGCTATCCTCTAAGATATGTGCAGTGTCAGTATCTGAGCTGGTGGCTGTGAGTGTGAAATCAAGTGATGGTGTATCTTCAGCATCCCTGTCTTCCTGCTCATCCACCACTGCCTGGGCAGGTGACAGTTCTTAGGTATCTGAAAGGAATAACAGACAACGGTAAGGTTATGGTGAGGGGAGAGGGGACAGTAAGAGGTGCATGCTTACATCATCTGCAGCTTGTAATCAGAAGAGATTGTGGGATGAGGGGCAAGTGGAATGTGAGAAGGAGGATTAGATATGGGGATACTGTCATCTTCAATGGATTCAGCCTCGCCACATGGCCTCAGCAATATCCGTTCCAATATTACTGGCACTGTCTCCTTCATCGGGGTAAGGTCATGCAGACGCGCCTCTCCCCCTCTGGTTAGTTCCTGCTGCCTTTGGTTGTGCACCATCTTCTTCTGCAAGAGTGAGTGTTATGCAATATGTTCAGGTGATGTGGCTGTCATGATTGAATAGCTGGCAGTGTGTGCAAACTGTGAGATGTGGGTGTAAGGCTTGCAACAGTGCTAAGTGTGTGAGGGTGAGGTGAAGCATGAGTCCTGATTGATAGGGATTGTTGGTAGGTGAGTGATGGGGGTGTGGTGAATTGAGCAGTGGCTTTGGCTAGTGCTACAGGATATAGCGTTTGAAGATGCATTTACTGACCTTGACCAACGTGTGAGGTCATTAAACTTCTTGCGGCGCTGCATCCAGGTCTGCAGGCCTAAATCCCTAGCTATTACCTCCACGGCTATTTCTTCCCACTGCCTTCTCATTGTGTGTCTGAAGGGCCTCCCGGCACCGCTGTGGATACAGGACATCACTCCTCCTTTCCAACTGCTCCACCAGACCTCCAGAGCAGCATCAGAACACCGTGGTGCATGCTCTCTCCCATGGTCAGCCAATGTTCTTTGTTGCACAGCACTATTCTGAATGATGTCAGCACCTCCTGCAGCCACAAAGCACCTTCCTTTAAGAGGTGCAGGCTAGCTTTAAGCAGTGCAGGCTAACTTTAAGTAGTGCTAGCTAGTAACGATATTGGGCCCCCTGCTGATGCGTGCAGCCAATGAATAGCATGGTTAGCACTGGCCGCATGCAGCAAGCATGATAATGAGCAGGCAGCAGAAGATGGCATGTTGCTTGCATTATATTGAATGGCGCAAGGTAATCGCGCATAACAATCCAGGCGCCTATTTTTGGGGGTTATCCAATTTAGCTCCCATAATTTCCTCCAGATAAAAGTTGGGAAGAGTAAAGCTATTGTCTTCAGTCCTTGCCATAAACACTGTAGCTCTGTAGCTCATCGCTGATTCTATGCCCCTCCTAGGCCACTGTAGCGGCTTGTTTATTTTCCAGGTTCCAGTTCTGATGAATGGGTCTTCACCAAAAGATTAATATGCCATTTATCTTTTTAGATGCTGATGCACCTGCTGTTCCAACATTTTCTGTTTATATTTCTAACTTCTAATAGAAACCCTTATCAAATCTGACTTGCCCTTTCAGAAGTAACTCTTTTGATGCCCCATTCCCCAGTCTTTTCCATTGGTCTCTTTTCAACTTCCCGTGGCTCTATCATTGTTGTTGTAGACATGTTGTGACACGTTATTTATCATTACAGTCAACGAGAAATCACTTATATTTGAATCATAGAATCACAAGGCCTGAACTTGGTGGCCTTACCGCCCACTGCTGCCGAGTTTTTTCGGCGGTCGCCCCTCGATGACAGATCCCTCTAGGTCTGTCACCGGCGGGAGGGGAGTACCGATGGGAACTGCCCGCTGATGGTCGCTAGCGCGCAAGTCGCGTAAGTGACCTCCCGCCCGTCGAGCTGCCAGATTCCTCCGGGCGGGAGTCAGCTGCAGCAGGGGGAAGGACCACTGCATGAAGGCAGGTCTAACCCCGACGGTAAGTAAAAAGACCTTCAAAAAAAGGTTAGTGAACTTCTTTTATTTAATTTTTTTTAGCGATTTATGTGGATGGGGTCTCCTGAAGGTTTTGCATTGTTTTTTAAAAATCTTTATTTTCAGCTGTTCCCCCTCCCTGGGCCCAACTCAATCCTCAGTGGCACTTTGGCGCAGATTGCATTTGCCGCTGAGATTGGAAGTTCCCGCCCGCTGCCGCCCAGATTCACGCATAAGTCGTTTTTTTGCTGCCGGGCATATCTTTTATAGGAACCTCCCTGGCAAAGTACCACCAGGTCTCTCGGCGGTCACCGGCGGTCACCGGCGGTCACCGGCGGTCCATTGGGTGGCACTTGGGCGGACCTTGGCTTTGATCAAGTTCGGGCCCATAGAGATTTACAGCACGGAAGGAGGCCATTGGCCCATCTTGTCCACGCTGGCTGACCAAGAACTATCCAGCCTAATCCCACTTTCCAGCTCTTGGTCCATAGCCCTGTAGGTAACGGCATTTCAAGTGCACATCCAAGTACTTTTTAAATGTGCTGAGGGCTTCTGCCCCTACTATCCTTTCAGGCAGTGAGTTCCAAACACCCACAACCCTCTGGGTGAAAACATTTCCCCTCTTATCTCCTATAAACCTCCTATCAATTCCTTTATATCTAAGCCCCCTGGTTGTTGACCCCTCTGCCAAGGGAAACAGGTCCTTCCTATCCACTCTATCCAGGCCCCTCGTAATTTTATACACCTCAATCAGGTCACCCGTCAGCCTCCTCTATGCCAAAGAAAACAGACCCAGCATCTCCAAACTTTCCTCACAGCCAAAATTCTCCAGCCCAGACAACATTCTACATTCTTGAACATCTCCTTTATACCCTCTCTAGTGCAATCACATCTTTCCTGTAATGTGGTGACCAGAACTGCATACACTACTCCAGCTGCAGCCTAACCAGTTATTTATACAGTTGAAGCATAAACTCCCTGCTCTTGTATTCCATACCTCGGCTAATAAAGGCAAGTATTCCGTAAGACATCTTAACCACCTTGTCTACCTGGCCTGCTACCTTCAGGGATCTGTGCACATGCACTCCAAGGTCCCTTTGTACCTCTACACTTCTCAATGTCCTACCATTTAATGTATATTTCCTTGCCTTGTTAGCCCTCCCCGAATGCATTACCTCACACTTATCTGGATTGAATTCTATTTGCCACTGTTCTGCCCACCTGACCAGTACATTGATATCTTCCTGCAGTCCCGCAGCTTTCTTCTTCATTATCAACCACACGGCCTATTTTAGTGTCATCTATAAACTTCTTCATCATAACCTCTTCATTCAAGTCTAAATTATTGATATATACAACAAAAAGTAAGAGACCCTGCGGAACCCTACTGGAAACAGCCTTCCAGTCACAAAAACACCCATCTTTGCTTCCTGCCTCCTAGCCAATTTTGTATCCAACTTGCCACTTTGCCCTGGATCCCATCGGCTTTTCCTTTTGTGATCAGTCTGCCATGTGGGACCATACCAAAAGCATTGTTAAAATCCATATACACTACATCAACACTACCCTCATTGACCCTCCTTGTTACCTTTTCAAAAACTTTCAACTAAGTTAGTCAGACACGACCTTCTCTTAACAAATCCACGCTGACTGTCCTTGATTAATCCGCGTCTTTCTAAATTAAGATTCATCCTGTACCTCAGAATTTTTTCCAATAAATTTCCCACCACCAAGGTTAAGCTGACTGGCCTGTCCCTTTCAGTCTATCCCTTTCTCCCTTTGTAAACAAAGGTACAAAATTAGTGTCTTCCAGTGCTCTGGAACCACACTTGTAGCCAGAGAGGATTGCAAAATGATGCTATTTCCTCTTTTGCTTCTCTTAACAGCCTGGGATACATTTTATCCGTACCTGGGGATTTATCCACTTTCAAAACTGCTAAGCCCCTTAATGCATCCTCTCTCACTATGTTTATTTCCTCTAATATTTCACACTCCTCCTCCCTGATTGCAATATCTATATCGCCCCACTCTTTTGTGAAAACAGATGCAAAGTATTCATTAAGAACCATAGCCACGTCTTCCGCCTCCACACACAGATTACCTTTATGTTCTCTAATAGGCCCCACTCTTTCTCCAGTTATCCTCTTGCTCTTAATATATTTATAAAACATCGTTGGGTTTTCCTTGAGTTTATTTGCCAACATTTTTTCATGCTCTCTCTTTGCTTTCCTAATTTTTAATTGCACTCCTGCATTTTCTATACTCCTCTTGAGTTTCTGCAGTATTGAGCCCTCGGTATCTGTCATCAGCCTCCCTTTTTTTCTTTATCCTACCCTATATGTCCCTTGACATCCAGGGAGCTCTAGATTTGTTAATCCCACCATTTTTTTAAAAGGGAACATACTTGCTCTGTACCCTCAAGATCTCCACCTTGAATGCCTCCCACTGCTCTGACACTAATTCAAATAGCTGTTTCACACTTTGGCTAAATCCCACCTCAGCCTAGCAAAATTGGCTTTTCCCCAATTGAGAACTTTTATTCCTGGTCTATCTTTGTCCTTTTCCATAAATCTAACTGAATTATGATTACTAGCACAAAAATGCTCTCCCACTAATACCCCTTCCACCTGCCCAGCTTCATTCCCTAAATCTAAGTCCAGAACTGCCCCCTCCCTTGTTGGACTTGCTCCATACTGGCTAAAAAAGTTCTCCTGACTGTATTTTAGGAATTCCGCACCCTCTGTACCATTCACATTAATTTTATCCTGGTTAATATTTGGGTAGTTGAAATCCCCTACTATTACTGCCCTATAGTTTTTGCACTTTGCAGAAATTTGCCTACATATTTCCTCTTCTATCTCCCTCTGACTGTTTGGGTGTCTAGAGTACACTCCTAGCAGTACGATCGCCCCTTTTTCGTTCTTCAATTCAACCCATAAGGCCTCATTTGATGATCCTTCGAACATATCATCCCTCCTCACAGTTGTAATTGTTTATTTAATCAATACTGCAATTCTCCCTCTTTGTTTACACCCCTCTCTATCCCATCTGAAAACCTGTAACCAGGAATGTCGAGCTGCCATACCTACCCTTCTTTCAGCCATGTCTCAGTAATAGCTATATCGTACTCCCAAGTGTCTGTCTGTGCTCTTAGCTCATTTGTCTTATTCCCTATACTCCTTGCATTGAAGTATATGCCATTAAGCACTGCCAAACTCCCTTGTTGTCTATTTTCTAGCCCTCTGTTTTCCAAATTCAAATTCTACTTTTTTGCTTTTCAATTTCAGCTTTGCTTCTCTCACTTCTGAATCTATTCTCAGGTTCCCATCCCCCTGCCAAGCTAGTTTAAACCCTCCCCAACAGCAGTAGCAAAACCCCCGCGAGGATATTGGTCCCGGCTCTGTTGAGGTACAACCCATCCGGCTTGTACAGATCCCACCTCCCCCAAAAATGGTCCCAATGTCTTAGGAATCTAAAACTCTCCCACCTGCACCATCTCTCCAGCTATGCATTCATCTTCTCTATTCTCCTATTTCTGTAATCACTAGCATGTGGCACCGGGAGTAATCCGGAGATTACTACCTTTGAGGCCCTGCTTTTTAATCTCTCTCCTAGCTCCCTAAACTCTGCCTGTGGGACCTCATCCCTCTTTGTACCTATAGCGTTGGTACCGATATGGACCATGACTCCTAGCTGTTCACCCTCTCCCCCCAGAATGCCCTGCAGTTGCTTGGTGACATTCTTGACCTTGACACCAGGGAGGCAACATACCATCCTGGTATAATACTACTGTAAAGCACTAGAACAAAAAGACCATTATTCATAGTTGTAGGAAGTCAAAAGATGGTTAGAGATCAAAGCTATTAAACTGAAAGACATGGCAATTAAGAATCAATGCAAAATGTTTTGCCTCTAGCCAAATACAATCATCACAGGTAAGTCTCAATTGGAAAAGTCATTTAATCTATTAAACCCAGTCATAAGAACCCAACTGGTTCATTAATATTCGTCAGGAAATGAAACCTGCTGTCCTCACCCAGTCTGGCCTATACATGACTCCAGTCTCACATGTGGCTGACTCTTAACTGCCCTCAGAAGTGGTCGAGCAACTCATTCAGTTGCATCAAACTGCTTCAAAAAGTAAGGAGAGTAAAACCGGACCGACCACTCGCCTGTTTCCAAGGCACTGAATTAGAACATCCAGACCCTGCAAAGTCTCCTCACTAATATCTAGGGACTGGTGCCAAAGTTGGAGCGCTGTCGCACAAACTAGACAAGCAACAGCCTGACAGAGTCAAACTCACAAAATCTTACCAATGTCTCAGACTCCTCCATCACCATACTTGAATATGTCCTCTCCCGTCGACAAGATGGACAAATTAGAGGTGGGAGCACAGTGGTATACAGGTACATTATACTGGAAGTGGACTTGTGAGTCTTCAACATTGACTCTAGACCCCATGAGGTCTCATGGCTTCAGGTCAAACATGGGCAAAGGAAACTCCTGCTGATTAGTACCTACCCCTCTTCTGCAGTAGATGACCGAGTACTCCTCCATGTTGAACACCTCTTGAAGAAAGCACTGAGGACAGCAAGGGAACAGAATGTACTCTGGGTGGGGACTTCAATTTCCTCACCAAGAGTGGCTCGGTTGCACCACCACTACCTGAGTTGGCTGAATCTTGAAAGACATAACTGCCAGACTGGACACATGGTGAGAGAACCAACACGAGAAAATAAACTACTTAAACTCATCCACTCCAATCTACCTGTCGCAGATGTGTCTATCCATGCTGGTATTGGAAGGATTGCACACCGCACGGTACTTGTGGAAACATAGAAACATAGAAAATAGGTGTAGGCCATTCAGCCCTTCGAGCCTGCATTGCCATTCAATATGAGCATTGGCTGATCATGCAACTTCAGCACCCCATTCCTGCTTTCTCTCCATATCCCTTGATCCCTTTAGCCATAAGGACCACATCTAACTCCCTTTTTCATAGACCTAATGAACTGCCCTCAACAACTTTCTGGGGTAGAGAATTCCACAGGTTCACAATTCTCTGAGTGAAGAAGTTTCTCCTCATCTCGGTCCTAAATGGCTTACTCCTTATCCTTAGACTGTGACCCCTGGTTCTGGACTTCCCCAACATTGGGAACATTCTTCCTGCATCTAACCTGTCCAATCCCGTCAGAATTTTGTATGTTTCTATGAGATCCCATTTCATTCTTCTAAATTCCATTCAATATAAGCCTTGTCGATCCAGTCTTTCTTCATATGTCAGTCCTGTCATCCCGGGTATCAATCTGGTGAACCTTTGCTGCATTCCCTCAATAGCAAGAATTTCCATCCTCAGATTAGGAGACCAAAACTGTACATAATATTCAAAATGTGGCCTCACCAACTGTAGTAAGACCTCCCTGCTCCTATACTCAAATCCTCTTGCTATGAAGGCCAACATGCCATTTGCCTTCTTCATCGCCTGCTGTACCTGTATGCCAACTTTCAATGACTGATGTACCATGACACCCAGGCACCTTCCCTTTTACTAATCTGTCACCATTCAGATAATATTCTGCCTTTCTGTTTTTGCTACCAAAGTGGATAACCTCACATTTATCGACCTCATACTGCATCTGCCATGCACTTGCCCATCACCTAACCTGTCCAAGTCACCCTGCAGCCTCTTAGCATCCCCCTCACAGCTCACACTGCCACCCAGCTTAGTGGCATCTGAAAATTTGGAGATATTACATTCAATTCCTTCGTCTAAATCATTGATGTATATTGTAAATAGCTGGGGTCCCAGCACTGAACCTTGTGGTACCCCACTAGTCACTGTCTGACATTCTGAAAAGGACCCATTTATTCCTACTGTTTGCTTCCTGTCTGCCAACTAGTTCTCTATCCACGGCAATACATTACCCCCAATACCATATGCTTTAATTTTGCACACTAATCTCTTGTTTGGGACCTTGTCAAAAGCCTTTTGAAAGTCCAAATACACCACATCCACTGGTTCTCCCTTGTCCACTCTACTAGTTACATCCTCAAAAAATTCCAGAAGATTTGTCAAGCATGATTTCCCTTTCATAAATCCATGCTGACTTGGACTGATCCTGTCACTGCTTTCCAAATGCGCTGCTATTACAACATTAATAATTGATTCCAACATTTTCCCCACTACTGATGTCAGGCTAACCGGTTTATAATTCCATGTGTTCTCCCTCCCTCCTTTTTTAAAAAGTGGGGTTACATTAGCTACCCTCCAATCCATAGAATATAAGAACATAAGAATTAGGAACAGCAGTAGGCCATCTAGCCCCTCGAGCCTGCTCCGCCATTCAACAAGATCATGGCTGATGTTGCCGTGGACTCAGCTCCACTTACCCGCCCGCTCCCCATAACCCTTAATTTCCTTATTGGTTAAAAATCTATCTATCTGTGATTCCTTGGGCAGAGAATTCCACAGATTCACAACCCTCTGGGAGAAGAAATTCCTTCTCAACTCGGTTTTAAATTGGCTCCCCCGTATTTTGAGGCTGTGCCCCTTGTTCTAGTCTCCCCAACCAGTGGAAACAACCTCTCTGCCTCTATCTTGTCTATCTCTTTCATTATTTTAAATGTTTCTATAAGATCACCCCTCATCCTTCTGAACTCCAACTAGTAAAGACCCAGTCTACTCAATCTATTATCATAAGCTAACCCCCTCATCTCCGGAATCAGCCTAGTGAATCGTCTCTGTACCCCCTCCAAAGCTAGTATATCCTTCCTTAAGTAAGGTGACCAAAACTGCATGCAGTACTCCAGGTGCGGCCTCACCAATACCCTATACAGTTGCAGCAGGACCTCCCTGCTTTTGTACTCCATCCATCTCGCAATGAAGGCCAACATTCCATTCGCCTTCCTGATTACCTGCTGCACTTGCAAACTAACTTTTTTGGATTCATGCACAAGGACCCCAGGTCCCTCTGCACCGCAGCATGTTGTAATTTCTTCCCATTCAAATAATATTCCCTTATACTGTTTTTTTTTCCAAGATGGATGACCTCACATTTTCTGACATTGTATTCCATCTGCCAAACCTTAGCCCATTCGCTTAACCTATCTAAATCTCTTTGCAGCCTCTTTGTGTCCTCTACACAACCCGCTTTCCCACTAATCTTTGTGTCATCTGCAAATTTTGTTACAATACACTCCGTCCCCTCTTCCAGGTCATCTATGTATATTGTAAACAGTTGTGGTCCCAGCACCGATCCCTGTGGCACACCACTAACCACCGATTGCCAACCTGAAAAGGACCCATTTATCCCGACTCTCTGCTTTCTGTTCGCCAGCCAATTCTCGATCCATGCTAATACATTTCCTCTGACTCCGCATACCTTTATCTTCTGCAGTAACCTTTTGTGTGGCACCTTATCGAATGGTCTGTACACAATCCCACTAGCGTTTTCTGCCCTTTGGTGTTCCGCAGCTCTACCCATACAGATTCCACATCATCCAAGCTAATGTCCTTCCTTACTATTGTGTTAATCTCCTCTTTAACCAGCAACGCTACCCCACCTCCTTTTCCTTTCTGTCTATCCTTCCTGAATATTGAATACCCCTGGATGTTGTTTTCCCAGCCTTGGTCACCCTTGAGCCATTTCTCCATAATCCCAATTAAATCATATTCGTTAACAGCTGTCTGCGCAGTTAATTCATCCACCTTATTATGAATGCTCCTCACATTGAGGCAGAGAGCCTTCAGGCTTGATTTTTTAACACTCTTTTTCCTTTTAGAATTATGTTGTATTGTGGCCCTTTTTAATTTTTGCCTTTGATTTCTCTGGCCTCCACTTTTCCTTATCTCCTTTCGATCTTTTGCTTCCTACATTGTAGAGATCAAATCCCCTATACACACTGAGGACAGCATGTTGTGTCACACCACCACCATACTAAGTGGGATCGATTTCAAACAGATTGAGCAGTTCAAAACTGGCCATCCATGAGGCTCTATGGGCCATCAGCAGCAGTAAAATTTTGCTCCACCATAATCTGTAACCTCATAGCCTGGCATATATACCTCACTCCTCCATCAGCATTAGGCCAGATGACATTATTTCAATGATGAGTGTAGAAGAGCAAGCTGGGAGCAGCACCAGGCATACTTGAAAACGAGGTGCCAAACTGATGAAACTACAACACAGAATGACATGCATGCTAAACAGCAGAAGCAGCATCCTAAGGACAGAGCAATCCCACAACCAACAGATCAGGTCAAAGCTCTGCAGTCCTGCAAAATATAGTCAGGAATGGTAGTGGCAAATTAAGCAGTTAACAGTGTTATGTATGCAATAAAGCTTCAAACTGAGTACTGTTTAACTAAGCAAGGTACGACCTTGGCTGTGCTTTATTTAGTTCCAAAGTGGCTGACTCACAAAATGGCTGGCCTTTTATACCCGAGCAGCACCATGTGCGTGATGCTCAGAGGCCTCCAACAATGACGCCATCTGGTGGTTAAAAACATGGCAATACCCCCCTCTGAGATCTGATCACAGTCTTTCATAGGTTGAGACGGTCCGGTACTTTACGTTCCCGTGTTGACCGTCTCAGTTCGATTCCGGCCTTGGGTGAATGTGCGGAGTCTGTTGTGGCTGATGGCTGGATGGTTGACTTGTTGGAAGTGGCAGTGGCCATGTCAGGAATTGCAAGTCCATTTTTATTGAACAAGTCTGTGATGGAAATTCCGGGTTCACTGATGACCCTTGAGTCCACTGAAGGCTGCTGGTAGGTTGGTTGGTCGTCCGACTGCGCTGACTCGTCTGTGTGCCTCAGCTTTGTTTGATCCATGTGTTTCCTGCAAGTTTGCCCATTCCTGAGCTTAATAACAAATACTCTGTTGCCCTCCTTGGCCATGACCGTACCGGCGATCCATTTGGGACCCTGACCATAACTCAACATATATACAGGATCATTAACAGAAATCTTACGTGAACAGAGTTGCGCGATTGTGGTACCCTTGTTGACTCTGTCTTCTGTATTCAACATGATTACTTAAATCCGGGAGTACAAGAGATAAACAAGAGATAACTTGGTCTTAGGACCTCTTTTCATCATGAGTTCAGCAGGCGAGACCCAATTCAGCAGTATGCGAGACAAGCGGGTCTGCAGTGACCCTTGGGTACTCTCCTCATGCTCTGCTTGATAATTTGTGCTGCACATTCCAATTGCCCGTTGGACGCAGGCTTGAACGGTGCTGACTTTACATGTTTTATGCCGTTAAATTTTACAAACTCCTGAAATTCCTGACTGATGAAGCACAACCCATTGTCGCTCACCACTATGTCAGGCAGACCATGTTTCATGAACATGACATTGAGATTCTCTATGGTTACTGTGGACGTACTGGAAGACATGATTATGCATTCTATCCACTATGATTAAGCATCCACCATCACTAAAAACATCTTGCCCAGGAAAGGACCTGCAAAATCTACATGGATCCTGGACCAAGGTTTGGATGGCCATGACCACAGACTCAGCGGCGATTCTGCTGGTGCTTTGCTGAGCTGCATGCAGGTGTTGCACTGATGGACACATGCTTCCAGCTCAGAATCAATTCCTGGCCACCATACGTGGGACCTGGCGATGGCCTTCATCATCACATGATGTGTACTGTGTAACTCACGCATAAACTTCTCTCTCCCTTTCTTAGACATTACAACACGATTGACCCACAATATGCAATCTGCTTGAATAGACAGTTCGTCCTTGCGACAAATGTATGGTTTGGCCTCCTCGCTCATTTGCTTAGGTATGGCAGACCAATCCCCTTTGCAGCCCTTTACCATTGATAATATCGGGTCCTGGCTGGTCCAGGTCTTAACTTGTTGAGCTATGACAGGGGTACCGTCACTCTCAAAAGCATCCATGATTAACAGTAAATCTACCGGTTGTGGCGTTTCCACCTCCGGTGTGGGCAACGGCAACCGGCTCAAAGCATCGGCACAATTCTCTGTGCCAGGTCTGTGGCGAATGACATAATCATAGACAGATAATGTCAGCGCCCATCTTTGGATGATTGATGAAGCGTTGGTATTGATAGCTTTGCTCTCGGAAAACAACGAAATGCACGGCTTGTGATCGGTCTCGAATTCGAACCTCAGACTGAACAGGTATTGATGCATCTTTTTAACACCGTACACACACGGTAAAGCTTCTTTTTCTACCACACTGTCGGTTCGTTTTGCTTTAGACAAACTTTTGGATGCATACGCGACAGGTTGAAGTTTCCCCGACTCATTGGCTTGTTGTAACACGCAACCAATTCCACATGACGATGCGTCACAAGCCAAAACTAAACGTTTGCATGGGTGATAATGTAACCGCAGTTTATTCGAGAAAAGCAGATTGGTAGCTTTCTCGAAAGCTCTGTCTTGCAATGCGCTCCACACCCAGTTGTTGCCTTTTCTCAATAGCATGTACAGTGGTTCAAGTAAGGTGCTCAATTTAGGTAGGAAGTTACCAAAGTAGTTGAGTAGACCCAAGAATGAACACAGTTACGTCACGTTCTGCGGCTTGGGTGCATTCTTCATGGCTTTGGTTTTCACATCAGTAGGTCTGATGCCATCAGCGGCAATTTTCCTCCTGAGGAATTCGACCTCCAGTGCCATGAAGACACACTTCGAGCATTTAAGTCTGAGTCCCACTCTGTCCAAACGCAGTAGAACCTCTTCCAGGTTGTTCAGAG
Organism: Pristiophorus japonicus; assembly: GCF_044704955.1. NCBI lineage: Eukaryota > Metazoa > Chordata > Chondrichthyes > Pristiophoridae > Pristiophorus > Pristiophorus japonicus. The sequence continues at coordinate 72,941,420 of NC_091981.1, forward strand.
GTTCCTTGGAGTCACGATCGGTGGTCAGGATGTCATCTTGGAACACAACAGTTCCAGGAACGGACTTCAGTAGACTTTCCTTATTCGTCTGGAATATTGCTGCAGCCGAGCGAATTCCAAATGGGCACCTGTGGTAAATAAACAGTCCTTTGTGCGTGTTAATGCACGTAAGTCTCTTCGACGTCTTGACCAACTCCTGCGTCATAGAGGCCGAAGTCAAGTGAACGACTTGCCTCTGGCTAGTGTCGCAAACAAGTCATCAGCCTTTGGTAACGGGTACTGATCTTGTTTCGAAACCCTGTTGATCGTAACCTTGTAGTCTCCACAGATTCTGACTGTGCCATCACTTTTCAGCACAGGAACAATGGGACTGGCCCATTCATTAAATTCGACCGGTGATATGATTCCGTTACGCTGGAGTCTGTCCAGTTCAATTTTGACCTTCTCGCTCATCAAATACGGCACTGCCCGAGATTTATGATGGATAGGTCTTGCATCTGAGTCCATGTGGATCTGCATCTTGGCTCCCCTGAAGTTGTCATCGGGGGAGTGTTTGCTAGTGCTGTTGGGGAGGGGTTAAACTAACATGGCAGGGGGTTGGGAACCTATGCAGGGAGACAGAGGGAAGTAGAATGGGGGTAGAAGCAAAAGATAGAAAGAAGAAAAGTAAAAGTGGAGGGCAGAGAAACCCAAGGCAAAAATCAAAAATGGCCACATCATGGCAAAATTCTAAAGGGGCAAAGTGTGTTAAAAAGACAAGCCTGAAGGCTCTGTGCCTCAATGCGAGGAGTATTCATAATAAGATGGACCAATTAAATGCGTAGATAGCTGTTAACAGATATGATGTAATTGGCATCACGGAGACATGGCTCCAGGGTGACCAAGGCTGGGAACTCAACATCCAGAGGTATTCAACATTCAGGAAGGATAGACAGAAAGGAAAAGGAGGCGGGGTGGCGTTGCTGGTTAAAGAGGAAATTAACGCAATAGTAAGGAAGGACATTAGCTTGGATCATGTGGAATCGGTATGGGTTGAGCTACGGAATACCAAAGGGCAGAAAACACAAGTGGGAGCTGTGTACATACCACCAAACAGTAGTAGAGAGGTTGGGGACAGCATCAAACAAGAAATTAGGGATGCGTGCAATAAAGGTACAGCAGTTAGCATGGGCGACTTTAATCTACATATTGATTGGGCTAACCAAACTGGTAGTAATGCGGTGGAGGAGGATTTCCTGGAATGTATTATGGATGGTTTTCTCGACCAATATGTTGAGGAACCAACTAGGGAGCTGGGCATCCTAGACTGGGTATAATGAGAAGGGACTAATTAGCAATCTTGTTGTGCGAGGCCCCTTCGATGGTATTGAGATGTGAATTGGCTAGAATAGACTGGCGCGTGATACTTAAAGGGTTGATGGTGGATAGGCAATGGCAAACATTTAAAGATCACATGGGTGAACTTCAACAATTGTACATCCCTGTCTGGATGTAACGGGAAATAAAACGGGGAAGTTGGCTCAACTGTGGCTAACAAGGGAAATTAAGGATGGTGTTAAATCCAAGGAAGAGGCAGATAAATTGGCCAGAAAAAGCAGCAAACTTCAGGACTGGGAGAAATTTAGAATTCAGCAGAGGAGACAAAGGGTTTAATTAGGGGGAAATAGAGTATGAGAGGAAGCTTGCTGGGAACATAAAAACTGACTGCAAAAGCTTCTATGGATATGTGAAGAGAAAATGATTAGTGAAGACAAACGGAAATCTCGTGCAGTCAGATCAGGTGAATGTATAATGGGGAATAAAGAAATGGCGGACCAGTTAAACAAATACTTTGGTTCTGTCTTCACGAAGGAAGACACAAATAACGTTCCGGATGTACTAGGGGACCGAGGGTCTCGTGAGAAGGTGGAGCTGAAGGAAATCCTTATTAGGCCGAAAATTGTGTTGGGGAAATTGATGGGATTGAAGGCCGATAAATCCCCGGGACCTGATAGTCTGCTTAAGGAAATGGCCCTAGAAATAGTGGATGCATTGGTGGTCACTTTCCAACAGTCTATCGATTCTGGACCAGTTCCAATGGACTGGAGGGCAGCTAAGGTAACACCACTTTTTCAGAAAGGAGGGAGAGAGAAAATGTGGAATTATAGACCGGTTAGCCTGACATCAGTAGTGGGGAAAATGTTGGAATCAATTATTAAAGATGAAATAGCAGCGCATTTGGAAAGCAGTGACAGGATCGATCGAAGTCAGCATGGATTTATGAAAGGGAAATCATGCTTGACAAATCTTCTAGAATTTTTTGAGGATGCATCTGGTAGAGTGGACAAGGGAGAACCAGTGGATGTGGTGTATTTGGACTTTCAAAAGGCTTTTGACAAGGTCCCACACAAGAGATTAGTGTGCAAAATTAAAACACATGGTATTGGGGGTAATGCACTAATGTGGATAGAGAAATGGTTGGCAGACAGGAAGCAGAGAATTGGGATAAATGGGTCCTTTTCAGAATGTCAGGCAGTGACTAGAGAGGTACTGCAGGGTTCAGTGCTGGGACCCCAGCTATTTACAATATACATTAATGATTTAGATGAAGGAATTGAGTGTAATATCTCCAAGTTTGCATATGACACTAAACTGGGTGGCGGTGTGAGCTGTGAGAAGGACGCTAAGGGGCAGCAGGGTGACTTGAACAGGTTAGGTGAGTGGGCAAACGCATGGCAGATGCGGTATAATGTGGATAAATGTGAGGTTATCCACTTTGGTGGCAAAAACACGAAGGCAGAATATTTTCTGAATGGCGGCAGATTTGGAAAAGGGGAGATGCAACGAGACCTGGGTGTCATGGTACATCAGACATTGAAAGTTGGCATGCAAGTACAGCAGGCGGTGATGAAGGCAAATGATATGTTGGCCTTCATAGCTAGGGGATTTGAGTATAGGAGCAGGGAGGTCTTACTGCAGTTGTTCAGGGCCTTAGTGAGGCCTCACCTGGAATAGTGTGTTCAGTTTTGGTCTCCTAATCTGAGGAAGGACATTCTTGCTATTGATGGAGTGCAGCGAAGGTTCACCAGACTGATTCCCGGGATGGCAGGACTGACATATGAGGAGAGACTGGATCGACTGGGCCTGTATTCACTGGAGTTTAGAAGGATGAGAGGGGATCTCATAGAAATATATAAAATTCTGACGGGACTGGACAGGTTAGATGCAGAAAGAATGTTCTCGATGTTGGGGAAGTCCGAACCAGGGACATAGTCTAAGGATAAGGGGTCAGCCATTTAGAACTGAAATGAGGAGAAACTTTTTCACTCAGAGAGTTTTTAACCTTTGGAATTCCCTACCGCAGAGAGTTGTTGATGCCAGTTCATTGGATATTTTCAAGAGGGAGTTAAATATGGCCCTTACGGCTAAAGGGATCAAGGAGTATGGAGAGAAAGCAGGAAAAGGGTACTGAGGTGAATGATCAGCCATGATCTTATTGAATGGTGTTGCAAGCTCGAAGGGCCGAATGGCCTACTCCTGCACCTATTTTTCTATGTTTCTATGATACTCGTTTCGAACAGCGAGGGGAACTTGCTCAAACCTTGGGCACATGTATCTTCCTCCGACGACAACGCTTTTATGTCGTTCCAGTTGCATCTAATTTTCTCCAACTAGCTCCTGCCGAGCAGCGTTGGGTCATTGCCTGGAACAATCCACAGCGGTAACTCGTGAACCGCACCGTTATATGTCACATTAATTTGTGCACTGCCAATCACCTTTATCAGTTCTTTGGTGTACGTGCGCAGCTTGGCGTTAACAGGGCTCAGCCTGGGCCTCACAGTCTTAGTATCCCACAACTTATTAAATACCCTCTCATTTATGATCGATTGACTCGCCCCTGTGTCCAATTCCATCGATACCGGTATTCCGTTAAACTTCACGTTAATCAAAGTTGGTTGATTCTTGGTTATGAAAGAGTACAGTCCACACACTTCCTCCTCTGACATCTCGGATTGCGTATCCGGATCCGCGCTAGTCTGACTCTCGTCCTCTACATGGTGTGTCGCAGCTTGCTTGCTCATCTGCGAACCCTTGTGCTGGAGATGCCCCACTCTCAGACAGCCTTTGCAACTATATTGCTTAAATCGGCTTAAATTTCCCCCACAACACCAACAGGGAGAAGTTGGATACATTCCCGCTGGCGGACTTTCGGCAGCCACAGGTTTCGCGAATGCAGCCGGATAGGCCCTGCCATGTGCCGCTCTGCCAAACGCCGAATCAATCGCATTTACAGTACTTGCCGAGGTTTGGTTCTTCACCGATATTTGCTTTAAACTCCTGTCCGTGGTCATACATGATTGAGCGATCTGGATGGCCCTTTTTAAATTCAACCCCTCCACCGCCAGAAGTTTGCGCAGGATCACCTCGTGGTTGATACTGATAACAAAGAAGTCCCGCAGCATGTCTGTCAACATCGTCCCGAACTTGCACGGTCCCACTAGACGTCTCAGGTTGGCAAAGAATTCCACCGCGCTTTGGCCCTCTGATCAAATGTGTGTATAAAACTTGTATCTCAAGATGATGATGCCGTCATTTGGCTTGAGGTGCTCCCGTACCAATGTACACAACTCCTCATACGTTTTCTCTGTTGGATCACTAGGTATGAGTAGATTCTTTATCAGACTTTAGATCTTTGAACCGCACACAGTGAGGAACACGGCCTGGCACCGATCTGTATTGTCAACCCCCTTCATTTTGTTGAACACGAAGTACTGGTTCAAACAGCTCACAAAGTCTGCCCAATCTTCTCCCTCCATGAATTACTCTAAAAATCCAATCGTGCTCATTTTGCAAACAAAGGTTCTTATATTCTCATTGTCAAATGTTATGTATGCAATAAAGGTTCAAACTGAGTACTGTTTAACTAAGCAAGGTACAACCTTGGCTGTGCTTTATTTAGTCCCAATGTGACTGACTCACAAAATGGCTGGCCTTTTATACCTGAGCAATACCATGTGCGTGCTGCTCAGTGGCCTCCAGCAATGGCACCATCTGGTGGCTACAAACAGCATATACATACATGACAAACAGGAGGAGAAGGCTCAATGAATATCTCAATCCTCAATGATGTTGGAGCCTATCAGTGGGTGCAAGAGATAAGGCTGAAGCTTTCATAGCAATCTTCAGCCAGAAGTGCTGAGTGGATGATACATCTTGGCCTCCTCCTGAGATTCCCACTGTCACAGGTGCTTTGGCCAATTCCATTCACTCCACATGATATCAAGAACATAAGAACATAGAAATAGAAGCATGAGTAAGCTATTCGCCCCTTCGAGCCTGCTTTGTCATTCAATAAGATCATCACAGCTACATAGGACAATCCATTCATCCCAGGAATCAGTCTAGTGAACCTCTGGCAAGTATATCATTCCTTAGGTAAGTAGACCAAAACTGTACAAAATACTCCAGGTCTGGTTGTTACAAGGCCCTATATAAGTGCAGTAAAACTTCTTTTCTCTTATACTCCAATCCCTTGTAATAAAGGCTAACAAATCATTTGTTTTACTAATTGCTTGCTGCACCTGCATGTTAGCGTTCTGTGATTTTTGTACAAGGACACTCAGGTCCTTCTGAATACTAATATTTCCCAGTCTCTCAACTTTAAAAAAATATTCTGCTCTTCTATTTTTCCTACCAAAGTGGATAATTTTACACTTCTCCACATTATATTCCATCTGCCGTTCTTGTCTACTCACTTAACCTGTCTATATCCCTTTGCAGCTGAGTTAACTGATCTCAGCAAAGGCTATGGGCCCCTACAACATCCCGGCTGCAGTGCTGAAGACCTGTGCTTCAGAACTAGCAGTAGGTTTAGCCAACTTGTTCCAGTAAAGCTACAACACTGGCATTTACCTGACAAAGTGAAAAGTTGCCCAGGTATCTCCTGTCTACAAAAAGCACTACAAATTCAAGCTGACCAACTACCATCCTATCAGTCTACTCTCAATCATCAGCCAAGTGAGGGAACGAGTCGTCAACAATGCTATCAAGCAAGTGGTCCTGGTGGAACCCAAACTATGCATCGGCGATCAGGTAATTGGCGATCAAGCGGCACTTTTTCACCAATTACCTGATCACCGATGCACAGTTTGGGTTCCACCAGGACTACTCAGCTCCAGACCTCATTACAGCTTTGGTCTAAAAATGGACACACGAATTCCAGAGGTGAATGACTGCCCTTGACATCAAGGCAGCATTTGACCAAGTATGGCACCAAAGATCCTTAGTAAAACTGAAGTCAACAGGAATCAGGGGGGAAACTCTGCTCTGGGTAAAGTCATATTTGACACAAAGGAAGGTGTTTATGGTGGATGGGTGTCAATCATCTGAGCCGCAGAACGTTGTCACAGGTGTTCCTGAGGGCAGCGTCCTTGACCCAACTATCTTTAGCTGCTTCATCAATGACCTTCCCTCCATCATAAGGTCTGAAGTGGGGATGTTCATTGATGATTGCACTGTGTTCAATTACATTCGCAACTCCTCAGATAATCAAGCAGTCCGTGCCTGTATGCAGTAAGACCTGGACAAAATTCAGGCTTGGGCTGATAAGTCGCAAGTAACATTGGCACCACTCAAGTGCCAGGCAATGACCACTTCCCCTTGACATTCAACAGGATTACTGTCACTGAATCACCCATCATCAACATCACCATTGACCAGAAATTTAACTGGACCAGTCACATAACTACTGTGCTACAAGAGCAGGTCAGAGATTGGGTATTTTGCGGCGAGTAACTCACCTCCTTATTCCTCAAAGCCTTTTCATCATCTGCAAGGCACAAGTCAGGGGTGTGATGGAATACTCGCCACTTGCCTGGATGGGTACAGCTCTAAAAACACTCAAGAAGCTTGACACCATCCAGGACAAAGCAGCCTGCTTGATTGGCACTCCATCCACCACTTTAAACATTCACTCTCCTGACCACCGGCTCACAGTAGTTGTGTGTGTACCATCTACAAGATGCACTGCAGCAACTTGCCAAGGCTTCTTTGACAGCACCTCCCAAACTCGCAACCTCTACCACCTGGAGAGGACAAGGGCAGCAGTGCACACCATGCTGACTTGGAAATATATAAGAACATAAGAATTAGGAGCAGGAGTAGGCCATACGCTCCGCTATACAATCAGATCGTGGCTGGTCTTCGATTTGAACACTTTCCCGCCTGATCCCCATATCACTTGATTCCCCATGAGTCAAAAAATCTATCTATCTCAACCTAGAATATATTCAATGATTCAGCATCCACGGCCCTTTGATTGAAGAAATTCTTCCTGATCTTAAATGGCCAACACTTATCCTGAGACTATGCCCCCTAGATCTAGGGGCCGAAATTGCCCCTCCCGATAAGGCCTCTGGTCGCTGGAAAGCGGCTGCCACGGGCACCGTGGAATGGCCACCGACTCTCCGTGGAGGGGCCGCTATTTTAGAAATTGCCTCAGGAGCAGAGTGGTGTCCGGGACCACTCCGCCTGTTTTCCCGCCGCAGCGTGCACGCGTTGACCCCTTACTGTCTGGCAGGGACCCCCTCGCAAAATTGCCCCTTACCCAAAATTGCCCACTGCTGGCCGGTGCCCCCGACAGCTTTTGCTGTCACTGCACTCTCTGTGAAATTGGGGCATGGCCGCCCTTAAAGAAGAGGGCCCACTGCCGTGCCCGCCATGTTATTTTTTTGTCGGCCCACTGCCAGATCGCACCGACAATTGCGCCCCTGTGTTCGTCCGGATCGCCAACAGGTAGCCTGGCACCCCCTCTTGAGTGCCAGGCCACTGGTCTGGCGGAAACCCTCCCTGGTAGCCCAGTGGACCAAACTAAAATATCTGCAGAGTTCGCAGCAGCTCTCCCCTTTAACTGAAGGGGAGAGACATTGTGACACACCAGCGCGATGACGTCATCAGTGCAGCGCTGATGACTGACAGCTGTGGACACTCCGTCCCGCCCCCATTTCCGCCCCGCTAGTGACGGCCACTTCACTCCGCCCCTACTTCTGCTCCCAAGATGATCCACTTCCGCCCCGCTGGAAAAAAAACTCCGAAGAGCTGAATTTCGACAGATAGGCCACCGCATCCATTCAAAAAGGGTAAGTGCACCCCATTTCTGGCAGAGGGCAATTTGTACCCCCTAGATTCTTCAGCGAGGGGAACAGCCTTTCAGCTTCTACTCTCAGAATCTTTTATGTTTCAATGAGACCACCTCTTACTCTTCTAAACTCCAGAGAGTATAGACCCAATCTCCTCGTAGGACAATCCTCTCATCCCAAGAATCAATCCAGTGAACCTTCATTGCATGGTCCCTAAGGCAAGTATATCCTTCCTCATAATGAGACCTAAATTGTGCACAGTACTCCAGATGTGGTTTCCCAAAACCCTGTACAATTATAGCAAGACTTCCTTCATCGTCCCTGGGTCAAAATCCTGGAACTCCCTCCCTAACAGCACTGTGTTGGTACCTTCACCTCACAAACTGCAGCGGTTCAAGAAGGCAACTCACCACCACCTTTTCAAGGGCAATTAGGGATGGGCAATAAATTCTGGCCTTGCCAGTGATACCCACATCCATGTTTATCCTAGGTTATCTCTTTTACCCTTCTTAAATAGTGAGGTGAGATTGGCAATTTTCCAATCCAAGGGAGCAATTCCTAAATCGCTAAAAGTTTTGGAAGATCATGACTAATGCATCAACAATTTTCTCATCTACTTCTTTTAATATCCTGGAGTGGAAACCATCAAGTCCTGGTGATTTGTCTATCTTTACTAAAATTAGTTTCTCCATCACCATTTCTTTTACTTATGTTGAATCTAGTTAGAACGTCCCCTTGATTTAGTTTTAGTTTTCCTTGTATCTCTGGTATTATAATAATATTATAGTATAATCTCCAATTACAGTATCACCTGCATCTGTCATTACAAGGCCCACATTATTCATTACCACCCTCTTTCTCTTAATACATTTGTAAAACCTTCAGAGAGTTATTTTGGTGAAAGATGAAAACAGCCGCTAAGTGGGTGCTAATAAGGCACACCTGTTTGAAAGTCTGGTTTTAGCCTGCAATTTTGGGTCTAATTGATCATTACCATGATTTAAATTTTGTCTGGAGGTGCTAAAATAGACACCTGCAGGTTTAGCACACAAGCGCTGATTAGAACCAATTTCTGTGGATGGTTATATGTAGCCTCCATGCACCCATTTCCACTGAAGATGTGGAGTGCGCTGGCTGATATACAATGGAACATTTCAGGATGACTCAGGGACCGAGGGAGGGGGTGCACAGGTTCTCGGGCATGGCGCTGGAGGTCCTGGTGGAGGAGGTCTAGAGGAGAAGGAATGTTCTGTACCAGCGATGAGGGGGGTGAAGGAGCCCACCTCGCCCTCCTGTCTGTTTCTCCTGCAACCGGACGGTTTGCACCTGGGCAGGACCGGAACCAATGTCCTAGGGGGAGTGTTTTCTAGTGCTGTTGGGGAGGAGTTAAACTAATGTGGCTGGGGGATGGGAACCAATGCAGGGAGACAGAGGGAAACAAAATGGAGGCAGAAGCAAAAGACAAAGGAGATGAATAAAAGTGGAAGGGAGAGAAACCCAAGGCAAAAAACAAAAAAGGCCACTGTACAGCAAAATTCTAAAGGGTCAAAGTGTAATAAAAAGGCAAGCCTGAAAGCTCTGTGCCTCAATGCGAGGAGTATTCGGAACCCAGGAGAGGGCTCTGAGCTACTTGGAGTGGGTGAGAGCTCAGATGAACAGGACCCCAAGAAAGAATGCAAAAGGCAGGAGGCAACTGAGCAGAGTAGCACTGGGGTAAGTGTAAACCACAAGGTGATAGGATGGGACAATATGTATGAATATAAAGGGGCTGCAGGAGGGGTCAAAACTAAAAATCATGGTTTAAAAACTAGTATTAAAACATTCTACATAAATGCATGCAGCATTCGAAATAAAGTAAATGAGTTGACAGCACAAATCATTACAAATGGGTATGATTTGGTGGCCATTACAGAAACGTGGTTGCAGGGTGGCCAAGACTGGGAATTAAACATACAGGGGTATCTGACAATTTGGAAAGATAGACAAGAAGGGAAAGGAGGTGAGGTAGCTCTGTTAATAAAGGAAGATATCAGGGCAGTTGTGAGAGATTGGCTCTAATGAACAAAATGTTGAATCATTGTGGGTGGAGATTAGAGATAGTAAGGGGAAAAAGTCACTGGTGGGAGTAGTTTATAGGCCCCCAAATAATAACCTCACGGTGGGGCGGACAATATCAAGGGAATAATGGAGGCATGTGAAAAAGGAACGGCAGTAATCATGGGGGATTTTAACCTACATATCGATTGGTCAAATCAAATCGCACGGGGTAGCCTTGAGGAGGAATTCATAGAATGCATACGGGATTGTTGCTTAGAACAGTATGTTACAGAAGCTACAAGAGAGCAAGCTATCTTAGATTTGGTCCTGTGTAATGAGACAGGAACAATAAACGATCTCCTAGTAAAAGATCCTCAGGGAATGAGTGATCACAGTATGGTTGAATTTGTAATACAGATTGCGGGTGAGGAAGTAGTGTCTCAAACGAGCGTACTATGCTTAAACAAAGGGGACTGCAGTGGGATGAGGGCAGAGTTGGCTAAAGTAGACTGGGATCACAGACTAAATGGTGGCACAATTGAGGAACAGTGGAGGACTTTTAAGGAGCTCTTTCAGAGTGCTCAACAAAAATATATTCCATTAAAAAAGAAGGGCGGTAAGAGAAGGGATAGCTAGCCATGGATAACCAAGGAAATAAAGGAGAGTATCAAATTAAAAACCAATGCGTATAAGGTGGCCAAGGTTAGTGGGAAACTAGAATATTGGGAGAATTTTAAACGACAGCAAAGAATGACTAAGAAAGCAATAAAGAAAGGAAAGATAGATTACGAAAGTAAACTTGCGCAAAACATAAAAACAGATAGTAAAAGCTTTTACCGATATATAAAACGGAAAAGAGTGACTAAAGTAAATGTTGTCCCTTAGAAGATGAGAAGGGGGATTTAATAATGGGAAATGTGGAAATGGCTGAGACCTTAAACAATTATTTTGCTTCGGTCTTCACAGTGGAAGACACAAAAACCATGCCAAAAATTGCTGGCCACGGGAATGTGGGAAGGGAGGACCTTGAGATAATCACTATCACTAGGGGGGTAGTGCTGGACAGGCTAATGGGACTCAAGGTAGACAAGTCCCTTGATCCTGATGAAATGCATCCCAGGGTATTAAAAGAGATGGCGGAAGTTATAGCAGATGCATTCGTTATAATTTACCAAAATTCTCTGGACTCTGGGGAGGTACCATCGGATTGGAAAGCAGCTAATGTAACGCCTCTGTTTAAAAAAGGGGGCAGACAAAAGGCAGGTAACTATAGGCCAGTTAGTTTAACATCTGTAGTGGGGAAAATGCTTGAAGCTATCATTAAGGAAGAAATAGCGGGACATCTAGATAGGAATAGTGCAATCAAGCAGACGCAACATGGATTCATGAAGGGGAAATCATGTTTAACTAATTTACTGGAATTCTTTGAGGCTATAACGAGCGTGGTGGATAGAGGTGTACCGATGGATGTGGTGTATTTAGATTTCCAAAAGGCATTCGATAAGATGTCACACAAAAGGTTACTGCAGAAGATAAAGGTACGCGGAGTCAGAGGAAATGTATTAGCATGGATAGAGAATTGGCTGGCGAATAGAAAGCAGAGAGTCGGGATAAATGGGTCCTTTTCGGTTGGAAATCGGTGGTTAGTGGTGTGCCACAGGGATCGGTACTGGGACCACAACTGTTTACAATATACATAGATGACCTGGAAGAGGGGACAAAGTGTAGTGTAACAAAATTTGCAGATGACACAAAGATTAGTGGGAAAGCGGGTTGTGTAGAGGACACAGAGAGGCTGCAAAGAGATTTAGATTGGCTAAGTGAATGGGCTAAGGTTTGGCAGATGGAACACAATGTCGGAAAGTGTGAGGTCATCCACCTTGGGAAAAAAAACAGTAAAAGGGAATATTATTTGAATGGGGAGAAATTACAACATGCTGCCGTGCAGAGGGACCCGGGGGTCCTTGTGCATGAATCCCAAAAAGTTAGTTTGCAGGTGCAGCAGGTAATCAGGAAGGCGAATGGAATGTTGGCCTTCATTGCGAGTGGGATGGAGTACAAAAGCAGGGAGGTCCTGCTGCAACTGTATAGGGTATTGGTGAGGCCGCACCTGGAGTACTGCGTGCAGTTTTGGTCACCTTTCTTAAGGAAGGATATACTAGCTTTAGAGGGGGTACAGAGACAATTCACTAGGCTGATTCCGGAGATGAGGAGGTTACCTTATAATGATAGATTGAGTAGACTGGGTCTTTACTCGTTGGAGTTCAGAAGGATGAGGGGTGATCTTATAGAAACATTTAAAATAATGAAAGGGATCGACAAGATAGAGGCAGAGAGGTTGTTTCCACTGGTCGGGGAGACTAGAACTAGGGGGCACAGCCTCAAAATACGGGGGAGCCAATTTAAAACTGAGTTGAGAAGGAATTTCTTCTCCCAGAGGGTTGTGAATCTGTGGAATTCTCTGCCCAAGGAAGCAGTTGAGGCTAGCTCATTGAATGTATTCAAATCACAGATAGACAGATTTTTAACCAATAAGGGAATTAAGGGTTACGGGGAGCGAGCGGGTAAGTGGAGCTGAGTCCACGGCCAGATCAGCCATGATCTTGTTGAATGGCGGAGCAGGCTCGAGGGGCTAGATGGCCTACTCCTGTTCCTAATTCTTACGTTCTTATGTTCTTATATACCTTTTGCGAGCATTCTGTATCATTGTGCTACGTAGGAGACAATTGATTTGAGCTTATCACATCAGGAACATCAAAGCCCATCGGCTGCTGGGCAGGAGGCCTTACTCACCTCGGTAATTTTGAGTCAGGCATTCCTAACTGGACCTGAGTGATGCAGATTTTGTCAGAAGGCTGTGTTTCTGCAGAGAAGTTGTCTGTGAGATCTGTGAGTTGCTGAGAGCAGACTTACAGCCAAGAAGCAGCAGGTGGACTGCTTTGTCAGTTGAAGTGAAGGTTACAGCTGCACTTTCCTTCTATGCCTCAGGATTGTTTCAAGCTACAACTGTAGATGTGTGCGCCATCTCTCAACATGGAATACATGTCTCGTTTTGCCAGGTCACGGCTGCACTGTATTCATGGAGGAATGACTTCATCAAGTTCCCAATGACCACCTAAGCAATCCATGACAGGGCTGTGGGGTTCTCAAGGATTTCTGGCTTCCCAAAGGTACAGGGCAGCATTGATTGTACCCACATCGTTTGCAAGCAGCTTTGAAGGATGCCGAGCTGTTCAGGAATAGAAAAGGCTTCCACTCCATTAATGTGCAGCTCGTGTGTGACAACATGCATCGCATCATGTCAGTCGATGCAATATACCCTGGCAGCACCCATGATGCGTTCATCCTATGCGACAGCTTTATATCTGACATGTTTGAGCAGCAGCCAGAAGGGCAGAGCTGGCTACTGGGAGACAAAGGGTACGGGCTCGCCACCTGGCTCATGATGCCCCTACGCGTAACCGAGACGGAAGCTGACCATCAATACAACACGTCGCACATTACGACACGCAGCATCATAGAGAGGACCACTGGCATTTTGAAACAGCGTTTCCGATGCTAGGATCATTCCAGAGGCTACTTGCAATATTCCCCTGAGATTGTCGGTTAATTCACTGTTGTGTGCTGCATGCTGCACAACGTAACCATCATGAGGCAGCAGCACCTGATAGTGGAAGACCCACCTGCGGTGAGAGTGGCTGATGATAATGATTTGGAAGATGCAAGTGATGAGCAGGAGGAGGAGGAGGAGGTGTGGAGGAGGATGATGATGATGATGAGGAAACTATGCAAGTGCCTGATGCTGGAGCACGACGTCGAAGGAGGACGGGCCATCGTGCTCCTTTAACGATTGCTCGAGCCTTGCGTCAGCAGCTCATCCGTGAACGCTTTACTGATGCCTGAGGGCTCTGCGACAACTATTCCGCACGGACATGTTTATTTTTTGCAGTTGTTCCTAAATGTTGTGTTGTGTTAATGGAACATGATTCAGTTTTAATGTAATATATATTTTATTCAAAAGTTTACAATATACTTAACTTTAGTGTCATAAAATAATTCTTGTATCAAACTTTACTTTACTATGACTCTTTAAGATCACTTAAAAACTTTAAGATCACTTATAAAGTTGTAATTATACATAACTTAAAAAAACTTTCGATTTGAAAACAGTTACAACAGTAACATCAACAACAACAACAGCAGCAAAGAAAGGCTGCACCCATCTCTCATCCCCATCTCGGTGAATGAGCACTTCTTCATGGTGGTGGCGGTGGGGGACGGGGTCAGGTGTTAATGTGGAAGGCCCAGCTTGGGTCTCTTCAGAGACTGGTGTGGGGATTGCAGTGGGAGTGGTGGCGCATGGCCTGGACATGTTCCCTTACTGCAACAGCTAACTCATACATGCCCTCCCTGATGGCCTGTGCTGTCCTTTCCACTACCTCTGACATTCCCTCCCTCATGGACACTATTCCCTCACTGATGTTCCCGGAAATCATTCCCATTTCCCGTGCGATTACTGTTACTTCTCCCGACAGTCCCGTTACCTCATCACCCACCCCACTGATGGTGTGCACGAGTGATCGGGTAAGGTCAATGCTCTCCGCACTTAATGCCATGATCTGAACCACATCTATTGCATCTCAGGAGAGCGTGGTCGATTTCTCCTTAACCTCACCCTGGGTCTGCCTCGCGGCACCCCCCCAGTGGAAGGCACAGGCTGGGACAGTGGGGTCCTGGGTGTTCCATGCTGCATCCCATCACCACTGTGGCCCGCAACCTCAGACGGTGGGGTCCTGGATGTTCCATTCTGCATCCCAAGACCACTGGGGCCCGCAACCTCAGACGGTGGGGTCCTGGATGTTCCATTCTGCATCCCAAGACCACTGGGGCCCGCAACCTCGGACGGTAGGGCCCTAGGTGTTCCATGCTGCATCCCATCACCACTGGGACCCTCAACCTCGGACGCTGTGAAACCATGGAATGTCACATCAGAACTTAAACCACTAATCATGGATAGGCTGAAACCAAGGAATGTCACACCAGAACTCATGGAAGAGTTTATCAACGCGAAGTCCATTAACATGGCCTCATCCATATTCATTACAACATTGTCCCCTTCATCCATCTCCATCCCCACCCTGTCCGGTTCTCTCTGCAGGGTTATGCTCGGACGCGGCTGAATCTTCTTCTGGATCTTCAGGATGGGCATTGGGTTCTGCAAAATATAACAGAACAGTGAAATGGTTAGCAGCAGGGGGCAGGATGGGTGGTATGAGTAGGCTCACACATAGCAGGCCAGGCAGCAGGTTGATTTGAAGCGCCACGATCAATTTTCAGGACTTACCCTCTCCCTCGCGTGTGGGCCCAGCTTGTGCAGTGGTGATTGTTTTTCTCCAGGTAGGACCCATCAAAGCAGCGACCCTTTCTTCCAAGGGTGTCAGTTGCTGCAGATTTGGCGGGCCTCCTCCTGTTTGAGTTCTTTCCCTTTTGTTGTGGGACAATTTCTTCTGCAGAGATGAAATGCAACCTTTTAGAGAGGATGTCTTTCTGTTGGGTGGGACATTTACAATTGCAATTGCATTGAATAAATGAAAATATTACTTACACTAACGACTTGACTAAGGTCCTGCCATTTCTTTTTGCGCTGGCTTCCAGATCTCTGGGTGTTCACCACTGCGCAGAAATCTTTTGCAACTTGATTCCAGCGTTTCTTCATTTCTTTGGGTGGCACTTTTGTGCGACCTCTGTTGCTGGTATCCAGCTCCTGCCATCTGTTCTCAATGACATTAACTAGTAACTCCACTTTGTCATGCAAGAAATTCTTCATTCTTGGTGCACGTTGTTGCATTGCTGTATTGAATTGACACTCACAGTGATTTTTTTGAAACACACAATCCTTATTTTGCATGCAGCAATTATTTTCAGATATACAGCACTTCTTTTGGAACTTTTCCAAGCATGAATGCAGCACTATTAACACAGAGCACTCACTGCTTCTTGATTGCAGCAGCTGATTTATTCCACAGCATTCCTTCTGGCACCAAAAATCAAGCAGCTTCGTTTCCCTTTAAAGATGGCCGATTGCCAAAGTTCTGTGCTATTGCACACGCGCGGACATCGCGACCCAACTCCAATGCGCATGCACTTTTTTCAGCGCAGGACGCTGGCTCCACCCCCCACTCCACTGGCCACGGTGCGCGACGACCGAGGAGAGGCCAGACACCATCCAAAGTGGGGAGTGATTTTATCGGAGCAGTTTTCCATGCAGAAAGCTTGCGCATCTCCCGTGAGTGCGCTGAAAAACACGTGGGCCAACTTTAAGCCCTATATTAGGATAATTGAAGTTCCCCATTATTGTGTTCCTTACAAAGATGAGACTGCACACAGGGAGGTTAAAGTAACAGTGACCTCAGTCTTTATCAAGACACTCCAGAGTGAGGATCAGGCCTTAGGGGCCGACTTATATACAGTGCTCCCAAAGGATGCTGGGATCCCATGGGACTTCAGGGGATGCGGTCCCTGGTGGCGGAACATGGGAATGCATGTTTTACAGATATACAACATCACTCCCCCGCAAAGTCAAAGTGAAGACTATTTACAAGGTGAGGCGATTGGGAGTCTTTCTTTCCCTGGTGGACCGCCTTGGTACAAATGTCTGTTCTGGTGTGTTGGCTGTGCCCGCGCTGGGCTGGCGTGTTGTTGGCCCTGCAGGGCTGCTGGGTGAGCCTGGCCTTGCTGGGCTGTTGGGCGTTATGGGTTCAATTTCCTGGTCCTGCGTGGTGTCGTTGATCCTTTGGGTGTGTGTTGTGGGCTCGAAAAAGGTGGTGTCTGCTGTGGGTTGTTCAGGGCAATCTGTGAACCGCAGCCTCGTTTGGTCCAGGTGCTTTCTGCAAATTTGTCCATTGTCTGGTTTGACTACAAGCACCCTATTCCCTTCTTTAGCTATCACCGTGCCCGCGATCCACTTGGGACCATTTTCATAGTTTAGCACATACACAGGGTCATTCAGATCAATTTCCTGTGACACAGTGGCGCGACCATCATTTACATTTTGTTGCTGCCGCCTGCTCTCTACCTGATCATGCAGGTTGGGGTGAACCAGCGAGAATCTGGTTTTAAGTGTCCTTTTCATGAGTAGCTCAGCCGGGGGCACCCCTGTGAGTGAGTGGGGTCTCGTGCGGTAGCTGAACAGTACTCGGGACAGGCGGGTTTGGAGTAAGCTTTCTGTGACTCGTTGAAGGCTCTGTTTGATTGTTTGTACTGCCCGCTCTGCCTGCCCATTGGAGGCTGGTTTAAACGGGGCCGAGGTGACATGTTTGATCCCATTGCGGATCATGAATTCTTTAAATTCGGCACTGGTGAAAGATGGCCAAAACTTTGGTTCTATCTTCACGAAGGAAGACACAAATAACCTTCTGGGTGTACTAGGGGACCGAGGGTCTAGTGAGAAGGAGGAACTGAAGGATATCCTTATTAGGCGGGAAATTGTGTTGGGAAAATTGATGGGATTGAAGGCCGATAAATTCCCGGGGCCTGATTGCATCCCAGAATACTTAAGGAGGTGGCCCGAGAAATAGTGGATGCATTGGTGATCATTTTCCAACAGTCTATCAACTCTGGCTCAGTTCCTATGGACTGGAGGGTAGCAAATGTAATACCACTTTTTAAAAAAGGAGGGAGAGAGAAAACGGGTAATTATAGATCGGTTCGTCTGACATCAGTAGTGGGGAAAATGATGGAATTAATTATTAAGGATGAAATAGCAGCGCATTTGTCAAGCAGTGACAGGATCGGTCCAAGTCAGCATGGATTTGTGAAAGGGAAATCATGCTTGACAAAACTTCTGGAATTTTTTGAGGATGTAACTAGTAGAGTGGACAAGGGAGAACCAGTGGATGTGGTGTATTTGGACTTTCAAAAGGCCTTTGACAAGGTCCCACATAAGAGATTGGTGTGCAAAATCAAAGCACATGGTATTGGGGGTAATGTACTGGCGTGGATAGAGGATTGGTTGGCAGACAGGAAGCAGAGAGTCGGGATAAACGGCTCCTTTTCGGAATGGGAGGCAGTGACTAGTGGAGTGTTGCAGGGCTCAGTGTTGAGACCTCAGCTCTTTACAATATACATTAATGATTTGGATGAAGGAACTCAGTGTAATATCTCCAAGTTTGCAGATGACACGAAACTGGGTGGTGGTGTGAGCAGTGAGGAGGATGCTAAGAGGCTGCAGGGTGACTTGGACAGGTTAGGTGAGTGGGCAAATGCATGGCAGATGCAGTATAATGAGGATAAATGTGAGGTTATCCAATTTGGTGTCAAAAACACCAAGGCAGAATATTATCTGAATGGTGGCAGATTAGGAAAAGGGGAGGTGCAACGAGAACTTGGGTGTCATGGTTCATCAGTCATTGAAAGTTGGCATGCAGGTACAGCAGGCGGTGAAGAAGGCAAATGGCATGTTGGCCTTCATAGCTAGGGGATTTGAGTATAGGAGCAGGGAGGTCTTACTGCAACTGTACAGGGCCTTGGTGAGGCCTCACCTGGAATACTGAGCTCAGTTTTGGTCTCCTAATCTGAGGAAGGACGTTCTTGCTATTGAGGGAGTGCAGCGAAGGTTCACCAGACTGATTCCAGGGATGGCTGGACTGACATATGAGGAGAGACTGGATCAACTGGGCCTTTATACACTGTAGTTTAGAAGCATGAGAGGGGATCTCATAGAAACGTATAAGATTCTGACGGGACGGGACAGGTTAGATGCGGGAAGAATGTTCCCGATGTTGGGGAAGTCCAAAACCAGGGGACACATTCTTAGGATAAGGGGTAGGCCATTTAGGACTGAGATGAGGAGAAACTTCTTCACTCAGAGAGTTGTTAACCTGTGGGATTCCCTGCCGCAGAGAGTCGTTGATGCCAGTTCATTGGATATATTCAAGAGGGAGTTTGATATGGCCCTTACAGCTAAAGGGATCAAGGGGTATGGAGAGAAAGCAGGAAAGGGGTACTGAGGTGAATGATCAGCCATGATCTTATTGAATGGTGGTGCAGGCTCGAAGGGCCGAATGGCTTACTCCTGCACCTATTTTCTATGTCTCTATGTTTCTGCGTCACTGACCAGTATGTCAGGCAGGCCGTGGGTGGCAAACATGGCCGTCAGGCTTTCAATAGTGCTGGTGGTGGTGCTTCCCCAAGTTATTTCACATTCAATCCATTTTGAAAAAGCATCCACCACCACCAGGAATATTTTACCGAGAAACGGGCCCTCATAGTTGACATGGATCCTCGACCATGGTCTGGAGGGCCAGGACCACAAACTTAGTGGTGCCTCTCTGGGCACGTTGCTCAACTGAGCACACACACTGCATTGCCACACACAGGACTCTAAGTCAGAGTCGATACCGGGCCACCACACGTGGGATCTGGCTGTCACTTTCATCATTACTTTACCCGGCTGTGTGCTGTGGAGATCCGAGATGAACGTCTCCCAGCCCTTTTTGGGTAGCGCTACGCGGCTACCCCACAACAGGCAGTCTGCCTGAATGGACAGCTCATCCTTTCGCCGCTGGAACGGCTTGATTAGCTCTTGCATTTCAATGGGGATGCTGGCCCAGCTCCCATGCATTACACAGTTTTTTACTAGGGACAGCAGAGGATCTTGGCTGGTCTAAGTCCTAATCTGCCGGGTCGTGACAGGTGATTTATCATTTTCAAATTCTTCCATGACCATCAACAAATCTGTGGGCTGCGCCACCATCAACAAGTTTGTAGGCTGCGCCATTTCCACCCCCGTGGTGGGCAATGGTAGCCGACTGAGAGCATTCGCACAGTTCTTGGTGCCTGGCCTGTGGTGGATGGTATAGCTTTATGCTGATAGCACGAGTGCCCACCTTTGTATGCGGGCTGAGGCATTCGTATTTATCCCCTTGTTTTCAGCGAAGAGGGATATGAGGTGCGTGTGATCGGTTTCCAGCTCAAATTTGAGGCCAAACAGGCACTGATGCATTTCTTTACGCCGAACACACACTCTAATGCCTCTTTCTCAATCATGCTGTAGGCCCTCTCGGCCTTAGACAAGCTCCTGGAGCCATCGGCGACAGGTTGCAACTTCCCCGCAACGTTAGCTTGTTGTAATACACACCCGACTCCGTACGATGACGCATCACATGCTAGCACAAGTCTTTTACACAGGTTATACAATACAAACAGCTTGTTGGAGCATAAAATGTTTCTGGCTTTCTCAAAAGCAATTATTTGTTTTTTTCCCCATACCCAGTTCTCACCTTTATGCACTGACACATGTCGGGACTCTAAGAGGGTGCTTAACCCTGGTAAGAAGTTACCAAAATAGTTGAGGAGTCCCAGGAACGACCGCAGCTCCGTGATGTTCAGTGGCCTGGGCATGTTCCTGAAAGCCTCTGTCTTGGCGTCTGTGGGCCAAATGCCGATCTTTCTCCCCAAAAACTCCACTTCCACGTGGTGGTTAGCAGGTTTTGCAGAGCTTGCAGCTCGTCTGCAAGCTCGTTGGAGGTGCCCCATTGTTCCACAGCTCTTGCAAACATTCCCTTTGAAGCGGCATGAATAGGCTGAATGGAAGCCTCCACAACGCCAACAAGGTGTGAAATGCCTTGCATTCATTCTTTGTTGCGGACTCTGAGTCATTTGGGTCACCTGAGGCCTGCTGGCAGTTGCAGACTCGTGGTTTCTGCCCTGTACATTTCTGCTCGCAAACACAGTTCCAGTTAATTTAAGAACATTGCTCGCACTTGTGTGCTGAGAGATTTGTTTGGTGTTATCATTGGTGGACATAAACATCTCTGCTATCACAACGGCCTTACTGAGGGTCGGTGTCTCTACAGTCAAAAGTTTTCGTAGGATGGTCTCGTGGCCAATGCTCAGTACAAAAAAGTCTCTGAGCATTTGCTCCAGGTAGCCATCAAACTCACATTGTCCTGCAAGTCGCCTTAGCTCGACGACATAGCTTGCCACTTCCTGACATTCAGATCGCTGGCACGTGTAGAACCGATACCTCGCCATCAGCACGCACTCCCGAAGATGCTCCCGAACCAGTGTACACAGCTCCTCATACGACTTATCTGTGGGTTTCACCGGAGCCAGAAGATTCTTCATGAGGTTGTAGGTCGGTGCCCCGCAGATCGTGGGGAGGACTGCTCTCCTTTTTGCAGCGCTTCCTTCTCCATCCAGCTCGTTGGCTACAAAATACTGGTCTAGCCGTTCGACATAGGCTTCCCAGTCCTCACCCTCCGAGAACTTCTCCAGGATGCCCACAGTTTGCTGCATCTCTGCGTTGGATTCGTATACTCGTCGCCAGTTATTGTGTTCCTAACACAGATGAGACTGCACACAGGGAGGTTAAAGTAACAGTGACCTCAGTCTTTATCAAGGCATTCCAGAGTGAGGAACATGCTTTAGGGGTCGGCTTACAGTGCTCCCAAGGGATGCTGGGATCCCTTGGGACTTCAGGGGATCCGCTCCCTGGTGGCAGAACATGGGAGTGCATGCTTTACAGATACACAACACCCATTATCAGTACTGTGTAGTTCTTGGAACTTTCTGTAATTTGCCTGCAAATTTGCTCCCCTATCTCCTTCCCACTCTTTGGTGGCCTATAGTATAAACCCAGTAGCATAATGGCTCCTCTATTGTTTCTTAATTCTAACCAAATAGACTCTGATTGGTCCTTCAATTGCATCATCCCTCTCCAATACTATAATAGTTTATTTGATCAATACTGCAACCCCCTCCGTTTTCCCTGCCCTATCTTTACTGAATACCTCACAGCAAGGAATATTAAGTTCTCAATCCTCCTCTTAGCCAGTTTTGCCTGTAAATATTGACATATCCCAGGTATGCCCTGCAAATATTTACACACTCCCAGGTATATCCTGCAAATATCAATATACACTCAAGAACACCCTGAAAATATTCACCTACTCCTAGTAACACCCTGCAAGTATTGACACAATCCCATAGACACCTTGAAAACATTGTCACATTCCCAGGAACACCCTGCAAATATTGACACATCCCTAGGTACATCTGCAAACAATGACAAACTCCCAAGTACACCCTGAAAATATTAAACAGAGGTAAGCAATCCCACAATAAACGGATTTGATCAAAACTCTTCAGTCCTGCCACATCCAGTTGTGAATGGTAGTGGACAATTAAATAACTAACGGGAGGAGGGGGCTCCATGAATATCTGCATCCTCAATGATAGTGGAGCCCAACACGCAAGTGCAAAAGACTAGGCTTAAGAGTTTGCAACCATCTTCAGCCAGAAGTGCCGAGTGGTTGATCCATATCGGCCTCCTCCTGAGGTCTCCTCCATCACAGAAGCCAGTCTTCTGCCAATTTTGATGCACTCCACGTGATATCAGGAAGCAGCTGAACGCACTGAATACAGCAAAGGCTATGGGCCCCGACAACATCCTGGCTGTTGAACTCCTGAACTAGACGAGCCTCTCGCCAAGCTGTTCTCGTACAGCTACAATACTGGCATCTACCCGACAATGTGGAAAACTGCCCAAGTATGTCCTGGTCCACAAAAATCAGGGCAAGTTCAATCTGGACAAATATCGCCCCATCAGTCTACTCTCAATCATCAGCAAAGTGATGGAAGGTGTCGTCGACAGTGCTATCGGGTTCTGCCAGGACCACTCGGCTCCAGACCTCATTACAGCCTTGGTCCAATCATGGAAAAAAGAGCGAAATTCAGAGGTGAGGCGAGAGTGACTGCCCCTGACATCAAAGCAGGATTTGACCTCGTGTGGCAGTAGGAGCCCTTGTAAAATTGAAGTCAATGGGAATCAGGAGGAAAACTCTCCACTGGCTAGAATTATACCGAGCACAAAGGAAGAGGGTTGTGGTTGTTGGAGGTCAATCATCACAGCCCCAGAACATCGCTGCAGGAGTTCCTCTAGGTCATGTCCTAAGCCCATCCATCTTCAGCTGCTTTATCAATGAGCTTCTCTCCATCATAAGGTCAGAAGTGGCGGTGTTCGCTGATGATTGCACAGTGTTCAGTTTCTTTTGCAATTCTTCAGAAAATGAAACAGTCCATGCCCGCAGTCAGCAAGATCTGGATGACATTATACTTGGGCTGATAAGTGGCAGGTTACATTTTTCAGACAATGACCAACTCCAACAAGCGAGAGTCTAACCACCTCCCGTTGATATTCAACAACATTACCATCGCCGAATCCCCCACCATCAACACCTGGGGGGGTCACCATTGACCAGAAACTTAATTGGATCGGTCACATAAATACTGTGGCAACAAGAGCGGGTCAGAGGCTGGGTATTCTGCAGTGGGTATCTCACCTCCTGACTCCCCAAAGACTTTCCACCATCTACAAGGCATTAGTTAGGAGTGTGACGGAATACTCTCCAGTTGCCTGGATAAGTGGAGCTCCAACAACACTGATGAAGCTCGACACCATCCAGGACAAAGCAGCCTGCTTGATTGGCACCCTATCGTGGCTGCAGTGTGTACCATCTATAAAATACATAGCAGCAATTCGCCACGGCTTCTTCGGCAACACCTCCCAAACCTGCAACCTCTACCCCCTAGGACAAGGGCAGCAGGCGCATGGGAATACCATCACCTGCAAGTTCCCCTCCAAGTTACACAGCATCCTGACTTGGAAATATATTGCCGTTACTTCATCGTCGATGGATCAAAATCTTAGTACTCCCTCCCTAACAGCACTGTGGGAGTACCTTTACCATAAGGACTGCAGCGGTTCAAGAAGGCAGCTCACCACCACCAGGGCAATTAGGGATGGGCAATAAATGCTGGCTTAGCCAGCGTCACCAACATCTCGGAACAAATAAAAAATTGTCACACACTCCCAGATACACCCTGCAAATATTCCCACACTCTCAGGGATACCCTGAAAATATTACCACACTCCCTGGTATACCCTTCAAATATTACCACACTCCCTGGTATACCCTGAAAATATTACCACACTCCCTGGTATACCCTGCAAATATTACCACACTCCCTGGTATACCCTGAAAATATTACCACACTCCCTGGTATACCCTGCAAATATTACCATACTCCCTGGTATACCCTGAAAATATTGCCACACCCCAGGTACATACTGCAAATATTGACACACTCCCAGGTACATCCTGCAAATATAGACACATTCCCAGGAACACCCTGCAAATATAGACACACTCTCAGTGGCCCGTTTCTAAATTCCAAAAGACAATGTCAGTTACACAAAGGAAACTAATGTTATCATTGCAGAACATTCTTTTAATTAGTGAACAGCAATAGAAACAATAAATTAACAAATATAAAGATACAATACAAACAGACTGCCTGCAGGTTGTATCATGCCTCGTCCCACATGAACTGAGGTCTGATTGCCTTATGGAGTATTCACATATGCACCCTCCCTCACCCAGAGTATTGGATATGAAGTTTGAAAATCTATGATCTATTTCCTACTAACACAACTAACCATTGACATTTATCACTATTGGGTCCCTTGTTTTTGCACATATACATATACATGTCTAACCCTCATCAGTGACAGTTCACTGCTCAGACACCACCACCTTCACCCCCACTGCCTTTTAATTTCCTCATTGTATCTCCCTCATACTCATCCTCCAAGAAATCTGCAAGCTGAAACTATAAAAGTCTCTGCAACCTTATTATCAGAATTTGTCTGAAATCAGTTTGGGTCCAAAAGGCTCAGTTTTTCACATAGGTCTTTTGATTCCAGTTTGTTATGCTGCCACTGACACCTTAAGCCCTTCCAACTTTTACATAATTCTGAATATGTTACATCACACCCAGCCCTCTTATTCTCTGGGTCTGTTTTTTTGATTGTGCTGTATGAGCTCAAAGTTTTACAAGTCAAGAACAAAGCATGATGTTTGACATGTTACCTTTCAAGCCTTTGCATTGTCAAGGCCAATGTCTTGTTGAGTTCTTCTATCACTTTACTAGTATGTACTGGTGGGTGGAGAGGTAGCCCGCTGGATAAAGATGAAGAATGGGAACCTCCGTACTGTAGCTGATGCTGATGAGCGGCAAGCTGGGAAGGCAGCAGCTGATGCTGTACCGAAGGCTGCTGGGAGATTTTCTGCACTACAGAATAGGACGTAGGCGGAGAGTCTGTAGCCTGTGATGGAATGCAAATCATCACTTTCTTTGGCGGTAGAGGGGGTGACAACCTCACAGGTGGCATACAAGGCAGCTTCACAGGCTGGCCAGCGTCTGATAAAAAAAAAACATATTAAAGTACAACTCAGAGAACAACTTAACAGTTTGCCATTTACAAATTCTTCCACACTCTCCCCTAATATTTTCCCACTCACATAGTCTGATGTGTAAAAAAAAGCCATAGGAGTCAATTATGTGCTTGTCGCGGGTGACTGCACATGCCAGAAGTACAGGGCAGAGAGAGAGCTACAACATTGTAACCTTAACTACATTCACTGAGGGTGCAGCCCCTCTATTGGGAGTGTGAGATTAGGGAATTACTTCGACAGTGGCTACAGGCTAAATTGTGTGAGAACCTGTTTTCAGTGCAGAATATTCCTCATTTTCGGCCCAACCAGCCCATGCCGGTGAACTACACTTGTGTTTTACTAAAGCATAGCAATGCTTCTTTCCATACAGTTTCTAATGGGGAATTGGGCAAAATATTCTTCACAAAGCTTGCAAGAGGTGAACTTCTTTAGCATTAAAAATGAAGTATGAAACAGACTATTACACTTCTTTATCCAGACTTAGGGGCCAAAATTGGCCCTTCTGATATGACCTCTGACTGCCTGAAAGTAGCGGCCACGGGGTGGCACGGAATGGCTGCCAACTCTCCATGGAGGGGCCACCATTTTGTAAATTGGCCTTCCTCAGAAGCGGAGTGGTGTCCGGGACTGCTTCGCCCATTTTTCTGGCGCGGCGTGCACACGCGGATCCCTTACCATCTGGTGGGGACCCCCTCGTGAAATTGCCCCTTACCTGAAATTGGCCTGCCGGAACGGCGCTACTGCAGGCCGATGCCCCTGCCAGCTTTTGCTGTCAGTGCACCCTCTGTGAAATGGTGGCACAGCCACCCTTAAAGGTCAGGCCGACAATTATAGCCGCAGGTTCAGCTGGGCCACCAACAGGCAGCCTGTCACGCCCCTTTTGGATGCCAGGCCGCTGGCCTGGCCGAAACCCTCCCTGATGGCCCAGTGGACCTAACTAAAATGAATGCAGAGTTTGCAGCGGCGCTCCCCTTGAACCGAAGGGGAGAGACGTTGTGACGCACCAGCGTGATGACGTCACCAGCCTGGCGCTGATGACTGACAGCGACTCTGTCTCACCCACACTTCCGCCCTGCTGGAAGAAACCCCACGAAGAGCTGGATTTCGACGGATAGTCCGCCATATCCATTGCGGCGGCCAGAACACTTCAAAAATGGTAGGTGCGGCCCGTTTCAGGCAGAGGTGAATTTCTACTCCTTAATATCAATCACTCTTGGTGAGGTAACTGCGGGGCAAGGTTAACTCACACTCGTAAAAAGAGTGCAGGCAGTACCGTTATTTGAATGGGAGCACAGATCCTAATGTGCAATGCGCTGTTTCAGGTGGTGCACTTAGCAGGAGGCCCAATGTAGCATGGCTGGAGTGTCCCTTGAGAGAAGCAGCATTGTCTTAAAGCTAGGCTATCATTTTAGAGAGGAGCCTCAAGCTCTTAAAGGGGAACTGCCTTCTAAAATGAAAAAGTAAAAAATCATTTGAAAATAGGCAGTCTTTAGCCAGTAGAGTTCAACTGCCTTCTGGCAAAAAAGACGTAAAAAATAATTCCAAAATGGCAGTCTTCAACTCTTAAAGCTAAACTTCCTATTGCACGTAAACAAATGGTAAAAGTGCTTCAACACTAAGACAAATGGCTCAACAAGCCAGGGTCTTGCATGCAGCATTCCAGCTATGTGTAGGGGTCAACACTGGAAGAGAGATCACCTACGCACAGGGAGCCAGGAGGCCCCCGAGAAAGAATGATGTGGGACTAGAATCACCGAGGCCATCGCTTCAGCATCGTCGCCCCGCCACCCGCCCCCCCCACTTGGCTCCAGTGCCCAAAGAAATTTCATGATTTCAGATCACTGGTCAAGGTCAATGAATTCATCTTCAAAAGCTGTCTCCTACCAAATGCACCACTAGCCTCACACATTGCTCAATGCACGACTCCCGGCACCACCCCCCCCCCTCATTTACCAAACACGTGACACACCTTACATTCCTAGCTTCACCTCACCTTGGAGGAGACAGTGCTGGCCATTCTTGGCAGGGGCATGGTTGAGCCCGTGACAGAAGAATGCCAGAGATAGAAGATCAGATGGTGTGTACTGATGCAGAGAGCTGGAAGATCCTGGAGGAATTTGTAAACAGGGATGAGGATAATTGGGGTATGGAAACCCAATGGAGATTGGCAAAAAAAGATGAGTTAGAGGAGTGAGACTTCAGTCATTTTAAAATCAAAGAGTGAGTGGGTTTGGGAACAGGTGGGAGGTTAAATTGACAGCACGTCGGGAAGCCAGCTTCAACCTGCCGGCTTCTACATTTAACTGGTGTGCATTCAGCTGCGAGCGAGAAGCCCCCTTGGGAGAGGCGGGTTAGCTATTTAAAGCAATTAACAGCTTGTTAAGAGCATATTAAGAGTCTTTTAAACTGGGGTTTCAACTTTTACTGTGTGTCCGCGGGATTCCGGGATTCCTGTACCGGGCCAGTGAAAGCAAGGCACGAGCAGAGTAGCAATTGAGTGGGCTGAATAAATGACAATCAAAAAATCCGATAAATACTGAGACCTCACACCTGCTTCCTTACCGAAGAGAAAAGCTTTTGCTCACACCACTGAGAGTTTGCTTTAGGAGTTTGCAGGTGATTTCAACAACTTTGGCGGTCACTCTCACTACATTGGAGGATTGTGCGTTTGATCAGCACTTTACATCTGTCATGTATCAGATCAGCATGGGTGCCAATTATGCTGTTTCACCTTGGTCCTCAGATGAGGAACAAGATGAGCACCAGCTGCAACAACAACAGCAGCACCAGCAGGAGCAGCAGCAGCCTTCTCCTCACTGACCTGCCGCTCCACTGGAGAGAGGATGAGCACAGGAGTGCACCGTGCACCCTTAACACTGGGTATCTCGGCAGAGGATCAGCTTCCTGGACGGGACGGGATTGAACACCAGTGCCTTAGGTGGCTCAGGCTTCTGTATCAGGTCATGGCTGACATTTGTAACGTGCTTGAAGAAGACCTGCTGCCAAGTGGACCTGGTGGACACGCATTACCAGTGGCTGTCACAG
The DNA here is from genome assembly GCF_044704955.1 of Pristiophorus japonicus. Taxonomy (NCBI): domain Eukaryota; kingdom Metazoa; phylum Chordata; class Chondrichthyes; family Pristiophoridae; genus Pristiophorus; species Pristiophorus japonicus. The sequence continues at coordinate 72,969,918 of NC_091981.1, forward strand.
TGACCACCGCCCTCAACTTTTTCAGCTCAGGCTCCTTCCTGGGATCTGCAGGATTTTACAGTCGGTTGCCCACAAATGCATCACCCAGGTGACCGATGCCATGTTTGCCAGGGCAGGCAGTTACGTACACTTTGCCATGGATGAAGCAAGTCAGAATGAGTGGGTTCGGCTTTGTGGATTTGGCTGGCTTCACACAGGTGCGTGGCTTCATCAACTGCACACAGGTGGCCATAAAGGCACCCTCAGATCAGGAGTATTCATGAACCATAAGGGTTTCCAATCCATCAATCCTCGGCTTCAACCACAAAAAGATTATCAAGCATGTGTGTGCCAGATTCCACGGAGTTGTCATAATTCATTCATTTTGCGCCAGTCCGCTCTCCCTCAGCCCTTCGCACTTCTGACCAGACTTACCGGTTGGCTGCTTGGAGACAAGGGGGGTGAAAATCACATCCGCCGGAAATAGAGCAGAACTACCATTTTTGATGGATGCGGCAGCCTATCTTGCGAAATTCAGCTTTTTGCCGTTTTTTTTCGAGCGGGCGGAATGGTCATAATGGGGTCAGAAGTGGAGGCAGGACGGATTCTCTGTCACTGTCAGTCATCAGCGCCGAGCTGGTGAAGTCATCGTGCTGGTGTGTCACAACATCTCTCCCCTTCAGTTAAAAGGCAGGGCCGCTGCAAGATCTTTTTAAGGGCCACCAGGGAGGGTGTCGGCCGGGCCAGCAGTCTGGCACCTAAGAGGGGGTGACGGGCTACCTGTTGGTGGCCTGGTCAAACCCCGGGGGAACAATTATCGGGCCGACCTGGCAGTCGGCCGCCAAAAAAGAAAAAGATGGCGGCCGCGGCAGTGTAACCTCCCCTTTAATGGTGACGCACCACCATATTATACACTGTGCACCAACAGAAAAAGCTGTCGGGGGCACTGGCCAGTGATGGGTCCGCTACCGTGGGGCAAATTCGGAGAGGGAGACCCTGCCAGATGGTAAGGGGTCGACGCGTGCACGCCACAGTGGGAAAACGAATGGAGCTGTCCCAGACATCGCTCCAAACCTTAGCAAGGGCAATTTAAAAAATGGTGGCCTCGCTGCGGAGTGTCGGCGGCCATTCCGTGCCGCCGTGTGGCCGCCACTTTCCGGCAGTCAGAGGCCTTATTGAAAGGGGCAATTTCAGCCCCAAGGGGTACCCACTGATGACACCCTTGAGGAGGCCAAGAAATGAGGCCAAAGAGCGCTACAATCAAAGCCAAATGATGTCAAGATGTGTAATAGAGCAAGCAATCAGGTTGTTGAAGCTGTCTGGACAGATCTGGAGGAGCCCTTCAATTTGCACCAGCCAGGGCTTCCAGAATGATTGTGGTACGCTATACTCAGAACAACAGAACGCAACAGCAAGGATTGGAGCTGCTGGAGGAGCAAGGCACAGAGCACCGAGCCTCTTTGGAGGAGGAGGAACAGGAGGAGGAGGAACTTGGTGTGGACATTCCACTAGCAGCGGCGCACATTGCTGCTTGGGATGCCTGAGATGGCCTCGTAATGGCATGATTTAGTTAGGTTGCACCAGTGCACCCATCTGGCACCCAGATGTTGAATCGACTTTCCCCCTCAATCAAAAAGCAGTCCTAAAATGACCAAACCTTTCCCACCAGACACCCATTACTACATATGTTAACCGGGTTTTACCTGCCACCAGACTGTCAGAGTCCTAATGGTCACTGGCAGACACGTGCAAGCCGTGTATATAATGTTGGCAACGATGTTAAATCCTCACTTAGAGAATAAATAAACTGGAGTAAGGTCATGCCTGAACTTGCTCACCGAACTGGCGACAAGTTAAAAATACTAACTTTCATGCAACCATGACTGTTGGAATTTTAGAGAGATTCGTGGAAGGGGAAGATTGGGAGGATTTCACTGATTGCCTCGACCAGTACTTCGTAACCAACGGATTGGAAGGAACCAATAACGCAATTAAGCGCAGGGGGGTTCTCCACACCATTTGTGGGTCAAAAATTTATGGCCTTATCAAGAATCTACTCTCACCATCTCGAGCAATGGATAAGACTTATGATGAATTGTGTACGCTGGTTCGGAGCCACTTTAAACCGAAGGAAAGCATCATCATGGCAAGGTATCGTTTCTATACGCACAATCGCTCCAAGGGCCAGGACGTGGTGGAATTTCACCGACCTGAGACATCTCTCTGGGCCGTGCAACTTCGAAGCTGCATTAGAGGAAATGCTGGCTGCGGGACTTTTTCGTGCTTGGCATTGGCCAGGAGGTCATCCTTCGAAAGCTGCTGGCTGCTGAATCTCTAGAGCTGAGTAGGGCCATCACGATCCCCCAAGCATGTATGTTCACGGACGAAATCTCGAAACAGATATCTTCCCAGCATCGAAACTCATCGGCAAGTACTTTGCATAAAATAATATCGTCGGCAGGCAGAGCTGCACATGGCAGGGCCTACTCGTCCGCGTTCGTATGACCTGTAACTGCTCAAAGTCCTCCATCGGGGGTGAATCAAATCGCGCCTTGTTGGCGTTGCTGGGGCTATCATTGGGCCCATCAATGCCAATTCAAGCAATACGTGTGCAAAGGCTGTGCAACAATGGGGCACCTTCAGCGAATGTGTCCACAACCGAGCAAGCGTGCTGCGACACACCATGTGGCTGAGGATGATCGATCCGGCATGGATCAAGCGGCACAGGCAACTCAATCTGAGGTACAGGACAAAGAAGTGTATGGGGTACATTTTTTTACCAAAAGTCCTCCGATAATGCTGGAAGTTAAATTAAATGTGGTTCCAGTACCCATGGAATTGGACAGTCAATAATGAGCCAGAGGGTTTTCGAAAAGCTGTGGGACACTAAGGCAGAAAGACCCAAACTGAGCCCAATCAATGCGAAGCTGCATACCTACACCAAAATTCTCATACCCGTCATTGGCAGTGTGGCAGTAAAGATATCGTACGATGGAGCTGTGTATGATTTATCATTGTGGATCGTTCCAGACAATGGCCCAATGCTGTTCGGCAGAAGTTGGCTTGAGAAAATGAAATGGAACTGGAAAAATTTAAAGCCTTATCATCAGTGGATGACGCTTCGTGTGCTCAAGTGCTGAGTAAGTTTCCCTCATTGTTCGAACCTGGCATCGGCAACTTCACGGGAGCTAAGGTGCAGATCCACCTAGGCCCGGATGCAAGACCCATCCATCACAAGGCTCGGGCGGTTCTGTACATGACGAGGGAGAAGGTCGAGATCGAACTGGACAGGCTTCAACGGGAAGGAATCATATCACCAGTCGAGTTCAGCAAATGGGCCAGTCCAATTTCATGGTGTTGAAAAGTGATGGCACGTCAGGATCTGCAGCGACTACAAGGTAACGATCAACCAAGTCTCAATACAGGATCAGTACCCATTACCCAAGGCTGACGAGCTGTTTGCAACGCTAGTGGGGAGGAAGTCATTGGATCTGACCTTTGCTTACATGACACAGGAGCTGGTCGAATTGTCGAAAAAACTGATGTCCACAAAGGATTGTTTATATAGCACAGATGCCCTTTCGGAATTCGCTCGATAGCAGCCATATTTCAGAGAAACATGGAAAGTTTGCTGAAGTCCATCCCGAGAACCATCGTGTTCCAAAATGACATCCTGATCACCGGTCGCGACGCCATTGAACATCTGCACAACCTGGAAGAGGTTCTACGTCGTCTGGACAGAGTGGGACTCAGGCTAAAATGCGCCAAGTGCGTTTTTATGGCACCAGAAGTCGAATTCCTGGGGAGAAAGATTGCAGCAGATGGCATCAGTCCTATGGCCTCGAAGACAGAGGCCATCAAGAATGCACCCAGACGCCAGAGTGTGACGGAGCTGCATTTGTTCCTAGGTCTTCGCAACTATTTTGGTAATTTTCTGAATAGTTTGAGCACATTGCTAGAGCCCTTGTACATGTTGCTGAGAAAGTGTAACAACTGGGTTTGGGGCAAATCTCAAGACAGAGCGTTTGAGAGGACAAGGAACCTGCTATGTTCCAATAAATTACTGGTACACTATGACCCATGTAAGCGGTTAGTGCTGGCCTGCGACACCTCATCATATGGAGTCGGTTGTGTGCTCCAGCAAGCCAATGTTTCAGGCAACCTCCAACCAGTTGCATACACATCCAGAAGTCTGTCTAAGGCTGAAAGAGCCAATAGTATGGTAGAGAAAAAGGCTTTAGCATGCGTATATGGAGTTAGGAAAAGGCACCAATACTAGTTTGGGCTTCGGTTTGAGCTTGAAACAGACCACAAGCCGCTCATTTCATTGTTTTCTGAGAGCAAAGGTATAAACACCAATGCCTCATCCCACATCCAAAGATGGGCACTGACATTATCCACATGATTATGTCATCCGCCACAGATCAGGCACTGAAATCTGTGCTGATGCGCTTAGCTGGCTACCATTTCCCACAACCGGGGTGGAAATGCCGCAGCCCGCAGACTTGCTGCTGGTCATGGATGCCTTCGAGAGCGAGGGGTCACCCGTCACGGCTCGCCAAATTAGGACCTGGACCAGCCAGGATCCTGTACTGTCAAGCGTAAAAAGGTGTGTCCTAAATGGAAATTGGTCTGCCATTCCCAGGGAAATGCAGAATGAAATTAAGCCTTATAGCCGCCGCAAAAATGAATTGTCTATTCAGTATGATTGTCTGTTATGGGCTAATTGTGTTGTTATGCCAAAAAAAGGCAAGGAAACATTTGTGCGAGATTTACACAGTACCCACCCAGGCATTGTCATGATGAAGGACATTGCTGGTCTCATGTTTGGTGGCCCGGCATTGACTCCGAATTGAAGTCATGCGTACACCAATGCAACACTTGCTCACAATTGAGCAATGCACCTAGGGAGGCCCCCCTGAGCCTGTGGTCATGGCCCTCCAAACTGTGGTCCAGGGTCCACGTAGATTTTGCTGGCCCTTTTCTAGGGAAGATGTTTCTTGTAGCAGTGGACGCTTATTTTAAATGGATTGAATGTATAATAATGTCATCATGTACGTCCACTGCCACCATTGAAAGCCTTAGGGCCATGTTCGCCACCCATGGTTTGCCCGAAGTCCTTGTAATTGACAATGGACCATGTTTCACCAGCTCGGAATTCAACGACTTCATGACCCGCAATGGCATTAAGCATGTCAGGTCTGCCCCATTTAAGCCCGCATCCAATGGTCAAGCAGAACGGGCAGTCAAAACCATCAAACAGAGCTTGAAACGCGTAACGGACGGCTCCTTGAAGACCTGGTTATCTCGGGTCCTGCTCATCTAGCGGACACGCCCCCACTCGCTCACCGGGGTTCCCCCTGCAGAATTGTTAATGAAGAGAACACCCAAAACCAGGCTCTCCTTAGTCCACCCAGATCTCAATGATCAGGTAGAAACCCGGCGGCACCGGCATAACGTGTACCACGATCGCACGGCTGTATCATGTGACATTGAGGTTAATGATCCTGTGTTTGTTCTCAATTACGATCACGGTCCCAAGTGGATTGCTGGCACTGTTTTAGTCATGGAGGGAAATAGAGTGTTTGTTGTTAAATTGTTGAATGGGCAAACGTGCAGAAAGCACTTGGATCAAACCAAACTGCGATTCACGGACAACCAGGAACAGTTTAAAGAAGACTTTATCATCTATGATCCACCAACACACACCCAACCAGCAATCGCTGTCAACCATGAGGATGAACCCACCATGCCCGACACTCTGATCAGACCAGCTGCGCTGCCGTGCAGCAATGATCCGACCAACTCACCCAGGCCAGGACTTCAACTCAGGCGATCGACCCGGGAACGCAGAGCACCAGATCGCCTCAACCTGTAAATAACTTGTACATAAGACATTGGGGGGAAGTGATGTTATGTATGCAAACCTCACCTATGTGTAAGACTTGCACATCTGTGGGAGATCTATGTGTCAACTGTGCACCCTGGAGCAAGCAGGTATAAAAGGCAGTCCACCATGCTGCTGCCTTTTTGGAGTTATATTAAAGAGACCAAGGTCACAATTGTTTGAGCTTACAACACAGTCTCGTGGAGTTATTCTGAACTTAACACAGAGTGTGAAAGCTGTTCATGAGAGCAGGCATGCACTCATTTGAATGTCGAACACACCATAGCCATGGCCTGCAATATCATGCCAGTCATGCTAAGATGGACTCCTCCATTCTACTTGCAAGCAAGCACATCGTGGCTGTAAATCCTGCCAGAGTCCCATGAATTTATTGTTGCTCCTCCAAAATCATCATCCTAGTCACTAGCCCCCGAGGTTCAGCACCTTCGTCCAGCTGAGCACAACATCGAGCGTCCTACGCCCTCCACTGGTACTGCTGTCCCTGTATGCACCTTCTGCTCTTGCTTACATGTGATGTGTGAGACACCAGGTGAGGGTACTACTTTCTGACTTCATGGTCCCACCGATGTGTGTGTATCTGCACTGGTGCTTGGTGTGCATGCGTCCTGTGTTGATGCACCCTTGGAATCAGTGACCTCCTCTGAGGAGTCTTCTTCCTCCTCTGGTTGGACTGGCTTTGGGACACTTGATGGGTGAGTGGGAGTGTAAACACATGAATTAGAACTGTCATGATAAGAATGTTTTGAGTGAACATTGTATACATGATCATATTTCACTGGCTGCTGACACCAAGTCAACATGAGTGACTGTTGTATGCCATGTGGCTGTGTGATACTTCATTCTATCACCAGGTAACTGGGAACTCCCGTCTCTCCATTTCACAGCACCATCAATGCTCGATACTCTGCTGATCTCCAGCACCTCCTCCTCTGCTGCAGTCAGCGTTGCTATGACTAGAGGGCCAGCTCTGGCTCTCTGCCTCTCCTGGGTATTCTGTGGTCTCTTCTCCTGCAAGGAGGGAAACAGAGACCTTTGAGTGAGAATCATGGAATGAGTAGAACCAATGGATGGGTGCAGGGTGACTATGAGGGAGAGGCATTACATTGCATTAAGATGAAGATGAGTATCAGTGGTGGATGGTCAGACGGGGATGTGAGGAAGTACATAGAGAGAGATGAGTGCACCTGTAAGGTAGGTTGGTGTGAGGAGTGATGTGCAGGAGTAGGCTTGAGAAGACAGAGGGGAGACATGCAAATCAGGATGTAGTTGAATGTGGCATTGTACTCACCTTTCCTGACCTCATGGGGTCATTAACTTTCTTCATGCTCTGTATTCAGGACCTGGCCACCATATTCCTGTTACTCACTTGTCCAAGTAACTGTTAATTTTGTCCCAGATTATAATTTCTAAAAGCTTCCCCGCCACCGAGGTTAAGCTGACTGGCCTGGAGTTGCTGGGTTTATCCTTGCATCATTTAAAAAAAAAAGTGTAACATTTGCATTTCTCCAGTCCTCTGGCACCACCCCCATATCCAAGAAGGATTGGAAGATTATGGCCAGTACCTCTGCAATTTCCACCTTTACTTCCCTCAGCATCCTAGGATGCATCCCATCCGGTCCTGGTTATTTATCTACTTTAAGTATAGCCAGCCTTTCTAGTACGTCCTCCTTATCAATTTTTATCCCATCCAGTATCTCAACTACCTCCTCTTTCATTATGACATTTGCAGCATCTTCTTCCTTGGTAATGACAGATGCAAAGTACTCATTTAGTACCTCAGCCATGCTCTCCACCTCCATGCATAGGTCTCCTGTTTGGTCCTTATTCGGCCCCACTCCTCATCTTACTACTCGTTTACTATTTATATGTCTATAGAACACTTTGGGATTCCCTTTTATGTTAGCCTAAAATCTATTCATACTCTCTCTTTGCCCCTCTTAATTCCTTTTTCACTTCGCTCTGAAATTTCTACATTTAGCCTGGTTCTCATTTGTATTCTCAACCTAACATCTATCGTATGCCCCTTTTTCTGCTTTATCTTACTCGTCATCCAGGGAGCTCTGGTTTTGGTTGCCTTACATAAGAACAGAAGAAATAGGAGCAGGAGTAGGCCATTTGGCCCCTCGAGCCTGCTCCACCATTCAATAAGATCATGGCTGATCTGATCATGGGCTCAGCTCCACTTCCCTGCCCACTCTGTCTATGTCTGCCTTAAATATATTCATTGATCCAGCCTCCACAGCTCTCTGGGGCAGAGAATTCCATAGATTTACAACCCTCTGAGAGAAGAAATTTCTCCTCATCTCAGTTTTAAATGGGCGGCCCCTTATTCTAAGACTATGTCCCCGCGTTTTAGTTTCCCCTATGAGTGGAAATATCCTCTCTGTATCCACCTTGTTGAGCCCCCTCATTATTTTATAAGTTTCAATCAGATCACCTCTCATTCTTCTGAACTCTAATGTGTATAGGCCCAACCTACTCAACTTATCTTCATAAGTCAACCCCCTCATCTCCGGAATCAACCTAGTGAACCTGCTCTGAACTGCCTCCAATGCAAGTATATCCTTCCTTAAATATGGAGACCAAAACTGTACGCAGTACTCTAGGTGTGGCCTCACCAATACCCTGTACAGTTGTAGCAGGACTTCTCTGCTTTTATACTCTATCCCCCTTGCAATAAAGGCCAACATTCGATTTGCCTTCCTGATTACGTGCTGTACCTGCATACTAACTTTTTGTGGGAATGTACCTCAACTGTAACCAAACCATGTCCTCTTTAAAAGCAGCCCATTGTTCAATTACAGTTCTGCCTGATAATCTTTGATTCCAATTTACCCAACCCACTGAAATTGGCCTTTCTCCAAGTGTGGATTTTTCTGGATGAATGAATTACAATAAGCTGAATGACCTTCCTCATCTGTATTTATCTTATGTTTTAAAACATTTTTAAGATGTGGTTTGCTCTGGCAAGAGTGCATTTATTGCCCAAAATGGTGGTGTGACTTCTTATTTTGTCATAATTTTTACAACTGAGTAGCCACTTTAGAGGTTATTCAAGGTCAGTGAAGTAATATACAACTGGAGCCATGTGTAGGTCAGACTGGGTAGGGGAGGATGCAGTCAAAATAATGTTCATTAAAAGGATCTGTACAAATACCAGGATGACAATGTATCTGTCGGTTAGAAGGAAAAGTACCGACATGGCTAATTAAATATTCCTTGGAACACAATTGTTTTTATGCTGCTACAACCATGGGCTAAAAATACCCATTTGGGGCGATAACTTTTGAAATCTTGGAAAAATATTGCCAGACGATAACCATTTTTTGCTCCTGGGAAATTCATCTTTAGCGCTCCAAGGGGGAAGTGGCGTGCTAAATCAAGTGCCAACTGCTACGCTCATAATAAAGTGATATAACTGAGTACTGTATGCAATGAGTAAGTGTGACCTTAGCTCCTTTAATTAAACTCCAGAGTGTTGGTACAGCGTCGGAGGCCTGCCTATATACAGTGCTCCCAAGGGATGCTGGGATGCCTTGGGACTCCAACAGGTAGACACTCTGGTGGTGGTATGATACAGGTTGCCAAGGGTTACATACATAATATCACTCCCTCCCAAAGTCAATAGTCCAGTTATTTACAGGGTGAGACGATCTGGGGCTTTTCGCTCCCTTGTCGATCGTCTCAGTACAAATGCAGGTGTGGGTGAGTTGGTTGTTTCTTCACTGGGCTGCTGGGTAGCTGGCCTTGCCGGCTGCTGGGGATGGTGAGTTCAGCTTCGTGGTCAATTGTGATGTCGGTTGCCACTTGCATGTGTGTTGGAGGGTCGAAGTTGGTGGTGTCCTCTTTGGGGTATTCGTGGCTGTTTGTGAATCGCAATTTGGTTTGGTCCAAATGCTCTCTACACGTCAGTCCATTGGCAAGTTTGACCTGAAACACCCTACTCCCTTCTTTGGCTATGACCATGCCAGCAAATCATTTGGGACCATGTCCATAGTTGAGTACAAATACAGGGTCATTGACTTCAATGTCACGTGACAGGTTTTCGCGATCATGGTACATGCTTTGTTGATGCCGCCTGTCCTCGATGTGATCATGGAGATCAGGGTGGACCAGAGAGAGCCTTGTTTTGAGCACCTTTTTCATGAGCAGTTCGGCTGGGGGAACCCCGGTGAGCGAGTGAGGTCTGGTGCGGTAGCTGAGCAGGACTCGGGACAGGCGGGTCTGCAGGGAGCCTTCTGACACACGTTTCAAGCTTTGCTTGATGGTTTGGACTGCCCGTTCTGCCTGGCCATTGGATGCGGGCTTAAACAGGGCAGATGTGACGTGCTTGATCCCATTCCGTGTCATGAATTCCTTGAATACAGCACTGGTGAAACACAGCCCATTGTAGCTGACAAGGACATCAGGCAGGCCGTGTGTGGCAGACATGGCTCGTAGGCTTTCGATGTTGGCAGTGGACGTGCTTACAGACATTATTACACATTCAATCCATTTTGAATAAGCATCCACAACAACCAAGAAAATTTTGCCTAAGAATGGGCCCGCAAAGTCAACGTGGATCCTAGACCACGGTTTGGAGGGCCATGGCCACAAACTTAGCAGTGCCTCCCTGGGTGCATTGCTCAGTTGAGAGCAAGTGTTGCATTGGTGCACGCATAACTCTAACTCTGAGTCGATGCCGGGCCACCACACATGGGATCTGGCTATAGCTTTCATCATTACTATGCCTGGGTGGGTACTGTATAGGTCATGTATGAACGTTTCCCTGCCTTTCTTAGGCAAAACCACGCGATTACCCCACAAAAGACAGTCCACCTGCATGGACATTTCGTCTTTGCGCCACTGGAATGGCTTGATCGCTTCTTGCATCTCTGCTGGGATGCTGGATCAGCTCCCATGAAGGATATAGTTTTTTACCAGGGACAGTAAAGGATCCTAGTTGGTCCAGGTCCTGATCTGGTGGGCCGTAATGGGTGATTTTTCGTTTTAGAATGCATCCATCACCAAGAGCAAGTCTGCAGACTGTGCCATTTCCACCCTGGTGGTGGGCAATGGCAGCCGACTGAGAGCATCAGCGCACTTCTCTGTGCCTGGTCTGTGGCGGATTACATAGTTGTATGTGAGCGCCCATCTTTGGATGCGTGCAGAGGCATTGGTATTAATCCCTTTGCTCTCTGAGAATAGCGATATGAGCGGCTTATGGTCAGTTTCTAGCTCAAACTTGAGACCAAATAGGTACTGGTGCATTTTTTTCACCCCGAAAACGCATGCCAGAGCTTCTTTTTTAATCATGCTGTAAGCTCTTTCAGCCTTGGACAAACTCCTGGACGCATAGGCGACCAGTTGTAATGTTCCCGATTCGGTAGCCTGTTGTAACACACAACCGACCCCATATGACGATGCATCGCAAGCTAGCACTAATCGTTTACATGGGTTATACAGAGCAAGCAGTTTGTTGGAACAAAACAGATTTATGCCTTTCTCAAAAGCAGCCACTTGTGATTTCCCCCATACCCAGTCGTCTCCCTTGCACAGTAGCACATGTAGACGTTCCAGCAGGAAATTACCAAAATAGTTGAGGAGTCCCAGGAACGACCGCAGCTCCGTCACGTTCTGTGGTCTTGGCGTGTTCTTGATGGCCTCCGTCTTGGCGTCGGTGGGTCTGATGCTGTCTGCTGAGATTCTTCTTCCTAAGAACTCGACCTCTGCTGCCAGGAAAACACACTTCGAGCGTTTCAACCTGAGTCCCACGTGATCTAGCCGACTTAGAACCTCTTCTAGGTTCTGCAAGTGTTCGATAGTGCGATAGTGTCCCGACCTGTGCGCGGAACCGACTTTAGCAGGCTCTCCATGTTCCATTGGAAAATTGCCGCGGCCGAACGAATCCCAAACGGGCATCTGTTGTAGATGAACAGACCTTTGTGTGTGTTGATGCAGGTGAGCCTTTCGAAGATTCCTCCAGCTCCTGCGTCATGTAGGCCGAAGTCAGGTCCAACTTGGTGAACGTCTTTCCTCCAGCCAGGGTCGCAAATAGGTCATCTGCCTTGGGTAGCCAGTATTAGTCCTGCAGTGAAAAATGGTTAATCGTTACTTTATAGTCCCCACAAATTCTGACCGTGCCGTTGCCTTTGAGAACCGAAACAATCGGACTGGCGCACTCGTTGAACTCCAACGGCACGATGATGACTTCTCGCTGCAGCTCAATTTCCACTTTCTCTTGCATCATATATGGCACCGCCCGTGCCTTGTGGTGGATGGGCCGTATACCGGGAACCAAGTAGATCTGTAACTTTGCCCCCGAGAAACTTCCAATGCCTGGCTCAAACAACGACGGGAGCCTGCTCAGAACCTGGGCACATGAGGCATTGTCGACGGACGAAAGCGTCGGATGTCGTCCCAGTTCCAGCGGATTTTTCCCAGCCAGCTACTGCCGAACAGTATGGGGCCATCTCGTGGCACAATCCATAGTGATAGTTCATGCACTGCATCATCGGATACTTTTACTTCTGTGCTGCCAATAACTGGGATCAGCTCTTTGGTGTAAGTTCTTAGCTTGGTGTGAATGGGGATAAGCTTGGGCCTGTGTGCCTTGTTGCACCACAGCCTGTCGCAGGCCTTTTTGCTCACGATAGACTGACTCGCACCCGTGTCCAGTTCCATGGATACTGGAATTCCGTTCAGTTCAACTTTTAACATGATCGGTGGACATTTCGTGGTGAAGTTGTGTACCCCGTACACTTCTGTCTCCTCGGTTCGAGTCTCTAGTTCAGTCTGATCCACCATGGATCGATCTTCCTCTGCAACGTGATGGTTTGCAGGGTTTGCAGCTCATCTGCACATTCGCTGGAGGTGTCCCATTGTTCCACAGCCTTTGCATGCAGAGTGCTTGAAGCGGCATTGATGGGCCCGATGATCACCTCCACAGCGCCAACAAGGTGTTAACTGCCTCGCATTAACGATTGATGGCGGACTCTGGGTCATCTGAAGTCGTGCAGCTGCCGGTGTGTACATTCTACCATATGCATTCCTGCCTGAAAACTACGTTACTTTGTGTACAGTACTAGCCGAAACCTCTTTATGCTGCGAAATTTGTTTGGTGTTATCGCTGGTGGATATAAATGCCTGGGCTATTGTTTTGGCTTTGCTCAAATTCAGTGTTTCAACAGTCAAAAATTTGCGAAGGATAACCTCATGGCCAATGCCAAGCACAAAAAAGTCTCGTAGCATTTGCTCAAGGAATCCATCGAATTCGCAATGTCCTGCAAGGCGCCTTAGTTCGGTGACGTAGCTCGCCACTTCCTGGCCTTCAGACTGTTGACACGTGTAGAACTGATACCTTGCCATCAAAATACTTTCCGTCGGATTTAGGTGCTCCCGGACCAGCGTACACAGTTCTTCATAGGATTTGGTTGTTGGTTTCACCGGAGCTAGAAGATTCTTCATGAGGCCATAGGTTGTTGCCCCGCAGATGGTAAGGAGGATCGCCCTTCATTTGGCAGTGTTTTCGTCCCCTTCCAGCTAGTTAGCCATAAAGTATTGGTCGAGTCGCTCCACAAAGGCCTCCCAATTGTCCCCTTCTGAGAATTTCTCCAGGATACAACAGTTCTTTGCATTTTCGCGTGGTTGTTCATTATCTCGTCGCCAATTGTTACGCTCATAATAAAGTGATACAACTGAGTACTGTATGCAATGAGTAAGTGTGACCTTAGCTCCTTTAATTAAACTCCAGAGTGTTGGTACAGCGTCGGAGGCCTGCCTATATACAGTGCTCCCAAGGGATGCTGGGATGCCTTGGGACTCCAACAGGTAGACACTCTGGTGGTGGTATGATACAGGTTGCCAAGGGTTACATACATAATATCACTCCCTCCCAAAGTCAATAGTCCAGTTATTTACAGGGTGAGACGATCTGGGGCTTTTCGCTCCCTTGTCGATCGTCTCAGTACAAATGCAGGTGTGGGTGAGTTGGTTGTTTCTTCACTGGGCTGCTGGGTAGCTGGCCTTGCCGGCTGCTGGGGATGGTGAGTTCAGCTTCGTGGTCAATTGTGATGTCGGTTGCCACTTGCATGTGTGTTGGAGGGTCGAAGTTGGTGGTGTCCTCTTTGGGGTATTCGTGGCTGTTTGTGAATCGCAATTTGGTTTGGTCCAAATGCTCTCTACACGTTAGTCCATTGGCAAGTTTGACCTGAAACACCCTACTCCCTTCTTTGGCTATGACCATGCCAGCAAATCATTTGGGACCATGTCCATAGTTGAGTACAAATACAGGGTCATTGACTTCAATGTCACGTGACAGGTTTTCGCGATCATGGTACATGCTTTGTTGATGCCGCCTGTCCTCGATGTGATCATGGAGATCAGGGTGGACCAGAGAGAGCCTTGTTTTGAGCACCTTTTTCATGAGCAGTTCGGCTGGGGGAACCCCGGTGAGCGAGTGAGGTCTGGTGCGGTAGCTGAGCAGGACTCGGGACAGGCGGGTCTGCAGGGAGCCTTCTGACACACGTTTCAAGCTTTGCTTGATGGTTTGGACTGCCCGTTCTGCCTGGCCATTGGATGCGGGCTTAAACAGGGCAGATGTGACGTGCTTGATCCCATTCCGTGTCATGAATTCCTTGAATACAGCACTGGTGAAACACAGCCCATTGTAGCTGACAAGGACATCAGGCAGGCCGTGTGTGGCAGACATGGCTCGTAGGCTTTCGATGTTGGCAGTGGACGTGCTTACAGACATTATTACACATTCAATCCATTTTGAATAAGCATCCACAACAACCAAGAAAATTTTGCCTAAGAATGGGCCCGCAAAGTCAACGTGGATCCTAGACCACGGTTTGGAGGGCCATGACCACAAACTTAGCAGTGCCTCCCTGGGTGCATTGCTCAGTTGAGAGCAAGTGTTGCATTGGTGCACGCATAACTCTAACTCTGAGTCGATGCCGGGCCACCACACATGGGATCTGGCTATAGCTTTCATCATTACTATGCCTGGGTGGGTACTGTATAGGTCATGTATGAACGTTTCCCTGCCTTTCTTAGGCAAAACCACGCGATTACCCCACAAAAGACAGTCCACCTGCATGGACATTTCGTCTTTGCGCCACTGGAATGGCTTGATCGCTTCTTGCATCTCTGCTGGGATGCTGGATCAGCTCCCATGGAGGATATCGTTTTTTACCAGGGACAGTAAAGGATCCTAGTTGGTCCAGGTCCTGATCTGGTGGGCCATAATGGGTGATTTTTCGTTTTAGAATGCATCCATCACCAAGAGCAAGTCTGCAGACTGTGCCATTTCCACCCTGGTGGTGGGCAATGGCAGCCGACTGAGAGCATCGGCGCACTTCTCTGTGCCTGGTCTGTGGCGGATTACATAGTTGTATGTGAGCGCCCATCTTTGGATGCGTGCAGAGGCATTGGTATTAATCCCTTTGCTCTCTGAGAATAGCGATATGAGCGGCTTATGGTCAGTTTCTAGCTCAAACTTGAGACCAAATAGGTACTGGTGCATTTTTTTCACCCCGAAAACGCATGCCAGAGCTTCTTTTTTAATCATGCTGTAAGCTCTTTCAGCCTTGGACAAACTCCTGGACGCATAGGCGACCAGTTGCAATGTTACCGATTCGGTAGCCTGTTGTAACACACAACCGACCCCATATGACGATGCATCGCAAGCTAGCACTAATCGTTTACATGGGTTATACAGAGCAAGCAGTTTGTTGGAACAAAACAGATTTATGCCTTTCTCAAAAGCAGCCACTTGTGATTTCCCCCATACCCAGTCGTCTCCCTTGCACAGTAGCACATGTAGACGTTCCAGCAGGAAATTACCAAAATAGTTGAGGAGTCCCAGGAACGACCGCAGCTCCGTCACGTTCTGTGGTCTTGGCGTGTTCTTGATGGCCTCCGTCTTGGCGTCGGTGGGTCTGATGCTGTCTGCTGAGATTCTTCTTCCTAAGAACTCGACCTCTGCTGCCAGGAAAACACACTTCGAGCGTTTCAACCTGAGTCCCACGTGATCTAGCCGACTTAGAACCTCTTCTAGGTTCTGCAAGTGTTCGATAGTGCGATAGTGTCCCGACCTGTGCGCGGAACCGACTTTAGCAGGCTCTCCATGTTCCATTGGAAAATTGCCGCGGCCGAACGAATCCCAAACGGGCATCTGTTGTAGATGAACAGACCTTTGTGCGTGTTGATGCAGGTGAGCCTTTCGAAGATTCCTCCAGCTCCTGCGTCATGTAGGCCGAAGTCAGGTCCAACTTGGTGAACGTCTTTCCTCCAGCCAGGGTCGCAAATAGGTCATCTGCCTTGGGTAGCCAGTATTAGTCCTGCAGTGAAAAATGGTTAATCGTTACTTTATAGTCCCCACAAATTCTGACCGTGCCGTCGCCTTTGAGAACCGAAACAATCGGACTGGCGCACTCGTTGAACTCCACCGGCACGATGATGACTTCTCGCTGCAGCCTGTCCAGCTCAATTTCCACTTTCTCTTGCATCATATATGGCACCGCCCGTGCCTTGTGGTGGATGGGCCGTATACCGGGAACCAAGTAGATCTGTAACTTTGCCCCCGAGAAACTTCCAATGCCTGGCTCAAACAACGACGGGAGCCTGCTCAGAACCTGGGCACATGAGGCATTGTCGACGGACGAGAGCTTTCGGGTGTCATCCCAGTTCCAGCGGATTTTTCCCAGCCAGCTTCTGCCGAACAGTATGGGGCCATCTCGTGGCACAATCCATAGTGATAGTTCATGCACTGCATCATCGGATACTTTTACTTCTGTGCTGCCAATAACTGGGATCAGCTCTTTGGTGTAAGTTCTTAGCTTGGTGTGAATGGGGATAAGCTTGGGCCTGTGTGCCTTGTTGCACCTCAGCCTGTCGCAGGCCTTTTTGCTCATGATAGACTGACTCGCACCCGTGTCCAGTTCCATGGATACTGGAATTCCATTCAGTTCAACTTTTAACATGATCGGTGGACATTTCGTGGTGAAGTTGTGTACCCCGTACACTTCTGTCTCCTCGGTTCGAGTCTCTAGTTCAGTCTGATCCACCATGGATCGATCTTCCTCTGCAACGTGATGGTTTGCAGGGTTTGCAGCTCATCTGCACATTCGCTGGAGGTGTCCCATTGTTCCACAGCCTTTGCACGCATAGTGTTTGAAGCGGCATTGATGGGCCCGATGATCACCTCCACAGCGCCAACAAGGTGTTAACTGCCTCGCATTAATGATTGATGGCGGACTCTGGGTCATCTGAGGTCGTGCAGCTGCCGGCGTGTGCATTCTGCCATATGCATTCCTGCCTGAAAACTACATTACTTTGTGTACAGTACTAGCCGAAACCTCTTTATGCTGCGAAATTTGTTTGGTGTTATCGCTGGTGGATATAAATGCCTGGGCTATTGTTTTGGCTTTGCTCAAATTCAGTGTTTCAACAGTCAAAAATTTGTGAAGGATAACCTCATGGACAATGCCAAGCACAAAAAAGTCTCGTAGCATTTGCTCAAGGAATCCATCGAATTCGCAATGTCCTGCAAGGCGCCTTAGTTCGGTGACGTAGCTCGCCACTTCCTGGCCTTCAGACTGTTGACACGTGTAGAACTGATACCTTGCCATCAAAATACTTTCCGTCGGATTTAGGTGCTCCCGGACCAGCGTACACAGTTCTTCATAGGATTTGGTTGTTGGTTTCACCGGAGCTAGAAGATTCTTCATGAGGCCATAGGTTGTTGCCCCGCAGATGGTAAGGAGGATCGCCCTTCATTTGGCAGTGTTTTCGTCCCCTTCCAGCTAGTTAGCCATAAAGTATTGGTCGAGTCGCTCCACAAAGGCCTCCCAATTGTCCCCTTCTGAGAATTTCTCCAGGATACAACAGTTCTTTGCATTTTCGCGTGGTTGTTCATTATCTCGTCGCCAATTGTTACGCTCATAATAAAGTGATACAACTGAGTACTGTATGCAATGAGTAAGTGTGACCTTAGCTCCTTTAATTAAACTCCAGAGTGTTGGTACAGGATGCTGGGATCCCTTGGGACTCAAACAGGTAGGCCCTCTGGTGGTGGTATGATACAGGTTGCCAAGGGTTACATACATAACACTAACCATTCCTTTTAGGGCGCTGAAGTGCGAGAGCGCAGCGGTAGCAGCAGAGCGCAGATCAATGTGGAGTGTAATGCTACCGGCATTAGAGGCTGCTTCCCTTGCTTAAAGGGGAGGGCCAATGATGGTGCACAACATACTTCTACTCAGTTCTGTGTTGCCAGGTGACCTGCATGACTGCAATTTGAGCCCCAAACACTCTGAGTGTGGAGGACTTCGACATCGCCCTGCAATAAAGCATCAAAAACTTTCAGCAGGCACCAGACTGGTGCAAAGAATAAAGTTGGCCTATCTGAAAACCAGTGTCTTTAATTAGCGCTCCCAAGCAGTCAGCCGCGGTGACAACGCCTCCTCTTCCTGCTGTTGCTGTCACCTGGCGATGCAGCAGGGGGCGGGAGGCAATTTCACATTGGGGCGGTAACGGGGCGCTGCGCACTTTATGATGTCATGATCTGTGAGGCACTAGAGGCCGAGGTAGTAAGTGTTAGCGCCAGTGCTAAACCGGCAGAGAAATTCACGGGCGTTGCTAAATAAGCCACACCCAGTTGGTAACCACATAGCGCCCCATTACTGCCGCCCCCCCCAACGGGAGGCGCAAAGCAGCCAAATTTCTCCCCCATGAAAATAATGAATATCTGTGGAATGCAACTGGTCAGGGTTGGATAATATTAGCTGCAATGCAGATTGATACCCTGGAGTTTTTACTCAATTACAGAATGTTAATAGAGCTTTATACTCTTACAAGCTTTACATACTACTTGCTAGACAGGAGCTTGGATTGCACGATTGATTCTATTTCCCATCTAGTGAGGCTCCAAGCTGGGAGCATCACCTCACAAAATTTACCCTTTATAGCCAGCAGACAAGGGAGATTTTCAACCCATCAATCTTGGTTGGATTTGAACCAAGGTCCCAGGTTTGGTAAGATCTACTATCACCCCCTCCTCCAATTCACTTTGCTGATGTATTCTAATTGTTATTATTTGTTTACAATTTGGGCTCTTGATACAGAACTTCAATGTTAGGGACACAAATTCATAAATTTGACACATAAACATTCACATAAGCAATCAGTGAAAATGGTTTCAGGGGGACAGGCAAATAGGTGAGCAAACCTTAGGCATGTTTTGTGCACAATTCCTTCTGCCCATGATTTTCAAGCAGGTTGCATATTATGTGCTGGAGAGTTTGTGTACATTTTGTGCTGTAGGCTCATTAAAGCCCAAGAATGCATTCAAAAGTGGTGCAATTTCCAGCCTGTCTGTTGGGATTGCACTTTTTGTCTTGGAAGCCCACTTTTTATGGACTGACAGAAAGCTCCAGGGTACAGTTTATTAATTTGTATGCCCAATGAGGAGATTTGCGTGCCATGAGTGCAGGCCCTGCAAACCTTTCATCCTTAAATATTTCTCGATGTAAAATTTTGCATGGCTCACTGACCTCTGTCCCAATATGCACTTCTAGCAGGTAAAGCTCCATGTGCAATCGAGCTCTTAATGGAAAACTGGCTTTGTATAATTCTTTGTAGTTGCAATATTTACAGTACCCTTTGAGTACTGTATTGTACCTATTAAAAGCATTTTATATTTATAAAATTTAAATTTGTATGTGTTTTTGGAATCACTTTTGGAGGTAAATTTTTTTTTATTCGTTCACAGGATGTGAGTATCGCTGGAAAAGCCAGCAGTTATTGCCCATTCCTAATTGTCCTTGAGTGGCTTACTTGACCATTTCAGAGGGCAGTTAAGAGTCAACCACATTGCTGTGGGTCTGGAGTCACATATAGGCCAGACCGAGTAAGGTTGGCAGATTTCCTTCCCTCAGGACATTAGTGAACCTCAGAGGTTTTTACGACAATCTGGTAGTTCAATGGTCACTATTATTGACACTAGCCTTTTATTCCAGATTTATTTAATTAACTGAATTTAAATTTACCTAGCTTCCATGATGGGATTTGAACACTTGTTTCTGGATTATAAATCCAGGCCTCTGGATTACTAGTCCAGTAACATTATCACTATGCTACTGTTCCCATTATTTTTATTTACTTATTACAAGAAGTTTGCTTCTCACTCTCCCCAAAAAAGTCCATTATTGCTTGCAAAGTCACTGGAAAGCAAACTACAAGTGAAGCATTTACAGGACTTCAGTAGAATTGGCTTCTTGTGAGAAGATCATCCTAGAGCGTTAAATAAGGCAACTCTCCTTGCCCCCACCTTGTACACAACACATCCAATGCATCATGTTGGATGCTTTACTGCTTCACTTGCCCACAAACTATGTTTGATGCCTGTTGTGCATGCAATAACTGTTAGACTGAGTATTGTTTAACTCCAAGAGGTATGACCTTGGCTCTGCTTTATTAAGGTCCAAAGTGGCGAATATACAAAATGGCTGGACTTTTATACATGGGCTGCACACACGTGCATGCAGCCCAATGGCCTCCAACAGTGATGCACGCCATCTAGTGGCTAGTAATCCCAAAAGTACATACATGACAATACCCCCCTCTGAGATATTAACACATTCTTTTACAAATTGAGACAGTCCGGTGTTTTATGCTCCTGGGTTGACCATCTCAGTTCAACTCCAGCCTTGGGTGAGTGTTCAGAGTCTGTTGTGACTGGTGGCTGACCTGGTGGGAGTGGCAATGGCCATGTCAGGGATTGAAAGTCCATTTTCATTGAACATGTCAGTGACTGAAAGACCCGATTCACTGATGATAACTGAGTCCTCTGATGACTGGGGGTAGGTTGGTTGGTCGTCGACTGTCTGATCCATATGTTTCCTCTATATTTGCCCATTTTTTAGCTTGACAATAAATACTCTGTTGCCCTCCTTGGCCATGACAGTACCAGCGATCCACTTGGGGCCCTGACCATAATTCAGAACATATACAGGATTATTTACAGAAATATCGCGTGACACAGCTACGCGATCGTGATGCTCTTGATGACTTTGTCTTCTATATTCAACATGATTATTCAAGTCAGGGTGTACAAGAGATAGCTTGGTCTTAAGACCTCTCTTCATCATTAGTTCAGCAGGCAAGACCCCGGTAAGCGTGTGTGGTCTTGTCCTGTAATTAAGCAGTATGCATGACAGGCGGGTCTGCAGTGACCCTTGGGTTACTCGCTTCATACTCTGCTTTATGATTTGGACAGCACGTTCTGCTTGCTCATTGGATGCAGATTTGAATGGTGCTGACCTTACATGTTTGATACCATTGAGTTTAATGAACTCTTGAAACTCCTGACTGGTGAAGCATTATCCGTTGTCGCTAACAATGACACTGAGATTCTCAATGATAGCTGTGGATGTGCTGGATGACATGATTATACACTCGATCCACTTCGAATATGCATCCACCACAACTAAAAACATCTTCCCCAGGAAGGGACCTGCAAAGTCTATGTGGATCCTGGACCATGGTTTGGACGGCCACGACCACAGACTCAGCAGCGATTCTGTTGATGATTTGCTGAGCTGCATGCAAGTGTTGCACTGATGCACACATGATTCCAGCACAGAGTCAATTCCCGGCCACCATACATGAGACCTGGCGATGGCTTTCATCATTACAATGCCGGGATGTGTGCTTTGTAGCTCATGTACAAATTTCTCTCTCCCTTTCTTAGGCAAATCAACACGATTGCCCCACAATGTACAATTCGACTGAATAGACAGTTTGTCCTTGCGACGAATGTAAGGTTTGGTCTCCTCGCACATTTGCTTGGGTATGGCATACTAATCACCTTTGAGGGTGCAACGCTTCACCACCGATAAAATCGGGTCCTGACTGGTCCAGGTCTTAACTTGTTGAGTCATGATAGGGGTTCCTTCACTCTCAAAAGCATTCATAACTAACAATAGGTCTGCCGAATGTGGCATTTCCACCTCCGGTGTGGGCAACAGCAGACGGCTCAAAGCATCTGCACAATTCTTGGTGCCAGGTCTGTGGCGAATGGGCATAATCATAAGCGGATAATGTCAGTTCCCAGCTCTGGATGCAGGATGAAACATTGGTATTGCTACATTTGTTTTCAGAGAACAGTGAAATGAACAGCTTGTGATCTGTCTCCAGTTCAAACCGAAGACTAAACGGGTACTGATGCATCTTTTTAACCCCATACACACAGGCTAGTACTTCTTTCTCTACCATGCTGCAGGCTCTTTCCATTTTAGACAAACTTTTTGAAGCATATGCGACTGGTTGAAGTTTACCCGACTCATTAGCTTGTTGGAGTACGCAACCAATTCCATATGACAAAGCATCACAGGCCAATACTAAATGTTTACATGGGTCATCATGTACAAGCTAATGAGTCGGGTAAACTTCAGCCAGTCGCGTATGCTTCAAAAAGTTTGGTCCAGGTTGGTCAGATGTTCCTCGGAGTCACAACCTGTGATCAGGATGTCATCTTGGAACACGGCGGTTCTGGGAACGGACTTCAGTAGACTCTCCATGCTCCTCTGAAATATTGCTGCAGCCAAGCGAATTTCAAAAGGGCACCTGTGATAAATAAACAGTCCTTTATGTGTGTTAATGCACGTAAGTCTCTTTGACGTCTCAACCAGCTCCTGTGTCATGTAGGCCGACGTCAAGTCCAGTTTGATGAACCACTTCCCCCCCGCTAGCGTTGCAAACAAATCACCAGCCTTCGGTCATGGGAACTGATCCTGTTTCGAAACCCTGTTGATCGTACCCTTGTTGTCTCCACAGATTCTGACTGTGCCATCACTTTTCAGCACAGGAACAATGGGGCTGGCCCATTCATTAAATTCAACCGGTGATATGATCCCTTCACGCTGGAGTCTGTCCAGTTCGATTTCGACCTTCTCCCTCATCATATACGACACTGCCCGAGCTTTATGATGGACGGGTCTTGCATCTGAGTCCACGTGGATCTGCACCTTGGCTCCCATGATGCCTGGTTCGAACAGCGAGGGGAACTTGTACTTGGGCACATGTATCTTTTCTCCGACGACAACGGCTTGAGATCGTTCCAATCGCAACTGATTTTTTTAAGCCAGTTCCTGCCAATCAGCGTTGGGCCATTGCCTGGGACAATCGATCGCGGTAACTCGTGAACCACACCGTCGTACGACACTTTAGATGTGGCACTGCCAATCACCGTTATGAGTTCTTTGGTGTATGTGCGCAATTTGGCATTGACTGTGTTATGTATGGAGAAAGAGTCAGACTGAACACTGTGAACGCAAGGTAAAGTGTGACCTTAGTCTTTTATTGCAGGTCTCCAGAGTGCCTCTCCAACCTATGAGGCCCCCTTAAATACCTGTGCTCCCAAGGGATTATGGGATCCCTTGGGACTCCAGGGGATGAGCCCTCTGGTGGCTGTAGAGAGTAAATACAAGTCCACATGTATAACAACACTCCCCCGCAAAGTCAATAATGTAACTATTTAAAATGTAAGTCGATCTGGAGCCCTTCTTACCCTGGTTGATCGTCTCGGTGTGAAAGCTGGTGTTGTTGAATTATTTGTTGGTCCCTCGCTGGGCTGCTGTGCAGCTGGCCTTTCTGGGTTGCCTGGTGTGTTAGGCCCTGCAGGACTGCTGTGGATGATGGGTTCTGCTTCGTGGTCAACCATGGTGCCGGTTGCCACTGGTGTGTATGTTGGGGGATCAAAAAAGGTAGGGTCCAAGGTGGGTTGCTCAGGATAGTCCGTGAATCTGAGTTTGATTTGGTCCAAGTGTTTCCGGTGAATGAGTCCATTTGAAAGTTTGACCCAAAACACCCTGCTCCCCTCTTTGGCCACGACAGTGCCGGGAATCCACTTGGGACCTTGCCCATAATTTAACACAAATACAGGATCATTGATTCCAATCTCGCGTGACACATTTGCTCTATCATGGTATGCAATTTGTTGAAGCTGCCTGCTCTCTACCTGTTCATGTAGATCAGGGTGAACTAACGAGAGCCTTGTCTTAAGTGCTCTTTTCATGAGCAGTTCAGCAGGTGGGATCGTGCGGTAGCTAAGCAGGACTCGGGATAGGCGAGTCTGCAGTGAGCCTTCAGTTACCCTCTTCAAGCCTTGCTTAATGGTTTACACTGCTCTCTCTGCCTGACCATTGGATGCTGGTTTAAACAGGGCAGATGTGACATGTTTGATCCCATTACGGGTCATGAATTCTTTGAACTCAGCACTGGTAAAACATGGCCCACTGTCGCTCACCAGGACATCGGGTAAGCCTGGAGTGGCAAACATGGTCCGCAGGCTTTCAGTAGTGGCAGCTGACATGCTAGCCGACATTATCTCACATTCAATCCACTTGGAAAACGCGTCTACAACCACAAGGAACATTTTACCCAAGAACGGGCCTGCATAGTCAACGTGTACCCTAGACCATGGTTTGGAGGGCCAAGACCATAAACATGCCTCCCTGGGTACATTGCTTAACTGTGAGCATGTATTACATCTGTGAATGCAGGACTCTCTAAGTCCGCATCGATTCCGGGCCACCACACGTGGGATCTGGCTATCGCTTTCATCATTACGATGCCTGGGTGGGTACTGTGGAGGTCATTGATGAAGGTGTCTCTGCCCTTCTTGGGAACCACTACTCGATTGCCCCACAGAAGGCAGTCTGCCTGTATAGACATTTCATCTTTGCGCCGCTGGAATGGCTTAATCTCTTCCTGCATTTCCACTGGGACACTGGACCAGCTCCCGTGAAGCACATAGCTTTTGACTGGAGATAATAAGGGGTCCTGGCTTGTCCAGGTTTTGATCTGCCGGGCAGTGACGGGTGATTGCTCACTCTCAAATGCTTCCAGAACCATGGCTAGATCTGCGGCTGTGCCATTTCCATCCCTGTGGTGGGCAATGGCAGCCTACTGAGAGCATCGGCGCAGTTTTCTGTGCCTGGCCTGTGGCGGATGGCATAGTTGTATGCGGACAACGTGAGCACCCATCTCTGGCCGATGCGTTGGTATTTATCCCTTTACTCTCGGAGAACAGGGATATAAGTGACTTATGGTCAGTTTGCAATTCGAATTTTAGCCCAAACAGGTATTGATGCATTTTTTTTACCCCATAGACACACGCTAACGCTTCTTTTTCAATCATGCTGTAGGCTCTCTCAGCCTTAGACAGACTCCTGGATGCATAAGCAAACAGTTGCAGTTTCCCGAAATCATTAGCTTGTTGCAGTACACACCCGACGCCATATGACCACGCATCACATGCTAGTACCAAAAGCTTACATGGATCATATAACACAAGCAATTTGTTTGAGCATAACAATTTTCTCGCTTTTACAAAGGCATTTTCTTGGCTTTTGCCCCACACCCATTTGCCCCCTTTTCGTAGTAAGACATGTTGTGGTTCTAGCAGGGTGCTAAGACCCGGTAAGAAGTTGCCAAAGTAATTCAAGAGTCCCAGAAACGACCGCAGCTCCGTCATGTTCTGTGGCCTCGGTGCGTTCTCGATTGCCTCCGTCTTCGCGTTGGTGGGCTGATGCCGTTCGCCGCAATCCTACTTCCCAAGAACTCCACTTCAGGCACCAGGAAAATGCACTTCTAGCGTTTTAACCTGAGCCCCGTGCAGTTGAGTCGACTAAGAACCTCCTCCAGGTTCTGCAGGTGCTCGACTGTGTTCCGATCTGTGACCAAGATGTCGTCCTGGAAGACCACAGTGTGCAGGACCGACTTCAGTAAACTTTCCATGTTTCTCTGGAATATCGCCGCCGCTGATCGGATTCCAAACGGGCATTTGTTCTAAACAAAAAGACATTTGTGCGTGTTTATGCAGGTGAGGGCCTTCGATGATTCCTCCAGTTCCTGCGTCAGGTAGGCTGAAGTCAGATCCAGCTTCGTGAACTTCTTTCCTCCCACCAGAGTTGCAAAGAGGTCGTCGACCTTTGGTAGTGGGTACTGGTCCTGCAGGGAGAAACGATTGATAGTTACTTTGTAATCGCCACAGATTCTGACGGTGCCGTCTCGCTTGAGGACTGGCACAATAGGACAGGCCCACTCACTGAACTCGATCGGTGAAATGATGCCCTCTCTTTGTAGCCGGTCTAGTTTGATCTCTACCCTTTCTCTCATCATGTACGGTACTGCTCTCGCTTTGTAATGGATGGGTCGCGCCCCCAGAATTAGGTGGATCTGCACTTTTGCTCCTTGGAATTTCCCGATGCCTGGTTCGAACAACGAAGGAAATTTTTTTAAGACCTGAGCACACAAAGTGTCGTCAGCGGGCGATAGCGCTCAGAAGTCATCCCAGTTCCAGCGTATCTTTCCCAGCCAGCTCCTGCCAAGCAGCGTGGGACCATCGGCCAGTACCACCCAGAGTGGTAGCTTGTGCACTGCTCCATCGTAGAAGACCTTTACTGTAGCTCTGCCGATTACAGGGATCAGTTCCTTGGTGTAAGTTCTTAGTTTCGTGCGAACTCCTTGAGTCCTTGTTGCACCACAACCTTTTTGCCCATGATGGACTGGCTCGCGCCCGTGTCCAGCTCCATTGACACCGGGAGTCCATTTAGTTCAACATTCAGCATTATCAGGGGACAATTCGTGGTGAATGTGTGCACCCCATGTACCTCTGCCTCCTCGATCCAAGGCTCTGGTTCGTCGTGATCCTCCGTGGATCTGTCCTCCTCTGCAACATGGTGGTTTGCAGGTTTAACAGGCTTTGCAGCTCGCCTGCACGCTCGTTGGAGGTGTCCCATTGTTCCACAGCCCTTGCAAACGTACTCTTTGAATCAGCATGAATGGAAACGGTGATCACCCCCGCAACGCCAACAAGGTGTTAATGACCTTGCATTCATCACCCTTGATGGTGGACTCTGAGTCATCTGCGGACGTGTAGCTGCAGGTATGTTTGACCTGCCCTGTACGTTACAATTCGAAAACAACATCACTTTGTTCACAGTACATGTAGCAGTGTTTGTGTGCTGAGAGATTTGCTTTATATTGTCACTGGTGGCAATGAACGCCTGGGCTATCGCTATGGCCTTACTCAAGGTTGGCGTCTCTACAGTCAAAAGTTTGCGAAGTATGGTTTCGTGGCCAATGCCAAGTAAAAAAGGTCTCTGAGCATGTGCTCCAAATGTCCTTCAAATTCGCAATGTCCTGCAAGGCGTCTTAGCTCAGTGACATAACTCGCCACTTCCTGGCCTTCAGATCTTTTGTAGGTGTAGAACCGGTACCTCGCCATCAAAACGCTTTCCTTCGGGTTCAAATGCTCTCGGACCAGTGTGCACAAATCATCGTACGATTTCTCCATGGATTTCGTTGGAGTGAGCAGATACTTCATGAGGCCATATGTTGGTGCCCCACAGATGGTGAGGAGGATCGCCTTTCGTTTAGCAGCACTCTCTTCCCCATCTAGCTCGTTGGCCACGAACTATTGGTCAAGTCGCTCCACAAAATTTCCCAATCATCTCACTCTGAAAATTTCTCCAGGATGCCCACTGTTCTCTGCATCTTTGGGTTCGCTATCTGTATCTTGTCACCAGTTGTTGTGTATGGAGAAAGATTCAGACTGAACACTGTGAGCTCAAAGTAAAGTGTAACCGTACTCTTTTATTGCAGGTCTCCAGAGTGCCTCTCCAACCTGTGAAGCCTCCTTAAATACCTGTGCTCCCAAGGGATTATGGGATCCCTTGGGACTCCAGGGGATGAGCCCTCTGGTGGCTGTAGAGAGTAAATACAAGTCCACATATATAACAGACTGGACTCAGCCTGGGCCTCACAGCCTTAGCATCCCACAGCGTGACCTCTGTTATTATTGATTGACTCGCCCCCGTGTGCAGTTCTATCGATACCGGCACCCCATTAAATTTCACGTTGATCATTATCGGTTTGCTCTTAGTTAGGAACGAGTACAGTCCATACACTTCCTACTCTGGTATCTCAGATTGCGTATCTGGATCCGCGCTAGTCTGACCATCATCCTCCAAGTGGTGTGTCGCAGCTCGCTTGCTCATCTGCGGACACTTGCGCTGGAGATGCCCCACTCTCAGACAGCCTTTGCAACTATATTGCTTAAATCAGCACTGCTGGTGCCGGTGACTTCCCCCACAATGCCAACACAGAGCATTCCCGCTGGCAGACTTTGGGCGGTGACAGATTTCGCGTACGCATTCGGGTACCTGCCATGTGCCGCTCTGCCGAACGCTGAATCAATCATATTTACAGTACTTGCTGAGTTTCGGTTTTTCACTGATTTCTGCTTCAGACTTCCATCCATCGTCATGCATGACTGAGCGATCGTGATGACCCTGTTCAAGTCCAACGTCTCCACCGCCAGTAGATTATGCAGGATCACCTCATGGTTGATGCCGATTACAAAGAAGTCCCGCAGCTTGTCTGCCAACACATCCCCGAACTTACACGGTCCCGCTCGACATCTCGGGTCGGCAACGAATTCCGCCACATTCTGGCCCTCTGAGCGAACGTGTGTGTAAAATCTGTATCTCGTGATGATGATACCTTCGTCTGGCTTAAGGTGGTCCTGTACCAGTGTACACAATTCTTCATACATCTTTTCTGTTGGAGTAGATTCTTTATCAGACCATACATTTTTGGACCACAAACCGTGAGGAACAGCACCCGGCGCCAATCTGTGTCGCCGACCTCCTCCATTTTGTTGGCCACAAAGAACTGGCTCAAATGGATGAGAAAGTCTGCCCAATGTTCCCCTCCCACAAATCGCTTCAACAATCCAATTGTGCTCATTTTTGCATGAAAAGGTTCTTGTTGCCTTGTCGCCAAATGTTGTGTATGCAATAACTGTTAGACTGAGTACTGTTTAACTGCAATAGATATGACCTTGGCTCTGCTTTATTAAGGCCCAAAGTGACTAATATACAAAATGGCTGGCCTTTTATACTTGGGCTGCACACATGTGTGTGCAGCCCAATGGCCTCCAACAGTGACACCATCTAGTGGCTAGTGATCCCAAAAGTACATACATTAAATTTACTTCCCCTTGTTCTGCCAGGATTTCTTTTCCCTCAACAAACCTTTGGAAAAGTTAGTATTATTGAAAAACTATGTTCAGCCTTCACCATTTTTATCCGGTATGCGACCATCTCCTTCTAAGTGGATTTAACCTTCTGTTAAATTTTACCAGCAGCCTTTTAAGAGCTGTGGGCTCACCAGATATCCCACCCACACATTACTTGGGCATCCTACACCTGGGCAATGTATGCAGTGAGCATGTTCAAATTATTGAAATGAGCTGACCTCAAAAACCACTCCTGGTCAATTTGCACTGTACTCATTCTGTGATTTGGTCCTGATGGCGTATTACCTATTGGTCAATGACTTGCTTCTGGAATAAATGATTATCAAATAACAATTGGCTGCCAATTATCACCAGAGGGAAGCAATGGGTATATCAAAACAAATGACAAAAAGCTTTCTGCATTCAGATAAAAATTAAGTTGAAAAAACCCCAAATTGATTCAATTTTAATGAAAAGGTTTTCTACTCATTGGGGTATTTAAATTCAATTAATTAAATAAATCTGAAATAAAAAACTAGTATCAGAATTGGTGACCATGTAACTACCGGATTGCCCTAAAATCCATCTGGTTCACTAATATCCTTTAGGGAAGGAAATCTGCCCTCCTTACCTGCCCTCCTTACCTCATCACCACCTTCTGAAGGGCAATTAGGGATGGGCAATAAATGCTGGCATTGCCAGTAATGCCCACATCCCATGAATGAATTTTTTTTTTTAAAGTCCCTCATAACTTATGGGTTATCAGATTTGCCTCACTTGTGGAATAAATTGAACATCCATTTTTTTTGGTTCTTGGGATGTGGGTGTTGTAAGGGGATAATGTATAAGGTAGACAGATGGTCACTAAAGGGATACTGAAGGTAGTGAATTGATCTGACATGTAAGATGGTTCAGATTAAAAGGGCTTATCAGTATTAGGAGGTTGTGAGGAGTCAGGAGTTTCTCCACCTCAAGATAGGGATTGTAATATATTGCCTATGGACAGATTGTATGTAAAACTCACTTATAAATGATTGTGTGTAAAACTTGCATTTAATTAATTGAAAATGGCCGTATAATGAAAACTTTACATATTCAGTACATTTAAGGGAATGAAAGGCAGAGTTGACAACACCTACTAATTGTAGCAACAGCAGAGCTCAACTCCAAGGACAGTGGGGAGTAAACTGTCTGGAAACATCCTATGGGAAAGGGATAGTTTGCTGAGCTCATGGGAAAGGGATAGTTTTGTCTGATAAGAAACCAGGTGCAGAACTAGCCATGGGAAACCAGTTGCAGAATTAGCCATGGGAAACCAAGGCAAGGTTGAACAATACACCATGGGAAACCAAGGCAAGGTTAACACTGTAGAACAACACATCCCAGAAGGCTGAGGTGCTATGGGAAATGGAGAAGTTGAGATACCACTCAGCAGCCAGTTTGATAAGGGTCCACGAATCAATTAAGCTCCGCTGTTAAGCTGTAGGCCAACCGGTGGTCATAGAAGGTTTTGTAGGCGGGTCGCATACCTCAAAAACTGTATAAGTGTGCATGTAGAACCCCTGTTCTTTGAAGGTTAATTCCTGAACTCTTCCCCTGCATATGCTTGAATAAAGATCGGTTGGACCAAGGTTTTGTCTGAGTGATTCCGTGGTCGCTATACGGGTGGGTGTCGACTCCTTATTTCAGGGAGTCCACCTTGAATCCATGCCCATCTTTCCTGGAACTCCATGTTTGAAGCCCTTCAATCTGGTTTGCGTCCTTGCCATAGTACCGAATGACATCCTTTGTGACTGTGACAAAGGTAAACTATCCCTCTTCATCCTTCTCGACCTGTCTGCAGCCTTTGTCATGGTTGAGTATCCATCCTCCTCCAACGCCTTTCCACCACCATTGGGTGGGACTACACTAGCCTGGTTCCATTCTTATCTATTTAATCATAGCCAAAAAATTACCTGCAATGCCTTCTCTTCTCACTCCCGCATCGTTACCTCTGGTGTCCCCCAAGGATCTATCCTTGGCCCCTCTCCTATTTCTCATCTATATGCTGCCCCTTGGTGATATCATCTGAAAATACGTCATTAGTTTCCACATGTACACTGACGACACCGAGCTCTACCTCACCGCCACTTCTCTCGACTCCTCATGGTCTTGAAATCGTCAGACTGTTTGTCCGACATCCAGCACTGGATGAGCAGAAATATTTTCCAATTAAATATTGGGAAGACTGAAGCCATTGTCTTTGGTCATCGCCACAAATTGCGTTCCCAAGCCATTGACTCCATCTCTCTCCCCAACCGCTGTCTGAGGCGGAACCAGACTGTTCGCAACCTAGGTATCATAGTTGACCCTGAAATAAGCTTCCAGCCACATATCCGCGGCATAACTAAAACTATTTCCACTTCCGTAACATTGCCCGTTTCTACCCCGCCTCAGCTCATCTGCTGCTGAAACCTTGATCCATGCCTTTGTTACCTCTAAACTCAACTACTCCAATGTACTCCTGGCTGGCCTCCCACATTTGACCCTATGTAACCTTGAGGTCATCCAAAACTCGGCAGCCCTTGTCCTAACTCGCACCAAGTCCCACTCACCCATCACCCCTGTGTTCGCCGACCTAAATTGGCTCCCTGTTAAGCAATGCCTTGATTTCAAAATTCTCATCCTTGTTTACAAATCCCTCCATGGCCTTGCTCCTCCCTAGCTCTATAATCTCCTTCAACACACAACCCCCTGAGGTGTCTGAGCTCCTTAAATTATGCCCTCTTGAGCATTCCTGATTATAATCGCTCAACCATTGGTGACTGTGCCTTCAGCTGCCTAGTCCCCAAGCTCTGGAACTCCCTCCCTAAACCTCTCTTTCCTCCTTTAAGAAGCACCTTAACTCTTTAACCATGCTTTTGGTCATCTGCCGTAATTTTTTTTTATGTGGCTCGGTGTCAAATGTATTTGTTTTGTCTTAAAACATTCCTGTGAAGCGCCTTGGGATGTTTTACTACTTTAAAGGCGCTATATAAATGCAAGTTGTTGTTGTTGTTGTTGTAAGTACGGAAACTTCACGCTGAGACTAACCCACTGCAGAGCCCTGAGCAAAACATGAGGTAAATTTCTAAATATGCGCTCCAGGGAGTGAGACTGGGAGAATGCAATCAGAAAGTTTATTCCAATATGCCAGTTTTCAGTTCATTGCATGCTTGTTAAAGGAAAGACTTGCACTTTACCACACGGACTGCAGCGGCTCAAGTGCAATTAGGGGTGGGCAATAAATGCTGGCCTTGCCAGCAATGCCCACATCCCATGAACGAATAAAAAAAAACTTACATAGCACCTTTCATGACCTCAATGCGTCCCAAAGCATTTTATATAAATGAAGTACTTTTTGAAGTGCAGTCGCTGTTATAATGTAGGAAACGCAACAGCTAATTTGCGCACAGCAAGTGCACACAAACAGCTATTGTTTGAGGGATAAATATTGGACAGGACACTGGGAGAACTGCCCTGCTTTTGTTTGAAATAGTGCCTTTTACACCCACCTGAGAAGGCAGACTCAGTTTAACGCATTATCCAAAAAAATGCACCTCCGAGGAACTTGAACCCACAAACTTCTAACTCAGATAGATAGTGCACAGCATCAAGCTCTTATCCTCGGATTGATAATGCTGCAAATAGCTCAAGATGTGGAATGCCAGTGCCTTTCCACTGTTTGTAAAAGTCAAATGTGGATTAAATTGTGGTTGATGAAGTTGTCTCAATCTACATTGATACTTGTTGCATATCATTTCTGTTTTCCTGTGATATAATCAGTACAAACATGGGATTAAGCCCAAAAGTGAAATACATACAAGCTGCAAAATATAAGACAGACATGACAGAGAGCTCCTCCTTAATGATAAACTGCAAGAGTGAAGCTTATCTCAAGCTCAAGAATGTGTTGCTCCCTGAGAAAATAATGAATGGGCTGATCCTGGAATACAGAGTGTATCCCATGTGGTTGGGGTGTGTTTTGGGGAGGGGGGCTAGATCTGACTGTGAGTAATTGAGGAACTATGGCCTAGAAATGCGAGAAGGCTAGAAACCCTGCCGGTAACAGTAATGCCCAAGCCTAATAGCTGCTGGTCGAGAGAACGCAGGAAGTACCGATATTTTGCTGTTGCCTGCTCATTAATATCAGCTTGACGATGATTTTCTGGTGTAATGCGATCTTTCCAGCGCTAAGCTCAGCAGGAGGCCGATGGTCGAGTCTGTCTCCCACTTGCAGTGAAGGGGAAAGGGAAAGAAAGGAGGAAATCTGTAGACCATGTATGGAACATGGCATACTTGCGACAAAAATATTACCTGCCACCTGATGTTTGTTGATGTTTTAATAGTTCATGAAATGAATATATCTGCATTCTGTGTAACACGAATCCTTCTGCAATGGTTACCCTTGAAAGTGTTTAAATGTGTAGTAATCATGCCAGCTTTTAGTGTCTTGCATACTCGACACAATATAATTATTTGATATATAATTGGTTATGCAATTTTGAATAAATTAATTATAATTCCTCACAATCTTAAGCAGTTGAGTCCAAATTTGCTAGGGGTGATGTTCAGGTGATGCTATCATAAAGGTAAAATAGATCTTATCAGAGATGATCTTCAAACGTTGCAATGGAGTTCACCCATGCATTTACTGACCTGCAGGTCTCCCGGAAAGCTGCCAGAAAATACAACCCCCTGCCTCCCACCCCAGCTGATGGACAAAAATTGAAAGTATAAAAGAAGAAACTTGGCAAAGGAGGCGTTTAAAGTTCCGGCATCTATCTGCGCTGTTTTTCATTTGTCAGCCTCCATCCTCGTATAAAATCTGCCAAGTCCTACCAGAATCCTTATGGCCATTAATACTGCTGAAACACTTTGAATAGCTGCATGCACTGGCATGATTTAGAGTGGATGGCAATAGGAGCAGCAAAATCCACAATGGGTGAGCAGGCATTAACCCTGCATTGCTCGCCATTTAACATCACGCTCCAACTCATTAAAATCATAGAATTCATAGAAATTTATGGCCCAGCGTGTCTGTGGCGGTCGAAAAATAGCTATCCAGCCAAATCCCACTTTCCAGCTCTTGGTCCGTAGCCTTGTAGGGTACAACACTTCAAGTGCATATCCAAGTACTTTTTAAATGTGATGAAGGTTTCTACCTCTATCATCCTTTCTTTCAAGCAGTGAGTTCAAGACCCCTACCATCTCTCAATTCCCCTCTAATCCTTCTACCAATTACCTTAAATCTATGTCCCCCTGGTTATTGAACTCTCTGCTGAGGGAAATAGCTCCTTACTACCCACTCTATCTTGGCCCTTAAATTTTATACACCTCAATAACGTCTCCCCTCAGCCTCCTCTGTTCCAAAGAAAACAACCCAAGCCTATCCAATCTTCCTCATAGCTAAGATTCCCTAGTCCTGGCAACATCCTCATAAATCTCCTCTGTGTCCTCTCTCGTGCAATCACATCTTTTCTGTAATGCGGTGACCAGAACTGCTAGAGTACTCTAGCTGAGGCTTAACTAGTGTTTCATACAGTTCAAGCACAACCCCCCCCGCTTTTGTATATTATTGCTAGGCTAATAAAGGAAAGTATCCTGTATGTCTTCTTAACCAACTTATCTACTGATCGTACTACCTTCAGGGATCTGTGGACATGCACTCCAAGGTCTCGCTGTTCCTTTACAGTTCTCAGTGTCCTACCATTTTTTGTATATTCCCTTGCCTTAGTAGCTCTCCCCAAATGCTTTACCTCACACTTCTCTCGATTGAATTCCATTTGCAACTTTTCTGCCCTGCTGGCCAGTCCATTGACTAGAACAAGCGGGCATGATCTTAGAATAAGGGGCCGCCCATTTAAAACTGAGATGAAAAGGAATTTCTTCTCTCAGAGGATTGTAAATCTGTGGAATTTGCTGCCTCAGAGAGCTGTGGAAGCTGAATCATTGAATAAATTTAAGACAGAGCTAGACAGTTTCTTAACTGTTACGGAATAAGGAGTTATGAGGAGCAGGCAGGGAAGTGGACCTGAGTCCATGATTGGATCAGCCATGATCGTATTAAATGGCGGAGCAGGCTCAAGGGGCCATATGGCCTACTCCTGCTCCTATTTCTTCTGTTCATATGTTCTTATGATATCTTCCAGCAGACCGCAGCTTTCTTTCTCACTATCAATCACACGGCCAATTTTTGTATCGTCTGCAAATTTCTTAATCATGCCCCCTACATTCAAGTCTAAATCATTGATATATACCACAAAAAGCAAGGGACCGAGTGCTGAGCCTTGTGGAAACCCACTGGAAACAGCCTTCTAGTCACAAAAATACTCATTGACCATCACCCTTTGCTTCCTGCCACTGAGCTAATTTTGGATCCAGGCAATGGAACCTGCCAAAAACTGCGGCTGCCGCAGGACCACTGGCAGTCAGCGATAATGCTGCAGTCTCCATTTTGCACCAGAATCTGGCGGTAACGGGTGGCAATGAACCCCCAAATTTCTTGGCCTAAGAATACTCATTTTCTATTCGCTGATTTGCTACTGGAACTAAAATATCAACTCTCAGAACAAATTTTACACACTTCATCACCCTGTGATAAAACTGTGTTTTATCCAATAAATGAAATTGATATAGTTTCACAGTTGTTAAACCATTTCTTGTGTGACACAATTCTACACAGGTTTATCAATCTTACTGTACTCTGCTTATGCTGCAATGCTGATTCTGAGATTTGTTACCCTGGCCCCACACTGATTGCTTTTACCTTACTGATTCTCGTTACCAATTACCACTAGAAAAAGCTGCAAGACCAACGATTTTAGCAAAGGAATATAACCGAGAAAACAGAAAACAAAGCGTGACTTAGGAACAAAATAATTATGATATTTAATTCTATTTTAAAGGAAGATTTTTTACATATTCTCCTACCTGTTTCATTTGTGTTTGAGAGAGCTGTAAATTCTGGTGTATTCATGCTACCTCCAGACTCTGGTGCAGTCATTTCAGTGCTAGCAAGGTGCATGTTTCCAGCAGGCCCACTGTCAAAATGGCCGTGATTGACAACGGGGGGGAGGGAAGTCCACTCTGAAACCGCCTCCTTGTAAGTTTCCAAAGTGCCAGGTCTTGCTGCGGTTCACAGATCCAACACCAAGCGACGGGCCAGCCAATGAACATCATTAAGAGATACTTTAAATGTATTTAAAAAGAATTTTACCAGGTACTAATTATTTTTCCAAGTGTTTTATGAGGTTCACTTCGTGGAATGGCTGCTGATAGCCCAATTGTCCTCTCGAGGTTTCCTGGCAGTGCCATGATTCCCCCCCCCACCCTCCGCTGCTGCCGATCCATGGTAAGCGCGTCATCACCGGTGCTGGTTTTTCCTGGTGGTCCAGTAAGGCTGTGGCCTTCCGCAATAGCAGTGCAGCATCCCTTAAAGAGGAGGATGCACTGCCGTTGCCAGCATGTTTTTTTTTGTCGCTGACTGCCATGTTGGCCCGACAATTATGCCCCCGGGTTCAGCCGGGTCACCAACAGGCAGTCTTGGGAGCCAGGCTGCTGGCCCAGCCGAAAGTCTCCCTGGTGGCATAGTGGGCCAAAGTTTTAAAATTGTGGAGGCTCCCCCCTTTAAGTGAAAGGGAGAGCCATGATGACGCGGCGCAGTGATGACAGCATCACGGCGGTCACTCCGCATCGCCCCCAACTTCTGCCCCTCAGGTGTTGCCACCGTCGTGTATCCGCCCCTCAAGTGTTGTCACCGCCCCCATTAAGAGCTACTTCCGGATCCAAGGTAAAAAAAAACAACAAAGAGCGAAATTTCGCTCAATAGGCGACCTGAACTGCAGCTGTGGTAAAAACCATTCAAACAGGGTGCATGCGCCCATTTTCGGGTGGGGGGCAATTTCTACCCCTTTGTGTCTGTCTTCACGGAAGAAGACGCAAAAAACCTCCCTGAAATAATGGAGAATCAAGGGTCTAGCGAGAATAAGGAACTGAAATAAATTAGTATTAATTAAAAAATGGTACTGGAGAAATTAATGGGATTGAAAGTCGATAAATCCCCTGGACCTGATGGCC
This sequence comes from Pristiophorus japonicus, assembly GCF_044704955.1. Classification (NCBI taxonomy): domain Eukaryota; kingdom Metazoa; phylum Chordata; class Chondrichthyes; family Pristiophoridae; genus Pristiophorus; species Pristiophorus japonicus. Next base: position 73,006,973 of record NC_091981.1, read on the forward strand.
TACATCCTAGAGTTTTGAAAGAGGTGGCTATAGAGATAGTGGAAGCATTGGTTTTCATCTTCCAAAATTCCATAGATTTATGAATGGTTCCCACTGATTGGAAGGTAGCAAATGTAACCCCACTATTTAAGAAAGGAGATAGAAAACGGGGCACTTCAGACCAATTAGCCTGACATCAGTAATAGAAAAAATAGAATCTATTATTATGGATGTGGTAACAGGGCACTTAGAAAATAATAATAGGATTGGACAGAGTCAACACAGATTTATGAAAGGGAAATCATATTTGACAAATCTGTTAAGAGTTTGTTGAGGTTGTAACTAGCAGAATAGACAAGGGGGAACCAGTGGATATCATGCATTTGGATTTTCAGAAGTCATTCGATACGATGCCACACAAGAGGTTATTAAACAAAATTAAGACTCATGGGATTGGGGGTAGTATGGATTGAGGATTGGCTAATGGCCAAAAAACAGAGAATAGGAATAAATGGGTCATTTTCAGGTTGACAGGCTGTAACTAGTGGGGTTCCAGAAGGATCAGTCCTTGGGCCTCAGCTATTCACAGTGGCCTTGGATTTGCGGCCGCTACAGGCACGTAAGAGCTGCAACGCGCCCACGCAAGTTCAGGGTTTAGGCATGCGAAGCGCATGAGCCTGAATTGGAAATTGCGATCGGTCAAGAATCCTTTTGACAGATCACAAGCATCAAAAAGTAAAGGGCATCTGCAGGTGGAAGGTTATTTGTCCAACTTCTGCCCAGCTTATGACTGCTTTTTATCAACGTAAAACTTTTGAAGCACAGAATAATACGTTTTTTTCAATAATTGAAACATTTAAAATTCTATTAAACAAGGTAAGTTTAGTTTTAGAGGGGTCGATTTTCATCAAGGCCTCTGCCTGCCAAAGTGCCGCCGAGATACCGGATGGTACTTTCGGCGGGATATTCATCACCGAGATCCCTCAAAGGTCAGCGGGCGGCAAATGGATGATGTATGCCACCAATCTAAGCAGCAGCGGGCAGGAGGTCTCATTCTCAGTGACAGAGGCGCTTGCCCCGAGGATGGAGGGTCGAAGACCTGGAAAATAAATTCAGCAGTAAAAAATAAAAAAAACTATTGGAAGACTGCCAGGGGACCCCATGCAGGTAGGTTCCTGTGGAATTTTAAAAAAAAATGTTAACTTACCTTTTTTTCAGGTGCTTCATATTCACCGTCGCGGACAGACTAGTCTCCAGCCAGCGGTCCACTCCGGTTCTGCTGCCGAGTCCCGCCGACTCCCGCAGGAATCTGGGAGCTCGGCGGGCGGGAGCTCAGTTGCACCACTCAGCCGTCCGCTGACGTCAGTGGGTAGTTCCCGGTGGCTCTCCCCTCCCGCCTGCTCCAGGCCACCTCCAAAGTGGCACTGGGCGGATCAAGAAGAGCAATGTCAGCGGCAGTGGGTGGGGAGGTGATGAATTTCAGCACCAGAGTCTTTAAAATATGTTAATTTATTTTTCAAAAATTAAATTTTTGTTTTAAATAATTAATTAAATTCTATTTTGATTAATTTTAAACATGTGATGTTTTTTTAATTTATGTTTGTGCGTTTTGGGGGATATTCCCATTCATACTTATGGAGCCTGAAATCATGGCCCCACCGTACGAGGTGCGCCCAAATCCAGAACTTGCGGTCTATCAAGATTTCTCTTGACAGACCCTCTGCAACCACTATTTGCTTAGTTCATACCTTCAAATTTTTATACCTGGTAAAAGCCTGCTTCTACCAGCAGTGTAAGAGTTTGAAAAGATAGAATTTTTATATTTAAAACCCTGTCCATTAAATTTCAATTAATTTTAAATGTAAGAAATAGGAGCATGAGTAGGCCATTTGGCCCCTCGAGCATGCTCCGTATGATGTGATTTGTTTTATTTATTTATTTAATGTGTTTGTGTTTTTGGGGGTATTCACATTCATAGTTATGACAGCTCCGAACTCCGTACTCACCATAACTATCAATGGGAATTCTCCATTTTGATAGGTTGGTCCGGCCCACGTGATTCCAGTGATGTATATACGCTGCTGGAATACGTGGGCCTCTACGCAGGTCTCCGAAACTCCGGGAACAACAGGTACTTTCGTAGAAATTTTTGTGGTCGGAGGCATCCGCCTGCGGGAAACCTCCGATGGCAAATTCTGGGCCATTATATATCAACGATTTTAATTGAGGGGATCAAATGTAACAGATCCAAGTTTGCTGATGATACAAAGCTAGGTGGGAATGTAAGTTGTGAGGAGGTTGCAAAGAGCCTTCAAGGGGATATAGACAGGCTAAGTGAGCGGGCACGAACATGGGAAATGGAATATAATGTGGAGAAATGTGAAGTTATTCACTTTGGTAGGAAAAATAGAAAAGCAGAGTCTTTTTTAAATGGTGAGAGATTGGGAAAGGTTGATATTCAGAGGGACCTGGCTGTCCTTGTACACAAATCACTGAAAGTTAACATGCAGGTACAGCCAGCAATTAAGAAAGCAAATGGTATAATGACCTTTATTAAAAGAGGATTTAAGTATAAGAGTAAAGGGGCTGAAATTGCACCCTGTTTCAGTAGTTTTTACCGCAGCTGTGGTTGCCTCTTGAGCGAAATTCCGCTCTATGTTGTTTTTTTAAATTGGGATCTGGAAATCACTCTTAATGGGGGCGGTGACTACACGAGAGGGATGGATACGCAGCAGTGTCAACACCTGAGTGTCAAAAGTTGGAGCTGATGCGGAGTGACCGGCGCGATGACGTCATAACGGCACCGCGTCACCACGGCTCTACGCTTCACATAAAGGGGAGAGCCTTCGCGATTTTAAAACTTCGGCTCACTGGTCCTCCAGGGAGGGTTCCAACCAGGCCAGTGGCCTAGCACCCAAGAGAGGGTGCCAGGCTGCCTGTTCGCAGCCTAGCCAAATCCGGGGGCATAATTGTCGGGCCGACAAAAATAAAACATGGCGGCAGTGGCAGTGCATCCTCCTCTTTACGGGAAGCCGCCCCGCCATTGCAGAAGTCCACAGCCTCACTGGACCACCGGGAAAAAACAGGTTTCGGCACCGCTGGGCAGGCCAAAGATTTTCAGAGGGGAATGTCGTCGTCGGGTGGGGTAGATCAGCGGTGCGCACGGTGGTGAAGCGGATCGGCAGCAGCGGAGCGGTAAGGGGGGAAACAGGGCACTGCCGGGAAACCTCGGAAGGTCAATTGGGCTATCAACGGCCATTCCACGAAAAGTTAGCGGCCACTCCACTCTGCAGCATCGCCGCCGATATGCGGTGGCAACAGGCCTTAAGGAGAACGGCAATTTTGGCCCCAAGATGTCTTACTGCTATTATAATAGGGCCCTGGTGAGATCACACCTGGTGTATTGCATACAGTTTTGGGCTCATTACCTAAGGAAGGATACACTTGCCATAGAGGGAGTGCAATGAAGGTTCACCAGACTGATTCCTGGGATCAGGGGATTGTCCTATGAGGAGAGATTGAGTAGACTAGGCCAATATTCCCTCGAGTTCAGAAGAATAAGAGGTGATCTCATTGAAACATGCACAATTCTTAGTGTTTGACAGGGTAGATGCAGGGAGAATATTTCTCCTGGTTGGGGAGTCTAGAACTAGGGGTCACAGTCTCAGAATAAGGGGTCGGCCATTTAGGACTGAGATGAGGAGAAACTTCACTCAGAGGGTGGTGAATCTTTGGAATTTTCTACCCCAGAGAGCTGTGGAGGCTCAGTCTTTGAGTATATTCATGACAGAGATTGATAGATTTTTGGGCACGATGGGAATCACGGATATGGGGATAGTGCAGGAAAGTGGAGTTGAGGTAGAAGATCAGCCATAATCTTATTGAATGGCGGAAGAGGCTCGAGGGGCCAAATGGCCTACTCCTGCTCTTATTTCTTATGTTCTTACATTCTCACCTGTCCCTAACCCAACCATCCTTAGGGGTTAAAATTTCCCTATGAGTGTCTGAAATGGAAAGAGTTCCACTCCCCAGCATGATCTCACCTTGAGAAACATATTAAAGAAATGTTACCTTATTGTATAATTTTTCAAAACACCTTTTAATTACAATGGCTCTTTGGTTACAATACATTGTCACACAATACATTCAAAGGGATAAATTTTATTAGTTAGTGATGTTGACTCAAGGCTTTGCATGGTAGGAGAGCACATCAAAAATCCAGAGATAGAGGTCACCTTGCTTGATTCATGGCCCACATCATGATTTAACGTTCATTTAACTTAATAACAGAAAAGCACGTGTTGATCTCTGTGCCCATATTGACAATATCTGTTCTGACTGATTGAAGCTTTGCTTTGGGCATGCTGATAGGGAATATACTCATGGTATGTACAAGGTGCAGTGTGATTTAGTTTGTGGATGACTGATGAGCCTGATCCCAGGGAGCTGTGGTAAAGTTAGCATGTACTGCATTACTTGTCTGCTGTGACATTGCTGAGCCTTCGGTGTTCTAGTGTGTTTATGATTCCGCTGTATTCTTTATGCATATTGCATGTTGTATGCGACAGCCTAGAATTTTCAGTCAGCTATTTTCTAATAAGGATTGAATTACAAATGGAAGGCTTTGGTTTCGAAAGCTGGAAAAATTAACATGTTTTCAGTAGATGAACTAATGTTTTTTTTTATTCGTTCCTGGGATGTGGGCGTCGCTGGCTAGGCCAGCATTTATTGCCCATTCCTAATTGCCCTTCAGAAAGTAGTGGTGGTGAACCGCTGCAGTCCGTGTGGTGAAAGTTCCTCCACAGTGCTGTTAGGGAGGGATTTCCAGGATTTTGACCCAGCGACGATGAAGGAACAACGATATATATTTACAAGTCAGGATGGTGTGTAACTTGGGGAACTTGCAGATGATGGTGTTCCCATGCGCCTGCTGCCCTTGTCCTTCTAGGTGGTGGAGGTCGTGGGTTTGGGAGGTGCTGCCGAAGAAGCTGTGGTGAGTTAACCAGAGAAATAGCAATCTGGTCTAGATTGGCCAATCTGACTGCTAAAGGCTGCTTTGGAATTATGTGCACTGATTAACCAGACATGGAAAGGAATAGCTCACCCAGGTAGGATAACATTTATATTCTGACATGTGGGTAACTTATATGAGTACATGCTCCCAAGACAAAGCCTTGCCTACTGGGAATACATATTTGGACACCACAAGGGTAATCGCCCTTCATTATCTTCTGACATTAGTCTCTATTGCTGCGAAATTCGAGGGTTTAACACTGGCCATTAAGGCCAGTTTTGCTGAAAGAATGGCAACCGCCTCGCTTCTGGTGGGTCCCATGGCTGCTATTGCCAGCTCTCGCTCCACATATTTAGATGAGGCAGATCATAAGCTGAATGATTGTGCAATGCTGATTTGACGTTTGATGTGCCATTTTGGACGTTGTCACTCCATTCAACACCTTCTCATCACGACCAGTGGACTAAATTTTCTGCAGCAGGAAGGATCCCCCAACTTGCAGCTGACTTTCTTTTTTAGTTCTACTGGCTCTGTCTAAGTTTGAGCAACTCTTGGAGCTCTCTAGCATTGTTTAAAATTGCTGAAGGGTCAGGGAGTATTGTTTATTTAAAGGGTCCTGTTCACACCACTTGCTCACAGTCACACCTACTTGCAGTCCCCCTCGCACTCGAATTTGACAGGGAGATGGAACAGAAGCAGCGAAGAGGAAAAGATGCTCACAGAGGGAGGAGGAGGGGCAGGAGGGCACTCAGCAGGAGGCCTTGCCCACCTAGGGTCCTCCGAGAGCACTTCTCTTACCTCCATTTAAGCGAGGAGCAGTGTATTAGGAGGCTCCGCTTCACCAAGGAGGTGGTCACAGAACTCTGCCATCTACTGCAACCAGACCTGCAGCCTCAGAGCACGGCGAAGATGGTACTGCCAGTGGCCCTCAAGGTCATTGTGGCCCTCAATTTATTCACCACAAGATCCTTCCAGTCTGCAACAGGACTAACATCTCTCAGTTTGCCATTCATTGCTACATCCAGGAGGCCACAGAGACTCTGTACTTCAGTAGAAGGGACTTCATTGTCTTCTCTCTGAACAGAGAGCGCGCATGTGGCTTTGCCAGGATAATAGGCTTCCCCAGAGTGCCATTGACTGCGCACACAAGGCATTGTGGGCGCCGTATATCAATCTAACAGTAAAGGCTACCACTCACTTAATGTGCAGTTGTTGTTCGACCACACCAAGCGCATCATGATGGCCAATGCCCGCTTCATTCTGCGCTCGTCCAATGTGCCAGCAATCTTCCAGCCACCATGTCAAACCCAAGAGTGGCTGCTCAGAAACAAGGGCTATCCGCTCTGCACCTGGCTGATGACTCCTCTCCACAACACTACCACTCATGACCAGCACTCATATAATGACAACCATGCAGCCACGAGCAATGGTTCCGTTACCTTAACTGCTCGGGAGGAGCTCTCCAGTACTCACGATGTCGACTGCGGTGATCCTCTTCTCTCGGGGGTTCTGCCACTGATGCTGGGAAGTCACCTTTGGATCCAATTTTCTTCCTCCGGAGTCCTGCTACTGGAGCCTGAAAGGTGCATTCGGGTCATCTCAGCTGGATCACCTCCACGCAATCGTGCTGAGCAGTCTGTGCTTCGAGTGCTGTGCTGGTCTGCTCTCTGGTGCCGGATCCACCCTCAACTGAGGGCGTGCTGTGCCTCCCAATGCAGAGGACGTCGATCACTGGAGGGGTGAAGTCTTCCCACTTCCAATAGAGCTCCTTCATCCACCTTCTGCCGAGCAGCGTTGGTCCATCAGCTGCAACAATCCACAGAGGTAACTTGTGCACCGCGCCATCATGGGGTACCTTTACATTCACACTACCAACGACTGGGATAATTTCATCGGTGTAGGTGAGCAGCTTTGCCTGAACCAGGACCAACTTGGGTCGTTCAGCTTGCTTGTCCCAAAGCCTCTCAAAGGCTTCTTGATTCATCACTGACTGGCTCACCCCCATGTCCACTTCTCATGAAGACTGGAACGCCATCTATCTCAACTTCCATCTTCAGCAGGGAACACTCGGTGGTGCAGGTAAACATGCCATATACCTCATCGTGGGGCTCAGCTGCCTCTCTGCCTATCATTTCATAATCCGTGCTGGATTCATGGACATCTGCAGACTCTTCTTCTTATACATTCGCTGGAGGTGGCCCTTTGTGCTGCAGCCTTTGCATACATAGTGTTTAAATCGGCACTGGTGAGTCCTGTGATTCCCTCCACAACACCAGCATGGAGCTACTCGATTAGCCCTCCTTGGTGGACCTGGGTTAAGGGACTCGGGGGGCCTGTTCTCGCTTCCCCGAGAGGGTTCGCACTCTACAGTCCAGCCTCTAAACGGCGTCCCTCTGTGCACAGTAACTGCCGGGTTTGAGTCCTGAGGGTGAGTCATCTGCCTAGAGCAGCAGGTCGAGGTCATGAATGACTGGCTCACAGAGATGGCCTTCTGCAGTGTGACTGTGGTATCTGCCAACAGTCGCTTATGAAGAAGACCCTCATGGCCAATTCCAATGACAAAAATGTCCCGCAGTGCTTCGGTGAGGTGGTTGCCGAACTCGCACAGTGCCGCCAGCCTCCTGAGGTCTGCAGCGTACTTCGCAATTTCCTGGCCTTTGGTCGGTTGGTGGGTGTAGAACCGGTGTCTGGCTGTGAGGATGTTCTCCTTGGGCTTGAGTTGCTCATGGATCAGAGTTATGAACTCCTTGTACATCTTGGTCGTTGTCTTCGCTGGTGCCAGCAAGTCCCTGACGAGGCCATAGACGGTGGGCCCACAACTGGTTAGCAAGATAGTTCTGCGCTTATCAGCCAGTGTGGCCGTGTCGGCTCCTGCCAGGTCGTTTGGTGTGAAGAAATGTTCGAGCCTCTCCACAAAGATGTCCCAATCATCACCATCGGCGAACTGCTGCAACGTACCAAGGGTAGCCATTTTCGCGTGAAAGTTCGTAATCTCGTCGGCAATTGTTGCGTCCTTAGATGCTCTAATAATGACTCCACAAGGCAATGTGTTGTACTTGAACTATAGTGACCTTAGTCCTTTATTTGTTAACTCCAGAGTGAGGATCACACCTGGTGGCCTGCCTTTTATACTAGACCAGGCACACCTGTACAGGTAACCTACAAGTCTCCCACTGCTGTGCCCACTGGTGGCACACTTTGTGATAGTACCAACAGTAGCCATGTAGGATATATGACACCCTCACATGCCTATCCAATTTCCTTTTGAAATCATTGATCATCTCCACTTCCAACACTTTTGTTGGCAGCGAATTCCAGGTGATTACCACTCGCTGCATAAAAAAGTTCTTCCTCACATCCCCCCTATATTTCTTGCCCAAAGTCTTAAATCTATAAAAACTAGTCCTTGTACCATCAACTAATGGGAACAGCCTTTCTCTCTCTACCTTATCCAAACCCGTCATAATCTTGTACACCTCTATCAAATCTCCCCTCAGCTTCCTTTGCTCCAAGGAGAACAACCCCAGCTTCACCAACCTAACATTGTAGCTAAAATCCCTCATCCCTGGAACCATTCTGGCAAATCTCCTCTGAACCCTCTCAAGGAGCTTCTCATCCTTACTAAAGTCTGGTGACCAGAACTGGACGCAATACTCTAGTTGTGCCCTAACCAGAGCTTTACAAAGCGTTTTTGTGGTTAATTATGTAATTAATTTTGTACCTATTTATGAAGCCCAAGATCCCATATGCTTTGCTAACTACTCTCTCAACATGTATTTTCACCTTCAAAGATCTATGCACATGAACCACAGGTCCTTCTGTCCCTGCACACTCTTTAGAACTGTGCTATTAAGTCCATATTGCCTCTCCCTATCCATTCTGCCAAAATGCATCACCTCACACTTCTCTGTATTAAATTCCATCTGCCACTTGTCTGCTTATTCTGCTAGCCTATCTATGCCCTGTTGGAGTCAATTAGTATCATCCTCACTGTTTGCCACACCTCCAAGTTCGGCAAATTTTGAAATTTTACTCTGTATTCTAATATCCAAGTCATTTATATATATCAAAAAAAGCAGTGGTCCAAGCACTGACCCCTGGGGAACATTGCTGTCTAACATCCTCCAGTTTGAAAAACAACAATTTATCATGACTCGCTGTTTTCTGTCCTTAAGCCAATTTCTTATCCAATCTGGCATTGAACCTCCTATTCCATGAGCCTCAATTTTATTAATCAAGTTTGCAAGTTTGCAGATGACATTAAGCTGGGAGGCAGTGTGAGCTGTGAGGAGGATGCTAAGAGATTGCAGGGTGACTTGGACAGATGAGTGGGCAAATGCATGGCAGATGCAGTATAATATGGATAAATGTGAGATTATCCACTTTGGTGGCAAAAACAGGAAGGCAGAATATTATCTGAATGGTGGCAGATTAGGAAAAGTGGAGGTGCAATGAGACCTGGGTGTCATGGTACATCAATCATTGAAGGTTGACATGCAGGTACAGCAGGCGATGAAGGCGGCAAATGGCATGTTGGCCTTCATAGCTAGGGGATTTGAGTATAGGAGCAGGGAGGTCTTACTGCAGTTGTACAGGGCCTTGGTGAGGCCTAACCTTGAATATTGTGTACAGTTTTGGTCTCCTAATCTGAGGAAGGACATTCTTGCTATTGAGGGAGTGCAGCGAAGGTTCACCAGATTGATTCCCGGGATGGCAGGACTAACATATGAGGAGAGACTGGATCGACTGGGCCTGTATTCACTGGAGTTTAGATGAATGAGAGGGGATCTCATAGAAACATATAAAATTTGATGGGTCTGGACAGGTTAGAGGCAGGAAAAATGATCCCGATGTTGAGGAAGTCCAGAACCAGGGGTCACAGTCTAAGGATAAGGGGTAAGCCATTTAGGACTGAGATGAGGAGAAACTTCTTCACTCAGAGAATTGTGAACCTGTGGAATTCTCTACTGCAGAGAGTTGTTGATGCCAGTTCGTTAGATATATTCAAAAGGGAGTTAGATATGGCCCTTACGGCTAAAGGGATCAAGGGGTATGGTGAGAAAGCAGGAAAGGGGTACTGAGGTGAATGATCAGCCATGATCTTATTGAAAGGTGGTGCAGGCTTGAAGGGTTGAATGGCCTACTCCTGCACTTATTTTCTATGTTTCTATGTTTCTAATCAGCCTTTTACTTTGTGAAACACTTTCTTAAAATCTATAGACAACTTCCACTGCATTCCCTTCATCAACCTTCCCTGTTACTTCATCAAAAAATTCAATTAGATTAGTCAGTGGGATGGTGGGATATGGCATTTGTTGATGCAGTCACTCACTTTGACCACTCATGCAAGGTCATTTAACTTTTTGCGGCACTAGATCCAGGTCCTGGGACCACACTTTTCGCAGTGATGGACTGAACGATCTCCTCCTAGATGATTCTTGTGTTCAACTTAGAAGGTCTCTTGCCCCCATGCAGGAATAGGATGTCCCCGTGTCCTTGGTCTCCTAGGACCAAGGTCTCTAGTGCTGGATCAGAAATTAGTTTTGCCCTTTCTCTTGGTTGTTGGGCCATGGTTTCCATTCACCTGACAATGAGGTGCTTCTGCAACAAAGCAACTCCCTTTTAATTATTGGAGAGATACTAGGCCAAGCTTTATTGGCCGGTAGATATCGCCCACCCCCACCCCAATCAGCAGTATGCTTAGTGCTGCAATCATTATAATGAGCAGGCCGCAAGAATTTTGCATGCTTCCTGCACCACTTAGAACAGGCGCAGCAAATAGTGCAGCATCTCCGCTCGTTTTTGCGCCTTATCCAATTTCTTGGCCTATAATTTTCCTCATATTTACATCAAGCAATGGCTGCTGCACACTGAAATACCCAGTTATATGACTACATTGAGGCTCTAGCAGAATCTCAGATACTCACTCCTTCCTGGGCTGACTAATTAGTTGCACTGATTTCAAAAAGGCTTCCCCTCAGCAGGTTTTTCTCTTTTTCATTGCTGTGTTTCCACTATATCATCAGTAACCTTGGCTACGTGTCAGGTTGGCTCAGATGGCCTCCTTCTGTGTTGTAAGTTTCTATGATTCTATGAGTTGGCTTCACTTGCGCTTATAGGTTGTGGATTAATGCCCCACTCTCAGACTCGAATATATAATCTAGGCTGACGCTGCTATCATAGAATTATGCAGCACAGAAGGTGGCCATTTGGCCCATCCTGCCTGTGTCAATTTCTTGAAAGAGCTATCCAATTAGTAACACTCTGCTCTTTCCCCAGAGCTCTGCAAAAAGCTGTGCCTGGAAAAGAAAGAAATAAAGAAAGTTTTGCATTTATATAATGCCTTTCATGACCACTGGATGTCCCAAAATGCTTTACAAACAATGAAGTACTTTTCAAACGCGGCAGCCAATTGCGCACAACACGCTCCCACAAACAACAATGTCATAATGACTAGATAATCTTTTTTCCCCACAGTATAACAATGCCTACACTCCAAAAGCACTTAATTGGCTGTATAGCGCTTTTCCTCGGTGAATTTCGCTGTGGTTGTCCCTTTTATAATGCTATATAAATCCAAATCGTTCTTTTCTTTTTGGTTGAGGGATAGAGTAAAGCTCCCTCGAGGGATAAATATTGGCATGTGCTGAATGTATATTGCAGAAGTTTTGAATTGCTAATTATTGTGAATCAGAATTAAAGAAACATGTGGAACCACATGTTAATCAATTTGTTTCCATGTATTTTTGTAACAAAGTAGTAGCATGGTCCTCGGCTGGCCTCTGGTGTTAAATGCTCTCATTACTATTGTTATTAGAAGCAATTTGGATATTTGGTGGTTCATATGCACCCAGTTAATCAGTCTCACATTTTATTGTGGGATGTTAAATAAAAACAGCTTTTAATAAATACAGTAATTAAAAGCACAAACTGTGTAAACTTGTAAGTTTGCATTTTGATAACATATAAAATTAGCACTTTCAAAACTGTTAAACTAATGAATTCTAGTATTAGGACCATGGCTATCTTTACTTCATATTATCAAAATCACAGACAATTAAACACTTACAGCTAGACTCCATGGAATCACTGGTCGTCACTGTCTGACTTTACTAATTAAATGAATATCAAATACCACAATCATGTCCACAACAGCAGATTATCCTCAGTCCTACAGACATTTTCACCAAAAGCATAAATCTTTCCCCACTTGATATGGCCCAAACAACTGACACATTGCCCCACAGGCTTATCGGGTTTATTCAAGCAGTATCACAGAGCAGGAAGATCCCACGTTTGATCCCCAGTATCTGATAAATTAATTAATCTCAGCTGAGGTGGCAATATGGTTACTATAATTGGCTTAGAATCCTTGGGTTAGGGAGGTGAAAATGGCTGAGGATTTCACTTGTGATTACTATGGACTAGCCCTTGGTGGAAATCTGCTGATGTGGACATTATGAAGGCTCGACTATGGTGCTCCCTGAGGTCAAATATCCTGCTGTTACTCACTATTGAGACTCACACTTTAATAATGGACAAATCAGTATGGTTTCATACAGCAACCACATGGGAAAGTATAATCCAGCAAAGAGTCAACAGCCTCAGTTGAGATGGGGAAGTGAAAGAATTAGTAAGAAAAGAATAAAAAAGCCATTGAATAATATTAGGAAAGTGCTGCAAATTTTCAACACCCACTAGGGGCGCTATTGGCAAAATGCACTCAGAATGCACTGGATACTGAGCCGGTTTTGTTGAGGTGAAGTCACTCTGAAGTTTTCATGCAAACTCATTAGCATAAGGCTGAACGTAAAATCTCCCAATCCAATATTGGGCACTTTGCTCACTATAGGGCTGAAATTATTCTTATTGCACTGGGAGTGTATTAAAGAGGAGGAACAATTTATGTCAATTTTTGTTGCAAACTTGTCAGAACACAACACTTTGTGTGTATCCTGGGAACTCGGATGCATTAAGTTACACCAAAGTTAACACACAACTGAATAACCATATGTAAAACACTTGGGAGCCAAAATTGGTCGATACCGATGGTCCGCCCATTTCTCGGCGGTATGTTATTTCATAACGCCGGCATACTGCCGAGACCGAAGGCGGCAAAATTGTTTAAAAAAAAATTTTCCATTATGTCGGCGGTATGTCAGCGGTCTGCATCGGGTGGTATGCACCTTAGTAGTTGATCAAGATCGACTTTCTGTTCGATGGGCGGTGTGGCATGGAACTGCGCATGCGCGAGTATTTTTTTTCAGATTTTTTTTTCACAAGCATTTTACCCATGATTTCGGGGGTCGGGGTCATCCACGCATGCACAGTGAGTTGAGGAGGAGAGAGAGAGAGAGTGAGAAGGAGCAGCAAGGTAGTCGAAGGCCAGTGAGTTTGAAAACAGATAGCACAGTTGAAAAAAATTGGTAGCAACTAATAATTATTCAGTTTCAACACAAGATCATATATTTAAGAAGGGAAAATTAATATCCAGAAAAAAATTATACCAATGTTCAAGAAAACAAGCACGCGCAGGAATATCGAGAAGGAGGGGAGGTTGAGGGTGCCTGCCTTCGATGAAATGGAGTTACCTGCCCTACTGGAGCACATCACAGAGAGGTATTGCGACCTCACCAAGGGTGGTCATGGAAAGCTCTTCCCAAAGGAGTACACCGAATTTGGGACGAGACCGGGGAGGCCGTGTCCTCGAAAAGTACGATGGTATGCACCGGGGAAAGGTGCCGTAAGAGGTGGAATGACCTGGCGAGGGTTGCAAGAGTAAGTAATGATTTTATTTATGCCCCCCACCCCTCCCCACCATGTACCATGTAAATGTAGATTCAGTGTCACATGGATGATGTTATTTATCGTAAGGTTACGGCAATGTATTTGTGCTTTTCAGGCAATGACAAGAGGATCAACATCGTGCTTTTTTCATGATTGTGTCTGTGTGTGTGTGTGTGTGTCTGTCTATCTGTCTATGCCATGTTAAATGGATTGAGGATTTATACTTTGATTTACTTTCCTTTCTGCAGAGGAAGACATCTGCAATAGCAGCTGATCAGCATCGCGCGGGTGGCGGCCCCACAATCCAGGAGCCGCTTACAGATATTAAGATCCATGCCCTGTCCCTGGTTGGGGATCCACCACCGGCATTGGAGCTGACCCACTCACACAAGATGGTAAGTTGAATAAAATGCAGTTTGTGTTGCGGTCCTATCATGTCATGTAATCTAACTGTAACTATAATGTTGGCCTGATGTAATGTAATGTAAGTTTGTTTCACTGTAACGTTGGCCTCATGTAATGCAATGCATATATATATTGTCTGTCTGCGATATGTAATGCAGTACTGCAGCAGTGATGGACATTTAAGACTGCGAGAAGTCACTGTACTATGTACTAATGTAACCGTCACCCCTTCCCTACAGCCAAGCATTTTTAAATATTGTTTTGTACTTCCAGACTCCGATGATTCACACCACAGTGAAACTGATGACATACCCACTGCCTCCACTTCTGGCGTCACCTAGCACTCTCCTGATGAGGAAGAGGAAGAGGAAGACGAACAGGAAGAGCCGCTGATCCAACAGCCAGTGGAGGTGGAGCTGGTGGTGGAGATGGAGGAGGATGCACCAGCTCCATGTGGGACAGCTGGAAAATCTTTCACCACCACGGAGTCTATATTCATGGGATTCCCCCATGGGTCCTCTGAATCTGCCGGACCAAGCTGTGCGCAGTAAGGCACCCCCCATTTTGCAGTACCTTTGTCACAGCGATGGAGGTTGGTGCAGAAAAGGTCGGTGTACCAGAACATGGTGCGTTGTCACAGACCAGCGTCGACATAGGTCGAGAGCTGCTCAAGGCCATGACTACAATAGCCACTAACATCACGATTCTATCAGAGTGGCAATCAGAGAAATAGTTGCATATGATCACCACGACGGAGCGAACCGTCGACGCCATCGAAGCCATGCGGTAATCAACAGGATCGGGACATGGCGTGGAACCCCCACGTGCCATAGTAGTCAGGTCGACAGCACCGGAGGGTGGGGAGCTGACATCATCTCCCAGCTCTGAAGCCTCACCTTCCACATCGTGAGCTTCTCCTGAGGCCCCAGTTATTGCACCTGCAATGTCTCACTCCCCCCATAACGACAGCAACTGCACTTGGGGTGCGGTGCTGGACACCAGCTTGGTATGCACCTGGGAAGATCCAGGCTCAGGGCCATTGCGAAAGGGAAGGGCGGCAGTAAAAAAGGGGGCAATAGTCCCAAGGGTGGTGTACCACGTGGCCGCGGAAGGGGCAGAGGGCTTGGGCGGGGAAAATAAAGGGTTTGTTATTAAAGTTGTAAAATGTTTGTTAAAGTTGGTATTAAAGTTTTGTAAGTTTTGTTAAAGTTTTTATTAAAGTTGTAACAGTTGTTAATTTTTACAAAGTTTTGAAATTGTTGTATATTTTTAAAATTTTTAGATAAAAGTTTGAATTGAATTTAACCACTCTTGTACAGTGTCAAACTTTTGGGGTAACATTCATGAGGGTCCCAAAATGCAGCTCTCCACATTCAAGCAAAGCGTTATTTATGAGCTGCTGATGTGACAATTTTGCAGTGGCATACGCTCTGCGTGCCCTCCACTGTGGTGTTGGGGGTGGTGCCATGGATTCATCTGCAAGCTCCTCGTCATCCTCCTACCCCTCATTGTCCTCTTCTTCCTCCTTCATCTTCAGCACTCTCTCCTCAGGTGGTCCCGCAGTTCCTGTGGCAATTCCTGTCCCTGCATGATTGCTAAATTATGCAATATGCAGCACACCGCTGTGAACTTAGCAATCTGCTCAGGGTAGTATTGCAGCCTGCCTCCCGAGTGGTCCAAGCATCAAAAGCGCTGCTTCAGCACTCCAATTGTCTTTTCAATTATGTTATGTGTGGCTATATTATATCGTTGCTCGGGTTCTGTGTGAGGGTTCCACAGGGGGGTTCAAGAGCCAGGTAGCAAGGTCGTATCCTTTGTCGCCCAGCATTCAGCATTTACTTTGTGGCTCAGACTTCAACAGGTCAGACACAGTGCTCTCCCACAAGATATGCGCATCATGGATGCTCCCTGGAAAGTTAGCATTCACTGCCATTATCCACTGTGTATGGTCGCATACCAGCTGCACATTGAGGGAGTGAAAGCCCTTATGGTTTCAGTACACCTCTGCCTCTTGTAATGGTGCTCGCAAGGCAATATGGGTACAGTCAATAGCACCCTGCACCTTGGAGAAGCTGGCAATGCGTGCAAATCCCAAAGCCCTGTCACTCTAAGCCTCCCTCGTCATTGGGAAGTTTATAAATTTCATCCAGCATGCATACAGTGCTTCGGTTACCTGTCGATGCACCGATGAGTAGCATAGTGAGAAATAGTGCATATGTCCCCAGCTGATGATCGAAAAGACCCACATGCATAAAAGGAAAGTGCCACAGTCACCTTCATCTCGACAGAAAGTGCAGTAATATCGGTATTACCAGGCTTCAGGACTGCCTTAATGTGTTGGCAAATCTCAGTGGTGACCTCTTTTCGGAAACACAGCCATCGGATACACTGTCGATCGGTCAGGTCCAAGTATGAACACTTCTCAATGAAGATCCTTTGCGGGTAAGGCCTCCTCCTCCTCCTCATCATTCTGCAACCTCTTCTATAAGCCTTATAACTCTGCTCAATAAACTTCCTCAAATCTGGTTCCTTCATTAGACAGGTTGTCATCAATACAGGCTGAGATAAACACCATTCTTTTTAAATCTCCACTATATTTTTCGATCAAAAAAAATTTTAAAAATGCCTTTCTATCTTAATAATTTACTCAGTAATAGTAAATATACCTTTTCCAATCAAAATCGCACTCTAAAATCACTGGTCACCTCCGAGATACAGAACTGTTGCTTCAGCTGACAGTTCCCAATTTCCAAAATGGCGGCTCCGTGCACTCTGCCCATTCCCGGCCATTTAACATCGCGTAAAACCACCTTTTCCAGGATGGTATGTTGCTCTGGTGGTATGTTGGCGGTATGCGATGAAAATCTCACTTTTTGGGTGGTATGCGGGCGGTCCTGCACAGGGGACAGTATGCATACCACTCGGCGGTATGTCACTGATGAATATTCCGCCGAGCAGTATGTCAGCGGTATGTCGGTGTTTTTTGGGCGGTATGCCAGCAGTCCCTGGGCGGTACATCGACCAATTTTGGGCCCTCAGAAGGCAGCTGTTGAACTGACTAAACAATCATTTAACTTACAGAAATAGCTCACTGCAGATCAAAGCAGCTCTGGAGTGTACAATTTCATGGAGAAATGGAGGGAGAGTGCAGAAGCCGTGAATCAGGATTTACAGATCAGGATCTGAAGATCACAATGGATAGTATGACGCTACAGCTGAGAGGAGGGTACCACTGCTCAAAGGGTGAATCAGCTGTCCGGACCATCACACAGGCAGTTGGAATTGAAAAAAGCAGCAAAGTGAGTAAGAATGAGGATGAGTAAATATAGCCTGCCATATACGATAGCCGCAAATACATAAGTAGCTACTTGATGGCAAATAAAATTAAGATACTGGTATAATTGGAATAGGAGTAGGCCATTCAGCTCCTTGAGCCTTTTTCTCCATTCATGGCTGAGCTGTAACTCAACTCCATTTATTCCAAAATCCCCTGATACCCTTACCTAAAAAAACTATCGATCTCAGGCTTTAAAATTTCAAGTAACCCAGTATCTGGGGAGAGAATTAAAAATTTCTATTACCCACTGTGTGAAAAAGTGCTTTCTGATTTAATTCCTAAATGGGCTAGCTCTAATTTTAAGATTATGTCCCCTTGTTCTGGGTTTCTCCCACCATAGGAAATAGTTTCCCTTGATCATTTAAAAACCGCGATTAAATTACCCTTCAATTTTCTAAACTCAAGGGAATACAAACAAAGTTTATGTAACCTGTCCTCATAATTTAACCCTCTTTTAGCCCTTGGTATTTTGGTGAATCTGTGCTGTACATCCTCCAAGACCAATATATCCTTCCTGAGATTTGGTGCCCAAAACTGAAAGCTGTACTCCAGACGGGGTCTGATCACGGCTCTATACAACTTCCTCACTTCCTCACTATTGTATTCTGCATGGACACTTAAATCCTTTTCCTCCTCCTAGTTGATTACCATTAAAAACAATTAAAATTAGTCTTTCACGGATGACCTCACACTTTCCCACATTGAACTCTATCCGGAAAAGTTTGGACTACTCACTTAGTCTGTCTATGTCCCTTTGTAACCTCCTGATGCCACCGACACAATGGGCCCAAGTTTTGGATGGAGTTGCTCCTAGTTTTTTGGAGCAACTAGTTTAGTTTGGAGTATGTTAGAAATTGCAATTCTCGGATAATAGTTTGCTCCAGTTCTAGTGAGTTAGTTTAGGTTGGCTTTAGGTAAGGTATTTTTTTTTCAAAAGGGGGTGTGTCCAGCCACTCAGGACTGTTTTGCAAGTTTCGGCAGTGAAAACTTACTACAAACTAACTTAGGATGGAGTAAGTGTCCACTTTTGTAAGTTCTGAAAAACCTTACCTAGAGTTAAGTTTAGTGCAGGCACAGCCAGAGACGGCGGGTGGGAAGCATTAAACACAAAGGACACATCAACATCACAACAGGGGGAGAGGGAAGTTAGAGGATTTTCCATAAACACCTTCACAACAACATTAAAGCAGCAAAATACATTTAAAGCAGTAAGCACAAAACAAAGCAGTACATTTACGAAGCACAAAAAGTAATAAGCAACCAATCAATAAAAAAAAATAGAAGTCCTACCTTTATGTGAAGGGAAGGTGTTTCTGTCAGTGTCTCTCTCTCTCTCTCTCTGTATCTGACAGTGAGGGGTGGGAGGTGTGTGGGGGTGGTGGTGAGGGTGTGGGGGTGTGTGGGGGGAGGGGTGTGTGGGGGTGTGTGATGGCGGGGGGGGTTTGTGTGTGTGTATATGTGTGTGTGGGGGTGTGTGTGTGTGTGTGTGGGGGGGTGGGGGTGTGTGTGGGGGGGGTGGGGGTGTGTGTGGGGGGGGTGTGTGTGTGTTGGGGGGAGTGGGGTGTGTGGGGGAGGTGGGGGTGTGATGGCGGGGATGGTGTGAGATGGGGGGGGTGTGGTGGGGGTGTATGGGGTGGGTGTGTGGGGGGGAGTGTGTGGCGGGGGGCTGTGGCTGAGCGCGGGGAGGGGCTGTGGGGCGGAACGTGGGGGGGGGTGTGGGGGGGCTGAACGCGGGGGGAGGGAGGCTGGACGGAAGCACCCCTGCTCTCGCTTCTGGCCCTTTGATCATTTCGAGTGCCCCCCAACCCATACTCCTCCATCCCTTGCCACGCTCCTCCATCCCTTGCCTCGCTCCTTGCCTCGCTCCTCCATCCCTTGCCTCGCTCCTTCATCTCTTGCCTCGCTCCTCCATCCCTTGCCTCGCTCCTCCATCCCTTGCCTCGCTCCTCCATTCCTTGCCTCGCTCCTCCATTCCTTGCCTCGCTCCTACATCCCTTCCCGTGCTTCTCCATCCCTTCCCATGCTTCTCCAGCACTTCCCATGTTTCTCCCCCACCGATCACCTCCCCATGTTTCTCTCCCACCCATCACCTCCCCAGTGCCCTCTTTCTAACCTGACAAAGGACATTCTTGCTATTGAGGGAGTGCAGCGAAGGTTCACCAGACTGATTTCCGGGATGGCGAGACTGACATATCAAGAAAGACTAGATCAAATGGGCTTGTATTCACTGGAGTTCAGAAGAATGAGAGGGGATCTCATAGAAACGTTTAAAATTCTGACGGGCTTAGACAGGTTAGATGCAGGAAGAATGTTCCCAATGTTGGGGAAGTCCAGAACCAGGGGACACAGTCTAAGGATAAGGGGGAAGCCATTTAGGACCGAGATGAGGAGGAATTTCTTCACCCAGAGAGTGGTGAACCTGT
This sequence comes from Pristiophorus japonicus, assembly GCF_044704955.1. Lineage (NCBI taxonomy): Eukaryota > Metazoa > Chordata > Chondrichthyes > Pristiophoridae > Pristiophorus > Pristiophorus japonicus. The sequence continues at coordinate 73,026,918 of NC_091981.1, forward strand.
GGAATTCTCTACCACAGAAAGTTGTTGAGGCCAATTCACTAAATATATTCAAAAAGGAGTTAGATGAAGTCCTTACTACTAGGGGGATCAAGGGGTATGGTGAGAAAGCAGGAATGGGGTACTGAAGTTGCATGTTCAGCCATGAACTCATTGAATGGCGGTGCAGGCTAGAAGGGCCTATTTTCTATGTTTCTATGTTTCTATGTTTCTACGCTCCTCCATCCCTCCCCGGTACCAACACCATTCTGAAACAGACTGGGAAAAACGCTCTGCTGAGCCATTGCGCAGGCACGCACGTTGCAACGCGCACGCGCAACGAAGCCGGCAGTCTTCAGACATGCAGGGGCTTAGCCCCGCCCACCTGCAGCTTGCTCTGCCCCAGGAAGACTGCGCCACGCCGCAGGAGGACCGGAGAATTGCAGCAAAATATTCCAGCGCACCTTTGAGCCCAGGCAGGTCACGTAAGTCTCGGAGGTGCGCCGTTTTCACCAGATGCCGAAACTTGGGCCCAATGTACTGTGCCTCCTAATTTAGCGTCATCTGCAAACATGGACATACAATTCTCTATTTCTTCCTCCAACTTCAAGATATGAACAAAATTTACTTCTGTCAACACAGGTACAAATGAAACTTGATTTTCGAGTTATTCTACTGATTCTCATGGGACAATTTTACAATTGCTAATCCATAAGATCATCTTAGTAGTTAACCTTCTCCTCAGTACTTTGGTAAATGCATTGTCATTTGGAGGACTCTGTGTTAACATATTTCTAAGAATATTTCCTCCTGGTAAGAACATGTATACTTCAAATGTTGCAGAGAAAGAGCAGTGAGCCTTGAAACTGAGCTGTTTCTTTGGCCTATGCAACAACAGAAGTGACTATTGTCACTGAGCAAAATTATAAACTGCCATTTTTATTGACCGCTGTCATATATATTCCGAGTACATAGTTTCTGTTTATAGAAGGTACTTAAAATAACATTGTTAAGTAATGAGCTAGGGTGAAGTGACATTACTATATTGTCAGGTAATATAAAATTGTCACAGAACACATTAAGGATTAAATTCCTGCTGCCAAAAGTCATATCTGAAAGGAGTCACAAGACCTGTGATGCATTCTCACCCGCCAAACTAAACCACAGAAAGTGTTAAAAATAACCAGTTTAAAATAACCAGTTATGTACACAGTGCAGAGGCAAAGTGATATGTCATGTGTCCAGTATAAATGAGAAAAATACACAAACATTTAAAAATGAGACCCCTTGGGGGCTAAACAATACAGTCAAAATATTTTTTAAATTGTAGCAATCTATTGTGGATGACAGTGATTTCCTGCATGTTAAATTGCTGATCTTGGCCACACCTTAACAGCTATGTACTGAGCACAGGCTACACTCGTTTGCACAGAAAGAAAGAGAAAATCAGAGGCAACTCACCCCGGATCACTCTTAGGTTCCCCATTGGTTTCTTACAAGTGCCAATGGTAGAGTCCTGGGAATAGGCTGCCTGCCTGTCTGTCTGCCTTCTCAGCCGAGGTATGGTGTAGGCTGCGGGGAAACCTAAAAGATGGGAAGAACATTTTTTTAATCGGAAATCTTTTTTAAATGTTGAAATTTTATTCAAAAAGTGCAGTGGGCTTGCATTTGATATTTTTGTGAGAGCCACTGACAATGGGGGCACTGCAAGAGAGTGTGGAAATGATCACTGTGGATATCTGCATTCTGATGCATGAGGATCAGATAGACAGCACATCCTTTAGGGAAGCACAAACTCTACAGTGCTTCTTCTTCAGTCCCCAGCTCCACAGTTAAGCTGAGTTCAGATCCATAATTCCAAACCAAAGTGGGTGATCCCTTCAGAATCAACTTTGTTGCTTTGATGTACACATGTACCATATGTTCTAGTATCTCCTGCGTGTTCAAAATGCCCCAATTCATACTAGGGGTGTTTCATGAGCTGGAATGCATTGTTGATAATGTCTCCAACCAGTTCTGACCCCACCTGTAGTCTGTGGACCATTCCACGCTGTGGTGTTGTTTCTACATTCACCAGCCACTGCACACAGTCTGGTTCAAGAAAAAATTCAAAGGAAAATAGTAAAAAGAAATAGGAAAGACTGCAAATGCCTCAGAATGTTGCATCGGACATGTGGTTCTGAGGTTATGGGGCACATTTTCAATAAAACAACATCTCCAACAGTTGCTTATTTTTTTAAGGGATATGGATATACTAAACTAGTCTCCCAGCATGGAGTGCAGATCAGTGAATTGGGCATAGCTGATTCACAGAGCTCCTGGGTTTCCAATTATTGAAATTAATGACCATAACATTTTGAATGGCACAAATTGGGCTTACTGACCCCTGCACATGATCCTCTGATCCATATTACTGGCGAACGATAGCCTGGTCTTACCCTTTAAATATCAGCCTGAAGGATACATCATGCAAAGCTGCAGACACTGTGCTGGTTGCTCTCTCACTCCTGATGCCATCAGTGGCAGAAATTTCATATCTTTCAGAACTACTTGATGCAATGGAGACATTTTCTCATCACAAAGTGAGGATGGGGCAGGACCGTGGGTTAGCGCACTTTGCCTCTGAAGAAACCCCGTTTGAATCCAGTCCAGACCAATGAGAAGAAAGTCTGTTTGATTCCAACTTGAAATTAGTTTGTGAAGATTCATCTTAAGTCAAAGTAGGAAGAGGCATACAATGTAAAATTATCCAAAATGTAGTATTAATTGGCACTATGCTGGCAATCTCATACACTGAGATCACATGGATGGATGATGTGGGAGATAGAAAAATACACACTGGTGGAAGACAGATTGTTCTTCTGAAGCTGGGATTAAGATGTTACAGGGAAGATTCCATGATCCTATACTTGCAGAGGGGGAACACCACTTGAAAGGAGTGTGGGTTGGAGTGTGGATTGGAGAGAGGGTTTCAGGACTGCAGTTCTGATTCTCCAACCTGTCTTCCCTTTGAGCATAGCTCCCCATTTGGTGCACAGAACCAATGAATTACCTCTAAGTCAGTCCCATGCTACATTGTGCAGTTTGTCTCCTGTTGGCTTGAAAAACAATATTGTACTTTATATTGGCCCTTGGAAATAATGACCAAGGATCATTTGAAATGGAATCCTGGTTGTCATCAGCTTTTATGATCATAATACTGAAAAAAATAATTATATACACCACAAATGTGAAGCATAAACAGAATAATCAACCTGAGAGTAGTGGAATACTAGAAAATAATTCAATGGAAGATATTAGAAAATATATAACCCAAGCATTTCCTGCTTGTGAACTCTTTTCCAATATTCGATTCTCCCTTCACTTATTTTATTTGTGTACTATTTTAAAACATTCTCATAAACCTAAGAAATCTGGAAGATAAACATCTCAGTTAAAAACATAGGTGAAGTTCAGATACCCGAAAATGAATTATTCTTAACATGAGTTCATTAGAGATGGGCTAACTGGCACGTTGTGAGGACATTATGGGGTAGAAATTCACCTCCGCCGAAAACGGGTCACACCTACCATTTTTCCTGTGTTTTCACCGCCGCGGTGGATGAAGTGCCTTCTTGCGCGAAATTCAGCTCTTTGTATTTTTTTTCCGAGCGGAACGCAAGTCGGTCATAATGGGGTCGGAAAGCAGATCGGTCATCAGAGGGACGGAAGTGGAGGCCAGACGGAGCCGCCGCCACTGTCAGTCAACAGCGTGGCGCATCACCAAGTCTCTCCCCTTCACTTAAAGGGGAGAGCTGCTGTGAGCTCTGTGATTAGAGGGGGTGCCAGGCTTCCTGTTGGCGGCCCGGCTGAACCTGGGGGCGTAATTGTCGGGCCGACCTGGCAGTTGTCCGACAAAAAAAAAATGACAGCCGCAGCAGTGCACCCTCCCATTTAATGTCGGCTGCACCACTATTCTACACTGCAAACACAGTGCACCGACAGAAAAAACTGTCGGGAGTACCGTGTGGCAACTGCAAGGTTTTTTTACTTGAATTTTGCTTGCGGGGAGGGAGATCGGCGGCGTGCGTTTTGATGACACACTTAGGAGGGTTCAACAGCAACGGGGCGGAAGTGAGGACCACTGGAAAAAATGCAGAGGAGAATTTCGCTAGCGGCAGCCATTCGACAGAAAATCGGCAGCCATTCGACTCTGCCACATGGCTGCCACTTTCCGGCTGTAACAGGCTTTGTTGGGAGGCTGAATTTCAGCCTCTACATATGCATTTAATGTCTGCCATCTCCAACATGATCTGCATTTGTATGTGTTTGTGAACATTCCAGTAAAGGATGGTACCAATGATTGTTGCCTCTCTTTCCAGTGTTATTTGGACTAACTGTGGATATGTAGAAATGTATGAATTGTTGGTTTAATTTACTTCAAAATAGCTTACTTCCTTGATATAATATTTAGCATTGCTCTTTTCATGTGAAAGAATTTGTTTGTTCCATTTGTTTGTACAATTTTGTATGATTGATGCCGACATATGAAGTGGTCATATCTACTTGGAATATGTTGTATTCTGTCTGTGACATCTGTTCAGCATAGAAATTGTGCATATGTGTGAAGTATTGTTGATGTCATCTAAGAATCAGCACATGAAAAGAATTGAGTGCCGGAATAACACTTCAACTAAGTGTTAAAAGCAAGAAATTATTATTTGACTTAGTGTGTGAGTGTTTGGCTGAGGTGGTAATACCTACCATTTTGACGAGAGCTAGTGTTGTGTGAGCCTATATTAAACCTGGTTTAGCCAAGTAGTTTTGATATACAATGTTGTGAGCACACGGTATAGAAAAGGAATAGCTTCTGGATCATGGATACAAGGTCTGCTTACAGGAAGTGCAGTTGAGAGAGAAAACAATTCTACAAAATTTTTAAATTGCAATAAAATATGCAACTTTTTTCATGTTGGACCATTTCAATGTATGAATTTGCCCGTTCTTGGAAGAAGCACTAAATGCAACCTTTTTAAAACCATTCCATTTAAATTCTAGCTATATGGACAGGTTACATGATACAACAGTCTTAAATAGAGAAAAGTACACATTTATTAGTGTGTAGCCTTAAAAGCCAGCTGAAGGGAACTTACCAGCTATGTGGTTGGCGATCCTCGTTAGTGGTTTGGGAGGTAGGGCAGGGGGTTGTTTAGGATGGGATTGTTGTTTTGTGGGAGTTTCCTCAATGTCACAGTGGAATGCTACAGACTTTTTAGGGGGCAGTAGCAATGCCGGTTTAGCTGATGGATCCTGCTCAGGTACTACTGCCCTATTATCTGTGGGACTATCTTCTTGAGCTAGAGGACACAAACAGAATTAGAGATATTTAAAATAGACAAGCAAAGAATGCCAGAATTCAAGGATCACATTAAGAAGCTTCCTAAGCTTAACAAGTAACAAAGCAGTAAGTAAAAGAACAAATAGTTAAACATAACACCCAAACTTTGCAACTTTTTCCCTGCCGACTTAAAATTGCAAAACTGTCAAATCTACGTAATATCTCTATTTGGAATATTAACACACAAATCATTGGGGAAGATTTACTGTATTATTTTTAGCAGACCAGCTGCTCTTGATCAAACAGTCAATTCTTCTAATATCTGGTATGTCTCATGGAAAGGTTTGCTCCTCACAGGAATTGCTTTACATTTTTGTTGTTTGCAGCAATTGTCTGAATAGGAAGTTTCATCTGGTAAACAGAGAAACACAGAAAATATGTGCAGGAGTAGGCCATTCGGCCCTTCGAGCCTGCACCACCATTCAATAAGATCATGGCTGATCATCACCTCAGTACCCCTTTCCTGCTTTCTCTCCATACCCCTTGATCCCTTTAGCCGCAAGGACAATACCTAACTCCCTCTTGAATATATCCAACGAACTGGCATCAACAACTCTCTGCAGCAGAGAATTCCACAGGTCTCTGAGTGAAGAAGTTTCTCCTCATCTCGGTCCTAAATGGCTTACCCCTTATCCTTAGACCATGTCCCCTGGTTCTGGACTTCCCCAACATCGGGCACATTCTTCCTGTTTCTAACCTGTCCAGTCCCATCAGTATTTTATATGTTTCTGCGAGATCCCCTTTCATTCTTCTAAACTCCAGTGAATACAGGCCCAGTCGATCCAGTCTCTCCTCATATGTCAGTCCTGTCATCCCAGGAATCAGTCTGGTGAACCTTCGCTGCACTCCCTCAATAGCAAGAATGTCCTTCCTCAGATTAGGAGACCAAAACTGAACACAATATTCCAGGTAAGGCCTCACCAAGGCCATATACAACTGCAGTAAGATCTCCCTGCTCCTATACTCAAATCCCCTCGCTATGAAGGCCAACATGCCATTTGTCTTCATCGCCTGCTGTACCTGCATGCCAACTGTCAATGACTGATGAACCATGACACCCAGGTCCCGTTGCACCTCCCCTTTTCCTAATCTGCTGCCATTCAGATAATATTCTGCCTTCGTGTTTTTGCCACCAAAGTGGATAACCTCACATTTATTCACATTATACTGCCTCTGCCATGCATTTGCCCACTCACCTAACCTGTCCAAGTCACCCTGCGCCTCTTAGCATCCTCCTCGCAGCTCACACTGCCACCCAGCTTAGTGTCATCTGCAAACTTGGAGATATTACATTCAATTCCTTCATCAAAATCATTGATGTATATTGTAAATAGCTGGGGTCCCAGCACTGAGCCCTGCGGCACCCCACTAGTCACTGCCTGCCATTCTGAAAAGGACCCATTTATCCCGACTCTCTACTTCCTGTCTGCCAACCAGTTCTCTATCCACGTCAATACATTACCCCCAATACCATGTGCTTTAATTTTGCACACCAATCTCTTGTGTGGGACCTTGTCAAAAGCCTTTTGAAAGTCAAATACACCACATCCACTGATTCTCCCTTGTCCATTCTGCTAGTTACATCCTCAAAAAATTCTAGAAGATTTGTCAAGCATGATTTCCCTTTCATAAATCCATGCTGACTTGGACTGATCCTGTCACTGCTTTCCAAATGCATTTCATTTTAATAATTGATTCCAACATTTTGCCCACCACTGATGTTAGGCTAACTGGTCTATAATTCCCCGTTTTCTCTCTCCTTCCTTTCTTAAAAAGTGGCGTTACATTAGCTACCTTCGTCCATAGGAACTGATCCAGAATCGATAGACTGCTGGAAAATGATCACTAATGCATCCACTATTTCTCGGGCCACTTCCTTAAATACTCTGGGATACAGACTATCAGGCCCTGGGGATTTATCGGCCTTCAATCCGATCAATTTCCATAATACAATTTCCCGACTAATAAGGATTTCCTTCAGTTCCTCGTTCTCATTAGACCCTCTGTCCCCTAGTATTTCCGGAAGGTTATTTGTGTCTTCCTTCATGAAGACAGAACCAAAGTATTTGTTCAATTGTTCTGCCATTTCTTTGTTCCCCATTATAAATTCACCAGAATCTGACTGCAAGGGACCTACATTTGTCTTCACTAATCTTTTTTGCTTCACATATCTATAGAAGCTTTTGCAGTCAGTTTTTATGTACCCAGCAAGCTTCCTCTCATATTCTATTTTCCCCCTCCTAATTAAACCCTTTGTCCTCCTCTGCTGAATTATAAATTTATCCCAGTCCTCAGGTTTGCTGCTTTTTCTGGCCAATTCTACCCATACAGATTCCATATCATCCAAGCTAATGTCCTTCCTTACTATTGCATTACTATCCTCTTTAACCAGCAATGCTACCACACCTTCTTTTCCTTTCTGTCTGTCCTTCCTGTTGTATATCGAGAAAGAGTCAGACTGAACACTGTGAGCTCAAAGTAAAGTATGACCGTAGTCTTTTATTGCAGGTCTCCAGAGTGCCTCTCCAACCTGTGAAGCCTCCTTAAATACCTGTGCTCCCAAGAGATTATGGGATCCCTTGGGACTCCAGGGGATGAGCCCTCTGGTGGCTGTACAGAGTAAATACAAGTCTACATATATAACAACACTTCCCCCCCCAAAGACAATAATGTAACTATTTACAATGTGAGTCAATCTGGGGCCCTTCTTGCCCTGATTGATTGTCTCCGTGTGAAAGCTGGTGTTGTTGAATCATTTGTTGGGCCCTCGTTGGGCTGCTGTGCAGCTGGCCTTGCTGGGCTGCCTGGTGTGTTGAGCCCTGCAGGGCTGCTGTGAATGATGGGTTCTGCTTCGTGGTCAACCATGGTTCCGGATGCCACTGGTGTGTATGTTGGGGGATCAAAAAAGGTAGGGTCCAAGGTGGGTTGCTCAGGATAGTCCGTGAATCTGAGTTTGATTTGGTCCAAGTGTTTCCGGTGAATGAGCCCATTTGAAAGTTTGACCTGAAAAACCCTACTTCCCTCTTTGGCCACGACAGTGCCGGGAAGCCACTTGCAACATTGTCCATAATTTAATAAAATACAGGATCATTGATTTCAATCTCGCGTGACACATTTGCGCTATCATGGTATGCACTTTGTTGAAGCCGCCTGCTCTCTACCTGTTCCTGTAGATCAGGGTGAACTAACGAGGGCCTTGTCTTAAGTGCTCTTTTCATGAGCAGTTCAGCAGGTGGGATCCCAGTGAGTGAGTGGGGTCTCGTGCAGCAGCTAAGCAGGACTCGGGATAGGTGAGTCTGCAGTGAGCCTTCAGTTACCCTCTTCAAGTCTTGCTTGATGGTTTGCACTGCTCTCTCTGCCTGACCATTGGACGCTGGTTTAAACGGGGCAGATGTGACATGTTTGATCCCATTACGGGTCATGAATTCTTTGAACTCAGCACTGGTAAAACATGGCCCACTGTCGCTCACCGGGACATCGGGTAAGCCGTGTGTGGCAAACATGGCCCGCAGGCTTTCAGTAGTGGCAGCGGACGTGCTAGCCGACATTATCTCACATTCAATCCACTTGGAGTACGCGTCTACAACCACAAGGAACATTTTACCCAAGATCGGGCCTGCATAGTCGACGTGTACCCTAGACCACGGTTTGCAGGGCCAAGATCATAAACTTGGTGGCGCCTCCCTGGGTACATTGCTTGACTGCGAGCATTGATTACATCTGTGAACGCAGGATTCTAAGTCCGCATCGATACTGGGTTATCACATGTGGGATCTGGCTATCGCTTTCATCATTATGATGCCTGGGTGGGTACTGTGGAGGTCATTGATGAAGGTGTCTCTGCCCTTCTTGGGGACCACTACTCGATTGTCCCACAGAAGGCAGTCTGCCTGTATCGACATTTCATCTTTGCGCTGCTGGAACGGCTTTATCTCTTCCTGCATTTCCACTGGGACACTGGACCAGCTCCCGTGAAGCACACAGCTTTTGACTAGAGATAATAAGGGGTCCTGGCTTGTCCAGGTTTTGATCTGCTGGGCAGTGACGGGTGATTGCTCCCTCTCAAATGCATCCATAACCATGGCTAGATCTGCGGGCTGCGCCATTTCCATCCCCGTGGTGGGCAATGGCAACCGACTGAGATCATCAGCGCAGTTTTCTGTGCCTGACCTGTGGCGGATGGCATAGTTGTATGCGGACAATGTGCGTGCCCATCTCTGGATTCGAGGCGATGCGTTGGTATTCATCCCTTTACTCTCGGAAAACAGTGAAATAAGTGGCTTATGGTCAGTTTCCAATTCGAATTTTACCCCAAAAAGGTATTGATGCATTTTCTTTACCCCATAGACACACGCTAACGCTTCGTTTTCAATCATGCTGTAGGCTCTCTCAGTGTTAGACAGACTCCTGGATGCATAAGCAACCGGTTGCAGTTTCCCAAAATCATTAGCTTGTTGCAATACACAGGCAATGCCATATGACGATGCATCACCTGCTAGTACCAAACGTTTGCATGGATCATGCAACTCAAGTAATTTGTTTGAGCATAACAATTTTCTCGCTTTTACAAAGGCATTTTCTTAGCTTTTGCCCCAAACCCATTCCCCCATTTTCGTAGTAAGTGGTTCTAGTAGTGTGCTGAGACCCAGTAAGAAGTTACCAAAGTAGTTCATGAGTCACAGAAACGACCGCAGCTCCGTCACGTTCTGTGGCCTCGGTGCATTCTCGATTGCCTCCGTCTTTGTGTTGGTGGGCCTGATGCTGTCCGCTGCAATCCTCCTTCCCAGGAACTCCACTTCAGGCACCAGGAAAACGCAGTTCGAGCGTTTTAACCTGAGCCCCACACAGTTGAGTCGACTAAGAACCTTCTCCAGGTTCTGTAGGTGCTCGACTGTGTTCTGACCTGTGACCAAGATGTCGTCATGGAAGACCACGATGTGCGGGACCGATTTCAGTAAACTTTCCATGTTTCTCTGGAATATCGCCATTGCTGATCGGATTCCAAACGGGCATCTGTTATAAACTAAAAGACACTTCTGCGTGTTGATGCAGGTGAGGGCCTTCAATGATTCCTCCAGTTCCTGTGTCATTTAGGCTGAAGTCAGATCCAGCTTCGTGAACGACTTTCCTCCCGCCAGCGTTGCAAAGAGATCGTCGGTCTTTGGTGGTGGGTATTGGTCCTGCAGGGAGAAACGATTGATAGTTACGTTGTCATCACTACAGATTCTGACCTTGAGGACTGGGAAAATAGGACTGGCCCACTCGCTGAACTCGATCGGTGAAATGATGCCCTCTCGTTGCAGCCGGTCTAGCTCAATCTTGACCCTTTCTCTCAACATGTAAGGTACTGCTCTCGCCTTGTGATGGATGGATCATGCCCCCGGAATTAGGTGGATCTGCACTTTTGCTCCTTGGAATTTCCCGATGCCTGGTTCGAACAGCGAAGGAAATTTGTTTAAGACCTGTGCACACGAAGTGTTGTCAGTGGGTGATAACGCTTGGACATCGTCCCAGTTCCAGCGTATCTTTCCCAGCCAGCTCCTGCCGAGCAGCGTGGGACCATCACCCGGTACCACCCTGAGTGGTAGCTTGTGCAATGCTCCATCGTAGGAGACCTTTACGGTAGCATTGCCGATTACAGGAATCAGTTCTTTCGTGTAAGTTCTTAGTTTCATGCGAACTGGAGTTAAGTCTGGCCTTGAGGCCTTGTTGCACCACAACCTTTCGAAAGTCTTTTTGCCCATGATGGACTGGCTCGCGCCTGTGTCCAGCTCCATTGACACCGGGAGTCCATTTAGTTCAACATTCAGCATTATCGGGGAACAATTCGTGGTGAATGTGTGCACCCATGTACCTCTGCCTCCTCTATCTGAGGTTCTGGTTCATTGTGATCCTCCATGGATCTGTCCTCCTCTGCAACATGGTGATTTGCAGGTTTAACAGGCTTAGCAGCTTGCCTGCACACTCGTTGGAGGTGTCCCATTGTTCCACAGCCCTTGCAACATACTCTTTGAATTGGCATGAATGGAAACGATGATCACCCTCACAGCGTCAACAAGGTGTTAATGGCCTTACATTCATCACCCTTGATGGTGGACTCTGAGACATCTGCGGTAGTGCAGCTGCAGGTATGTGTGACCTGCCCTGTATGTTACAATTCGAAAACAACATCACTTTGTTCACAGTATTGTAGCAGCACTTGTGTGCTGAGAGATTTGCTTCGTATTGTCACTGGTGGCAATGAATTCATGGGCTATCGCTATGGCCTTACTTCTCTACAGTCAAAAGTTTGCGAAGTATGGTTTCGTGGCCAATGCCAAGTACAAAAAAGTCTCTGAGCATTTGCTCCAAATGTCCTTCAAATTCGCAATATCCTGCAAGGCATCTTAGCTCGGCGACATAACTCGCCACTTCCTGGCCTTCAGACCTTTTGTAGGTGTAGAACCGATACCTCACCATCAGAACACTTTCCTTCGGGTTCAAATGCTCTCGGGCCAGTGTGCACAAATCATCGTACGATTTCTCTGTGGGTTTCACTGGAATGAGCAGATTCTTCATGAGGTCATACGTTGGTGCCCCACAGACGGTGAGGAGGATCGCCCTTCGTTTGGCAGCGCTCTCTTCCCCATCTAGCTCGTTGGCCACGAAGTATTGGTCGAATCGCTCCACAAAAGTTTCCCAATCATCTCCCTCCGAAAATTTCTCCAGATGCCCACTGTTCTCTGCATCTTTGGGTTCGCTATCTGTATCTCATCGCCAGTTGTTTTGTATGGAGAAAGAGTCAGACTGAACACTGAGCTAAAAGTAAAGTGTGACCGTAATCTTTTATTGCAGGTCTCCAGAGTGCCTCTCCAACCTGTGAAGTCTCCTTAAATACCTGTCCTCCCAAGAGATTATGGAATCCCTTGGGACTTCAGGGGATGAGCCCTCTGGTGGCTGTACAGAGTAAATACAAGTCCACATATATGACACTTCCTGAATGTTGAATACCCCTGGATGTTGAGTTCCAAGGCTTGGTCACCCTGGAGCCATGTCTCCGTAATGCCAATTCTATCATATTCTTTAAGGCTGCCTGCGCAATTAATTTGTCCACCTTATTATGCATACTCCTCGCATTGAGGCACAGAGCCTTCAGGCTTGTCTTTTTAACACACTTTGCCCCTTTAGAATTTTGCTGTAATGTGCCCTTTTTAATTTTTGCCTTGGGTTTCTCTGCCCTCCACTTTTACTTTTCTTCTTTCTATCTTTCGCTTCTGCCCCCATTCTACTTCACTCTGTCTCCCTGCATAGATTCCCATCCCCCTGCCATATTAGTTTAACCCCTCCCCAACAGCATTAGCAAACAGTTCCCCTAAGAGCCCATATCGAAAATTTAAGCAATGCGCACAATTTTAAAATGGTTGGATAATCATGAGCAGTTCATAGTCACATTTCTGATATATGCCCTTCGTGGACTAGATTCCTCCTGGAAGCACACTCAGAAAGTAACCATTTTACTCTCAGTGCAGAGCTTCTCACCGTGAGACGTTTATTAGGTACTCGGGGATCCAAAATCATGTGGGCCCCTGAAAACTGTGCAGGGCCTGCTGACCTCCCCAGCTGACATCTTGACGGGTATCTCCAGTGCGTGAGGATTATCAGGAATATTTATTTTGTAAAGTTTACCTGATCTAGAGATGGCAATTGTTTTTAAACTATTATATTTTAAGAAGGAAATCAAGAGAACACTCCACAGTGCAGTATATTTTGTTTTAAAATCAAAGCAATTTCAATTATATGGGGAAAGGGGAGCCAGATTCCTTCTTTGTAATATGGTAATGCAATGTGTGCATTTCAGTCCAGCATACAAAGGAAGAATTTTGCTCTCTTTTCTCCCACGTGTAATGCTAATGTTATACTTGAACAATGCAAGATAACATATACAGTAATAAACAGACTATACCACTTAAAACACCGTTCAAATTTGTTACAAGGCAAGAATACCCAATGGCTTGTATTTCTTCCATATTTGCACCCAAGCAAACATAACCGGGGTGCAAATCAATTACATGGAATTTTGGGCATGAGTTCTGCGTGGATGTCGCTCGCAAGGTAGGCATTTATTGCACATCACCTAGTTGCCCTTGAAAAGGTGGCGATGGATGTTTTACTTGAACCACTGCAATCCATGTGTGAAGATACTCCCACAGTACTGTTAGCTAGGAAGTTCTAGGATTTTGACCCAGCAACAACGAAGGAACGGCGATAAGTAAAATATGCCGAATTCTCCTTGATCTTTTATAATCCTCTATCGATCCCACCTTGCGAACGCACCTCGTCCTATAATCACGGCCCGCCCCCAAGTTACAAAGTCTCATATACAATTTCTCCTGTAATTGCACTTGTTCAGAGGCTTTCTTAAAATTATGACCAAATTTTCAGGCGAATAAACATTAAAAAAAAATATTCTCACTGAGAACTGCACTGTATTTTCTGTTTCGTTTAATGCATTAGGGAAATTGCAACAAGGCAAGGGAATACACAATAATGAGAGGATACTGAGAGGTGTGGAGGAACAGAGGGACCTTGGAGTGTATGTCCACTGATCCTTAAAGGTAGCGGACAGGTTGATCAAGAGACTAAAAAGGCATACAGAATGCTTTCCTTTATTAGCTGAGGTATAGAATACAAGAGCAGGGAAGTTATGCTCGAACTGTATACAACACTAGTTAGGCCACAGCTTAAGTACTTGAGTTCTGGTCACCACATTACAGGAAAAATGTGATTGCACTGGAGAGATGATTTACAAGGACGTTGCCAGGACTAGAACATTTTAGCTATGAGGAAAGATTGGATAGGTTGTGGTTGTTTTCTTTGGAACAGAGGAGGCTGAGAGCAGATTTAATTGAGGTGTTATTATTTTAATTATATTATAATTATGAGGGGCCTAGATAGTGGATAGGAAGGACCTATTTCCCTTAGCAGAGGGGTCAATAATCAGGAGGCATAGATTTAAAGTAGTTGGTAGAAGGATTAGAGGAGAGATGAGGAAATTATTTTTCGCCCAGAGGATGATGGGGATCTGGAACTCACTACCTGAAAGAATGGTAGAAACAAAAACCCTCATCACATTTAAAAAATACTTGGATTTGCATTTAAAGAGTCGTGACGTACAGGGCTACGGACCTAGTGCTCGAAGGTGGGTTTAGGCTGAGTAGCTCTTTTTCGACCGGCACAGACACTATGGGCCGAACGGCCTCCTACTGTGTTGTAATTTTTCTATGATTCTATGACCCTGCAAAGTACTCCTCACTAACATCTGGGCACTTGCACCAAAATTGGGATAGTCTGACAGAGTCATACTCACAGAATCATAACTTTTAGTCAATGTTCCAGACTCTTCCATCACCATCCTTGGGTATGTCCTGTCCCACCAGCAGCCCAGCTGAGGTGTCGACACAGTGGTTTACAGTCAGGAGGGAGTGGCCCTGGACATCCTCAACATTGACTCTGGGCTCCATGAAATGCCATGGCAAGATAACCTCTGCTGATTACCACCTACTGCCCTCCCTCAGCTGCTGAATTAGTACTCCTGCATGTTGAACACCACTTGGAAGCACTGAGGGCACAGAATGTACTCTGGGTTGGGGGACGTCAATATCCATCACCAAGAATGGCTCGGTAGCACTATTACTGACCGAGCTATCCGCGTACTGAAGGACATAGCTTCCAGACTGGGCTTGCGGCAGGTAACAAAGGATAAAGCAAATTGATCTTGTCATCACCAATCTACCTGTCGCAGATGCATCTGTCTATGAGAGTATAGGTAGGAGCGACCACCGCATAGTGCTTGTGGAGAAGAAGTCCCATCTTCACACTGAAGACACCCTCCATTGTGTTATGTGACACCGCCACAATGATGAATGGGATAGATTCAGAACCGATTGTATTCTACCACAATCTGTAATCTTATGGCCTGGCATATCTCTCACTCTACCATTACCATCAAAGCAGATGATCAACCCTGGGTAAATGAAGAGTATGCCAGTAACAGCACCAGGCATACTTAAAAATAAGGTGTGAACCTGATGAAGCTAGAACATGCTAAGCAGCAGAAGCTGTATGCTATAGACAGAGCTAAGCGATCCCACAATCAAAGCTCTGCAGTCCTGCCACATCCAGTCGTGAATGGTGGTGGACAATTAAACAACTAACAGGAGGAGATGCTCTACGAATGAAGAAGCCCGGCATGTGAGTGAAAAAGACAAAGCTGAAGCACTCACAACCATCTTCATCCAGAAGTGCCAAGTGGATGATTCGTCTTGGATTCTTCCTGAGGCCCCCACTATCACAGATGACAGTCTTCAGCCAATTCGATTCACTCCACATGATACCAAGAAACAGCTGAGCGCACTACAGTAAAGACTATGGGCTCCAACAACAGCCCGGCTGTAGTGCTGAAAACTTGTGCTCCAAAACTAGCTGTACCTCCAGTTAAGCTGCTCCAGTACGGCTTCAACACTGGCATCTACCCGACAAAGTGGAAAATTGTCCAGATATGTCCTGTCCACAAAAAGCAGGACAAATCAAATCCGGCCGTACAATTAGCCTGCGAACAATCATCAGCAAAGTAATGGAAGGTGTCATCGATAGTGCTATCAAGTGGCATTTATTCACCCATAACCTGCTAACTGATGCCATGTTTGAGTTCTGCTAGGATCAAATGGCTCCAAACCTGATTACAGCCTTGGGTGAAACATGGACAAAAGATCTGAATTGCAGAGGTGAGATGAGAGTGGTTGTCCTTGAAATCAAGGCAGCATTTGACCGAGTGTGTCACCAAGGAACCCTCGTAAAATTGAAGCTAATGGGATCAGGGGGAAATATGCTCCACTGGCTGAGTCATACCTAGCACAAAGGAAGATGCTGGTGGTTGTTGGATGACAATCATCTTAGCTCAGGACATTGCTGCAGGAGTTCCTGAGGGCACTGTCCTGGGTGCAAACATCTTCAGCTGCTTCATTATTGACCTTAGCTCCATCATAAGCTCAGAAGTGGCGGTGTTCGCTGATAATTGCACAGTGTTCAGTTCCATTCACAATTCCTCAGATAATGAAGCAGTCCATGCCTGCATGCAGCAAGACCTGGACAACATTAAGGCTCTGACTGATAAGTGGCATGTAACATTTGCACCACACAAGTACCAGGCAATGACTATTTCCAACAAGGCAGAGTCTAACTACCTCCTGTTCGCATTCAAAGGCATTATCATCATTCAATACCCCACCATAAACATCCTGGGGGTCACTGTTGACCAGAAACTTAACTAGACCAGACACATAAATACTGTGGCTACAAGAGCAGGTCAGTGTTTAGGTATTCAACATCGAGCAACTCATTTCCTAATTCCCCAAAGACGATCCACCACCTACAAGGCACAAGTCAGGATGTGATGGAATATTTTCCCCTTGCCTGGATGAGTGCAGCTTCAGCAACACTCAGCAACACCCATCCAGGACCAAAGCAGCCTGCTTGATTGACACCCCACCCACTACCTTAAACATTCTCTCCCTCAACCGCTACAAGATGCACTGCTGCAACAAACAAAGGTGGATAAATTGGGACGCTACCTGTTTTTTGAAAATTTAGTGCCAGGCGCAAAGGAATCTTAACTTCTAAATTGGGTGTTAGCGCCCCAGGAAGAAAGGGAGCGGTAAATCAAGCGCTTATCACCTCAGTGGGGTGCTGCAGGACTGCGAACACCAGAGCACTACCCAAGTTCAGGTGACTTGCATTCAGCAATCATCCTTCAATCCTTCACACTGGCTCATTCCAGCTGTTAAAGGGGAGGTTACATCAAGCTGCAGCTGCTCATTTTCACCAGTCCTGCATCTGAAGGAGACCTGAGAGGTACTGCTACAACTTTTTGCTATGGCTGCTGCTAATCCAATTGTAAGGGAGAGCTCGTTGTTTCAATGACGTAGCATTGGAGGCATCAGTGGGGGCAGACGATCGAAGGAAGGAAGTGCTCTTCCCGGCAAGTGGAAGGAGGCCATTGACTCCGGTCTTCAGGGCCATGTGGAGGGAAGAGGCAGACGAGGTTTCGGCCAGCACTGTAGTTCAACTGACCCTGCTAATCCAGCTGTAAGGGAGAGAGCTCGTCTTTTTAATGACATAACATAAGAAATTGGAGTAGGAGTAGGCCATTTGGCCCCTCAAGCCTGCTCCGCCATTCATTAAGATCATGGCTGATCTGGTCTTGGGCTCAGCTCCACTGCCCGCTCCCCATAACCCTTCACTCTCTTATTGTTCAAAAATCTGTGTGCATCCACCTTAAATATGTTCAATGACACAGCCTCCACAGCTCTCTGGGACAGAGAATTCCACAGATTCACAACCCTCTGATAGAAGAAATTCCTCCTTATCTCAATTTTAAATAGGCGACCCGCCCCCTTAATCTGAAACTATGCCCCCTAGTTCTAGATTCCCCACGAGGGGAAACATCCTCCCTGCATCTAAATTGTCGAGCCCCCTCAGTATCTTATATGTTTCAATAAGATTACCTCTCATTTTTCTAAACCCCAACCTACTCAATCTTTTCTCATAAGTTAATCTCTTCATCTCAGGAACCAACCCAATGAACCTTCTCTGAACTGCCTCCAATGCAAGTATATCCTTCTTTAACTAAGGAGACCAAAACTGCACGCAGTACTCCAGGTGTGGCCTCAGCAATAACCTGCACAGTTGTAGCAGGACTTCCCTGCTTTTTTACTCCATGCCCTTTGGCAACATTCAATTAGTCTTCCTGATTACCTGCTGTACCAGCACACCAACTTTTTGTGTTTCATGCACAAGGACCCCAGGTCCGTCTGTATTGCACCCTTTTGTAATTTATCTCCATTTAAATAATAATTTGCTTTTTTATTTTTCTTGCCAAAGTGGATAACCTCACACTTTCCCACATCGTAATCCATTTGCCAAATGTTTGCCTACGCACTTAGCCTGTCTATATCCCTTTGAAGATTTTTTGTGCCTTCCTCACAACTTGCTTTCCAACCCATCTTTGTATCATCAGCAAACTTGGCTACATTACACTCGGTCCCTTCATCCAAGTCATCAATATAAATTGTCAATAGTTGAGGCCGCGGCACCGATCCCACTAGTTACAATTTGCCAACTGGAAAGTGACCCATTTATCCCAACTCTCTATTTTCTGTTTGTTAGCCAATCCACTATACAAGCAATATATTACCCCAACCCCATGAACTTTTATCTTGTGCAGTAACTTTTTATGTAGCACTTTATCGAATGCCTTTTGGAAATCCAAAAACACCGCATTCACTGGTTCCCTCTTATCCACCCTGCTTGTTATATCCTTAACGAACTCCAGCAAATTTGTTGAACATGATTTCCCTTTCATAAAAACATGCCGACTGCTTGACTGTATTAGGCATTTCCAAATGTCCAGCTACTGCTTCCTTAATGGACTCCAGCATTTTCCCAACGACAGATGTTAGGCTAACTGGTCTGTAGTTTCCTGCTTTCCGTCTGCCTCCTTTTTAAAATAGGGGCGTTACATTTGCAGTTTTCCAATCCACTGGGACCTCCCCAGAATCCAGGGAATTTTGGTAGATTACAACCAATGCATCCACTATCTCTGACATAGTATTAGAGGTATTAGTGAGGGCAGTCAAACGAAGGAGGGAAGTGCTTTTCTCGGGAACTGGAAGGAGGCCATTGCCACAGGTCTTCTGGGCCATGTGTCGAGAAGTGGCAGAGGAAGTGTCGGCCAGCACTGTCATTCAATAAGCCCTCCCACAGTGCCGGAAGAAATTAAATTACCTCAGTCGAGCGGTCAAGGTGAGCACATGCTACCACACCTCCTACATACCAGCCTCTGAACCTCTGCCTGTGCACATTGCACAAACCTCCACTCAGACTCACATCCTGATCTCATGTCTTGCCTACATTCACCTATTCAACAACAGCAGGCATATCTCCCACATAGATGGACTTTTACTCACCCAAATTCCTTGTTTTTTCAGGCCAAGATGGCACACAATCAAAGCGGGCAGCAGAGGATGGGCAAGGGTGAATCCTAGCTCCAGCAGCTGTCCTACCTGAAGGAGCGAGTGCTGCAACTGATTGGGCAGCAGGTGGTGGGTGCCATGGCCTTAGCGATGTCGACCCCGCTGGGGGCAACAACAGTATCTTTATGGCCTCTCCTTTTCTCATCCCACTTAGCCCTCACACCAGAAGTCTATATCACCTTCCAGCTCCTGACGCAGTCTGCCTTCCTTGCTCGATTTCTATCCCCCTGCCCTCACCCTAACATGAATCTTGTGCCTTTATGCTTTCACACAGTCAGAAAGCAGATGACGAGCTTGTACCTGACCCTCCCCCCGCCGCCCCCCCGCCCCCATGATAGTGACGAGTGAGAAGAGGAGGAGAACCCAAGCACTGCGTCATTGCATCTCTCACCTGCAGACACGACATCAGAACATAAGAATATAAGAAATAGGAGCAGGAGTAGGCCATTTGGCACCTTGAGCCTGCTCTACCATTCAATAAGATCATGGCTGATCTGATCCTGCCTCAATTCCATTTCCCCATTCGCTCCCCATAACCCTTGACTCCCTTATCGTTCAAAATGACGTGTTCGTTAGAGGTAACTTAGTAGAGGTGTCTGCACTAGGTGATGCACTGGCGCCTAGCGGGCTGCAGCAAGGCCAAGGGGAAAGGGTAGCTCGCGAGCCAGCTCCCCGGAGAGAGAGTTTGTGCCAAGTTCTGTTGCACAGGACTCAGATGAGGACCTCGATGGGGAGGTGTCCACAAGAAGGGTGATGGCCATGCAATCCAAATTTATAGGTGCAATCGCAAGGGTGCATGAGAGCCACTCAGCAATGGTAAGGAACCTGAAGGAGTTCACTTCCAAAATTGCAGAGAGCTCTACGCACACCATGGAGCCCATTATTTCCAATCTGCAGAGGATGCAGGACTCCCAGAGAGACCTCATGATGTCTGTCATGGGCGATGTGGCAGCTTCCATTGTAGCACAGGCGGAAGCAACAAAATGTCTTAGTACTGTAATGCAGGCAATGGTTGGTGGCATCGAATCTGAGACTACTTTCATGCAGTCTCAGCTGGATACCACGCAATGTCTTAGTGCTGTCATGTAGTCAATGGAAGGGGATATCGAGTCTCAGACTGTTCTCATGCAGTCTCAGCTGGATACCACGCAATGTCTTAGTGCTGTCATGTAGTCAATGGAAGGGGATATCGAGTCTCAGACTGTTCTCATGCAGTCTCAGCTGGATGCCACTGCTGCCATCGTTGCTGCGTCCACCATAGTTGATGGTGATCTCACAGTGTCGCAGCAGACCAACATTCTGTGCTCCAGAAGACTGGGCGGCATGCTGGGGTGCTGCCCCGGGGTGTGACAGTGGGTCAGTGGAGCAGGAACATACTGGACAGCATTCCTGATCTCATCACTGCCACTCCGCCATTGCACTTGTCATTGCCTGTCATCCAGCCAGCCCAGACTGCCGCTGCCCAGCCTGAGGTGGTGCAGTCAACAGCCGGGCATTCCAAGCCCACAGCTGGTTGAGGGTGTCCTGCAAGGCCATCTGTAGTCTCTGGCCCTAATACTCAGCAGCCTTCCAACAGTCATGCTGCAACTACAGGGACACACAATGAAGGAGCTGTAGAATAGGTAAATCCAATGTTACGAAGGGATAGAAGGTATTGCACAAGGTTGATTTGTATATGTAATTGTTGTTTATAATTGTGGACAATGTTATGAAATCAATTTTAATTGGAATGTTGCATATTTGGTGTTGCCTCTTGTAATATAGAGCTCCACCTAGTGGACTACTGCTTCACCTAGTGGACTACTGTGGCAATGCAACTTCTGATGTATATAATAAAAAGATCATACGCATGACAAGTTCTCTGTAGAGTCATCTTGTGTGTAGTGTATTTAGTGATGTTGTAAAGAATATATCACATTGGTGATGAAGATAGGATAGTCAGATTCCCTAGCTGAAATTTTTGTTGGTGGATCATTCAGCCAAACAGCAGAGAGACTTTGAGAGGTTCTTTGTTTTGCAGCACAGCTAAAAATCCAAGGTACATTTCAAGCATACTGTTGACATTGCCAGAGTCCAGGGGCCCAAGTTTCGGCCTCAGTTGCTCCTGATTTTTTGGAGTATCTTAGAAATTAAAATTCTCGGCATTTAGTTTGCTCCAGTTCTAGTCAGTTAAACAGTTTCACTTTGGAATAGAATTTTTTTTTCAAAAGGGGGCGTGTCCGGCCACTTACGCCTGTTTTCAAAGTTTCGGCAGTGAAAACTTACTCCAAACTAACTTAGAATGGAGTAAGTGAAGATTTTTGTACGCTCGAAAAAACTTTGTCTACACTTTAGAAAATCAGGCGTAGGTTACAAATCAGGCGTAGGGAATGGGGGGTGGGGGGTTAAAGGGAAGTTTACAAACATTAAACACTTCAGTTTTACAAATAAAGAGCCATCATCAATAATAAATGATAAAAACATCAATAAATCAACCAATAAATCAATCAAAAAAAGTTAATAAGAAATAATGTTTTTTTTAAATCAATAAATAAAACATTTTCTACTTACCGACTGCAGCACTGGGAGCCCTCCAACAGCGTGCTGGGATGCCCCCCCACAGTGTGTCTCTGTCAGTGTCTCTATCTCTCTGTCTGTCTGTGTGTGTCTCTCACTCTCTGTCTGTCAGTGTCTGTGTTTCTGACAGTGAGGGGAGGGGGAGGAGGGGGGTAGAGGGAGAGAGGGGGGGGAAGGGGGAGGGGAGGGAGGGAGGGATGGAGGAGACGGGGGAGAGGGGGAGGAGGAGGAGAAGGGAGGGGGGAGAAGGGGAAGGGGAGGGGGGGATAAGGGGAAGGGGGGAGGAGAAGAAGTGGGAGGGGTGGAGAAGGGGAAGGGGGGGAGAGGGGAAGGGGGAGCGCGGGTCGGATCGGGGCCGGTCCGGGGGTGGGGGGGCAGCGGTCGGGAGCACGGGTCGGGTCGGGGGGGGAGGAGGTCAGTTCGGGTCGGGGGCGGAGGGAGGGAGGTCAGGTTGAATCGGGTCTGGTCCGGGTGGGGGGCGGGGTCGGGAGCGCGGGTCGGGTCCAGTCCGGGGGGTCCGGTCCGGGGGCGGGGGTGGGGAAGCGGGAGTCGAGTCGGGTCGGGAGGAAGCAGGAACTGGGCGTGAGAGGCAGCCTTATGCATGCAGCCCCAGTGAGGCCATTTGGCCAGGGCTAGGGGCTGCGTGCTTCGGGCCCCTCCCACACAGTTTTGGGCGCCTGGAGCTACTGCACATGCGCGCCCACTGTAGCGCGCATGTGCAGAGGTCGCGGCACTGTTTTCAGCGGAGGGACCTAGCTCCGCCCCCTACAGCTCGTGCTGCGCCGCGCCAAGGGCCAAAGGACCAGCAGAGAGCCGGAAAATCAAAGTTTTTTTTAGGCGCATTTTGTGGCGCGAAAAACGGGTCGGGGTTGCGCCGTTCTAGGCGCGGCCCGAAACTTGGGCCCCAGATGACCACGCCTATGGGAAAAATAGGGCACTTGGGTGAGTTCCATCGTGACCGAGAGACTTTCGGAGCATATGTGGAGCGGCTAGAAATGTTTTTCACCACAAATTATATTGTCAAAGTCCCTCTTAATTAAAACCATAACCAGGTGGTGTTCGCAAGAAAACGGGCTATTTTCCTAACTGAAGCAGGCCTCGAGGTATATGAAACCCTGAAATATGTGCTTGTTCCCGACAAGCCGAAGGACAAGCCATTGACGGAGATTCTAACCAAGTTAAAACAGCAGTACAGTTGTGAGCCCCTGGAAGTTGCTGAAAGGTATCATTTTGGAATACAAAATCAATTAATTGACGAGAGTATCAGTGAGTACATTGTAGCTTTACAAAAGCTATCCATTCACTGACATCTCGGAAACTTTCAGGACCAAGCATTCATTATGTGACCGCTTTGTTTGTAGGATTCAAAATGAAGCGATCAGGAGGAAGTTGTTGACAACCCCTAACTTGACTTTTGATTTAGCTTGTCAGACAGCTATGTCAATGGATATGGTCGACCAATATTCTCGAGAATTTTATACCATTTTGAGTCATCAACCAACCGAGGTGAATCGCCTGCAGGTTAAAAGTAAAAGGCAGAAGGGCCCCAAGGACTCAGCAACTGGCCAATGTAACAGTGTATTGAAGTCATGCTATTGGTGCCTGGGACAACACATTGCTCAAAGCTGTCCAAAAGTGAAGGCAGAGTGTTTCTTCTGCAAGAAAACAGGGCATCTTGCGAAGGCATGCCAGCTGGAGAGTAAACCAACTATCAATGCTATAAGTAGAAATCACCAGACACTACACAGCATTGAAGAGAAGCAACAGGATGAGGAGGTTCTGAAGATACACATCATCAGGAGCACAAGAGTACCTAATAATGATTTGCGATGTATCGTCATCCAAGTAGACGTTTGAGGAACCAGGATACCCATGGAAATTGATACTGGTGCATCATGACTGTTGTACTGGAATCGCTATATTGCGACAAGTTGAGTGATTTTCCGACAGAGAAATCGAAGATAGAGCTGCGAGTCTATTCAGGAGAGCAAATTCTTGTGGTAGGATGTATCACCGTACTGGTCAAATACAAGGATCGGTTTCAGAGCTTGCCTCTTATAGTAGTGGCAGGAGACAAGCCTGTCTTGATAGGTAGAAATTGGTTGGGATTACTGAAGCCGGATTGGAATGAGATTTTTTTGTGGGGAAACGATATTTGCATCAAAGGATGATGTCATCAAGCAATATCCGAAGGTGTTCTGTGAAACAGGCAGTCCAATCCAAGGCTTCAAGGTGAATGTCAGAGTGCAGAAGGACGCTAGACCAGTTTACTATAAGCCATGTCACGTACCATATGCACTCAAGGAGAAGGTTGAGCAAGAACTCAAAAGCCTAGAAACTGAGAACATTATCTCTAAGATAGATCTAAGTAATTGGGCTACACCGATTGTGTTGTTGGATCTAAGTCAGATGGTAATGCTGATGCTATGTCCAGGTTGCCATCCCCATCAGAAGTTACACCCAATAGGGAAGAAATGTTCTATTTTTCATACATTGGTGAACTGCCAGTCACAGCTGAAGAGATTGGAAGAGCAACCAAATGTGACCCAGTGATGTCAAAGGTGTATGATTACATAGCAAATGGCTGGCCAGACCAGGTATTAGAGAAAGATATTCAGCCATACTTTGTTCGTAGGAATGAATTGTCAGTGGATTAAGATTGTATCATGTGGGGTCCAAGAATAGTTATTCCAAATAAGTTCAGGTCCAAATTGTGAGGAGATCTTCGTGACCAGCATCTGGGAATGTGCTGGATCAAGAGCAGTTACTTATGGTGGCCAGGTTTAAATAAGGATATAGAGTACATCGTTAGTCCGTGTATAACATGTCAATCAGTAAACAAGAAACCACCATCAATATCATTACAATCATGGAAATGGCCTCCCAGGGTGTGGCAAAGGTTACATGTAGATTTTGCTGAGCTAGAAGGACAACAATTGTTCACTGTGATTGAGAGCCATTCAAAGTGGGTAGAGGTGTTTCCGATGCAGAAAAAACAAGTAAAACACTAGACAATTTGCGAAGATTGCTTTCTTCATATGGCCTCCCAGAAGAAATTGTGTCTGATAATGTTCCGCAATTTTGTTTAGAACAATTCACGAGCAGAAATGGTGTGAAACATACCAAGGTTCCACCATACTACTCTGCTTCAAATGGTGCAGCAGAGCGCATAGTACAAATTGTAAAATGTGCTCTCATCAAGCAAATGTTAGATCCAAATCCAAGGAAACGTAAGTTGTTGCTGGACCACAAATTAGCAAACTTTCTGATGACTTATTGTAATACTCCTCACACAACTACTGGTAGAATACCAGCAGAGTTGTTTCTCAAACGACAGCCACGAACCAGGTTCTCATTGTAAAAGCCGAACTTGGCATAGTCAGTAGAAGAGAAACAATTATGACAGAAAGAGAATCATGATAGAGGTAGAGTAAGAGAGAGAAGTGTGAAAATCAATCAGAAGGTTAGAGTGATGAACCATCACCATAAATGGTTAAAGTGGTTACCAGGAAGAGTAGTGAAGATATGTGGTCCTCGCACATATTTGGTCAAGATGTTTGATCATGGAATAGTTAGATTTGTTCACATAGATCATATTTTATTAAAAGATGTGGAAGGAGTTGAATGTTTGAATGATTCGATTATTTCTGTTAAGTCAGATAATCTTGTTACAAGTAGAGTACCAGTAGCAAATCCTACATCAGATGTACTAGAAACACATCCAAGAGGAAGTCAGATTTTAAGCCTGAGTCAGGCAGACAGACAGTCTGCAGTTGTAGGGAGTTCAAATGTAAATCAAGGGTTGCCCTTGGAGAAAAATGCTCCTCAGGCTCAGCCTAGAATGAGTTTAAGTTCGACACCAAGTTTAGAAAGTTCTGTTCAAGACTGAAGATATCCTCTTTGAAACAGAATACCAGTGGTTAAGTTTGATTTGTAAATATGGCAAATTAAGTCCATATCTTTTGGTGTGTGTAACCATGCAAGTTATGTATGCTAATTATTTTGTTAAGGAGGGAGTAGTGTAATATGGAGCTCCACCTGGTGGACTACTGCTCCACCTAGTGGACTACTGTGATAATGCAACTCCTGATGTATATAATAAAAGGATCATGTGACAAGTTCACATTACAAGTTCTCTGTAGAGCCATCTTGTGCATAGTGTGCTTAATGATGTCGTAAAGAATATATCACATGTCTCATTTCAGTTTTGGGGCTGTGAAAGGGAAATTAAAGTGCTGATGGGGACGTGCAGAGCAGTCAGGAAGTGGGCTGGAATTCATTGGAAGCAAAGTCTAATGAGGCAGTCGTTGCAGAATGCCGACTGAGTGGCTGCCTCCTCTGTCGCTGCTGTTGCTGCTCCTGCTCCTCCTCGTCCTCCTCCTGCTCCTAATCCTCCTCCTGCTGTAGTGGTGGAGCTATGTCTGGTAGTAATGGCTGTGCCCTCATGATGGCTAAGTTATGCAGCATGCAGCAAGCAATGACGAAAAGGGACACCCGCTCAGCCGAGTACTGGAGGGCTCCTCCCGAGCGGTCACGGCTGTGGAACCATTGCTTGAGCATTCCGATGGTCTGCTCAATGATGTTCCTGGTGGCAGTATGGCTCTCATTATATGAGTGCTGGGCATGTGTGTTGGGGTTGCGGAGGGGAGTCATGAGTCAGATGGAGAGCGGATATACATTGTCTCCAAGCAGGCAGGTGCGAGTTTGATATGGTGGCTGTAAGAGAGCAGGCACAATGGTCTGATGCAAGATGAAGGCATTGTGGCTGATGCTAGGATAGCGAACATTGATGGTGAGGATTCTGCATGTGTGGTCGCACATTCAGTACGTGATAGCCTTTGCGGTTAGGAATACCTCAGGATTGTTATGTGGAGCCCACAAAATTACATGGGTGCAGTCAATGGCGCCCTGAACTATGCCACATGCATGCTCCAGCTGCTTCTCTCTGGTCATGGGGAAGAAAATGTATTCCCTTCTCCTTCTGTACAGAGCTTCTGTGAGTTTGCAAACTGGAAGATGTTGGAGATATCTCCTGTTGCACACTGGAAGGATCCGCTGGCATAGAAATTGAACGCGATGGTGACCTTGACTGCCACTGAGTGAGCCGTCCTCACCCTGGTCTGAGGCTCCAGGTCTGGTTGCAGGAAGTGGCAGAGCTCTGTGACCGCATTCTTGCTGAAACCCAGCTTTCGAACACACTGTTCTACAGTGAAAATGATGTCGGAGAATTGCTGACAGGATATCCTGGGAGGATAAGGCCTCCTGTTGAGAGCCCTGATGATCCTCCTCTCTCTGGGCACATTTTGCTGCCTTTCTCTCTGCTTAAGTTACCTCCGATGGTGACGTTGAAGTGCGAGGTCCAGTACCAACACAGCCCCCATGAAACTATATAAATATTGGACTTTCAAATCTGCCCTCAACGAAAGTCACAGATCTTTAACAGGCAGGACACTCCTTCAACTGGAAATCGGTGAAATCTGTCAAAATGCCTGTCTACCTATGTGGAATTAAGCAGCAACCATTATTGGCAGACTAAAGCTGTACCAGATGCTGACACCTTTAAGTAGCACTCCTTCAGCCAACTTCCGACTGAAACATAACAGTTGAAGTTGTCGTCAGCGCCAGGTAGTAAAACAGGGGGCAAGGGCCAATTCATCTTCCGGAGCGCTACGTGCTCGTGCCGCCCGAAAGCCCCAGCCAATTTAGCAGGAGGCGCTATTCTCACTACACCCATGTGAAAACTCATCAACACCCGGGGTGCTAACAGGAGGAGCAAAGTACCCCAATTTCTCCCACAAAGACTTCTTCGACAGCACTTCCCAAAGCTGTGACCTCTACCACCTCTAGAAGGTTATGGGTGGCAGGCGCATGGGAATATCACCATCTCCAAGTTCTCCTCCAAGTCACACATCATCCTGACTTGGAAATATATCGTTGTTCCTTCGTCATCGCTGCGTCAAAATCCTATAACTCTCTCCCTAACAGCACTATGGCCCCAAGTTTCCACATGATTTGCTCCTGATTTTTAGGAGCAACTGGTGTAGAACGGAGTATCTTAGAAATCGGTATTCTCCACATTGAGTGTGCTCCAGTTCTAGTCAGTTAGAACAGTTTCATTTTTGAACAGAATTTTTTTTTCAAAAGGGGGCGTGTCCGGCCACTTACGCCTGTTTTCAAAGTTTCCACAGTGAAAACTTACTCCAAACTAACTTAGAATGGAGTAAGTGAAGATTTTTGTACGCTGGAAAAAACCTTGTCTACACTTTAGAAAATAAGGCGTAGGTTACAAATTAGGCGCAGGGAACGAGGTGGGGGGGGAGGGGGGGGGAAGGGAAGTCATTAAATTGTACAATCAATCGTTAGTTATACTTATACAAATATTATACAAATAAATCAAACCTGAATAAAAATGTATCAGCAAAGAAAATATTAAATAAACCATCTTCCTACCTGTGTGAAACAGCAGCAGCTGCTGTGCTTCAGGCAGGCCTTTCATGTTGGAGACAGGCAGGGGTGTGGCGTCAGTGTCTCGTCTCGACGGCAGGGGCAGGCAGCAAGCAGCCTTCGAGCTGAGCTGCAGTGCTTGAGGCAGGCCTTCATTCCCCGCGAAGATGCAGCACCCGGACGGACTTGAGGCCATTCGGCCATGGGATTGCAGCGGCGTCAGTGGCTGGCCGGGAGCCGAAGAATGAACACAGGACACACGCAGCTGCAGATTTAAAATTCTTTAGGCCGTTCGGCCACGCTTATGGGGCGGCGTCAGTGGCTCAAAGGCAGCCGAAGAATCAGGAGTGGACGTGAGGCCATTCGGCCATGGGATTGCAGCGGCGTCAGTGGCTGGTCGGGAGCCGAAGAAAGAACAGCAGCAGCCTTCGAGCTGTGAGGGGGACTGACTGAGGCCATTTGGACAGGGAGAGGCAGCCACATCGACATCTTTATATTTAAATTTGCAGAATGGGTGCACCACATATTATGCAATGGTTTGCTTCCTCATGCAAGAAATTCTTTGTTCTTGGTGGACGTTGATCCATTGCAAAGTTGAATTGGCACTTTTATTTCTCCAAACACACAGTCCTTAATTTGCAGGCACCGGTTCTGCAAGTTTAGCAGTGAAAAGCTGAACTCACTGATTTCAGCAGGTGATTTATTCAGCAGTGCTGCTTAAAGCACTCCCTCACACACAGAAATATCAAGAAAATTAAAATACAAGCCTTTGCAGGGGTCCAAGAAACAAATCTTCACTTTTTCTGCAGTACTTTTAAAAATGGCCGAGTGCCAATGTTTACTTCAGACTGCGCATGCGCGAACGCTCCAATGCGCACGCGCAGGGTTGCCGGCACAAAGAAGCCTCATTTCAATTGTACCCGCCCCCTCCTACTTACAAAATCGACACGAGTGGTAGGCTCCGCCCCCTGTGCGCCGCGCCAAGCAGACATCGAGCTCCAAGGAGCTCGAGAATACCGCACTTTTTTCCCGGCGCCGTTTTCGGCGCGAAAAACAGGCGCCCAGCTCTGAGGTACGCCTTTTTTGCTGCGTTTGGAAACTTGGGGCCTATGGGAGTACCTTCACCCAAGGACTGCAGCAGTTCAAGAAGGTGGCTCACCATCACCTTCTGAATGTCAATTAGGGATAGGCAATAAATGCTGGCTCTGCCAGCGGCACACACATCATGTGAATGAATAAGAAACGTTTTAATAAAATCTGAGAAGGTTGTAGGGCTGATGAAGATTACAGAGGTAGGGAGGAGGAGGACAAGGCCATAGAGAAATTTGAAGACAAGATGAGAATTTTAAAATTGAGGCATTGCCCATCCAGGAGCCAGCATAGGTCAGCAAGCACGGAGGTGATGGATTACTGAGACTTGGTGCGAGATAGAATATGAGCAGAAGAGTTATGGATGAGCTCAAGTTTACGGAGGGTGCAAGGTGGGAGGCTGGCCAGGAGAGCATTGAAATGGTCAGGTCTTCAGGTAACAAAGGTATGGATGAGGGTTTCAGCAGCTGATGGGCTGAGGCAGCGTTGGAGATGGGCTCAGGGTCAAATAGGACTCCAAGGCTGCGATTGGTTTGGTTCAACCTCAGACAATGGCCAGGGAGAGTGATGGAGTCGGTGGCTAGGGGACTGAAGACAATGACTTTGGTCTTCCTAATATTTAATTGGTGGAAACTTCTACTCAATGAAATGCCTAAGACCAGGAGCCTGGGATATGAGTTTAAAAGTGATAAATTCAATGAGATGAGGGAATAAATAAAACAAATAATTTGATAACACAAAAGGGATACCTTTAACGGTATAATACTGAATATGCAGGATAATCACATATACATCAAAAAACTCAGACTTAAAGAAAAGTGACCCAAAATGCATTTGCAAACAAATTAAAAATGCAACAATCCTAAAGGGGGTGCATGAACAGAGAGACCTGGGGGGTATATGTGCACAAATCGTTCAAGGTGGCAGGGCAGGTTGAGAAAGTGGTTTAAAATGCATACGCGATCCTGGGATTCATCAAGAGAGGCGCAGGGCTAAACATTCGGGTGTGTCCTGTCTGGGGGTGGTAATACTCGCGAGACGGAAGTACATCAGGCGCAGAAATCTCGCTTCTCGCGAGAAATTGGGGTTACCGCACTTGAAAGGAAGTGGAGCGCTAAAACAAGCGCTCCACTTCCTTTCTGGGGCAGGAGCGGGGCGCACGCACTGGGCTGCGTAGCACTTCCATGTAGGAGCGGCTCTTCGCTGCATTAATGAGAAGGGCCCAGACTGCAGACTCTGCATATTTTAAACACACCTACTTGGACCACCGGGGAGCGGGGGAGCTGTGCGATCAGCCCAGCACTCAAGCAGTGTGCCGGGCTGAGTGATCACTGGCATGGACCAAAAAAGCCGAAATTTTTTTGATGAGCAGCCGGCCACCTCTGCTTTAACTTTTGCCCCGCTAGCAGCCGGCCGCACGATACGCGCCCCCCTGATGCTGTCACTATTATTGCCCACCGCAGCTTCAGTGGGCGATACCCAATTTAGGGTCTGGGGTGCTAATGGGGCGCTGCGCACAGCAATGATGTCACAATCTCCGGGCGCAGGAGATCGGGGCGCAATACCGTAGCGCTGCCGCTAAACTCCTGCTGAATTTAGCAGTTCTGCGCCCGGTCGCAAAGTCGCTAATGGGAGGTGCAAATTATTCGAATTTCTCCCGCATAAGAGTACTGAAGCAAGGAAGTTATAATGAAGCTTTATAAAACACTGGTTCGGTCTCAACTGGAGTATTGTGTCCAATTCTGAGCACCGCACTTTAGGAAGGATGTGAAGAGGGTGCAGAAAAGATTTACGAGAAGGACTTGATGAGGGACTTCAGTTACATGGATAGACTGGAGAAGCTTAGAGCAGATCAGTTTTGAGAGGAGATTTGATAGAGGTGTTCAAAATCATGAGGGCTCTAGTCAGAGTAGATAGAGACAAACTGTTCCCACTGGCGGAAGGGTCAAGAACCAGAGGACACAGATTTAAGGTGATTGGCAGAACCAAAGACGAAGTGAGAAAAAACTTTTTTTACGCAGTGCGTGGTTAAGGATTTGGAATGCACTGCCTGAAAGGGTGGTGGAGACAGACTCAATTTTGACTTTCAAAAGGGAACTGGATAAGTACCTGAAGGAAAAAAATTGCAGGGCTATGGGGAAAGGCCGTGCAGTGGAATAAGCTGAAATGCTCTTGCAGAGCCGGCATGGGCTTGACAGGCCAAATGGCCTCCTCTGTGCTGTAATCATTCTATGATTCTATGAAAGAGAAAGAATGACCTCAACAAATCATATAGGGAAAATATGGAAGTGGTTCACTTCAATGAACAAAGAAACGTAAAACATAACATTTTGGTGGGAATCGGTTCGAAGGAGCAGGAGGTGGATGTCATGGGCAAGATGAGCTCGGATAGGGCATGAGGGAAGATAGGGAAACTAGAGAAAGAAGCAAGTTCAGGGCTAGGGCAGGGGAGAACCTTAGGGGAAGTTTAGCGTTGTAGGGTAGGGGAGAGAGGGAAGCAGTAGAGATAGCTGTAAGGATGGTCTCAATCTTAACAACTTGCACTTGTTGTTGGAGGTGAGGGTGGAGGGGGCAGGGGAGAGGGGCTTAAGAAAATAAAGATTTGCATTTATATAGTGCCTTTCATGACCACCGGACATCCCAAAGTGCTTTACAGCCTATGAAGTTATTTTTTTTGTGTAGTCACTATTGTAATATAGGAAACGCACTGCAAGCTCCCACAAACAGCAATGTGATAATGACCTAATAATCTGTTTTCGTGATGTTGATTGAGGGATATATATTGACCAGCACACCGGGGAGAAAGCCTCTGATCTTCTTTGAAATAGTGTCATTGGATTTTTTATGTCCATCTGAGAGAACAGAAGGGACCTCAGTTTAACGTCTGATCTGAAAGATGGTACTTCTAACAATGCAGCACTCCCTCAGTACTGCACTGGAATTTCTGTGCTCAAGTATCTGGATTGTGATTTGAAACCACAACCTTCTGACTCAGAGGCAAGTATGCTACTAACTGAGCCACAGCTGACACTAAAGAAGACAGTTTGTAGTTGAGAAGAGAAGCCAAGGTTATCTTTGCATTCCATAATGCTCCTGGAATAGTAAGCAGTTTTGCCAGAGGAGATCAGGATCTGATAACCTTGAGAACCAGAAGAGGTGGCCAGGCATTTAAAGGGGCAGAAGAGCCTCAAAATAAGGAAAATCGCATCCAGTAGAATTCTGCAGGAAGATAGGTGGATTCATTAGTGCCACCTCCAAAACCTACTGCTACCATCTACATAATAGTTCGAGGAACCAGTGGCAACTGGGGCAGTTGCCAGGAAATCTGCCAGGGTTCTGGGCTCTACTCCCCTCATGCAGTGGGCAGGGAATTGGTGGTCAACAACGGCAGCCTCACCACTGGATTTTGCCTCATTCTGCACTGCTATCCTGCACCATTTTCAGTGGGATCGCAGGGGAGAATCCAGCGAAGTTCCTCCCCACATCCACCTCACAACTGTTAGGCTGACCTGATGGCTAGTAAGATTACTTGTTCAAATCTGCTATACATGCAGTTAAAGGTTCCGTTTTTGAGAGAACCCAGTGTGATTTTGATAACATTAATACCAAAAGTGTTATGGTTGGCAGACAGGAAGCAAAGAGTGGGAATAAACAGGTTCTTTTCAGAATGGCAGGCAGTGACTAGTGGGGTACCGCAAGGTTCAATGCTGGGACCCCAGCTATTTACAATATATATTAATGATTTAGACAAAGGAATTGAATGTAATATCTTCAAGTTTGCAGATGGCACTAAGCTGGGTGGCAGTATGAGCTGTGAGGGGGATGCGGAGAGGCTGCAGGGTGATTTGGACAGTTAGGTGAGTGGGCAAATGCATGGCAGATGCAGTATAATGTCGGTAAGTGTAGGTTATCCACTTTAGTGGCAAAAACATGAAGGCAGATTATTATCTGAATGGTAACAGATTAGTAAAAGGGGAGGTGCAACGAGACCTGGGTGTCATTGAAAGTAGGCATGCAGGTACAGCAGGCAGTTAAGAAAGCAAATGGCATGTTGGTCTTCATAGCGAGAGAATTTGAGTATAGGAGCAGGGAGGTCTTGCTGCAGTTATACAGGGCCTTGGTAAGACCACACCTTGAATATTGTGTGCAGCTTTGGTCTCCTAATCTGAGGAAGGACATTCTTGCTATTGAGGGAGTGCAACGAAGGTTCACTAGACTGATTCCCGGATTGGCAGGACTGATATATGAAGAAAGACTGGATCGACTAGGCTTATATTCACAGGAATTTAGAAGAATGAGAGGGGATCTCATAGAAACATATAAAATTCTGACGGGATTGGACAGGTTAGATGCAGGAAGAATGTTTCCGATGTTGGGGAAGTCCAGAACCAGGGGTCACAGTCTAAGGATAAGGGGTAAGCCATTTAGGACCGAGACGAGGAGAAACTTTTTCACCCAGAGAATTGTGAACCTATGTAATTCTCTACCACAGAAAGTTGTTGAGTCCAGTTCGTTGGATATCTACAAAAGGGAGTTCGATGTGGCCCTTACGGCTCAAGAGATCAGGGGGTATGGAGAGAAGGCAGGAGTGGGGTATTGAAGTTGCATGATCAGCCATGATCATATTGAATGGTGGTGCAGGCTCGAAGGGCCGAATGGCCTGCTCCTGCACCTATTTTCTATGTTTTCTGATGTATATAGTATAAATTCCCAAGTATGTTTATTGAAATGACTGGATGAAAAATCGTAGGACTGAGCCCTCAACTTTTCGATATGTGTTGATGATAAGTGAGGTTCCTGTCGCCAGTGTATATTTTAAGGCCCTGGTCATAAAGAAAATAGTTTTTGCATCTTTACTAAAACTATGCTGGACTAATAATAATTATCTGTATTTATGTAAGTACTAGCAGTCTCTGCAGATTGACACTTCAAGGTAGTAATTAAGCGGTGTGGAGATGTTTCTCTATTTATAGTTCAATATTGTGCACGATAAAATCAATCCTTGGTTTTACTCATACCTTAGGGCACAGAATGGGCAAAACCAGAACATTAACAATGCTTTCTACTGCGTGAAAATAGTATTGCACTTGGATAACTCCATTATATTTTGAAGTTAAAATAAACAAATCTCTTTGTTTAGAAATGTGTTGCCTAAAAAGGTAATGTGCGCAGCAGGAAATGAACCTGTAAACGGGACTTAATTTACAAATGCTTAATGATTCATCTGGAATTCTTTCCATCACTAATTTAACAAATATGTTAACAGAACAGATTAAAGAGTGGAAAAAGGATTTCCATATGACTGGGCTAGAGCTCATAAGATAATATTCTTCAATATAATTTCAAGGCCTCAGCTCTTATCCCACCAACGTTTCAATCAAGTAAATGATATAACAGGGCTGATTTTCTGAGCTTGTGGTTTTCTTGAGGTGTCACACCTACTGCTGTGTATAGTAGGAACTCAGGGGTGGGCTTCCCTGATTTTCCATCAGTTTAAATGAATGAAAGAAAAGTGTGGGCAGCATGCTTGAGGTGTATGAGGTTCCTGTGTGTTTGGGGAAGAGCAGGATCTCTGGGAAATCTCATCATCATAGGCAATCCCTCTGAATCGAGGAAAACTTGCTTCCACTCTTAGAATAAGTCCTTAGGTGGCTGAACAGTCAAATAGAAGAGCCACAGTCCCTGCCACAGGTGGAACAGACAGTCGTTGAGGGTAAGGGAGGGTGGGACAAGTTTGCCGCACGTTCTTTCTGCTGCCTGCGTTTGTTTTCTGCATGCACTCAGCGATGAGACTCGAGGCACTCAGCGCCCTCCCGAATGCACTTCCTCCACTTAGGGCGGTCTTTGGCCAGGGACTCCCAGGTGTCGATGGGGATGTTGCACTTTATCAGGGAGGCTTTCAGGGTGTCCTTGTAAAGTTTCCTCTGTCCACCTTTGGCTCATTTGCCATGAAGGAGTTCTGAGTAGAGCGCTAGCTTTGGGAGTCTCGTGTCTGGCATGCGGACAATGTGGCCTGCCCAGCGGAGCTGATCAAGTGTGGTCAGTGCTTCAATGCTGGGGATGTTGACCTGGTCGAGGACACTAATGTTGGTGCGTCTGTCCTCTCAGGGGATTTGTTGGATTTTGCAGAGGCATCGTTGGTGGTATTTCTCCAGCGACTTGGTGTCTACTGTACATGGTCCATGTCTCTGAGCCATACAGGAGGCTGGGTGTTACTACAGCCCTGTAGACCATGAGCTTGGTGGTAGATTTGAGGTCCTGGTTTTTGAACACTCTTTTCCTCAGGCGGCCGAAGGCTGCGCTGGCGCACTGGAGGCGGTGTTGAATCTCCTCATCAATGTCTGCTTTTGTTGATAAAAGGCTCCTGAGATATGGGAAATGGTCCATGTTGTCCAGGGCCGTACCGTGGATCTTGATGACTCGGGGGGCAGTGCTGTGCGACGAGAACAGGCTGGTGGAGGACCTTTGACTTATGGATGTTTAGCGTAAGGCCTATGCTTTCCTTCGCCTCAGTAAATACGTCGACTATGTCCTGGAGTTCAGCCTCTGTATGTGCGCAGACGCAGGCGTCGTCCGAGTACTGCAGCTCAACGACAGAGGTTGGGGTGGTCTTGGACCTGGCTTGGAGATGGCGAAGGTTGCACAGCTTCCCACTGGTTCTGTAGTTTAGTTCCACTCCAGTGGGGAGCTTGTTGACTGTGAGGTGGAGCATGGCAGCGAGGAAGATTGAGAAGAGGGTTGGAGCGATGACGCAGCCCTGTTTGACTCCGGTCCAGATGTCGATTGGGTCTGTAATGGATCCGTTGGTAAGGATCACGGCCTGCGTGTCGTCATGGAGCAGGCGGAGGGTGTTGACGAACTTTTGGGGCCATCCGAAACAGAGAAGGACGCTCCATAGATCCTCGCAGTTGACAGTGTCAAAGGCCTTTGTAAGGTCGAAGGCGACCACGTATAAGGGCTGGTGCTGCTCCCTGCATTTTTCCTGTAGCTGTCACGCTGCAAAGATCATGTCCGTTGTGCCCTGTAGGGGATGAAATCTGCAATGTGACTCCGGGAGGAGCTCTTCGGCCACAGGCAGAAGGCGGTTGAGGAGGATTCTAGCGACAACTTTCCCAGTGGCTGATAGCAGAGAGATTCCTCTGTAGCTGCCGCAGTCGGACTTGTCCTCTTTTCTAAAGATGGTCACAATCACTGCATCTCTGAGATCTCCCGGCATGCTTTCCTCCCTCCGGATGAGAGAGATGAGGTCATGTATCAGTGCCAACAGTGCCTCTCCGCCATACTTTAGTGCCTCAGCAGGGATTCCATCTGTTCCCATAGCCTTGTTGCTCATGAGCTGTCTTATGGCTTTTCCTACCACATTGGGGTTTCACTGAGGAGGTGGCGGGTAGCATGCTGCGGGATGGAGTCGAGAACACTTGAGTCAAAGGTAGAGTCTCAATTGAGGAAATCTTCGAAATGCTCCTTCCAATGGGCCCTGACTGTCTCGGTGTCCTTGATGAGTGTTCCCCGTTCTTGGCCAGCAGTGGGGTGGGGTCTTGGGAGTTTGGACTGTAGATGACCTTGACGGCGATGAAGAATCCTCACACATCATGGCTGCTGGCCAGTTGTTGTATCTCCTGTGCTTTCTCCATCCACCACCTGTTCTTTAGGTCCCGGGCTTTTTGTTGGACCTCAGCCTTGAGCCGTCTGTAATGTTGCTTTGCTGCTCCAGAGTTGAATTGTTGCTTAAGGTTCAGAAATGCTCTGCGCTTGCGATCTATTAGTTCTTGGACCTCCTGATCATTCTCATCAAACCAGTCCTGCGGCTAGAATCTGCACTTTTGCGGTTATCGCACAAAAATGGGCGATATTTCCGATGTGGGCATTAAAAAAGGGTTTCAGATCTCCGGTTTCTCGCCCATTCTCAAAGCACCAAGTTTCCACTTTTGAAAATAGGCGTTACCGCGAGTGATATAAAATGGGCGGTAGGGTTACATTTTTTTGACCTTCTGCTGTAAAGTGTGGCCATCCTTAGCAACGGCATGGCAATGTTCGATTCCCATGATTCTGGAGGTCAAGCGTCATCATGACATGCGCAGAAGAGGAGACAGAGCAACGCTCCAGAAGCCATTCCACCCCAAGGTCATCTAGTGGTCCTCCGGTCATTCCCGCCTCCACTCTGGGACTGAAGGCATGTCTGGGTGTGGTGTGGCTGCTTTGGGAGGAAGAAGGGAGACTTTAGAGCTTCACAGCAAGTAGGCAAAGAAAAAGTAGCTGTTACCAGCCACATATTTGACCGAATTTGAAACAGGGGGGCATGGGAAGCCCACCCCAAAGGCATACCAGCAGAGGTAGTCTTGTCGGCGACCAACTAGGTGCGTGAGGGTAACCAATGCCGCAAACGATGGAACGACCTTGTGGGATCCGCAAGGATAAGTATTACATTGATTTACATGTACTTATGTATTTATATAATTTGATTTGTAACAGTCATGAGTGACTATCATCAGATGTGAGGTCTTTCACTTTTACCGGGAATGTTTTACTTAAAGCCTGCAGTCACGGTGTACGTCTTTAGGTAAAGAATGATGATTACATCTGTCAGTTATGTGTTGTATCAGTGTCTGTGACAGTGCCTAGCAATGCTATCACACAATGATCTCATGCCATGTCGTCCTGTCACCTTTTACAGTAGAAGCTATCGATGATGGGTCCGTGCAGAGGCGAATGGGTGGGGGGCCACCAGTCCCCAGTGACATCACTGACATGGAGAGGGGAAGCACACCCGAACAGCCACGGATGCATCGGCAGACCCTGAAATGATGCCACATGAGAAAAGCTTACACCATTGCATGATGCAAAGTCAATAGATGCCACACCCACTCATATCCGAACAATCATATATGATGGATGATTTCTAACATTGTGATATAAATAATGATGGCCTAATGAAAATCATTGGAATGCAAATGTGCTGATGGTCATGAAATTTGACGTCTGTGATGATTTTGAGAGCGGTGGTGCTTTTGTCTTGCATAGGCTGTGTGTAGCGCTGGACTCACCTTGTCACCCTAGCACTCACTTCTCCTCTAATAACCTCATTTGTATTTTGCAGCTCAGCCAGCAGTGCGTCCTAAGGCAAGATCACAGAGGTCAGAAGGTGGGAGCGCGGGGCAGGAGTCAATGGATGATCCTACTACATCTGGTCTGAGGAGGTCCGATTCTCACCCGTCAATCCGCTGGGTCTGTTCTCAATGGATGAGAGCGCGGACTTCGAGGAACCTTCATGGACACGTTCCAGAAGCCATTCCACCCCAAGGCCATCTAGTGGTCCTCCAGTCATTCCCGCCTCCACTCTGGAGGTACTGGCCCCAAGCACCTCACCACAGGGGACCCCATTTGTCCCCAGGACGGCGCTGACCCCGCGGAGGTCCCGTGGACGCGGCAGGTCTGTTTCAAGAGCGCTACATGACAGCGGAGAGAAGGTACAGTTGTCCAGCTGGACTGTCGACATTGATGACCAGCTCAACGAAGCATTGGGGGCCACCATCTTCGGCATCATGACCAAGTACATTCTGCGGATGGTGGAGTCCCTGGATGCGATAGCGAGGAACACTGCTGCTACTGGCCTCCCAGTGGTCCCCGAGTGCGGCACTCCACCCCGAAGTTCCGCACCTTCACTGCGAATGACAGATGAGAGCAAGGACTAAGATTCTGCTTTTGCATCAGAGAACGTTGCCCCCTTGCCACCCCCCGCTCCCGTACCCATCCAATGACTGCATCTGCCTTCATTCGCCGCAGTGAGGCACCGCCTGAGGAGCTCCTCAGCCAGGCGCCGTGGAGCGAGGTGGGGAAAGTGTAGAGGTGGGGAGAAGAAGGGAAGGAGGGAAGGATAGTGAGGTGCATGTCTGCAGGTGATGGCTGTGTTATATCTCCACCTGGGTTTATGCAATTTGTTGCAATGTATGGGGGCTGGGGACCACGCTCTTGCTTTGCCTTTGTATTCTGTGTTGCTGGACATATTGAAACTGTGATTAATGTCAATGGTGGAAAAAGTGGGATGTGGGCAGGGGTTGGGTGTTATTGCCTGTGATGCTCATGATTTCAGACCAATGTTGGTATAAAATTTTTGTTATTGAACATAACCTTGTTGTGCATTGTCTCAGATAGCTGAACCGTTACACTCTGGTGATTCCTTAACATGAAAGGGGTTAAATACAACTTATCAATGAACGTAAACTTTAACTGGCACCAAGGTGATGGGCACCATTGATGTCTGAGCTGCACACACACAGCAGTTGTGTCAGCGTTGTCACTCACATCAATGCTCTTTCAGACAAATCGTTCAGATATCAGCTCCTCACGTAAGAGTGGGATTTTAAAAATGCCAGCCACAGTGCTGGCATTCATTCAGAACAGTTCCACTTTTTGTGGCCGTTTTTTTGGGCGAGCGATATTGTGGGCGATATGTGTGCAGGTGGTGAAATTGATGCTGGGCGATCTGCTGGGCGTTAGTTTTGGTAAATATGCTCTTCACGACAAAAAAAAGTGGGCGGGCGTTAATATTGAAGCTCGGCGTTAAATCAGTGCGGAAATTGGTCCTGTTGCGAGAAACGCTGGGCGATATTATGGCCATTGATTTTGCCCATTCTGATGATTCCGGTAATATTTTTTCCCGGCATTAAGTACATGGGGAAAGTAACGCTCTGTGATAAGTTTCCTAAAAATGGGTGTCAGTTTCCATTTTGTGGCTAAATGGGCACTATCTGGGTGTTGTACGTCATTTCAGCAGTAATGCTACTCTCTACCTGATCATGCAGGTTGGGGTGAACCAGCGAGAGTCTGGTTTTAAGTGTCCTTTTCATGAGTAGCTCAGCCGAGGGCACACCTGTGGGCGAGTGGGGTCTCGTGCAGTAGCTGAACACTACTCGGGACAGGCGGGTTTGGGGTGAGCCTTCTGTGACTCGTTGAAGGCTCTGTTTGATTGTTTGTACTGCCCACTCTGTCTGCCCATTGGAGGCTGGTTTAAACGGGGCCAAGGTGGCAAACATGTCCCTCAGGCTTTCAATGGTGGCGGCGGCGGTGCTTCCCGACATTATTTCACATTCAATCCATTTTAAAAAGCATCCATCACCACCAGGAACATTTTATCGAGAAACGGGCCCACATAGTCGACATGGATCCTCGACCATGGTCTAGAGGGCCAGGACCACAAACTTAGTGGTGCCTCTGTAGGCTCATTGCTCAACTGAGTGCACATGCTGCATTGCCGTACACAGGACTCTAAGTCAGAGTTGATACCGGGCCACCGCACGTGGGATCTGGCTATTGATTTCATCATTACTTTACCCGGGTGTGTGCTGTGGAGATCCGACACGAATGTCTCTTTTTAGGTAGCACTACGCGGTTACCCTACAACAGGCAGCTCATCCTTTCGCCGCTGGAATGGCTTGATTAGCTCTTGCATTTCAACGGGGTGCTGGCCCAGCTCCCATGCAGTACACAGTTTTTTTAATTAGGGACAGCAGGAGATCTTGGCTGCTCCAAGTCCTAATCTGGCGGGCCGTGACAGGTGATTTATCATTTTCAAACGCTTCCATGACCATCAACAAGTCTGTGGGCTGCGCCACCATCAACAAGTTTGCAGGCTGCGCCATTTCCACCCCCGTGGTGGGCAATGGTAGCCGACTGAGAGCATCCACACAGTTCTCGGTCCCTGGCTTGTGGCGGATGATATAGCTATATGCTGATACAAAGGTGGGCACTCGCGCTATGCGGGCTGAGGCATTAGAATTTATCCCCTTGTTTTCAACGAACAGAGATATGAGGGGCTTGTGATCGGTTTCCAGCTCAAATTTGAGGCCAAACAGGTACTGATGCATTTTCTTTACCCTGAACACACACGCTAACGCCTCTTTCTCAAACATGCCATAGGCCCTCTTGGCCCTAGACAAGCTCCTGGAGGCATAGGCAACAGGTTGCAACTTCCCCGCAACGTTAGCTTGTCGTAATACACACTCGACTCCGTACGACGACGCATCACATGCTAGCACAAGTCTTTTACACGGGTTATACAATACAGCAGCTTGTTGAAGCATAAAATATTTCTGCCTTTTTCAAAAGAAATTACTTGTGTTTTTCCCCATATCCAGTTCTCACCTTTACACAATAACACATGTAGGGGCTCTAAGAGTGTGCTTAATCCCAGTAGGA
Source organism: Pristiophorus japonicus (assembly GCF_044704955.1). NCBI lineage: Eukaryota > Metazoa > Chordata > Chondrichthyes > Pristiophoridae > Pristiophorus > Pristiophorus japonicus. The sequence goes on from NC_091981.1 coordinate 73,068,624, forward strand.
AGTTACCAAAATAGTTGAGGAGTCCCAGGAACAACCGCAGCTCCGTGACGTTCTGTGTCCTGGGCACATTCCTGAACTATCTTGGTGTCTGTGGGCCGAATGCGTCCGCCGCGATCTTTCTCTCCAAAACCTCCACTTTTGTTGCCATGAAGACGCATTTCGACCTGTTCAGCCGCAGCCCTATGCGATCCAGTCGCTGGAGGACCTTCTCCAGGTTTTGTAGGTGCTCGACGGTGTCCCGACCCGTGACCAATATATCGTCCTGAAAAACCACCGTGCGTGGTAGCAACTTGAGTAGGCTCTCCATGTTTTTCTGGAAGATCGCTGCAGCCGACCGAATTCCAAACGGACATCTGTTGTAGATAAACAGTCCCTTGTGCGTGTTGATGCAGGTGAGGCCATTCGAAGACTCCTCCAGCTCCTGTATCTTGTAGGCCGAAGTCAGGTCGAGCTTGGTGAACGTCTTGCCTCCTGCCAGCGTTGCAAATAGGTTGACTGCCTTAGGTCGCGGGTATTGGTCCTGTGGCGAGAAACGATTAATAGTTACTTTATAATCACTGCATATCCTGACTGTGCCATCACCTTTGAATACTGGAACAATTGGGCTGGCCCACTCGCTGAATTCCATTGGGGAGATGATGCTCTCACGTTGCAGCCTGTCCAGCTCGATTTCCACTCTCTCCCTCATCATGTGAGGTACCGCTCGCACCTTGTGGTGAATGGGTCGTGCCTCTGGGACCAAGTGGATCCACACCTTCGCCCCTGAAAAGTTTCCAATGCCTGGCTCATAAAGGGAAGGAAATTTGTTAAGAACCTGGGTACAAGAGGCCTCGTCGACATGTGATAGCGCTCGGATGTCATCCCAGTTCCAGCGGATTTTGCCCAGCCAACTCCTTCCAAGCAGTGTGGGGCCATCGCCCGGGACAATCCAGAGTGGCAGTTCGTGCTCCGTACCCTCATAGGTGACCTTGACCATGGTGCTGCCCAGGACAGCGATGAGCTCTTAGGTGTACGTTCTCAGTTTCGTGTGGATGGGGCTCAGGGCTGGTCTGAGTGCCTTGTTGCACCACAATCTTTGAAACATCTTTTTACTCATGATGGATTGGCTAGCGCAGTGTCGAGTTCCATGGCTCCAGGTAAGCCATTCAATTTTACATTTAGCATTATAGGTGGACATTTCGTCGAAAATGTATGCACCCCGTGTACTTCAGCATCTGCCTCCTCTCTGAGGCTGGAAATTGCTTTGATCCACCATGGACCAATCTTCCTCTGCCACGTGGTGGTTAGCAGGTTTTGCAGAGTTTGCAGCTCATCTGCAAGCTTGCTGGAGGTCCCTTTTGTTCCACAGCTCTTGCAAACATACCCTTTGAAGCGGCATGAATAGGCTGAATGGAAGCCTCCACAACACCAACAAGGTGTGAATTGCCTTGCATTCATCCTTTGTTGCGGACTCTGAGTCATCTGGGTCACCTGAGGCCTGCTGTAAGTTGCAGACTCGTGGGTTCTGCCCTGTACATTTCTGCTCGCAAAAACAGTTCCAGTTAATTTATGAACATTGCTGGAACTTGTGTGCTGAGAGATTTGTTTGGTGTTATCACTGGTGGACATAAACGCCTGTGCTATTGCAATGGCCTTACTGAGGGTCGGTGTCTCTACAGTCAAAGGTTTTCGTAGGATGGTCTCGTGGCCAATGACCAGTACAAAAAAGTCTCTGAGCATCTGCTCCAGGTAGCGATCAAACTCACATTGTCCTGCAAGTCGCCTTAGCTTAGCGACGCAGCTCGCCACTTCCTGACCTTCAGATCGCTGGCACGTGTTGAACCGATACCTCGCCATCAGCACACTTACCCTTGGGTTAAGATGCTCCCGAATCAATGTACACAGCTCCTCATATGACTTATCTGTGGGTTTCACCAGAGCCAGAAGATTCTTCATGAGGCTGTAGGTCGGGTGCCCCACAGACAGTGAGGAGAACCGCTCTCCTTTTTGCAGCGCTTCCTTCTCCGTCCAGCTCATTGGCTACAAAGTACTGGTCTAGCCGTTCGACATAGGCTTCCCAGTCCTCACACTCCGAGAACTTCCCCAGGATGCCCACAGTTTGCTGCATCTTTGCATTGGATTCGTATACTCATCGCCAGTTATTGTGTTCCTAACACAGATGAGACTGCACACAGGGAGGTTAAAGTAACAGTGACCTCAGTCTTTATTAAGACGCTACAGTGTGAGGAACAGGCCTTAGGGGCCGGCTTATATACAGTGCTCCCAAGGGATGCTGGGATCCCTTGGGACTTCAGGGGATGTGCTCCCTGGTGGCGGAACATGGGAGTGCATGCTTTATAGATACACAACAATATCTGTTTAGTGCTATCGTTCGTGGACATAAAAGCCTGGGCTATCGTGATGGCCTTGCTCCGATCTCGGGATTCGGCAGACAGCAGTTTGCGAAGAATGACCTCGTGGCCGATTCCAAGCACGAAAAAGTCCCGCAACACTTCCCCCAAAAATCCAGCAAATATGCACGGTCCCACAAGACGTCTTAGGTCGGCGACATAACTCGCCACGTCCTGGCCCTCGGAGCGGTGGTGCGTATAAAAGCGATACCTGGCCATCAGGATGCTCTCCTTCGGCTTGAGGTGTTCCTGAACTTGTGTGCACAGCTCTTCATATGTCTTCTCTGTTGGTTTCGTCAGTGCCAGCAGATTTTTGATGAGGCCATATCTCGTGGACCCGCAAACGGTGAGGAGAATCGCCCTGCACTTGACCGCGGTGTCTTCCTTTTCCAGCTCGTTGGTCAAGACGCTCAATGAAGGCTTCCCAATCATCACCCTCAACAAATCTCTCAAGAATACCAACGGCAGCCATAACTGCGTGAAAGTTTGTGATCTTTTACTTGTCACCAATTGTTATGTTTAGAATAACTGCACAAGACTGTATATCTGAAGCTCAAACTGTTATGACCTTGGTCTCTTTATTGTAACTCGAGTGTGGAGGCAGCATGGTAGTCTGCCTTTTATACCTGCTTGCCCAGGGTGTGCAGGTAGCTCTTTGCTCTCCCACAGGTGCATCCGTTGGTGGCAAGTCTTACACATTGGTAATGTTTACAGATATAACAGTTCTCATTGGAAGGTTGAGAGGAGATTTGATAGAGCTGCTCAAAATCATGATGGGTCTAGACAGAATAGATAGAGAGCAACTTCCGATTGGCAGAAGGGTTGTTAACCAGAAGACACAGATTTAAAGTGATTGGCAAAGGAACTAAAACCTACATGAGGAAAAACCTTTTTACGCAGCTAATTAGGATCTGGAATGCACTGCCTGAAAAGGTGGTGGAGACAGATTCAACTGTGGTTTTCAAAAGGGAACTGGATAAATACCTGAAGGGAAAAAAATTGCAGGATTACGGGGAAAGGGCGGGGGAATGAGGCTAGGTAAATGTTCATGCAGAGAGCTCAACGAGTTCAATGGGCCGAATAGACTCCTTCTGTGGTGTAACCATTCTATGATTCTTTCAAAGATTTTATGACTTAATGTATTATGGCCGCGAAAGAGTGTGGTAGAGCTTCTGATTCTACACTGCATCTTGAAGGGGTGCTATCCTGAGGCTTGGGTAGGTGTGAGAGGCAAACAAATGAGCTGTAAAGTTGTGTAGAGGCTTAGCGTGAGTGAGCAGTACATGTAGAACAGACAACACCTTGCGGATAGCAACCATAAGACCATCTACGAGATACGTTGGGCTGGATTTTCGTTTGGATTATGAAGTAATGCGTCTGGAAATTATTGCTCTGTGGGTGGCCAGCTTCCAGCGCCACGCCAGGAAATTTGGTGGCGGTTTTGTGGCAGTGCTGAGTAGTACCACCCAGGAGCATCGCATTGGTGTGTAATGCCCCCGTTATCGAACTGATCTCAAAATTTGTTTCGTGCTAACCCGTAGCGCCCCGTAGCCAACCCAGAGAAAACTGGTGGTCAGAGCTGTACCAGCAGCGGTGAGGGAATGAATGACTGCATGAGGTAAGTGTGATTGTTTTATTTGGGGTGAGCAATATATTGGGAATGTTTTTTGTGCCAATTTTTTTTCCAGGGAGGTGGTCTCTTAGGGCACTTCAAAGCCGGCTCTTTAGCAACGGATTTTCAGTTGCTCATCTGGCCTAGTGCCCTAAGAGAGGTGTGGAATTCTACCCTTAGCGCTCCGCTCCACTCCACTCTCAGGTTGCAGCAACCAAATTTGTTGGCTGCCGTCGCAAACCATTTCCCGATACAAAATTTACCGGCCTGCTGCCATTAGCACCCTAAGAATCCTCCAACCGAAAGGTCAGCCCATAGTGTAATTGGGTAATGTTGCCTTGTTGTGTTGTTTTCTCCATTTTGTCCCAGTTAGTGGGCACAGCACTGAGTCTCCTTACCACCTGCTGACACGAATGGTACCCTTGTGTCCGCTGGGGAGGCTAATCTCAAGTGGCAAATTGGATAACCCTCCTCAAGCTCAACTATGCAGCTATATGTTGATTTAACTATTCCTGACACAGGACAGTAGCCGCTGTATCACTCATTCACGTGCTTATAGAATCATATTAGATTTCCTTTCACTTTATTTATGACTGACTCTTCTCCCATTCCGCAGCCTTGGCCAAGTTATGTTAAATTGATTTTGAAGCTTGATAAAATGGAAATGAATGTCTGTACTTATATTCAGGCACTCACCTTTAAGTGGATATATTCTTTAATTTATATTGGATAGTCAGAAACTATCCCCTGCACAACAAATCTGCAAAAGCAGCTGTGCATAATTATTCGAATGAGCTGGATGCAAATTTCAGTGCCGTCAGTGCAGTTCGAAACTGGGGCAGTCTACTCTCCATCATCAGCAAAGTGATGGAAGGTGTCATCGACAGTGCTATCAAGTGGTACTTACTCACCAATAACCTACTCACCGATGCTCAGTTTGGGTTCCGCCAGGACCACTCAGCTCCAGACTTCATTGCAGCCTTGGTCCAAACATGGACAAAAGAGCTGAATTCCAGAGATGAGATATGAGTGACTGCCCATCAAGGCAGCATTTGACTGAGTGTAGCAACAAGTAAAACTGAAGTCAGTGGGAATCAACGGGAAATCTCTTCAATGGCTGGAGTCATACCAAGCAGAAAGGAAGATGGCTGTGGTTGTTGGAGTTCCTCAGTGCAGTGTCCTAGGCCCAACCATCTACAGTTACTTCATCAATGAAATTCCCTCCATCATAAGGTCAGAAGTGGGGATGTTCACTGCTGATTGCACACTATTCAGTTCCATTGCAATTCCTTAGATAATGAAGCAGTCCGTGCCCGCATGCAACAAGACGTGGACAACATTAAGGCTTGGCTGATAAGTGGCAAGTAACATTTGCACTATACAAGTGCCAGGCAATGACTATCTCCAAAAAGCAAGAGTCTAACCACCGGCCCTTGACATTCAACGGCATTACCATCGCCGAATCCCCCACCATCAACATTCTGGGGGTCAATACTGTGGCTACAAGAGCAGGTCAGAGGCAGGGTATTCTGCGGCGCATGTCTCACCTCCTGACTCCCCAAAGCCTTTCCACTATCTACAAGGCACAAGTCAGGAGTTTGATGGAATAATCTCCACTTGCCTGGATGAGTGCAGCTCCAACAATACTCAAGACGTTTGACACCATCCAGGACAAAGCACCCAGATTGATTGGCACCCCATTCACCATCTTACACATTCATTCTCTCCACCATTTCGCATCGTGGCTGCAGTGTGTACCATCTACAAGATGCACTGCACCAACTCACCAAGGCTTCTTAGGCAGCACCTCCCAAACCCACAGCCTCTATGATCTAGAGGGACAAGGGCAGCAGGCGCATGGGAACACCATCCTCTGCAAGTTCCCCTCCAAGTTACACACCATCCTGACTTGGAAATATATCGTCGTTCCTTCATCATTGCTGGGTCAAAATCCTGGAAGTCCCTCCCTAACAGCACTGAGGGAGTACCTTCACCACAAGAACTGCAGCGGTTCAAGAAGGCGGCTCATCACCACCTTCTCAAAGGCAATTAGGGATGGGGGTTAAATGCTGGCCTTGTCAGCGACGCTCACATCCTTGAACAAATAAAAAAAAACATTGCCCTTCATCCTGATGTGCATGTCACCCCAACCGCCTCATTCTGCCTTTCCAATCCTATTCCTGGACATCACTCCTCGCAGGTGCACCCATCCATCACTGTCTATGTACTTACTCAAATCTCCATCGAACCACCCACCACTGACACACACCCTCATCTTAGTGCAATGTTTCACATCTCCCTCATAATCATTCAACAGATGTTGCCCATCCATCGCTTATACTCATGGCATCACTTTCACTCAAAGATCTCTTTTTTCACTCCTTGCAGGAGAAGAGAGCACAGAACACCCGGGAGAGGGAGTGAAACGGTGGTGACCCACTAGTAACCACACCGCTGACTTCAACAGAGGAAGAGACATTGGAATTGAGCCAGGTTGCGGAGCAGCTGGTGATGGTAGATGGTGATAGAGGGTATTCCTAGTTACCTGGTGACAATTAAATATCATACAGCCACATGGCATACAACAGTCACTCATGTTGACTTGATGTCAGCAGCCAGTGAAATATGAGCATGTGCATAACGGTAACTTAAAACATTCTTATCAAAACAGTTCTAATTCATCTCTTTACTCTCCCACAGACCCACTGTCCAGATAGAGGAGGAAGTCGACTCCTCAGAGGAGGTCGCGGACTCTGAGGGTGCACCATCACAGGATGCATGCACACCCAGCACCAGCGCAGATATCAATGGCTCCAGTAAGAGAGAAAGTAGTGTTGTCACCTGGTGTCTCACAGATGACATGTGAGCAAGAGCAGATGGTGGAGGCAGGGACAGCAGTGGAGTGCGACTCGTCGGAGGGTGTAGGATACTCCAAGCTGCGCTCAGCTGGACAAAGATGCTGAACCTTGGGGGCCATCAACAAAGCGGATACTTCTTGAGGAGCAACAAATGCGGGAGACTCTGGCAGCTTTTCCAGCCATGATGTACTCGATCGTAAAGAGAACGGAGGAGTCCATCTCCAACATGAGCAGCACTATGTCGCAGACCATGGTTATAATGTGTTCCTCCATGGAAAGGGTGGTCACCTGCATGGAGCATCAACTGCGTCAGTTGAACGAGTGCATGCCTGCTGTGAACAACAGTTGCGGGCGGTGGTCACTTTGACAACCACTGGTAAAGCATGTCCACCAGGTCCACTTGGCAACAGGTCTTCTTCCAGCAGGCTAGAAATGTCTGCCACAACATTACACGATAGCCTGAGGCACTGGTGTTCAGTCATGTCCAGGAAGCTGATCCTCTGCCTATATATCTGTGTTGGGGATATCACCTCCTGCGAAGTGCACCCCTGTGCTCATCCACTCTCTCCTGTTGAGCAACAGGTCAGTAAGGAGAAGACTGCTGCTGCTGCTGTTGTTGCTGCTGGGGTTCATTGTGATCTGAAGCTGAGGTCCAAGGTGAAACAGCATGGGCTCAATTTTCTCCAAAGATCTTTTTTGGCGTACTTAAAGAGTTACGCCCGTTTTTTGGGGGCCCAAGTAAGCCAAAAAAAATTGTTCTAGGTTTCCCCGTTCGATTTTTTAATTTTGCCACAGCCTAACCTGTTCTTTAATTTTGGGGGTGGAGCCTTGATCTGCGCCAAAAAGATTGGGTTGCCATGGTAATCAGGGACACAATACAGGCGGAGGCTGCAAAGTGAAACATACAGCCAGCTCGCAACACATTAAAATACATTGCAGCAACTTAAAAACACATTAAAATATATTGCAGCAACTTACCTCCAATTATTAAAGTCCCACCCCCCTCTCCCGATGCCGGTGCTGATCCCCGCCCCCATCCCAGACCGAAGGGCCTCCTGGTCTGCTTCCCCCGCCCCTAACCCTGGCCAAGTAACCTGTCGGTCCGGTCCCCCAACCAAGTGACCTGCCGGTCTGCTCCACCACCCCTAGCTCTGGCCGAAGGGTCTCCCAGTCCGCTCCCCTGCCCGCCCCTAGCCTGGAGTGCCTTGCTGGCCCTGCTTCCCCGCCCCAGCCCTGGCCGAATGGCCTCCAGGTCCGCTCCCCCGACCCTATCCCAGGCCAAATGGCCTCCTCCCTTCCGGTCCCCGCACCAACTATACCTGAAAGGCTCCTCCACCCCCCTCTCTCACCCTCCCTTCCTTCCCTTCACCCCCTCTTTCTTACCTCTCCTGCTGCTGCTCTCCGGGCATCTGCTGCACTTACCTGCACCGATTTCCTTAAATCTCCAGAAGGTTTTTCTGCAGAGGTCACATACACTGGCCTAAGAAGAACTGGAGTAACTCTCAGCTGGCTAAGTTGCCCTAAATGGCCAGAATTGGCACGGGTGGCAGGTTACGCCCCCTCTGGCTGAAAAAAAAAATGTACCTAAAAGAAATCATAATTGAGTGCAAATTGATCGGGGAAACTGTTTTTTTAAACTTAGGCCAAAAAAAGTAGCCTGCTCCAAATAAACGGCACAAATCACTGGGGAAAATTGAGCCCATGCACATAAGTTGCACCTATGCAGATCTGATAAATGCCAGATAAAGTGGAGATCAGAGGCGTAATCCTCCAAAGTAGTGAGAGTGACTTCCAAAGATGTTCACCCACAAACTCCTGAACGCAAACTCTCAGTACAAATGGTATCAGCAAGAGCCTTTCCCTTCGACAACAAAGCAGGTGCAAGGTGTGATTATTTATATGATTTTTTTTTTAACTGTCAATTGTCCAACTCCCACAATGGCCACTCTGCTTTCACCTTGCTTTCACTGGCGAGATTTAACAAGCCCGGGAATTCCGTAGATAGCCAGTAAAAGCTGCTAATCAGATTATTAGCCTCTTAACGAGCTCTAAAATGCTTTAATTAGGTCACCTGCCTCTCCCGATCGGATTTCTGGCATGCTGACACGCCCGAGTTAAAGGCAAAAGCCGATGGGTTGAAGCCGGCTTCCCGACACGCTGTCAATTTCATCGCTTTTAACTGTCCACCCACTCGCAAACCCTCAGACTCTTCAAAGTAAAAATTCAATCTAATATTTCAGGATGGACACTTCCAGCTTAGAAAGTGCATGCCCACCATATTGGATGCTTTGGTGCCCATTTAATGCTTGTAAAACGAGTGCCACATTATCGAATTTCTAGGCCTATGTGTTTTAAACCTACTGTTCAATAGGAGGATCCACTCAGGCTGGAAGGGGACGCCTCTCCACTTTAAGCTACAATGGTGAAACTTGTTGGTAAGTCTTGCAATACCTGGTATAACTGCTTGTGTGAGGCCAGCAGTTTTACTTTCATGACTGGGCTACTAACGTTCTCATCTGTGCCTTCCTCAGCAGAGCTGTCCATAACTGGGGGCTATAAATATAAAAAGCTCACTAATAAATCCAATGAGGAATTCAGGAGAAACTTCTTTACTCAGAGGTTGGTGAGAATGTGGAACTCACTACCACCATGCGACTGTGGAGAGCTCCTAATAAGTCCCTGGAGCACATCATTGAGCACTGCCCTCAGAGGAAATTTGCAGGCAGCCTACAAGATATCCACGCTGTTACACCAGAAGCTTTGGCCTGGATATCCAACTTAGATATTGACATTTGATTTGCTTTGCTACTACCATACGAAAGAAGAAGAAGACTACCACATGGAGTGGTTGAGGCGAATAGCATAGATGCATTTAAGGGGAAGCTAGATAAGTACATGACGGAGAAAGGAATAGAAGGATATATTGATAGGGTGAGATGAAGTAAGGTGGAAGGAGACTCGAGTAGACCATAAGCACTGACATAGACTTGTTGGGCCAAAAGGCCTGTATCTGTGCTGTAAAATTCTATGTAGCTGGAAGAGTATTTTGCCCTATGATGAACAGTCTCGTACCACTAGTACCTACTGCTGCTCTATGGTGCCGGGTGTTTCACCATGTGCAGAACCTGCTGGCTCACTATCTAATCCACTTTAGGAAGCCTTGTAGCCATTATTAAGTTTCAGGCAACGACTCTCTGTGTAATTGTAAAGCTATCAAATAAGCTGGTCAGTCAGAACAATACTGAATTGGGAGCTGATCAGAACTAAAAAGCTTCATATAACTGCTGTCAAATTCATTGACTCCACCCTTGGTTTTCAGCATAAATCTTCATTTTGTTCCTGCTGATATGAAACTGGCAGTAAATGAAAATACTTCAAACTGAGCTTGTGTTGGAGAAATGGGCCAAATCACTGTTGGTTCCCTGCACACTGCAAAACAACATAATTAAACACTGTTCTGCTGCAGGAGCAGTGTGTGAGAGACACCGGGCTCAGTCTGCGTCAATAATAAAAGGAGAATTTATTTAAATTGTTCAATACTTCTGAGCTGAGTTCTGAGTAAACAGGTGATCGCTTCCTCTATTTATAAAGCTACCACAATTTGCAATGCTGAGAATAGAGTGCACTAAATATTCCTGGCAACTTTAGGATTAAGAGAGATGTACTAAGAGCTACCTACAAATGACAGACAATCCGGTGTGATATTACAGGAAAGGTTTGATTCTCTTGCGAGACAAATCCCACCTGGCTTGTCCGTTGACGCTGTACATGGGACTGCATCGTCTGCTACGGCTTCACCTGACACTGGCTCAGGCTCCACATCCTCCGGCAGTGACGTCTGGACTTGCCCGTTCTCTATTACCTCCTCTTCATTATGTACTGGCGCATCTCCATCTGAAACCAGAGGATCAGGTCAGTGGACTGAGCAGAGACAGCCATGGCGAAATGATCCAACAGCAGGCACACGAACTGCATTAAAAGGAAACTAATTGTACAAAGGGATGATACCATTGGTAAAAGGTTGGGGGTTAAATTCGGGAGCACACACTTTTGGACGTCCTACCCCCCCACCCCGCCAAGCATTAGCGCCTTGTACACAAATGGTGAGGTCCAAGGAGCCTCATATTTTGGGCCTCGAAACACATCATAATGAACATGTCGCTGCGGTATGAGGCCGCACAAGTAAGTAGTTGGGTCGGGTTGTGGGGGGGCAGCGGGGTTTGGTGGACCGTAGAGGCTACGATCAGGAGTCAGGGAGATGTTGGGAGCTGTGGGGAAGGATTGGGGTCTCAGAGAAGATACTGGGGACCAGAGGAGAGGATTCAAATGCCGGGACCCCGGAGTTCGGTGCCAAGTGGAGGGAGGGAGATCGGGGACTTGGAGATCGGGGCCAGGGCCTGATGTTGGAGATCTCGGGACTGGGAGTGGTGGCTATTGTGGTAAATACCTAGAATAATAGAATTGTTACAGCACAGGAGGAGGCCATTCGGCCTGTTGAGCCTGTGCTGGCTCTCTGCATGAGCACCTCACTAGTCTCACTCTCCCGCCTTTTCCCGCAGCACTGCAATTTTTTTTCCTTCAGGTACTTATCCAATTCCCTTTTTAAAGCCATGATATAGTCTGCCTCTACCATCCTTTCAGGCAGTACATTCCAGATCCCAATCATTAGCTGTGTAAAAAAGTTTTCCCTCATGTCCTCTTTGGTTCTTTTACCAATCACCTTAAATCTGTGTCCTCTGGTTCTCGACCCTTTCGCCAATGGGAACAGTTTCTCTCGATCTACTCTGTCTAGACCCCTCATGATTTTGAACACCTCTATCTAATCTCCTCTCAACCTTCTCTGCTCTAAGGAGAACAACCCCAGCTTCTCTAGTCTATCCACGTAACTGAAGTCCCTCATCCCTGGAATCATTCTTGTAAATAATTTCTGTACCCTCTCTAAGGCCTTCACATCCTTCCTAAAGAATTGGACGCAATACTCCAGTTGAGGCTGACCCAGTGTTTTATAAAGGTTCAGTATAACTTCCTATTTTTGTACTCTATGTCTCTATTTATGAAGCCCACGATCCCATATGTTTGTTAACCGCTTTCTCAACTTGCCCTGCCACCTTCAACGATATGTGTACTTAAAGCCCCAGGCCTCTCAGTTCATGCACCCCTTTTAGGATTCTACCCTTTATTTTATATTGCCTCTCTTCGTTTTTCCTCCCAAAATGAATCAGTTCACGCTTTTCTGTGTTAATTTTCATCTGCCATATGTTCGCCCATTTCCGCAAACTGTTTATGTCTTCTTGAAGACAATCACTCTCCTCCTGACTGTTCACTATACTTCCAACTTTTGAGTCATCTTTTTTCACTTATGCGAGGTTTAGGCTTGGGTTTCTCCGAGGCAGCAAGCAGGCAAACCAATGTTGCAGATCTCCTGTCAAACAGGAGTGCTAACGTGCAAAATTTATTGCGTAACAGCATGAGCAAATGTTACCACCTAACAAGAGGTTGGTTATGATGAATGTGACCATTTTTCTGCTGCGACTTTAATTTGTGGGGTATTGCACCATCCATGGCAGCTGGGGAATTTAAATTAAGTTAATTAAATAAATTAAGTTAATTAAATCTGGAATAAAAAGCTAGTACCAGTAATGGTGACCATGAAACTAACAGATTGCCGTAAAAACCCATCTGGTTCACTAATATCCTTTCGGGAAGGAAATCTGCCAGCCTTACCTGATCTGGCCTATATGTGACTCCAGACCGATAGCAATGTGGTTAATCTTAACTGCTCTCTGAAATGGTCTAGCAAGCCCTCAGTTGTAAAAAAATGATACAAAAAACAATAATAAGAATAAAACTAGACGGACCACAATGCATAGACCTCGGCACCGGCTACGGACACGACAACGGCACACCAAGCCCAGTCAATGATGCAAAGTCCTCCTCCCCAATAGCTGGAGGCATGTGCCAAAATTGGGAGAGCTGTCCCATTAGTCAAGCATTAGCTTGACATAGTCATACTCACAGAATCGTACCTTTCAGCAAATGTGCCAAACTTCTCCATCACCACCCCTGGATATGTCCTGTCCCACCGGCAGGACAGACCCACCAGGATTGGCGGCAGAGTGGTACACTGTCAGGAGGGAGTGACCCTGGGAGTTCACAACATTGATTCCCGATCCCCTGAAGTCTAATTGCTTCAGGTCAACATGGACAAGGAAACCTCCTGCTGATTACGACCTACCACCTTCCCTCAGCTGTTGAATCAGTACTCATGCATGTTGAACACCACTTGGAAGAAGCACAGAATGTACTCTGGTTGGGGGACTTCAATATCCATCACCAAGAGTGGCTCGGTAGCTACATTACTGACCAAGCCGGCCAAGTCCTGAAGGACATAGTTGCCAGACGGGCCTGCGACAGGTAAGAGAACCAACACGAGGCAAAAACCTACTTGACCTCGTCCTCAGCAATCTACCTGTTGCAGATACATCTGTCCATGACAGCATTGGTAGGTAGCAGTGACCACCGCACAGTCCTTGAGGAGACGAAGTCCCATCTTCACAATGAGGGGACGCTCCATCGTGTTGTGTGGCACTACCACTGTGTTAAGTGGGTTAGATTCAGGACAGATCGAGCAGCTCAAAACTGGACATCCATGAGGTGCAGTGGGCCAGCAGCAGAATTGTATTCCACCACAATCTGTAACCTCATGACCCGGCATATCCCTCACTCTACCGTTACCATCAAGCCAGGAGACCAACCTTGGTGCAATAAGGAGTGCAGAAGAGCATGCCAGGAGCAGCACCAGGCATATCTAAAAATGAAGTACCAACCTGGGGAAGCTGGACGACATGCATGCTAAAGAGTGTAGCAGCATGCTATAGACAGGGCTAAGCGATCCAAAAATCAACGGATCAGATCAAAGTTCTGCAGTCCTGCTACTTGCAGCTGTGAATGGTGATGGACTGTTAAACAACTATTGGGTGGACGAGGATCCATGGATATTCCCATCCTAAATGATGACAGAGCCCAGAACGTGAGTGCAAAATACAAGGCTGAAGCGTTTTCAACCATCTTCAGCCAGAAGTGCTGAGTGGATGATCCATATCGGCCTCCTCCTGAGGTTCCCACTATCACAGAAGCCAGTCTTCAGCCAATTCAATTTACTCCACGTGGTATCAAGAAACGGCTGAGCTACAGCAACAGCTATGGGCCCTGACAACATCCCAACTCTCGTGCTGAAGACTTGTGCCCCAGAACTAGCCATGGCTCTAGCCAAGCTGTTCCAGTACAGCTACAATACTGGCATCTACCCGACAATGTGTATAACTGCCCAGGTATGACCTGTCCACAAAAAGCAGGACAAATCTAATCTGTCAATTACCGCCTACTGTCAATCATCAGGAAAGAGATGGAAGGTGTCGTCGATAGTGCTATCAAGTGGCACTTACTCACCAAATAACCTGCTCGGCCCACCGATACCCAATTTGGGTTCCGTCAGGACCACATGGCTCCAGCCTTGGTCCAAACATGGACAAAGGAGCTGAATTCCAGAGATGTGGTGCAAGTGACTGCCCTTGACATCAAGGCAGCATTTGACCGAGTGTGGCATCAAGGAGCCCTAGTAAAACTGAAGTCAATGGGAATCAGGGGAAAACTCTTGGCTGGGGTCATACCTAGCACAAAGGAAGGTGGTGGTTGGAGGTCAATCATCACAGCCCCAGGACATCGCTGCAGAAGTTTCTCAGGGCAGTGTCCTAGGGCTAGACTTTGCAGTGTATTTGCTATCGCCCAAAAATGTTTCCGGCGTTAGTGGTTGTCTCACTTTTCAGAACCAACGGAATATCGCCCATTTTAAAAACTGCTAGTTTTGCCTTTTTAATTTGGGCAATAGCGGTAACGATATGAAATGGGTGATAGCCATTTGTATTTAGCCATGCAAGGCCGGCGCCCGTAGCAACGGCTGTTCTGCGCATGCACTTTTTTTTTTCAGGCAATTAACTTTTCCTGCAATTCGGGAGGCCAGGAGGGTCTTCTGCGCATGCTCAGAAAACAAAGGGAGGGAGAGAGATACCGCATTTGTCTTTGGAGATGAGCAGGAAGGTTTGATTGAGGCTACTTAAATACTGCATACTTAATTTTTAAAAGTGGAGATGGAGTACGAGGAGTCAGTGATGTTGGTGAGGTGGCAGATGTGGTTGAGGAAGAGAGTGATTTTGCGGAGGTTGGAGGGAGAAGGAGGGCGAAACCCTTCTCTAATGAGGCTAATGCAGCTCTGGTCCACAAGGTAGAGACTCGGTGGGGCCAATTAACCCGGGGTGAGTGTAGGAAACCAGCGAATATGGGCAGAGATCACCAAAGCGGTTTCATCGGTGGCCCACAACGTGAGAGAGCCAAACCAGGGCCGCAAGCACTGGAACGACTTGGTTGCGTCTGCAAGAGTAAGTATTAAATTATAAAATTTATAAACGTAATGATGCACTGACTCATTAATTAAAATGTAAATCTGCCTGATTGTAACCACGATCTTATAAAATTTCTTCTCTGAACGTAGATACTATAACCATGCATCAATTGCATACAAACCGTATTAGCATATAACATTGATGAATAGCATGGGCAATGATTAATTGTGGATTATAATATCTGTGTATTTCCATAATAGTACCTAGGCAATTAGCTTATGCCATGTCTTGTCACGTTTGCAGAAGAAGACATCTAAGAATCGGGCCAAGTGCAGGAGGAGGGCCTGCTGATCTGTATCTATTAAGCGACCTGGAGGAGCGTTCCTCAGCCCTTGTCGGAGTGCATAATCATTCGGCCACCCGTGGAGGTGCAGATCCCGTTGTTGCGCCACGTGAGTAATGTATAAACCAGTCGTAATTTAAAGTAATTTAATGCCATTTGAGTATAATATATGAATGATGTAATGTTATGTAATTAATGCTGGGATCATGAAATATTATTGCAATACTTCTGTACTCTCATTTTAATTATATGTAATGTCTGTCGTTGATATTTATTGCAGTAGTGTTGCTCCTCATACATATGCCTGCGCAGCGCAAGCATTCTCATGTCACCCTGGTCTCCCCTTCACCTTCTACTAACCTCAATTATGTTTTCTAGCTCCCCAGGCTCCGCAGGCGCAACGCAGGAGTGTCACCTCTTCTGGTACAGGTTGTGCTGACCACAGAAGAGACAACCGAGGAGGATGATGAGCCTCAACCGTGCTGCTCAGCGCAGGTTGAGGCGTCAACTCAAGGGTCTGCTGTACCTGCACTCACGTCATCATCGATGGATGAAGTAGTGGGGCCAAGCTGTCTGCAGCAGGGCACTCGGAGTGGTCTCACTGAACCACAGAGGTTGGTTCAGTGAGGTAGGCATGCGCAGCGACAGGCGGATGTAAACCTGGAAATGGTGTCACTGTGGAGGGAGAGCGTCGACATTGGTCAAGAGCTCCTCCAAGCGATTGGTGGGTTCACCGGCAACATTGTCGCACTATCTGCATGCATCTTGGAGGACATGGGGCAGATAGTTGCGGCAATGCGGCGAATGGCTGACTCCATCGATGCCATGCGGCAGGCGATAGTTTTGGGATACGACACTGCACCCCAAGGTGCCGTACCACCAACATCAACAGATGCGAGTCAGGAGGATGTAGTTGGTTCTGACTCGGAAGACGTTTCTCCAGGGTCCCAATTGACTCTGCCAACGTCATCCCCCTCCCCACCCGCCCCCTGCCTCCTCCACAGCAGCAGTGCTTGAGGTGCCCTGCTGCAAGATGACTTGGCGTTAATGCAGGCAGAAGGGGGAGCTTAAGTGGGAAAGGGCGGGGTTCAGACGAGGGGGCGTAGAGGTAGAGGAAAGCATGGCCGCAGGTAGGGGGATATTCGAATGGTTGGGGGGTACTTTTTATTGTTATTAAAATTGTCGACTATTGGGGGGGGTTGTTATTGTTGTTATTTAAAAATTGATGACTGTTGGGGGTGGGGAGGGGATGGATGTTTCTATTCAATTATGTATTTAATGTATGTTCGTTATTTCACATAGTTTCTTCAAAAATTTACTTCCAATGTTCATTAAAAAATTCTATTTAACTTTACAATTGTTGTGTAGTGTCTTCTAATAACAGAAGGTTAAACATCCATTCAACGGTTATAATCAATGGCCAGGCCAGGAGGAAACGTAACTTAGTGTAACTGTCACCAATGTAACCTCAAGCATTTATGAGCTGCTGACGCAACAGTTTTGCAGCTATGTAACGACTGTGGAACTTTGCCCGTGGTGTGGTGGCCAGGGGGGAGAGGGGGGTGGGGCGGTTGGCATGGGTTCATCAGCAGGCTGATTGATCTCCCCGATTTCCTCGTCCTCCAACTCCTCCTCCTCCACTTCCGCCTCCCCTCTCTCCTGAGGTGGACCGGCAGTCCCATTTGGCAATTCTTGTCCCCTCCTGATAGCTAAGTTATGCAACATGCAGCACACCGCAATAAACTCAGCAACCTGCTCAGGCTGGGATTGTAGGTTGCCTCCTGAGTGGTCCAGGCATCTGAAGCTTTGCTTCAGCACTGCAATTGTCTTTTCGACGATATTGCGTTTGGCTGTATGGCTTTCGATGTAGTCCTTCTCAGCTTCTGTCTGAGTCTTTCGCAGGGGGGGTTCATGAACCAGCTGGCAAGGCCATATCCATTATTCCCCAGCATCCAGCAGTGACCTTGCGACTGACTCTTAAACAGGTCAGAGATAGTGCTCTTAAGCAAGATCTGCGCATCATGAATGCTACCTGTAAAATTTGCATTTGCTGTCATGATTATTTGCTTGTGGTTGACAACGAGCTACACAATCAGGGAGTGAAATCCCTTTTGGTTACGGTAAACCTTTGCATTCTCTAGAGATGCTTACAGGTCGATGTGCGTACAGTCTATTGCAACTTGCACCTTGGGGGAGTTTGCTATTCTCGAGAACCCCAAAGCCCTCTCACTCTGTGCCTCTCTGGTCATTGGGAAGTTTATAAAATCCATCCTACATGCGTAAAGGGCTACAATTATTGTGTTCCTAACACAGATGAGACTGCACACAGGGAGGTTAAAGTAACAGTGACCTCAGTCTTTATTAAGACACTCCAGAGTGAGGAACAGGCCTTAGGGGTCAGCTGAAATATAGTGCTCCCAAGGGATGCTGGGATCCCTTGGGACTTCAGGGGATGCACTCCCTGGTGGTGGAACATGGGAGTGCATGCTTTACAGATACACAACATCACTTCCCCCCCGCAAAGTCAAAGTGAAAACTATTTACAAGGTGAGGCAGTTGGCAGCCTTCTTTCCCTGGTGGACCGCCTCAGTACAAATATCTGTTCTGGTGTGTTGGCTGTGCCCTCGCTGGGCTGGCGTGTTGTTGGCCCTGCAGGGCTGCTGGGTGAGCCTGGCCTTGCTGGGCTGTTGCACGTGATGGGTTCAACTTCCTGGTCCGGGGTGGTGTCTTTGATCCTTTGGGTGTGTGTTGTGGGCTCGAAAAAGGTGGTGTCCGCTGTGGGTTGTTCAGGGCAGTCTGTGAACTGCAGCCTCGTTTGGTCCAGGTATTTGCTGCAAATTTGTCCATTGTCTAGTTTGACTACAAACACCCTACTCCATTCTTTAGCTATCACCGTGCCCGCGATTCACTTGGGACCATGTCCAAACTTTAGCACATACACAAGGTCATTCAGATCAATTTCCCGTGACACAGTGGCGTGACCATCGTTTACATTTTGTTGCTGCCGCCTGCTCTCTACCTGATCATGCAGGTTGGGGTGAACCAGCGAGAGTCTGGTTTTAAGTGTCCTTTTCATGAGTAGCTCAGCCGAGGGCACACCTGTGAGCAAGTGGGGTCTCGTGCGGTAGCTGAGCAGTACTCGGGACAGGTGGGTTTGGGGTGAGCCTTCTGTGACTCGTTTTAGGCTCTGTTTGATTGTTTGTACTGCCCGCTCTGCCTGCCCATTGGAGGCTGGTTTAAACGGGGCCGAGGTGACATGTTTGATATCATTGCGGATCATGAATTCTTTAAATTCGGCACTGGTGAAACATGGCCCGTTGTCACTGACCAGTATATCAGGCAGGCCGTGGGTGGCAAACATGGCCCTCAGGCTTTCAATGGTGGCGGTGGCGGTGCTTCTCAACATTATTTCACATTCAATCCATTTTGAAAAAGCATCCACCACCACCAGGAACATTTCACCGAGAAACGGGCCCGTATAGCCGACATGGATCCTCGACCATGGTCTGGAGGGCCAGGACCACAAACTTGGTGGTGCCTCTCTGGGCGCGTTGCTCAACTGAGCACACACGCGGTATTGCCGTACACAGGACTCTAAGTCAGAGTCGATACTGGGCCACCACACGTGGGATCTGGCTATCGCTTTCATCATTACTATACCCGGATGTGTGCTGTGGAGATCCGAGATGAATGTCTCCCTGCCCTTTTTGGGTAGCAGTCTGCCTGAATGGACAGCTCATCCTTTTGCCGCTGGAACGGCTTGATTAGCTCTTGCATTTCAACGGGGATGCTGGCCCAGCTCCCATGCAGTACACAGTTTTTTTTACTAGGGACAGCAGAGGATCTTGGCTGGTCCAAGTCATAACCTGGCAGCCGAGACAGGTGATTTATCATTTTCAAACGCTTCCATAACCATCAACAAATCTGCGGGCTGCGCCACCATCAACAAGTTTGCAGGCTGCACCATTTCCACCCCCGTGGTGGGCAATGGTAGCCGACTGAGAGCATCCGCACAATTCTCGGTGCCTGGCCTGTGGCAGATGGATTAGTTATACGCTGATGGTGCGAGTGCCCACCTTTGTATGCGGGCTGAGGCATTAGTATTTATCACCTTGTTTTCATGGATATGAGGGGCTTGTGATCGGTTTCCAGCTCAAATTTGAGGCCAAACAGGTACTGATGTATTTTCTTTACCCCGAGCACATAAGCTAATGCCTCTTTCTCAATCATGCTGTAGGCCTTCTCGGCCTTAAGCTCCTGGAGCCATAGGCGACAGGTTGCAACTTCCCCGCAAAGTTAGCTTGTCGTAATACACACCCGACTCCGTACGACGATGCATCACATGCTAGCACAAGTCTTTTACACGGGTTATACAATACAAGCAGCTTGTTGGAGCATAAAATGTTTCTGGCTTTTTCCCCACAACCTGTTCTCACCTCTACGCAATAACACAAGTAGTAAACACATGTAGTAAACACATGTAGTAAACATGAGTTATTGCTAAAGGTGCAATAACACCTTTACGCAATAACTCAGAGGGTGCTTCACCCTGTAGGAAGTTACCAAAATAGTTGAGGAGTCCCAGGAACGACCGCAGCTCCGTGATGTTCTGTGGCCTGGGCGCATTCCTGATTGCCTCTGTCTTGGCGTCTGTGGGCCGAATGCCATCTGCCGCAATCTTTCTCCCCAAAAACTCCACCTCTGTTGCCATAAAGACGCATTTCAACCTCTTCACCCGCAGCCCTACGCGATCCAGTCACTGGAGGACCTCCTCCAGGTTTTGTAGGTGCTCGATGGTGTCCCGACCTGTGTTCTGAAAAACCACTATTCGTGGTACCGACTTGAGTAGGCTCTCCATGTTTCTCTGGAAGATCGCTGCAGCCGACCGAATTTCAAACGGACATCTGTTGTAGATGAACAGTCCCTTGTGCGTGTTGATGCAGGTGAGGCCCTTCGAAGACTCCTCCAGCTCCTGCATCATGTAGGCTGAAGTCAGGTCGAGCTTGGTGAACGTCTTGCCTCCTGCCAGCGTCACAAATAGGTCATCTGCCTTAGGTAGCGGGTATTGGTCCTGTAGCGAGAAACGATTAATAGTTACTTTATAATCGCCGCAAATCCTGATCATGCCATCACTTTTGAGTACTGGAACAATCGGGCTGGCCCACTCGCTGAATTCCACTGGGGAGATGATGCCCTCGCGTTGCAGCCTGTCCAGCTCGATTTCCACTCTCTCCCTCATCATGTGAGGTACCGCTCGCGCCTTGTGGTGAATGGGTCGTGCCTCTGGGACCAAGTGGATCCGTACCTTCGCCCCGGAAAAGTTTCCAATGCCTGGCTCAAAAAGGGAAGGAAATTTGTTAAGAACCTGGGTACATGAGGCCTCGTCGACATGTGATAGCACTCGGATGTCATCCCAGTTCCAGCGGATTTTGCCCAGCCAGCTCCTTCCAAGCAGTGTGGGGCCATCACCCGGGACAATCCAGAGTGGCAGTTCGTGCACCATGCCCTCGTAGTTGACCTTGACCATGGCGCTGCCCAGGACAGTGATGAGCTCTTTGATGTACATTTTCAGTTTCGTGTAGATGGGGCTCAGGGCTGGTCTGAGTGCCTTGTTGCACCACAGTCTCTCAAACATCTTTTTACTCATGATGGATTGGCTAGCGCAGTGTCCAGTTCCATGGCTACAGGTAAGCCATCAATTTTACATTTAGCATTATAGGTGGAGATTTCGTCAAAAATGTGTGCACCCCGTGTACGTCAGTGTCTGCCTCCTCTCTCTGAGGCTCAAAATTGTTTTGATCCACCATGGACCGATCTTCCTCTGCCACGTGGTGGTTAGCAGGTTTTGCAGAGCTTGCAGTTCATTTTCAAGCTCGTTGGAGGTACCCCATTGTTCCACAGCTCTTGCAAACATACCCTTTGAAGCGGCATGAATAGGCTGAATGGAAGCCTCCACAACGCCAACAAGGTGTGAATTGCCTTGCATTCATCCTTTGTTGTGGACTTTGAGTCATCTGGGTCATCTGAGGCCTGCTGGTAGTTGCAGACTCGTGCTTTCTGTCCTGGAGATTTCTGCTCGCAAATACAGTTCCAGTTAATTTATGAACATTGCTAGCACTTGTGTGCTGAGAGATTTGCTTGGTGTTATCACTGGTGGACATAAATGCCTGTGCTATCGCAATGGCCTCACTGAGGGTCGGTGTCTCTACAGTCAAAAGTTTTCGCAGGATGGTCTCATGGCCAATGCCCAGTACAAAAAGTCTCTGAGCATCTGCTCCAGGTAGCCATCAAACTCACCTTGTCCTGCAAGTCGCCTTAGCTCGGTGACATAGCTCGCCACTTCCTGACCTTCAGATCGCTGGCACGTGTCGAACCGATACCTCGCCATCAGCACGCTCTTCCTCGGGTTAAGATGCTCCCGAACCAGTGTACACAACTCCTCAAGACAACTTATCTGTGGGTTTCACCGGAGCCAGAAGATTCTTCATGAGGCTGTAGGTCGGCGCCCCACAGACAGTGAGGAGGACCGGTCTGCTTTTTGCAGCGTTTCCTTCTCCATACAGCTTGTTGGCTACAAAGTACTGGTCTAGCTGTTCGACAGAGGCTTGCCAGTCCTCACCCTCTGAGAACTTCTCCAGGATGCCTACAGTTTGCTGTATCTTTGCGTTGGATTCGTATACTCGTCGCCAGTTATTGTGTTCCTAACAGAGATGAGACTGCACACAGGGAAGTTAAAGTAACAGTGACCTCAGTCTTTATTAAGACACTCTAGAGTGAGGAACAGGCCTTAGGGGCCAGCTTATATACAGTGCTCCCAAGGGATGCTGGAATCCCTTGGGACTTCAGGGGGTGCACTCCCTGGTGGCGGAACATGGGAGTGCATGCTTTACAGATACACAACATCAATCACCTGTTGAATGGAGCAATGTGTGGCGTGCTGAGAGATGCAGAAAATGTCCCCAGCTGAGGCCTGAAAGGATCCCAATGCAGTAACCTTAACCTCAACGGGCAGTACGGTCCTGATGGTACTGGTAGTCTGCAGATCTTCCTTAATTAGCTGGCATATCTCATTGATGACTTCCTTTCGGAAGCACAGCCTTCTAACACACGTGTTATCGGACAAGTTCAGGTATGATAACTTATCCCTGTAAATGCGTTAGGTGTAAAGTCCCCTCCTCCTCAGCAGTCTGCCACCTCGTTCATTGGGCACATAATGCTCTTCAACGAACCTTTTCTCATCTCCATTCTGCAGCATGTGAATAGTCATCAATACTGGCTGAGAAATTATCGGCCCCATTTACTATAAATGCCTTAATTTGTCTTCAAAATTCTTAAATTGTCCTTGACAAACACAATATAAACTCAAAATTGACCACAATGTGATTAGGTGATTGTCAAGATTCTAAAACCCCCTTAAAATCACTCACAAATTACTTCAATGCTCCCATCAACTTGAAGCAGCCTTTTATTAAACGTCCTCCGATTTACAATATGACGTCCGTACCGCTGGGTTAAGGTGTTTGAGTGCCTTTTCTTGAGCGTCTTTTTGGGCGGGCAATCATTTGGGTGGTGTATGGGTGAAATGCCGAAATTACTGCTCGGCGATCATTTGGGCGGTGTTTTGGGCGGTACTTTTCTTTACAAACAATTTTCGGGGTGGTGCACGAGTGATGACATCGGATTTTATTTTTTTTAAATGGGTGGGTGGTTCAGCAATTCCCAGCGGTGATTGTATGCTGAAAGTTCTGCCGGCGATAAATGGGCGCCAATCGGGCGATAGTTTCCATTTATAATCAAATATGGTCGGTAAACAGAATCTCGGCGATTATATGGGTGCTAATTCGGTGGTAAATGGGCGGATATATGCCAAAAGTATAGCCCCTAGGCCCAACCACCTTCAGCTGCTTTATCAATGACCCACCCTCCATCATAAGGTCAGAAGTGGATTGTTCGCTGATGACTGCACAGTGTTCAGTGCCATTTGTAACTCCTTAGATAATGCCGCAGTCCATGCCTGCATGCAACAAGACCTGTACAGCATTCAGGCTTGGGCTGATAAGTGACAAGTAACATACACGCCACACAAGTGCCAGACAATTACTATCTCCAACAAGTGAGAATCTAACCACCGCCTTTGACATTCAACGGCATTGTTATCGCCGAATCCCCCACCATCAACATCCTGGGGGTCACCATTGACCAGAAACTTAACTGGACCAACCACATAAATACTGTGGCAATAAGAGCAGGTCAGAGGCTGGGCATACTATGGCGAGTATCTCAACTCCTGACTCCACAAAGCCTTTCCACCATCCACCAAAGCACAAGTCAAGAGTGTGATGGAATGCTCTCCATTTGCCTGGATGAGAGCAGCTCTAACAACACTCAAGATGCTCGACACCATCCAGGGCAAAGCAGCCCTCTTGATTGACACCCCATCCACCTTAAACATTCACTTCCTCCACCACCAGCACACCGTGGCTGCAGTGTGTACAATCTACAAGATGCACTGCAGCAACTTGCCAAGGCTTCTTTGGCAACACCTCCCAAACCCGTGACCTCTACCATCATCATAGGCAGACCCTCTGAATCGAGGAAGACTTGTTTCCACTCTAAAAGTGAGTTCTCAAGTGGTTGTACAGTCCAATGCGGGAATTACAGTCTCCGTCACAAGTGGGACAGACAGTGGTTGAAGGAAAGAGTGGGTGGGGAGCCTGGGTTGCCGCACAGTCCTTCCGCTGTCTGCGCTTGATTTCTGCATGCACTCGGCGACGAGACTCAAGGTACTCAGTGCCCTCCCAGATGCTCTTGCTCCATTTTGGGCAGTCTTGGGCCTGGGATTCCCAGGTGCCGGTGGGGATGTTGCACTTTATCAAGGAGGCTTTGAGGTGTCTGAAACATTTCCTCTGCCCACCTGGGGCTCGATTGCCGTGTAGGAGTTCCGAGTAGAACACTTGCTTAGGGAGTCTCGTGTCGGGCAACGGAGTTGGTTGAGTGTGGTCAGTGCTTCAATGCTGGGGATGTTGACTTGAGCGAGAAAACTGACATTGGTGCGTCTATCCTCCCAGCGGATTTGCAGGATCTTGCCGAGGCAGCATTGGTGGTACTTCTCCAGTGCTTTGAGATGTCGGCTGTATATGGTCCACATCTCTGTTCTACATAGGGGGGGCGGGTATCACTACTGTCCTGTAGACCATAAGCTTGGTGCCAGATTTGAGGTCCTGGTCTTCAAACACTCTCTTCCTCAGGCGACTGAAAGCTGCGCTGGCACACTGGAGGTGGTGTTGGACCTCGTCATTGATGTCTGCCCTTGTTGATAGTAGGCTCCCGAGGTATGGATAATGGTTCATGTTGTCCAAGGCCACAACATGGATTTTGATGACCGGAGGGCAGTGCTGTGTGACAGGGTCAGGTTGGTGGAGGACCTTTGTCTTACGGATGTTTAGCGCAAGACCCATGCTTTTGGACACCTCGGTGAAAGTGTTGACAGTGGCTTGGAGTTCGGCCTCTGTGTGTGTGCAGATGCAAGCGTCGTCCACGTACTATGGTTCGATGACAGAGGATGGGATGACCTTGGACAAGGGCAGCAGGCATATGGGAACACCTCCAAGTCACACATTCGTTCATTGTCGCTGGGTCAAAATCCTGGAACTCCCTCCCTTACAGCTCTTTGGGAGTACCTTCACCGCAGGGACTGCAGCGGTTGAAGAAGGCAGCTCACCACGACCGTCACAAGGGAAATTAGGGATGGGAAATAAATGCTGGCCTTGCCACAACGCCCACATCCCTTGAATGAATGAAAACAAATTCACAGCTGAACAATCCTGTTAACCTCCATCAGTGCTGCAAACACTGCCTAAAGAAGCCTGTTTATCAGACCCAAACATTCACCCACTCAAATGTTTAACTTTCTGTGATTTGAAATTCCCATTCGTATTTTGAATAATTTGTCTACCTCAGTATTGAATCTCACAAAGTTTCTGTCATATTATCCATAATTTAGCACAGAAAAACTAGATTGGTATCTTTCAGGGGCAACTCGCCAGTTTCAGCTGTAGCCACAGCAACAACCAGCAAGGAGTCAGTGATGCAGAGTGGTAAAGAATACGAACAGTTCCGCCAGTCGATGTGGGATAACAGTGCCATAAACAAAGTGATCACTCACACTGCTCAGGGTTTAACATTTTTTTTTCAAATGTCCTGTGAGGAGCAGGCCAAGTAAAAATTAATTTTGTCTTTTTAAGGTAGAGATTTCCTAGTTCTTAGATTCGAATGAATAGTCACACATTGGGCACTATTGGTAACACTCTTGCTGCTAAGTTAGAAGGTTATAAGTATTATGTATGTAAACATTGTAACTGTGTAAGACTTGCTACCAGAGGATGCAACTGTTGGAGGCCGAAGGGTCACCTGCACACCTCGTGCAAGGGAGTATAAAAAGTTGTCTGCCATGCTACTTAGGCACTCTGGATTAAAGAGACTAAGGTCACATCAGTTTTAGCTCACAGTACTCAGTCTTATGGAGTTCTTCCATACTTAACAATTGGCGACGAGTAACAGGTTGAACTTTCATGCGGTTATGACTGCTGTTCGTATTTTAGAGAGATTTGTAGAGGGTGATGATTGGGAAGCCTTTGTTGAGCGTCTCGACCAGTACTTCGTAGCCAAGGATAGGGATGATAAAGCGATCAAGCGCAGGGCAATTCTCCTCACCGTGTGTGGGTCCACAATATATGGCCTCATCAAAAATCTGCTTGCACCGGAGAAACCAACGGAGAAGACATATACAGAGCTGTGTACACTGGTTCGGAACCACCTCAAGCTGAAGGAGAGCATCTTAATGGCCAGATATTGCTTCTACATGCACCACCACTCCGAGGGCCAGGACGTGGCGAGTTATGTCGCCGACCTGAGACGCCTTGCGGGAACTTACGAATTTGCTGGATTTTGGGGGAAAATGCTTTGGGACCTTTTTGTGCTTGGCATCGGCCACTAGGTCATTTTTCACAATCTGCTGTCCGCCGAATCCCTAGACCTGAGCAAGGCCATCTCAATAGCCCAGGCATTCATATCCATGAGCGATAATATCAGATAGATAGCTTCCCAGCATCGAAGCTCACCGGCAAGTACTGTGCATAAAATAACGTCGCTAGCAGGCAGAACTGCATATGTCAGGGCCTACATGTCTGCAGCTGCAAGACCTAGGATGATTCAGAGTCCGCCATCGGGCGTGAATGCAAATCCATTAGCACCATGTTGGCGCTGCGGGGGTAATCATCAAGCCCATCAATGTCGATTCAAGCACTACATGTGCAAAGGCTGCGAATGTGCAAGAGTGCTGCGATTCACCATGTGGCAGAGTCGGCAGAGGATGATTGATCCGGCGCAGATCATGCAGAACAAACAAGAAAGGCAACTCAACCCGAGGAAGAAGTGTATAGGGTACACACCTTCACTACTAAGAGCCCTCCTATCATGCTGAAAGTCAAATTGAATGGTATTCCGGTGTCAATGGAGTTGGACACGGGGGTGAGTCAGTCATTTATGAGCCAGAAGGCTTTTGAGAAACTGTGAGGCAACAAGGCACAAAAATCCAAACTGAGCCCGATTCAGACAAAGCTGTGCACCAACACCAAAGAGCTCATACCAGTCATTGGCAGTGCGGCAGTTAAGGTATCATATGATGGAGCTGTGCATGATTTATCACTGCGGATTGTACCAGGCGATGGCTCAACGCTATTCGGCAGAAGCTGGCTGGGAAAGATTCGATGGAACTGGGACGACATCAAAGCACTATCTTCAGTGGATGATGCCTCGTGTGCCCAAGTGCTGAGCAAGTTTCCATCGCTATTTGAACCAGGCATCGGCAATTTCACAGGCGCCGAGGTGCAGATCCATCTAGTCCCCGATGCAAGGCTCGTTCATCACAAGGCTCGAGTAGTTCCATATATGATGAGGGAGAAAGTCGAGATCGAACTGGACAGACTTCAATGAGAGGGAATCATATCGCCAGTTGAGTTCAATGAATGGGCCAGTCTGATTGTTCCGGTGTTGAAAAGTGATGGCACGGTCAGAATCTGCGGCGACTACAAGGTAACGATCAACCGAGTCTCGTTACAAGATCAGTAACCGCTACCCAAGGTGGATGACCTGTTCGCAATGTTAGAGGGGAGAAGTTGTTCACCAAGTTGGACCTAACCTCCGCCAACATGACACAGGAGCTGGCTGAATCTTCAAAACGATTGAAGTGCATCAACAACTGTTTATATACCACAGGTTCCCTTTTGGGATTCGCTCGGCTGCTGCCAGCTTCCAGAGGAACATGGAGAGTCTCTTGAAATCGGTTCCACGCACAGTTGTGTTTCAAGACGACATCCAGATCACCGGACACCTGCACAACCTGGAACAGGTTCTAAGTCGACTAGACGAGTGCGACTCAAGCTGAAACGCTCCAAGTGTGTTTTCCTGGTGCCAGAGGTCGAATTTTTGGGGAGAAAATTGCGGCAGATGACATCAGACCCACGGACTCAAAGACAGGGGCCATCAAAAATGCACCCAGACCACAGAATGTGATGGAGCTGCGTTCGTTCCTGGGACTCCTCAACTATTTTGGTAACTTTCTACCCAGGTTAAGCACTTTGCTGGAACTGTTGCACATGTTGCTACGTAAGGGTGACGACTGGGTTTAGGGTAAATCTCAAGAGACAGCCTTTGAGAAGGCCAGAAACCTACTTTGTTCTAATAAGTTACTTGTACTGTATGACCCGTGTAAATGATTAGTGCGAGCTTGTGATGCATCTTCCTACAGGGTCGGCTGTGTATTACAGCAAACCAATGTATCGGGCAAACTTCAACCGGTTGCATACTTGTCTAGAAGTCTGTCTAAGGCTGAAGTGCCTACAGTATGGTCAAGAAAGAGGCGTTAGCATATGTATATAGGATTAAGAAAACGCACCAATACCTATTTGGATTTCGGTTTGAGCTTGAAACCGATCACAAACCGTTCATTTTGCTGTTTTCAGAAAGCAAAGGTATAAACACCAATGCTTCGTCCCGCATCCAAAGATGGGCACAAACATTGTCCGTCTATGACTATGTTATCCACCACAGACCAGGCACTGAAAACTGTGCTGATGCCCTCAGTCGGCTACCATTGCCCAGTACCGGGGTGGAAATGGCGCAGCCCGCAGACTTGCTTCTGGTCAGGGATGCTTTTGAGAGCGAGGGGTCACCCGTCACTGCTCGCCAGATCAGGACCTGGACCAGCCAGGATCCTGTGCTATCACTTGTAAAAAGTTGCGTCCTCAATGGGAGCTAGTCGGCCGCTCCCGGGGAAATGCAAGATGAAATTAAGCCGTTTCACCCACACAAAGATGAAATGTCCATCCAGTCGGATTATCTCTTATGGGGTAAGCACATTGTTTTGCCAAAAAAAGGCAGCGAAACGTTTATACGCGGACTACACAAGACCCACCCAGGCATAGTCATGATGAAGGCTATAGCCAGGTCGCATGTTTGGTGGCCCGGCATTGATTTGGACTTAGAGTCATGCGTACACCAGTGCAACACAATTGGGCAATGCACCAAGGAAAGCTCCATTGAGTCTGTGGTCGTGGCCCTCCAAACCGTGGTCTAGGATCCACGTAGATTTTGCTGGCCCCTTTCTCGGAAAGATGTTTTTAATTGTAGTGGACGCTTACTCTAAATGGATTGAATGTATAATCATGTCATCCAGCACATCCACTGCCACCATTGAAAGCGTCCGGGCTATGTTCGCCACCCATGGCTTACCCGACGTCCTTGTCAGTAACAATGGACCGTGTTTCACCAGCTCAAAATTCAACAAGTTTATGACCCGCAATTGCATCAAGCATGTCAGGTCTTCCCCGTTTAAGTCCGCATCCAACGGTCAAGAGGAACGAGCAGTCCAAACTATCAAGCAAGAGCTTGAAACACGTGACGGGAGGCTCCTTGCAGACCCGCTTATCTCGGGCTCTGCTCAGCTACAGGACGCGACCCCACTCGCTCACTGGGGTTACCCCTGCAGAATTGTTAATGAAGAGAGCACTCAAAACCAGGCTCTCCCTAGTCCACCCAGATCTAAATGATCACGTGGAAATCCGGCGTCACCGGCAAAACATGTACCACGATCGCGCGGCTGCATCGCGTGACATTGATGTTAACGACCCTGTGTTTGTCCTTAATTACGGTCATGGTCCTAAATGGATTGCTGGCACTGTCTTGGCCAAGGAGGGGAATAGAGTGTTCATAGTCAAACTAATGAATGGACAAATGTGCAGAAAGCATTTGGATCAGACCAAACTGCGGTTCACCGACAACCAGGAACAACCTGAAGAGGACATTACCATCATCGATCCACCAACACACACCCAACCAGTAATCGACCTCGCTGGCAATCAAGAGAATGAACCCACCTGTCCTGTCAGACCAGCCGCGCCGCAGTGCAGCATGGTCCGCTCAACTACCCATGCCAGAGTTTGAAGTCAGACGATCAACCAGGGAGCATAGGGCCCCGGATCATCTCAACTTGTAAATAATTTGTATCAAAGCCTTTTGGGGGGAGGGGGGGGTGATGTTATGTATGTAAACATTTTAACTGTGTAAGACTTGCCACCAGTGGGCGCAACTGTTGGAGGCCCAAGGTCACCTGCACACCTTGTGCAAAGGAGTATAAAAGGTTGTCTGCCATGCTGCTTAGGCACTCTGAAGTTGTATTAAAGAGACTAAGGTCACATCAGTTTTAGCTCACAGTACTCAGTCTTGTGGAGTTCTTCCGTACTTAACAATAAGAACATAAGAAAAAGGAGCAGGAGTAGGCCATTGGCCCCTCGAGCCTGCTCCACCATTTAATAAGATCATGGTTGATCTGATCTTGGGCTCAGCTCCACTTCCCTGCCCACTCCCCTTAACCCTTGACTCCCTTATCATTCAAAAGGTTAAGAGTTCCAGTCGTACTTCAGGACTTGGGCGCAGTAATTATGCTGACAATCAGTTCCATCTTTCAGGTCAGATGTGATGTTAAACTCGTATTCCTGTTTAGGTTGATGTAAAGGATTCCATGATACTAGCCAAAGAAGAGCAGGAAGTCCTGCCAACATTCCTCCTCAACCAACACCATCAAAAATGCATTAGTTGCCGATTCATCTCCCTTGCTGTTTTGTAGTACACAAATTGGCTGTTTGCCTATAAAACAACTAATTCAATGTTTGTCAAGTATACTTTGAGATGTCCCTAGTTCTTTCTTTAATCCTACAAAGCGTACACTGTTTCTAGTTACTCTTTGTTGCAATGTTTCATGTGTTAAGGAAGCTGGTAAGATAGATATTTTGTAAAGAACTCCCTTCTTGCAAAGTATGATTAAAATTAAAAGAGAGAAAAATATTAACGCTTTCGTTAAAGTTTCTCTGTCTTTCTATGACTATGTGACACTTTGGCCAGACAGTAACTTTGTTGAAGTCTTACTATGAATTCAGGTTTGTGCATCTCTGTCAGTGACGTTCAGAGCTGTGTTGGTGCCTAATACACAACACTGCAGCTGCTACCTTGTCCACCACATGTTACTGCAGTCAGCCTGGCTGACTGTTAAAGCCTTTTCGTTATGCGTTTCTATAAACTTCATGCACAATCAATCAAATCTGCTGGAAAATAAAGATAACTTTCTCACCTGATAGAAAGATTAAAAGGTGAATGATAGGAGAGTCTAAATAAAAAATATACTCAATCTATTTGTTTAATGATACATAAAGTAAATGGTGTTAATGATCTCAGATTTACAGCCTCCATGAATCTATTAAGTGAATGTGCGGCTGAGTTGTGTGATTATGTGCTCTAGGTGTTTGATTTTTGCCTACGGATGCATATGTTGAAAAATTGCTGAACTTTCACAATTTTCTGATATGCGGACTTGGTGAACAAGGCTCTATGCTGAAAATGTGCAATTGTAAAATTTATTCCTGTCTGTAACTTGTTTGATTAATTAACTTTTAAGTCTTCCCTTTGCTGATACTATAGCATGTCACTTGTTTAATGAGAGGATATTTTTGTAAAATTAATTTTTCGTTAAGTTTATCCCAATACTATGGGCTTCCATTAATTCTGAAATCTAACATTTTCATGCAGAATAGACTTTATGGCTAGTTGGGCCACTTAGGAGGAATTCCCAGTCTCTACTGTCTATCTGGTGAAGGTTCAAAACTGTGTTCGTCAGTTGTTTAATGACCAACTGGTTAGTATCCCTTCGGAGGGATATCTGGGGGAATCAATCAGGCTTTTTGTGCTGAAATTGCTCCCAAGATGACATGACTTGCAATGGGAAATAGGAACCCAGGGAATGGCACATGTCAGACTCAGTAATCCAATACTAGGGCGAAAAGGCTGTGGATGCTCTGAAATAACAGAAAATGATGGAAATACTTAGCACGTCATGCAGCAGCTGTAGAGAGAGAAACAAAGTTAACATTTTAGGTTGATGACCTTTCATCAGAACTGGTGTTTCTTTGTTTCTGTCTCCACGGATGTTTTTTTAAACAAATAATCTTCAATAAATTTGATTACAAAGACAAGTGTCAATCTTGCTGTTCACACCGGTTAAATGTGACAAACTAGCACGTTGGATCGTTTTCCTTTTTAGTTCATGTCGGGCATGAATTCAGATCTTCAATTTCGAGCAGAGCTTACATTGAAAGCAATGGGTTACATCCACCCAGTGGAACAATTTATTTTCGCAGGATAGTTTAATCGTGATACGCTCATAAGAAAGGGTGACACTGAGTACCGTGTACAATGAGCAAGTGTGACCATAGCTCCTTTAATAAGATTCCAGAGTGCAGGTACCTCGTGGGTGACCTGCTTATATACTGTGCTCCAAAGGGATGCTGGGATCCCTTGGGACTCCAACAGGTGGGCCCTCTGGTGGTCAGGTGTCATACAGGTTACAAAGGGTTAAATACATAACATCACACCCCCGTGAAGTCAACAGTACACTTATTTACGAGACGATCTGAGGCTTTACGCTGCTGGGGATGATGAGTTCGGTTTCGTGGTCAACCATGATGTTAGTTGCCACTTGTGTGTGTGTTGGCGGGTCGAAGTTGGTGGTGTCCTCTTCGGGTTGTTCGTAGCTGTTGGTGAACCGCAATTTGATTTGGTCCAAATGTTTTCTGTGCGTTTGTCCATTGGCCAATTTGACCTGAAACACCCTTTGCCTGTGACCGTGCCAGCAAGCCATGTCCATAATTGAGCACAAACACAGGATCATTGATCTCAATATCGCGTGACAAATTTGTGCGGTCAAGATACACACTTTGTTGATGCCGCTTGCCATCCACGTGATCATGGAGATCAGGGTGGCCAACAGACAGCCTTGTTTCAATCGCCCTTTTCATGAGCAGCTCGGCTGGGGGAACCCCGGTGAGTGAGTGGGGTCTGGTGTGGTAGCTGAGCAGCACTCGGGACAACCAGGTCTGCAGGGAGCTTTCCGACACACGTTTCAAGCTTTGCTTGATGGTCTGAACTGCCCGTTCTGCCTGGCCATTGGATGCAGGCTTGAACGGGGCAGATGTGACATGTTTGATCCCGTTGCGGGCCATGAATTCCTTGAATTCAGCATTGGTGAAGCACAGCCCATTGTCGCTGACTAGGACATCAGGCAAGCTGTGCATGGAAAACATGGCTCATAGGCTTTCAATAGTGGCCATGGACGTGCTTACAGACATTATTGCACATTCAATCCATTTTGAGTAAGCATCCACGACAACCAAGAACATTTTGCCTAGAAATGGGCCTGCATAGTCCACGTGGATCCTCGACCACGGTTTGGAGAGCCACGACCACAAACTTAGCGGTGCCTCTCTGGGTGCATTGCTCAGCTGAGAGCAAGTGTTGCACTGGCACACGCATGACTCGAAATCTGAGTCGATGCTGGGCCACCACACATGGGATCTGGCTATGGTTTTCATCATTACGAAACCTGGGTGGGTGCTGTTCAGTTCACATATGAATGTGTCTCTGCCTTTCTTGGGCAAGACCACGCGATTGCCCCACAATAGACAGTATGCCTGCAGGGACAACTCGTCTTTGCGTCTGTGGAACGGCTTAATCGCCTCCTGCATCTCCATTGGGACATCTGACCAGCTCCCATGGAGGACATAGTTTCTTACCAAGGACAGTAAAGGATCCTGGCTGGTCCAGGTCCTGATCTGGCGGGCCGTAACATGGGACTTCTCGCTCTCGAATGCCTCCATGACCATGAGCAAGTCCGCTGGCTGTGCCACTTCCACCCCGGTGGTGGGCAATGGCAGTCGACTGAGAGCATCTGCGCAGTTCTCTGTACCCGGTATGTGGCGGATTACATAGTTGTATGCCGACAGCATGAGCGCCCATCTTTGGATGCAGGAAGAGGCATTGGTATTAATCCCTTTGCTCTCAGAGAACAGCGATGAGCGGCTTGTGGTCAGTTTCAAGCTCAAACTTGAGGCCAAATAAATACTGGTGCATTTTTTTTACCCCATAAACTCACGCCAGAGTCTCTTTTTCAACCATGCTGTAGGCCCTTTCGGCCTTGGACAAACTCCTGGACGCATAAGCGATCGGTTGCAAAATCCTCGATTCATTAGCCTGTTGTAACACACACCCGACTCCTTATGGCGATGCATTGTAAGCTAGCACTATCCGTTTAAAGGGTTATACAGGACAAACAGTTTGTTCGAACACAACAGATTTCTGGCTTTCTTAAAGCCAGCCTCTTGTGAATTCCCCCATACCCAGTCGTCTCCCTTGCAGAGTAGCGCATGTAGGGGTTCGAGCAGTGTGCTTAACCCAGATAAGAAATTACCAAAATAGTTAAGGAGTCCCAGGAATGACTGCAGCTCCGTCACATTCTGTGGTCGCGATGCGTTCTTGATGGCGTCGGTGGGTCTGATGCTGTCTGCTGTGATTCTTCTTCCCAAGAACTCGATGTCCTGTGCCAGGAAAACGTACTTCGAGCGTTTCAACCTGAGCCCCACGCGATCCAACCGACTAAGAACCTCCTCCAGATTCTTCAAGTGTTCCATGGTGTCCCAACCTGTAACCAATATGTCGTCCTGGAAGACCACTGTGTGAGGAATCAACTTTAGCAGGTTCTCCAAGTTCCGCTGGAAGATCGTGGCGGACGACCGAATCCCGAACGGGCGGCAGTTGTGCGTGTTGATGCAGGTGAGGCCTTTCGAAGACTCCTCCAGCTCCTGTGTCATGTATGCCGAGGTCAGGTCCAGCTTGGTGAACGCCTTCCCTCCAGCCAGGGTTGCAATTAGGTCGTTTGTCTTTGGTAGCAGGTACTGGTCCTGCAGCGAAAAGCGGTTAATCATTACTTTATATTCCCCACAAATTCTAACCGTGCCGTCCTCCTTAAGTACCGGGACAATCAGATTGGCCCAGTCATTGAATTCCACCAGCGCAATGATGCCTTCACATTGCAGCCTGTCCAGCTCAATTTCTACTTTTTCACGAATCACGTACGGTACCGCCCGTGCCTTGTGGTGGATGGGTCGCATACTGGGAACCAAATGGATCTGCACTTTCGTCCCTGAGAAGCTTCTGATGCCTGGCTTGAACAACGATGGAATCTTGCTCACAACCTGGGTACATGAGGTGTCGTTGACGGACGAAAGTGCTCGGATGTCGTCCCAGTTCCAGCGGATTTTGCCCAGCCAGCTTCTGCCAAACAACGTGGGGTCATCCCCTGGTACAATCCACAGCGGGAGTTCGTGTACTGCTCCGTCACAGGAGACTTTGACTTCTGCACTGCCAATTACAGGGATTAGTTCCTTGGTGTAAGTCTTAGTTTGGTGTGAATGGGGCTGAACTTGGGCCTGTGTGCCTTTTTGCCCCACAGCCTGTCGAAGGCCTTTTTACTCATTATGGACTGACTTGCCCCCATGTCCAGCTCCATAGATACTGGAATACCGTTCAGTTCAACTTTCAACATTATTGGTCGACATTTCGTAGTGAACGTGTGTACCCCGTACACTTCTGCCTCCTCAGTACGAGACTTTAATTCAGCCTGATCCAATGTAGATCAATCTTCCTTTGCAACGTGGTGGTTTGCAGGGTTTGCAGGGTTTGCAGCTCACCTGCACATTTATTGGAGGTATCCCATTGTTCCGCAACGATTGCACGCATAGTGCTTAAAGTGGCATTGATGGGGCCAATGATCACCTCCGCAATGCCAACAAGGTGTTAACTGCCTCGCATTAATAATTGATGGCGGACTCTGGGTTATCTGAGGTCAGGCCACAACAGCAGGAGTGTACGTTCTGCCATGTATATTTCTGCTCGACACACACGTTACTTTATGCACAGTACTGGCCGAAACATCTTTATTCTGCGAAATCTGCTTGGTGTTGTCGCCGGTGGACAAAAATGCCTGGGCTATCATTATGGTTTTACTTAGATTCAGAGTTTCTACAGTCAACAGTTTGCGAAGGATTGTCTCATGTCCAATGGCCAGTGCAAAAAAAGTCTCTGAGCATTTGTTCGAGGAATCCCTCAAACTCTCAATGTCCTGTGAGGCGCCTTAGTTAGGCGACGTAGCTCCCCACTTCCTGGCCCTCCGATCGTTGACACGTGTAGAACCGATATCTCGCCATCAAAACGCTTTCCTTTCGATTTAGGTGCTCCCGGACCAGCGTACACAATTCTTCGTAGGATTTCTCTGTTGGTTTTGCCGGGGCCAAGAGATTCTTCATGAGGCCATAGGTTGTTGCCCCACAGGCAGTTACGAGGGATCGCCCTTTGTTTGATAGCGTTCTCGTCCCCTTCCAGCTTGTTGTCCACGAAGTATTGGTCGAGTCTCTCCACGAAGGCCTCCCAATCGTCCCCTTCTGAGAACTTCTCCAGGATGTCGACTGTTCTTTGCATTTTCGCGTGGTTGTTCGTTACCTCGTCGCCAATTGATACGCACATAATAAAGGGTGAAACTGAATACTGTGTACAATCAGCAAGTGTGCCTTAGCTCCTTTAATAAGATTCCAGAGTGCAGGTACCTCGTGGGTGGCCTGCTTATATACTGTGCTCCCAAGAGTGTCTGGGATCCCTTGGGACTCCAACAGGTGGGCCCTCTGGTGGTCAGGTGTCATGTGGGTTACAAAGGGTTAAATACATAACAAATAGAAGGATGAAACATTTCATCGAATAAATCTCAAACAAAACTGCGTTCTGGCAAACCTTCTTCAAATTAAATTAGGAGAGAATCTGGATGAAGTTCTTTAGAAAGAGGAGGTTGGTGCTTCTTAAAGAGCCTTCCTGCCCCCCTGAATACTTGCAGCATTTTCTGTTTTTATTTCAGTAATCCAATATCTGAACCAACAAAGTCTGAGTAATCCAAGGTACTGTGAATGATTGACCAAAGTGTATGCCAAATAAGTTACAGAAAGATAAATAAAGAGAGGGAAAGAAAGATTGGATTTAGGGAGAGAAAAAAAGAGACAGAAAGGAAAAATACATTTTTAAAATGTTATCTTTTTTAAATCTCGAACAACAATTAAATCCTAAAGAATGAACTCCACACTTATAATAGTTAATTTTCAGTGTCAGAGGTTGACTGGTAGTAATTAACACATCACGTTGTTAAACGGGTGCTTAGACGGAAATGGACATAGAAACATAGAAAATTGGTGCAGGAGTAGGCCATTTGACCCTTCGAGCCTGCACCACCATTCAATAAGATCATGGCTGATCATTCACCTCAGAACCCCTTTCCTGCTTTCTCTCCATACCCCTTGATCCCTTTAGCAGTAAGGGCCATATCTAACTCCCTCTTGAATATATCCAATGAACTGGTATCAACAACTCTCTGAGGTAGAGAATTCCACAGGTTAACAACTCTCTGAGTGAAGAAGTTTCTCCTCATCTCAGTCCTAAATGGCTTACCCCTTATCTTTAGACTGTGTCCCCTGATTCTGGACTTCCCCAACATCGGGAACATTCTTCCTGCATCTAACCTGTCCAGTCCCATCAGAATTTTATACGTTTCTATTAGATCCCCTCTCATCCTGTAAACTCCAGGCACAGTCAATCCAGTCTCTCCTCATATGTCAGTCCTGCCATCCCGGGAATCAGTCTGGTGAATCTTCGCTGCACTCCTTCAATAGCAAGAACATCCTTCCTCAGATTAGGAGACCAAACTTGAACACATTATTCCAGTTGAGGCCTCACCAAGGCCCTGTACAACTGCAGTAAGACCTCCCTGCTCCTATACTCCAATCCCCTAGCTATGAAGGCCAACATACCACTTGCCTTCTTCACCACCTGCTGTACCTGCATGCCAACTTTCAATGACTGATGTACCATGACATCCATGTCTCGTTGCACCTCCCCTTTTCCTAATCTGCCGCCATTCAGATAATATTCTGCCTTTCTGTATTTACCACCAAAGTGGATAACGTCACATTTATCCACATTATACTGCATCTGCCATGCATTTGCCCACTCGCCTAACCTGTACAAGTAATCCTGCAGCTTCTTAGCATCTACCTCACAGCTCACACCACCACCTAGCTTACTGCCATCTGCAAACTTGGAGATATTACACTCAATTCCTTTATCTAAATCATTGATGTATATTGTAAATAGCTGGGGTCCCAGCACTGAGCCCTGCGGCACTCCACTAGTCACTGCCTGCCATTCTGAAAAGGACCCCTTTATTCCTACTCTTTGCTTCCTGTCTACCAACCAGTTCTCTATCCACGTCAGTACATTACCCCCAATACCATATGCTGTAATTTTGCACACCAATCTCTTGTGTGGGATCTTGTCAAAAGCCTTTTGAAAGTCCAAATACACCATATCCACTGGTTCTCCCTTGTCCAATCTACTAGTTACTTCCTGAAAAAATTCTCGAAGATAATTCAAGCATGATTTCCCTTTCATAAATCCATGCTAACTTGAATCGATCCTGTCACTGCTTTCCAAATGTGCTGCTATTTCATCTTTAATAATTGATTCCAACATTTTCCCCACTACTGATGTCAGGCTAACCAGTCTATAATTACCCGTTTTCTCTCTCCCTCCTTTTTTAAAAAGTGGTGTTACATTAGCTACCCTCCAATCCATAGGAATTGATCCAGAGCAGATAGACTATTGGAAAATGATCACCAATGCATCCATTATTTCTAGGGCCACTTACTTAAGTACTCTGGGAGGCAGACTATCAGGCCCCGGGGATTTATCGGCCTTCAATCCCATCAATTTCCCGAACACAATTTCCCGACTAATAAGGATTTCCTTCAGTTCCTCCTTCTCACTAGACCCTCGGTCCCCTAGTATTTCCAGAAGGTTATTTATTTCTTCCTTTGTCAAGACAGAACCAAAGTATTTGTCCAACTGGTCTGCCATTTATTTGTTCCCCATTTTAAATTCACCTGAATCTGACTGCAAGGGACCTACGTTTGTCTTCACTAATCTTTTTCTCTTCACATATCTACAGAGACATAGAAACATAGAAAATAGGTGCCGGAGTAGGCCATTTGACCCTTCGAGCCTGCACCACCATTCAATAAGATCATGGCTGATCATTCACCTCAGAACCCCTTTCCTGCTTTCTCTCCATACCCCTTGATCCCTTTAGCCTCAAGGGCCATATCTAACTCCCTCTTGAATATATCCAATGAACTGGCATCAACAACTCTCTGCGGCAGGGAATTCCATAGGTTAACAACTCTCTGAGTGAAGAAGTTTCTCCTCATCTCAGTCCGAAATGGCCTACCCCTTATCCTAAGACTTTATCCCCTGGTTCTGGACTTCCCTAACATCGGGAACATTCTTTCCACATCTAACCTGTCCAGTCCCGTCAGAATCTTATATGTTTCCATGAGATCCTCTCTCATCCTTCTAAACTCCAGTGTATAAAGGCCCAGTTGATCCAGTCTCTCCTCATATGTCAGACCAGCCATCCCGGGAATCAGTCTGGTGAACCTTTGCTGCACTCCCTCAATAGCAAGAACATCTTTCCTCAGATTACGAGACCAAAACTGAACATAATATTCAAGGTGCGGCCTCACCAAGGCCCTGTGCAACTGCAGTAAGGCCTCCCTGCTCCTATACTCCAATTCCCTAGCTATGAAGGCCAACATACCATTTGCCTTCTTCACTGCCTGCTGTACCTGCATGCCAAATTTAAATGACTGATACCTCTCGTTGCACCTCCCCTTTTCCTAATCTGCCGCCATTCAGATAATATTCTACCTTCCTGTTTTTGCCCCCAAAGTGGATAATCTCACATTTATCCACATTATACTGTATCTGCCATGCATTTGCCCACTCACCTAACCTGTCCAAATCAACCTGCAGCCTCTTAGCCTCCTCCTCACAGATCACACCGCCACCCAGTTTAGTGTCACCTGCAAACTTGGAGATACTACACACAATTCTTTCATCCAAATCGTTAATATATATTGTAAAGAGCTGGGGTCCCAGCACTTACCCCTGTGGCACTCCACTAGTCACTGCCTGCCATTCTGAAAAGGGCCCGTTTATCCCGACTCTTTGCTTCCTGTCTGCCAACCAGTTCTCTATCCAGGTCAGTACCCCCAATACCATAGAAACATAGAAAAATAGAAAATAGGTGCAGGAGTAGATTCGGCCATTCTTCCCACATCTAACCTGTCCAGTCCCGTCAGAAATCCCCTCTCATCCTTCTAAACTCCAGTGAATAAAGGCCCAGTTGATCCAGTCTCTCCTCATATGCCAGTCCAGCCATCTCTGGAATTATTCTGGTGAACCTTCGCTGCACTCCCCCAATACCAAGAACGTCCTTGACCAAAACTGAACACAATAGTCCAGGTGAGGCCTCACTAAGGCCCTGTACAACTGCAGTAAGGCCTCCCTGCTCCTATACTCAAATCCCTTAGCTATGAAGGCCAACATACCATTTGCCTTCTTCACCACCATGTGCTTTGATTTTGCACGTCAATCTCTTGTGTGGGACCTTGTCAAAAGCCTTTTGAAAGTCTAAATACACCACATCCACTGGTTCTCCCTTGTCCACTCTACTAGTTACATCCTCAAAAAATTCCAAAAGATTTGTCAAGCAGGATTTCCCTTTCATAAATCCATGCTGACTTGGACCGATCCTGTCACTGCTTTCCAAATGTGCTGCTATTTCATCTTTAATAATTCATTCTAACATTTTCCCCACTACTGATGTCAGGCTAACCGGTCTATAATTACCTATTTTCTCTCTCCCTCCCTTTTTAAAAGTGGTGTTACATTAGCTACCCTCCAGTCCATAGGAATTGAACCAGAGTCGATAGACTGTTGGAAAATGATCACCAATGCATCCACTATTTCTAGGGCCACTTCCTTAAGTACTCTGGGATGCAGACTATCAACCCCAGGGATTTATCGGCCTTCAATCCCATTAATTTCCCTAACACAATTTCCCGCCTAATAAGGATATCCTTCAGTTC
This sequence comes from Pristiophorus japonicus, assembly GCF_044704955.1. Classification (NCBI taxonomy): domain Eukaryota; kingdom Metazoa; phylum Chordata; class Chondrichthyes; family Pristiophoridae; genus Pristiophorus; species Pristiophorus japonicus. The sequence continues at coordinate 73,109,692 of NC_091981.1, forward strand.
CTCCTTCTCACTAGCCCCTTGGTCTCCTAGTACTTCCGGAAGGTTATTTATGTCTTCCTTCGTGAAGACAGAACCAAAGTATTTGTTCAATTGGTCTGCCATTTCTTTGTTCCCCATTATAAGTTCACCTGAATCCGATTGCAAGGGACCTACGTTTGTCTTCACTAATCTTTTTCTCTTCACATATCTTTTCCAGTCAATTTTTATGTTCCCTGCAAGCATCCTCTTGTACTCTATTTCCCCCTCTTAATTAAACCTTTTGTCCTCCTTTGCTGAATTCTAAACTTCTCCCAGTCCTCAGGTTTGCTGCTTTTTCTGGCCAATTTATATGCATCTTCCTTGGATTTAACACTATCCTTAATTTCCCTTGTTAGCAACGGTTGAGCCACCTTCCCCGTTTTATTTTTTACTCCAGACAGTGATGTACAATTGCTGAAGTTCATCCATGTGATCTTTAAATGTTTGCCATTGCCTATCCACCATCAACCCTTTAAGTATCATATGCCAGTCTATTCGAGCCAATTCATGCCCCAAACCATCGAAGTTACCTTTCCTTAAGTTCAGGACCCTAGTTTCTGAATTAACTGTGTCACTCTCCATCTTAATAAAGAATTCTACCATATTATGGTTACTCTTCCCCAAGGGGGCTCACACAACAAGATTGCTAATTAGTCCTTTCTCATTCCACATCACCCAGTCTAGGATGGCCAGCTCTCTAGTTGGTTCCTCGACATATTGGTCTAGAAAACCATCCCTAATACACTCCAGGAAATCCTCCTCCACCGCATTGCTACCAGTTTGGTTAGCCCAATCAATATGTAGATTAAAGTCACCCATGATAACTGCTGTACCTTTATTGTACGCATCCTTTATTTCTTGTTTGATGCTGTCCCCAACCTCACTACTACTGTTTGGTGGTCTGTACACAACTTCCACTTGCGTTTTCTGACAGTTGGTATTCCTTACTATTGCATTAATTTCCTCTTTAACCAGCAATGCAACCCGCCTCCTTTTCCTTTCTGTCTAACCTTCCTAAATGTTGAATATCCCTGGATGTTGAATTCCCAGCCTTGGTCACCCTGGAGCCATGTCTCTGTGATGCCAATTACATCATAAACGTTAACTGCTATCTGCAGAGTTAATTCGTCCACCTTATCGAAGCTTTTGCAGCCAATTTTTATGTTCCCAGCAAGCTTCCTCTCATACTCTATTTTCCTCCTCCAAATTAAACTTTTTGTCCTCCTCTGCTGAATTCTAAATTTCCTCAAGTTTGCTCCTTTTTCTGACCAATTTATATGCCTTTTCCTTGGATTTAACACTATCCTTAATTTCCTCTAAATTTCTGTGGTGAGTTTAGTTTGTATTTACTGCGCAAATGCAGCAATGTAATAGTGTTTAATACATTTTGATGGTGGGGTAGACAGCGAGATGCCGCTTTCACAAAGCTAATGGTGAAAGTGCATCTCGGGCAACAACTTTGGGATTTCTGCCTTTAACCACGCATCTTTCCTCACCTGAAGTTGCTGTAGCATTTGCACATAAATAACAGCGAGCAGCAACAACCTCACAGTTATTTTCACGTGAAATTAAGGGCCATTAACAACTGTGTTAATGTAATCCAAGCACGAACTTGACTAAAACATAGACTGTACACCAAACATGGCACAGAGCAAATTAAACCTCATTATCACAGGACTCGCCCTCTCACCTTGGCTTTCTCTTTCTGGCTGTGTAATTTTAGCAGGATTTTACAAAGTGAACACACTTCCCTCCAGGAAATCCAAAATTAGCCTTTTAATTTTTTTTGAACCAATGGAGCAGAATTTTGAATGGCAGGTGACCATACTCAATTAAATTAGTGCAGATTACTTTTCAATTTTAAATAAAAACAGAAACTGCACGTATTAAGAGAACAGAAGTCGAGGTGTTGGGGTCTCCTCATCAGAACTGCAAGGTGAGGACAGATGAACAGTATTTAACGCTAAACATCCGTTAGACAAAGGTCCTCCACCAGCCTGTCCTCGCCGCACAGCACTGCACCCAAGTCATCAAGATCCACGGTGCGGCCCTGGATAATGTGGACTATTTCCCATACCTCGGGAGCCTCTTATCAACAAGAGCAGACATTGATGATGAGATTCAATACCGCCTCCAGTGTGCCAGTGCAGCCTTCAGCTGCCTGAGGAAAAGAGTGTTTGAAGACCAGGCCCTCAAATCTGCCACCAAGCTCATGGTCTACAGGGCAGTAGTAATACCCACCCTCCTGTATGGCTCAGAGACATGGACCATGTACAGTACACACCTCAAGTCGCTGGAGATATACCACCAACGATGTCTCCTACAAATCCCCTGGGAGGACAGATGCACCAACATTAGCGTCCTCGACCAGGCCAATATCCCCAGCATTGAAGCACTGACCACACTTGATCAGCTCCGCTGGGCAGGCCACATTGTCCGCATGCCAAACATGAGACTCCCAAAGCAAGCTCTCTACTTGGTACTCCTTCACGGTAAACGAGCCAAAGGTGGGCAGAGGAAACGTTACAAGGACACCCTCAAAGCCTCCCTGATAAAGTGCAACATCCCCACTGACACCTGGGAGTCCCTGGCCAAAGACCGCCCAAAGAGGAGGAAGTGCATCCGGGAGGGCGCTGAGCATCTCGAGTCTCATCGCCGAGAGCATGCAGAAATCAAGCGCAGGCAGCGGAAAGAGCGTGCGGCAAATCTGTCCCACCCTCCTTTATCCTCAATGACTATCTGTCCCACCTTTGAAAGGGACTTTGGCTCTCGTATTGGACTGTTCAGCTACCTAAGGACTCATTTTAAGAGTGGAAGCAAGTCTTCCTCGATTCCGAGGGACTGCCTATGATGATGATTTAAACAAAACAGACAAGGGAAAGGGGGAATGGATCCCCCTTCCCCCCAGTCAGGAAGTCAGTATAATGGGGGCAGAAGTGGGGCCACCACATCAACCGTGCCAGTAAAAACCCGAGAAACCGAGTAGGTGTGCCCCGTTTCCAGCGGTGACCAATTCTGGCCCCAGTAGCTTTTGGCACCGCGCAGCGGGAGAAAGATTTTGTCAGTGGAATTTCAGGGCGGGGGAGGGGGGGGGAACATCGGCTGTGTGCGCTCTTACGACGCACTTAGGACAAATCTGCAGCAGCGGAGTGGTCGGGGGGAGCGGGCCACCACCGGGATACCGCGGAGCGGAATTTTAAAAATGACGGTCATTACACGAAAAATCAGCGGCCAATGCACACAGCAACGTGGCCACTGATTTCCGGCGATGACAGGCCTTAAAGGAAGGGGCAATTTTGGCCCTCATTTGTTTTGAAGGATTCACTTGAACGTGATGAGTTATTATGGAAACAGATCACTGATGCTTTTAATATAAAATGCCACCTTTGTTTGATGGGTGATTTTAATTTTCCTGGCATTCAGTGGCACAACCTGCTGTTGTGGTGGGAAGTGCAGCTGAAAAATGTATCGAACATATACATGACTGTTTCCTGACTCACCATACTAATGAAGTAACTAGGGAAAATCATATATTGGATCTGGTATTTAGTAGTGAGCCTAGCCTCATATCAGGCCTCCGTGTGGGGGAACATCTGGGCAACAGATATCACAACATTATACGGTTCCAATTGGCTAGTAGAACTAAAGGTACTGAGATCCGGCAACTCGTACCGGATTTAAGAAGAACAAACTTCTCCAAAATGGCAAATGATTTGGAAGGATAAATTGGCTAAACTTCCTCGGTGGTGATGCGACCAATGATAAATATAAATGGAAAGTTTTTAAGAACAAGATTAAAAACAAACGTACTGAAAATCAAAAGAAAGAAATGTGGTAAGAAAAAGCCAAGGTGGCTGACTGGGCATGAATAATGATAAATAAGATGTAAACAGAAATGTTTCTATAAATTAAAGACATTTAACACACAAATAAATAGGGTTGAATACAAAGAAGAACTAAATAAAATGAAGGCTGCTATTAGATCAGCAAAAAGGCTAATGGGTGAAAAAAGGATTGTGGGCAATTGTGGCAGTAATGGGAAGAGCTTTTTTAGTTATGTAAAGAGTCAGAACTATCAAAGACTGTATTGGGCTACTGAAGGGTGTTCAAGGACATGTTACAAACCACTCTGAGTATGGCGGAAATATGAAATGAGTACTTTGCATCAGTATTGATCCTTGAAGATGATGCTCGAATATTAGAATATAACAATACTAGTGTTATCAGTAATATTAACATAGATCAGCATATTGTTTTAGAAAGAATTAGGAACTTAAAAATAGATAAAGCAACAGGATCGTATGATATTCACCCGAGGGTCCTCCGGGAGTTGGGACATAGAAACATAGAAAATAGGAGTAGGCCATTCGGCCCTTCGAGCCTACACTGCCATTCAATATGGTCATGGCTGATCCTCTATCTCAACACCATATTCCCGCTTTTTCCCCATACCCCTTGATGCCTTTTGTGTCTAGAAATCTATCTATCTCCTTCTTAAATATATTCAGTGACTTGGCCTCCACAGCCTTCTGAGGTAGAGAATTCCACAAGTTCACCACCCTGAGATCCCCTCTCATTCTTCTAAACAGGCCTAATCGACCCAATCTCTCCTCATATGACAGTCCTGCCATCCCAGGAATCAGTCTGGTGAACCTTCGCTGCATTCCCTCTGTGGCAAGGAGTAAGGAGACCAAAACTGCACACAATACTCCAGGTGTCATCTCACCAAGGCCCTGTATAACTGTAGTAAGACATCCTTGCTCCTGTACTCAAATCCTCTTGCAATGAAGGCCAACATACCATTTGCCTTCCTAACTGCTTGCTGCACCTGCCATGTTTGCTTTCAGTGACTGGTGTACAAGGTCATCAGGTCATTTCCCAAGCTTTCACTGATATGTCCTTACTATACAGTATAAATGCACACGAGGCCCATACTTGAGAAAAGATCACTCTGTGATCAGTTACTTTTATTACCAAGACCTCAAGAGGTAGACGGTGGGTGGAGCTTCCCCTTTTATACCAGAAAGTCCAGGTTAGGAGTGTCTCCCACAAGTTCGCCACCTGTGGTCAATGTTCTCAAGGTATACAACTTAGGTCAGCTTATACATGGGTTACAATGACAGTTGAGTACATGACAATCACCATTTAAATAATACTTTGTCTTTATGTTTTTCCTACTAAAGTAGATAATTTCACATTTATCCATATTAGACTGTATCTGCCATGTGTTTGCCCACTCAACCTATCTAAATTGCCTTGCAGCGTCTTTGCATCCTCCTCACAACTCACATCAGCAAACTTTATATATATATATGTGAATAGCTGGGGCCCAAGCACTGATCCATGTGGTACCCCACTAGTCACTGCCTGCCACCCCGAAAAAGACCCATTTATTCCTAATCTCTGTTTCTTGTCAGTTAACCAATTTTCAATCCACGTCAATACATTACCCCCAATCCTATTGTTATGTATGCAATAAAGTTTCAAACTGAGTACTGTTTAACTAAGCAAGGTACAACCTTGGCTCTGCTTTATTTAGGCCCAAAGTGCCTGACTCTCAAAATGGCTGACCTTTTATACCTGAGCAACACCATGTGCATGCTGCTCAGTGGCCTCCAACAATGATGCCATCTGGTGGCTACAACCAGAATGTACATACATGACACCTATGTGCTTTAATTTTGCTCACTCACCTCTCGTATGCTGTGCGAGCCGCTGGCCTGTATTTTTAATAGCTCACTGCACTCTGGAATGGTTCCTACAGATTGAAAGGAGGCTAATGTAGTCCCCATTTTTTTAAAAAGATGACCAGGCAGACCCGGGTAACTATAGGCCCATCACTTTAATATCAGTAATGAGTAAGATGCTTGAAAGAATCATAAGGGATGAATACTTGGATAGGGAGGGACGTATTGGGGACACCCAACATGGCTTCATAAAATAGAGGTCATGTCTCTCAAATTTATTGTATTTTTCGAAAAAGTTAAAGTTGGTGGATGATCGGCGCAGGCCCCAGTAAGATATTAAAGGATATTGGACAAAGTGCTTACGCCAGAACATTTTTATTAAAGAACATGATGGACACTACTGTTTACATTGTGTTTCGTTGTTTGCTGAAAATGTCTAGAGCAGACTAAAGTCTCTGGGCAACAATGGATAGGAGAGAGAACTCATCCTATCGATTGGCCAGATTGTTCAGCAATGGGAAACCACTTAGCCGAAGATCGGGTGCGAAGCAGAAACCCATCAACGGCCATTTACGCCATTACCTGGATGAGATAGCCCCGAAAGGCAGGAAACTGAACAAAGAACTGCCATTAAGTCGCAGACCCAGTGGAAGCAGAAGCCATCAGGAGCCATTAACAGAATACACTTCTCTTTTCACTTCAACAACTGTGCACACAGACCGGGACGGAGAGGAAACCCACCAATGAGGGACCAAGAGTGTCGCTACTCTACCTTCAGAAGGGCCCGCGAGACCAGGACCTAAATGCTGCAATGGCGGCACGGAATCGGAAGAGAAAGCTTTCCCCCGAAGAAGAAACAGAGAGTAAGCCAACGGATAATCTGGGTGAGCGTTATCCAAGTCCATGCAACATTAAGGCCACTGAATCACGTGTGAGGGGCTGTCGTATGTCCCAAACCAAGCCTTAGGGGTTTAGTGGGGAGGTGCTGCGTGTGATTATAGTGTGCGTAAGGTGGGCTGTCTGAGTGCTGTCTGAAGGAGACTGAGCAGCTTTCTGAAGCTTTAATTAAAGAGATGTTCCGACAATTTTTCAAACTCAGTTACGGGGATGTGAGTCGGGAAAAACTATTTGGCATGATGGTATATATGGCATGAAACTATATGGTACGATCGAGGTAATCAGGTAGGCAGAGGCGAGTGACGTTTAATGACATGGTCACAGCTTTTAGCATGGGCATGTCCCTTGTCAATGGTTTGGATGATTTCCAGCTGCAGATGCTGGTTAATAGTTTAAGGGACCAACTGCGAAAGATGCTGGGGGAAGGGAACGAAGTGGTAGATTTGGAGCTAAAGGAGGACCAGGCAATGACCATTCATTTAAAGGAGGTCATTGCTGAGCTGGAGACACATGCAAAAACAGTGAATGAGTTAATACGAGAGGACAGGAGTGCCTCAGCACAGGCGGCCAGGAATGATGTGTGCGTGTTATACGGGGCCTGGTTGCTAAACGAGGGGCGCAGTAATCTGGAGAACCTACAGCAAGGTCAGTTCCTGTTGTGGGTTAGCAACCGGCACCTCGCAGCGCTGAGCCCATATGATAATTGAATGAGTCCGTGTCAGCTCCGATTAGCTTCCGAAGCCGACCCAGTCCCAGTTGATTGCGGCTGGTCCAATTAAACAGTAATGGGGATTGTATTACGTACGCCGGTAATGGGTGGGTCACCAAAGTCAGCGTCAGTATAATGGGTGGAGAACATTAGTGTCTTACGGGACGGGGTGCATGTGCGGTATCATGGGGCTCCACCGTTTGTAATAAAGTGGGAGCATGCCATGACGGGCACTGACCTGAAGGGGTGCCAGAGCAGGGACGCACACGTAATATTGTGTCGCCAGCGTATGAATGCGTTCGCTCGGCCAGTGTGCGGGTTTGAATCACAGGGTGCAGAGCCCATTCATTGCACCATGGAGGTGATGACCCAAAGCCACATTCCACCTCAGGTAGCATATGTGGGCAATGGGACGTACTGCGTCGTGATGAGCGTGGACCATGTCATGTATGTAACCTCCATGTAACTGTAACCTTCATAACAACACTGCATACTGTATACACCTAAGAAATGCACACCTTGACCACAGGGGGTGAACTTGTGGGAGACACTCCTCACCTGGTCATCCAGGTATATAAAGGGAGGTCCCACGCAGGGTCATCACTTCATGGTCCTGTGAATAAAGGCTCAGGTCACAGAGTGACCTTGTCTGCAGAATGTGCCTCGTGTGAATTTATAGTAGTGTGTAAGGACACAACATTTGGCGATGAGAAATGGGAATCAACGACTCACGAGAATGGCCACCGGTAGCACAGAGGAACGGTACTGTGTTGGTGAGGATTGGGACAATTTCGTTGAGAGGCTCCAGCAGAGCTTTGTCACGAAGGACTGGCTGGGAGATGCAGCGGCTGACAAGCGAAAGGTGCATCTACTGACCAGCTGTGGACCTAAGACGTACGCGCTGATGAAAGACCTGCTCGCACCCGAAAAGCCGGCGGACAAAACCTTTGAAGAGCTCAGTAAACTGATCGGTGAGCACCTCAAACCGGCGAGCAGTATACACATGGCCCGATACCGATTCTATACACACAGACATCGGGAAGGACAGAGCGGACCTTCGGCGCTTGGTCAGCCTCTGTAAGTTCACAGACGCCTGCAGCGGGGAGATGTTACAGGATTTCTTTATACAGGATTGCTCATGCCGGGATTTTCAGAAAGCTAATTGAGACCAAGGACTTGACCTTGGAAGCGGAAGCGTTAATGGCTCAGACCTTCATGGCGGGGGAGGAGGAAACCAAGATAATATACGCGCGCAACTCTGCTTCCAACATGGCGATGGATCAGGGAGTTAACATTGTAAACGCGACTCAGAACCCCGCAGGCAGGCAAGGGCAATTCGACACCACCCAGGCAGCAACAGACTCTAGAGTGGGTCCTCAACAGAGACAATGGCAGGTTGAACGGACATTTACACCATCACGGTGGACAATGCGTCCCGGATGGGGCCATTGACACCCATTAACAGAGTGCTCAAGAGTAATCAAAGAGACAATCAGAGAGGAATGCCTGGTAACAGCCCTTTTGTTCACAACGATCTCAGCTCATGCTGGAGGTGCAGCGGCAGACATGCTGCAAAAACCTGTAGGTTTCAACAATTTATCTGCAGAAATTGTAACTTCAGTCGACATTTAGCCAGAATGTGCAGGAAGCCCGCAGTGAGGCTAATTTATGAGGCAGATGAACCAGAAGAGGGGTCTGCAAGGCAGGTTGATGCTTGGGACAAAGCAATGGACGCTGAAGTTCAGCGGGTTCATGTGGCAAACATACACAGCTCATATACCAAAATGCCACCTATGATGATGAAAGTCCTATTAAACGGCATCCCAGTACACATGGAGCTGGACACAGGGGCCAGCCAGTCACTTATGAGTGTCCAACAATTCGAGAAACTATGGCCACTCAGAGCTAGCAGACCCAAACTAGAACGCATTGACACGCAATTACGGACATACACCAAAGAGATCATCCCAGTGCTAGGCAATGCAATGTGGTGGTCGCAGGTAATAGATCAGAGAACCGGCTGCCACTCTGGATTGTCCCGGTAAATGGTCCCGCGCTTTTGGGGAGGAGCTGGCTAGCCGAGATGAACTGGAAATGGGAGGATGTGCATGCCATTTCATTTGTGGAGCCAAGTTCATGCTCACAGGTCCTACAGAAATTTGAGTCACTCTTTCAACCTGGTGTCGGGACTTTCAAAGGCACCAAAGTACTGATACGCATCACCAGACCAGTGCACCACAAAGCCAAAGCTGTGCCGTATGTGATGCGAGAGAAAATTGAGAGTGAGTTGGACAGGTTGCGAAGAGAGGGCATAATTTCGCCCGTTGAATTCAGCGACTGGGCAAGCCCCATCGTCCCTGTCCTAAAAGCGGATGGCTCGGTCAGGATCTGTGGCGACTACAAGGCCACTATCAACCGAGTGTCACTACAAGACCAATACCTGCTTCCGAGAGCGGAGGATCCTTTTGCCACGCTGGCAGGCGGCAAGCTGTTCACCAAGTTGGACCTCACTTCGGCCTACATGACCCAGGAACTGGCCGAAGAATCCAAGCTACCGACCACCATCACCACGCACAAGGGGCTGTTTGTTTACAACAGGTGTCCATTTGGCATTCGATCAGCGGCCACTATCTTTCAATGGAACATGGAAAGCCTGCTCGAATCCATCCCTGGAACAATCGTATTTCAGGACGACATCCTTATCACGGGTCGAGGCACCGAGGAACATCTCCATAACCTGGAAGAGATGCTACACCGACTGGACCGGATAGGCCTGCGACTAAAGAAGTCCAAGTGTGTGGTTTTGGCCCCAGAGGTCGAGCTTTTGGGCAGGAGGGTTGGCGCTGACGGGATCCGGCCTACCGAATCCAAAACGGAGGCGATTTGTCGTGCGCCCAGGCCCGGCAACACATCGCATTCATTTCTGGGACTCTTGAACTATTTCGGGAGCTTTCTGCCGAACTTAAGCACATTGTTGGAGCCGCTACACGTGCTCCTGCATAAGGGTTGTGATTGGCTTTGGGGGGACTGTCAGGAACGGGCTTTCAATCAGGCACGGAACCTGCTTTGTTCTAATGAGCTGCTGACTCTGTACAACCTCTGTAAGAAATTGATTTTGACATGTGATGCATCATCCTATGGGGTTGGGTGTGTGTTGCAGCAGAGTAATGATGAGGGCCAACTTCAACCTGTGTCTTATGCCTCCAGGTCACTCTCCCAAGCAGAACGGGGATATGGGATGGTTGAAAAGGAAGCACTCGCATGTGTCTACGGGGTGAAAAAGATGCCCCAGTACCTTTTTGGCAGAAGGGTTGAGTTAGAAACGGACCACAAGCCGTTAACATCCCTGTTGTCAGACAGCAAAGCTGTCAATGCTAATGCGTCAGCTCGCATACAGTGATGGGCTCTAACACTGGCTGCGTATGACTACACCATACGGCACCGGCCAGGCACCAAAAATTGCACTGACGCGCTCAGCAGGCTTCCACTGGCCACCACTGAGGGGGCAGCGGAGCAAAGTGCTGAGATGGTCATGGCTGTTGAAGCCTTTGACAGCGCAGGCTCCCCCATCACAGCCCGCCAGATCAAAATCTGTTCCAACAGAGATCCCCTCCTATCCTTGATTAAGAAATGTGTCCTGACTGGGTATTGGTTGCCCACACACGGACATGCCCCGAGGAGGTCAGACCATTTCACAGATGGATGGATGAGCTCTCCATCCAAGCCGACTCCCTACTATGGGGCAGCCAGGTAGTTATGCCCCAGAAGGGAAGGGAAGCATTCATCAGGGAACTCCACAGCGAGCACCCAGGAATCGTGCTAATGAAGGCCATTGCCCGGTCACATGTATGGTGGCTGGGAATTGACTCAGACCTGGAACACTGTGTTCGCAGGTGCACGACGTGTGCCCAGCTGGGCAATGCCCCCAGGGAGGCCCCACTTAGCCCGTGGCCCTGGCCCACCAGGCCACGGCCACGTATTCACGTAGACTACGCGGGCCCGTTCATGGGAAGAATGTTCCTCATTGTTGTTGAAGCGTACTCGAAATGGATCGAGTGCATCATATTGAATTCGTGCATGACATCCACCACTGTGGAGAGTCTGCGTGCGGTCCTTGTGACCCACGGTTTGCCGGACATACTGGTTAGCGACAACGGCCCGTGTTTAACTAGCTATGAATTCCGGGAGCTCATGTCGGGTAATGGCATCAAACATATCAGGACGGCACCGTTCAAGCCGGCCTCCAATGGCCAGGTGGAACGTGCGGTCCAAATCATAAAACAGGGCATGCTCCGGATTCAAAGACCCTCCCTTCAATGCCGCCTATCGCGCCTCCTGCTGTTCTATAGGTCCCGACCGCATTCGCTCACAGGGGTCCTGCCCACTCATGATCATCCTCAGATTCCTCAGTGTCCATGCTGAACCTTTTTTTTACTTGGTCCAGATGCTTGCGGCATATCTGTCCATTGTTAAGTCTGACCACTATGACCCTATTCCCTTCTTTGCCAACCACTTGGGCCCAAAAACGGGATTAAGAACAAGTACAGGGTCATGAAACGTACACTTAAAACGCGGCTATCCCTCATTCATTCTGTCCTGTCAGACATTGTTGAGGGCAAGCTCCAGTCCCAAAATGAGTGCCATGACCGTAACTCAAAGGGGAGATGTATAGAAATCGATGACCCTGTACTTGTTCTGAATCACGTTTTTGGGCCCAAGTGGTTGGCAAAGAAGGGAATAGGGTCATAGTGGTCAGACTTAACAATGGACAGATATGCTGCAAGCATCTGGACCAAGTAAAAAAAAGGTTCAGCATGGACACTGAGGAACCTGAGGAAGATCATGAGATGTTGCCCACACCACCGCCAGTGAACGAGCAACAAGAACATTCAGCAGCATGCACAGTCCCTGCGGTCAGCCCGGACAGGCAGGAATCGCCACAGGTGACAGAGATGCATGCCAAGGCTCAACAACCAGAGCCCCAACTGCGGCGCTCCACGAGAGAGCATCGGCCGCCTGAAAGACTTAATCTTTGACCCCATAAGACGTTGGAGGAGAGGTGATGTCATGTATGTAACCTCGATGTAACTGTAACCTTCATAACAACACTGCATACTGTATACACCTAAGAAATGCACACCTTGACCACAGGGTGTGAACTTGTGGGAGACACTCCTCACCTGGTCATCCAGGTATATAAAGGGAGGTCCCACGCAGGGTCATCACTTCTTGGTCCTGTGAATAAAAGTTCAGGTCACAGAGTGACCTTGTCTGCAGAATGTGCCTTGTGTGAATTTATAGTAGTGTGTAAGGACACTACAGACCAGTACCGGCTACACAACGACACTTGGTGCCTGGTCACCGATACGACTTTCTGCTTCAAACCCCACACGGAAGTTCAGGTGGCACAAGAGCGCATCCTTCCCATTGCGGAGCCATCCACAGTACATCTCGCGGTAATAAACACGGTACAGAACCTGCAGCAATACATTACACAGTTCGGGTACGAAATACCTTCTCTGCCCGAACACCTCAGCAAGGTAATAGAAGCTGTCGAGCTCTCTCAGAAACATTTTTACATGCTCGAGCAGCGAAACCGGGACACGGGAGGAAATTAAAGGGATAAATTCCTCTGGTGGGATGTCGGATTTAATGTCGAGATCTCTCCGTGGATCTGGATATGCTTACATACTCTTGTAGTTATACAAAGTCTGCTTGTATTGTATTTGTTACAGCTGTCCTGTAAAAAGAGAAGCAAGGCACTCCGAAGTCATTGGGAGTCTTTGGTTAAAGGGTGACCACGAGTTTGTTCTGTGTAAATATGTTGTTGAATGTATGTTTGTTTTTAAAAGAACAGAATTTGGGGTTGTTTAAAAGTAAAGAATTCGGTTTGGGGACCACGATGCTTCTCCACAGTGAAGATATTTGATATTCCAGTGGGGACATTTTGAAATATCAAAAGGAGGGGTCTGTAAGCATCGGCGCAGGCCCTAGGAAGATATTAAGGGATGTTGGACAAAGTGCTTACGCCAGAAGGTTTTTATTAAAGAACATGATGGACACTGTTTACATATTGTGTTTCATTGTTTGCTGAAAATGTCTGGAGCAGACTGAGGTTTCTGGGCAACAATGGCCAGGAGAGAAAACTCATTCCAGGCGATTGGCAGGATTGTTCAGTAATGGGAAAGCCCAAGATCGGGTGCGAAGCAGAAACCCAACAACGGCCATTTACGCCATTACCTGGATGAGATAGCCCCGAAAGGCGAACAAAGAACTGCCAGTAAGTCGCAGACCCAGTGGAAGCAGAAGCCATCAGGAGCCATCAACAGAATACACGAACGTAAGATCTGGGATGTTGGGCCATTCAGACAATCACCCCAAACAAAGGAAATACTCTATTTTGGCAGGAAGAAGCATGGACTGTAACGTATAAGAGAAGGCAGTTTGCTGCCATTACTCTCTCTTCTTTCTTCACTTCAAGAACTGTGCACTCCATCTGGGACAGAGAGGAAACCACCAACCAGGGACCAAGAGCCTCGCTATTCTACCTTTGGAAGGACCCTTGAGACCAGGACCTGAATGCTAAAATGGCAGCACGGAATCGTAAGAGAAAGTTTTCCCCCAAGGATAAAGCAGCGAGTGAGTCAACGGATAATCTGGGTGAGCATTAGCCAAGCCCACGCACTGTTAAGGCCACCGAATCGAGTGTGAGGGGGTGTCGTGTGTTCCAAATCAAGCCTTAGGGGTTTAGTGGGGAGGTGCTGCATGTGATTATAGTGTGTGTAAGGTGGGTTTGTTGGACGAATCCAGTTATACCCTGTACATTACCGTAGTATGTTTTCTGAGTCATCTTAATTTGTGACAGGGGCCTGTTAGGATGTGTCAGTTTTGGTACTGTTGTACTGTTTCGTTTATGCCACTAGGTGTTACTTTTACTGGTGTGTGTGTGTGTGTGTGTGTGTGTGGAACCGAATATAGAATTGCACGTTTGAGACCAAAAGACCTGTCTGTGGTTCAGTTTTCTGTTCCCCCAAATAATTCCCGTGTCTAGAACCATAGGCTGGGGTGATTTGAAATCACCAAGGCAAACCACCTACAGGGAAGCCCAGTAGACATCGTCTACTTAAATTTCCAAAAAGCTTTTGACAAGATACCTCGCAGAAGAGGCTTCTCTAAGATTGGAGCTGGTATTAGTGGACATATATTGAGCTGGATACAGAACTGGCTGGCAGGACGCAGGCAAAGAGTAGTTATAGATGGATTTGGATCTGTTTGGAGACCGGTCACCAGTGTGTCCCGCAGGATTCAGTGTTGGGACCGTTGCTCTTTAGTATTTTTATTAATGATCTGGATTCAAGGGTTGGCAGCACAATTTGAAAGTTTGCAGGTGATACCAAGATCTGTAAGTGCTAGAACTATAGAAGAGGTTCATCTGATTCAGGCAGATCTTAATGTGTTGAGAGATTGGGCTCAAGACTGGAAAATAATGTATAACTTAGATAAGTGCAGTGTTGTGCATGTGGGCAGGGCAAATGCTTAACATTCATACACCCTCCAGGGTGGAAATAAAAAGAGATTTGTGCATTCTAGTGCATACATCCTTAAAGGTATACGAGCAATGCCATGCAGCGATAGCTAGAGCAAATAGGTTATTAGGGTGTATCCATAGGACAATTGAGTATAAGACGAGGCGTACTGTTTTGTCCTTGTACAAGATCGTAGTCAGGCCACACTTGGATTACTGTGTCCAGTTTTGGTCTCCTCACATGGTGGGTAATATTGAGGCTCTGGAAAGGGTGCAGAAGAGGGCCATTAGACTAATTCCAAGTCTAAAACATCTTAGTTATCAAGATAGGTTAAAAGAGTTGGGACTCTTTACCTTATAGCAGCTTAGACTTTGGGTGGTGGGGAAATATGATTGAGGTTTATAAGATAATGAAGGGAATAGACAATGTTCCAGCTGACAGTTTATTTTAATTAAATAGGTTAGGTAGGACCAGGGGCACAAATTTAAGTTCTATAAGGCTAGATCTAGGTTAGATGTCAGGAGGTGGTTCTTTTCACAGAGAATACTAGAACTCTGGAACAAGCTGCCCTTTCATGTGGTGAATGCAGACTCACTGAATTCCTTCAAGCAAAAGCTGGACTTGTTTCTGGCTGAGGTGGAGATTACCTCTTATAGAAGGTAGGTACTACAGTGAATTTAATGGCCAGAATGATCTCCTGGACTAGTTTTGATCATCTAGATGGGTCGGAGAGGAATTTCCCAAATTTTTTCCCCCAAATTAGCTTGCTTTTTTATCTGTTTTTTTTGCCTCTCCCAGGAGATCACATGGTTTCAGGTGGGGTGGAGTGTTTCTGTTGTGATACACAAGGTAACACAATTGTGTGGGACAAGCTTGATGGACCAGCTGGTCTTTACTTGTCTGTCATTTTTCGTATATTCATATGTAAGAAGCGGAAGGCCCTGACCATCCTGATGAGAGAATATAGTGGGACCCTCCGCCATGGTCAAAAGAAAATGGCCAGGGCCAGAAACCTGGAGTTTTTAATGTGGCAGTGATAATTAGATGTAGGTGGGTGGGTAGGGACTGGACAAGTGGGAAAAATAGAGTTGAGATGAAAATAAATTAGTTCATTGGGATAGCAGCAGGCAGAAACAATGGGTCTACCACGACAGTCTCATTTGTGGATTTTGAGGAGTTGTGCAGAGTTGTACAACTAAGAGGTTGGAAGCCATGGGAGAAAGATAGCCAGAGGAGATGAGGCCAATGACATTCTGGGAAATTAGTTGTTAAATGTTCAATAGTGTGCCGGTGGTTCAGGGGAGGTAGGAAAGGTTCCCAGAGGGTTGGGATTCAGTCTCCGCAAGGGAGACATATACCGACTACTTTCTCAGCATGTTTGCTAATGATGTGAGGATTGGATTTATTTATCTAAATCTTTTCTGGCAAAGGCAGAGATAGAGCTCATCACCAAATCTGCAACTTTTAAGATATACAGACACACGCACACACTCACATAGCCACGTACATGCACATTTTGCATTTATATGCGAAGGATAATCCTCCTGAGAGGAGGAGTGTGAAATATTAGATTAAATGAACATAGTGAGAGGGAAGTATTAAGGGGTTTAGCAGATTTGAAAATGGATAAATCCACAGGCCCGGATGAAATGTATCCCAGGCTGTTGAGAGATGCAAAAGAGGAAATAGCAGAGGCGCTGACCATCATTTTCCAATCCGCTCTGGCTACATGTGTGGTGCTGGAGGGCTGAAGGACTGCTAACGTGGTTCCTTTGTTTCAAAAGGGAGAAAGGGATAGACCAAGTAATTACAGGAAGCAGCCTAAGCTCTGTGGTGGGAAAATTATTGGAAAAAGTTCTGAGGGACAGGATAAATCTTCATTTAGAAAGACACTGATTAATCAAGGCCAGTCAGCATGGATTTGTTAAGGGAAGGTCGTGTCTGACTAACTTGATTGAATTTTTTGAGGAGGTAACGAGGAGGGTCAATGAGGGTAGTGCGTTTGATGTAGTGATGATGATGATTTATGGATTTTAGCAAGGCTTTTGATCCCACATGGCAGACTGGTCACGAAAGTAAAAGCCCATCGGATCCAGAGCAAAGTGGTAAGTTGGATCCAAAATTGGCCCAGAGGCAGGAAGTGAAGGGTAATGGTTGATGGGTGTTTTTGTGACTGGAAGGCTGTTTCCAGTGGGGTTCCGCAGGGCTCCCTTGCTTTTTGTGGTATATATTAATGATTTCAACTTAAATGTAGGGGTTATGATTAAGAAGTTTGCAGATGATATTAAAATAGGCTGTGTGGTTGATAATGAAGAAGAAAGCAGTGGACTGCAAGAAGATATCAATGATGGGCAGAACAGTGACGATTGGAATTCAATCCGGAGAAGTGTGAGGTAATGCATTTGGGGAGGGCTAACAAGACAAGGAAATACACATTAAATAGTAGGTCACTGAGAAGTGTAGAGGAACAAAGGGACCTTTGAGTGCATGCCACAGATTCCTGAAGGTAGCGGGTCAGGTAGATAAGGTGGTTAAGAAGGCATACCGCATTGCGGCACTGGAGCTGAGGGTGGATTCACTCTGGAGCATCCACGATGCTGGGAATGATGTGAATAACACATTTAGTGAGTTGGTCTTACCGAAGGAAAAGGGTACACAGCCAGATAGGGAATAGAAGACCAACAGGAAGAGCAGTGCAAGGAAGGCAGTGCAGGGATTCCCTGTGGTAATCCCCCTGCAAAACAGATACACCGCTTTGGGTGCTGTTGAGGGGGATGACTCAGCAGGGGAGGGCAGCAGCAGCCAAGTTTATGGCACCGCGGATGGCTCTGCTACACAGGAGGGCAGGAAAAAGAGTGGGAGAGCGATAGTGATAGAAGATTCGATTATAAGGGGAATAAATAGGCGTTTCTGCAGCTGTAACCGAGACTCCAGGATGGTATGTTGCCTCCCTGGTGCAAGGGTCAAGGATGTCTCGGAGCGGGTGCGGGACATTCTGAAAAGGGAGGGTGAACAGCCAGTTATCGTGGTGCATATAGGTACCAACGATAAAGGTAAAACGATAGAGATCCTATGAGACAAATTTAGGGAGCTAGGAGCTAAATTAAAAAGTAGGACCTCAAAATTAGTAATCTCAGGTTTACTACCAGTGCCACATGCTAGTCAGAGTCAGAATCGCAGGATAGCTCAGATGAATACGTGGCTTGAACAGTGGTGCAGAAGGGAGGGATTCAAATTCCTGGGGCATTGGAACCGGTTCTGGGGGAGGTGGGACCAGTACAGACCGGACCGTCTGCACCTGGGCAGGACCAGATACAATGTCCTAGGGGGAGTGTTTGCTAGTGCTGTTGCGGGGGGGAGTTAAACTAATATGGCAGGGGGATGGGAACCTAGGCAGGGAGACAGAGGGAAATAAAATGGAGTCAGAAGCAAAAGATAGAAAGGAGAATGGTAAAAGTGGAGGGCAGAGAAACCCAAAGCAAAAGACAAAAAGGGCCACATTACAGCAAAATTCTAAAGGGGCAAAGTGTGTTAAAAAGACAAGCCTGAAGGCTCTGTGCCTCAATGCGAGGAGTATTCGGAATAAGGTGGATGAATTAACTGCACAGATAACAGTTAATGGGTATGATGTAATTGGCATCATGGAGACATGCCTCCAGGGTGACCAAGGCTGGGAACTCAACATCCAAGGGTATTCAGCATTAAGGAAGAATAGACAGAAAGGAAAAGGAGGCGGGGTGGCGCTGCTGGTTAAAGAGGAAATTAATGCAATGGTAAGGAGGGACATAAGCCTGGATGATGTGGACTCGGTATGGAGCTGCGGAATTCCAAAGGGCAGAAAACGCTAGTGGGAGTTGTGTACAGACCACCAAACAGTAGTAGTGAGGTTGGGGACAGCATCAAACAAGAAATAAGGGATGTGTGCAATAAAAGTACAGCAGTTATCATGGGCGACTTTAATCTTCATATTCATTGGGCGAACCAAGCAATACGGTGGAGGAGGATTTCCTGGAGTGTATTAGGGATGGTTTTCAAGACCAATCTGTCGAGTAACCAATAGAGGGCTGGCCATCCTAGACTGGGTGATGTGTAATGAGAAGGGACTCATTAGCAATCTTGTTGTGCGAGGCCCCTTGGGGAAGAGTGACCATAATATGGTAGAATTCTTTATTAAGATGGAGGGTGCCACAGTTAATTCGGAAACTCGAGTCCTGAACTTAAGGAAAGGTAACTTCGACGGTATGAGGCGTGAATTGGCTAGAATAGACTGGCAAATGATACTTAAAGGGTTAATGGTGGATAGGCAATGGCAAACATTTAAAGATCATATGAATGAACTTCAGCAATTGCACATCCCTGTCTGGAGTAAAAATAAAATGGGGAAAGTGGCTCAACCGTGGCTAACAAGGGAAATTAAGGATAGTGTAAAGCCAAGGAAGAGGCATATAATTTGGCTAGAAAAAGCAACAAACCTAAGGACTGATAGAAATTTAGAATTCAACAGAGGAAGATTAATGGTTTAATTAAGAGGGGGAAAATGGAGTACGAGAGGAAGATTGCAGGGCTTAATTACAGTGAATATATAGCTTTTTTAATGCTACAATGTACTCACTGATATTTTCTTCGGTTAACTGATCTCATATTCCGAAACAATAACTTTCCGCAATTTCCAAGGGCTTTGGGCTGTAGTTTGTCCTTTGGCTTGTCAGGCACAAGCTAATTTTTCAAGTTTTCATACACCTTGAGCCCTGCTTCAGTTAAGAAAATAGCCCTTTGTCGTTCCAACACCACCTGGTTATGGTTTTCCTCATTGGGGACTTCAATGATATTATTTGCTGTGAAAAACATTTCTAGCCACTCCACATATGCTCTGAAACTGTCACGGTCGCGTTGAAATGCCCCCAAATGCCACATTACCCCCATAGATGAGGCCATCTGGACTCTGGCAGTTCAAACAAGTGTGCTTGTAATTTACCTCGGATTTGTTGCTGTTAATCAAAACAGAGAAGCTCTCAAAGTCACTCTGTCGGCTGGCTGAATCCTCCACCAACAAAATTTGTAGCTTTGTTTTATCCGCTTAATCCCCTCATCATCGCCATTGTAATATTTCCAGAGTGCACATAGCACACACAGCTTTTAAGATGGCAGAAGCTTCCAGAAGTCTTCTGAAGTCAGGTAACATGGTTCTTTATTATAAACAGCACTGGCTGCAGTAACAGGAGTCCACAGTATGGAGCTACAGACATTACAATCACCTGCGTCAAGGGGCCTACATAACCCTTAGCCACCCTCTTTCTTAATGGCCCTGAAATCCCGGCCTTGCCGGGTCCATACAGAATACATACAGTCCCAGCGAGGCCTCGCAAAAACTGGTTTTTGGTGCACAATGCGCATGCGCCGAAATCCGGCTTTTCCGGTCTGTCAAGATATGGCTTGACAGATCTTCCACAGCTCCGCAGGAAGGACATTCGCACTGGCAAGATTGGGCTATTGGCCCAGCAAATGTATTTGTAAAAACTTCAGAGACATAACAGAAATTAGGCTAATAAATTAGTGGCTCTTTATTTTGCAGTTTCTTTTTGATGTAGCAGAATCAGAAAGCAGCAAAACAAAGGATGCAGTAATAAAGTTGATAAATAGACTTCATGATGAAACCATATTGGCAATTCACTCTGATTTGTGCTATCAACAGCACGGCTCTGTTCGAGACACATAATTTGGTCAACCTCTCCTGAGTCCTTTGATTTTTCCTTACCAACTTGCTGGTGGGAAGAGTGGACAGCATATGTTCCTAAAAATCACCAAATTATCTCCGGCCCCATCAAACATCAACCAGGATTCAACTGGCCACAACATATTTGGATGCTTCTTAACCACTTTCGAAATGGAAAGGGATAGTGCACCTTATATCTGCACCTTTGGGGGGCTTTGTGGCAATGACAAATATGAACCATGTCCCACATCATAAAATATTGCCCACTAACTAAATTATTTGGTGGCCTACATGTTATGCATGCTGGTGATGACAATGTACTAACATGGCTGGAATTATAGGCTGCGTCTGCATATCCTAAAGAAAATTAAATAACTGCAAAGGATGGCTGTGATTCACTTAATTGTGCACATGTGGACAGCAGGGTTCCTTGAAGGGGCACCTTGGCACTTAGCTGGATTTCTCTCTATGCATCTAACCCATAGCCGTCTGGGCTGCATTGGCGTTTCTATAGCAAAATCTTGTTGGTCCTTTGATTGATGATTTGCTTCCTCCTTTTCCTTCATAGTTAAGCTTATTTGCATTGCAGGGCTGTACTGTAAGGCACCTTCCTTCTGCTGATGGATTTGAAGCACTGCTTCAAGATGTCAAAGGTATGTTCTATAATGACTCTGACAGTTGTACATGTCGTATCTGTATTCTACTTTTGTCATAGCTGGAGCAAATTTGTTTAGCTATTGCAGTCTTGGTCTCGGAGAAACTATTCTTCCATGTGGCTTGTCATTCAAATAAGTTTAGCACAACTGACTGTCTTAAAATGAAAGCATTGTGATCACTGACTGATACGCAGGTATTGACTGTCATGATAGGGTGTCCTCACTCACTAACCAGTTGCGCATTAATGCAGTAAAATCCTGTTATATATGTGGACTTGTATTTACTGAGTACAGCCACCAGGGGGCTCATCCCCTGGAGTCCCAAGGGATCCCAAGGGATCCCATAATCCCTTGGGAGCACAGGTATTTCAGGAGGCTTCACAGGTTGGAGAGGCACACTGGAGACCTGCAATAAAAGACTACGGTCACACTTCACTTTGAGCTCACAGTGTTCAGTCTGACTCTTTCTCCATACACTACAAAACCCATCTCTGTTCATTTAAGGAGAATTGTATTCTGCTGAAGATCGTAGTCAATGATGCACTGATCAGCAGTGCAGTGAAACTGGTTACCCATGATATACTGCTCTTGCTGTGCAGTAGGAAAATGGATGAAATGGTCGACCATGTTGAACATTGCATCCAGTCAACTGTTTGATATAGTGAAGTTGAAGATCACCCTTGTGTAGCTGCGAGGAGCTGGAGGCATAAAAGGTTGCAGTCACTTGACCACCACTGACAGTGTCAATCAAATGGTGAAAATTGGCTGCTGATCTGACTCCAGATGATGGTAACATCTGACGCTGACTTCCTTCAGACCAGGAGCCTGCAGAGGCAGTTCCTGTTGATCATTGTCAGGTAGGTGTGCACCACCATTCATGACTGGATGTGGATCGCTTAGTCCGGTCTATAACATGCTGTTTCCACTGATTAGCATGCATATAGTCCTGTGTTGTAGTCTCACCAGATTGGCACCTATTTTTAGGAATGCCTGGTGCTGCTCCTGGCATGCTCTTCTATAATCCTCATTGATCCAGTGTTGGTCCTCTGGCTTGATGGTAATTATAGAGTGAGGGATATGAGGTTACAGATTGTGGTGATATATAATTCTGCTGATGGCCCATAGCCACATGGATGCCCAGTTTTGACCTGCTCGATCTGTTCTGAATATATCCCATTTAGCACGGTTGTAGTCCCACACAACACGATGGAGGGTGTCCTCAATGTGAAGACAGGACTTTGTCTCCACAGGGATTGTGCTGTGATCACTGCTCCCAATACTGTCATGGACAGATGCATCTGTCACAGGTAGATTGGTGTAGATGAGTTTAAGTCGGTTTTTCCCTCGTGTTGGTTCTCCCACCATCTGCCTCAGGCCCAGCTGGCAACTATATCCTTCATCCGCATTGTGACTCCGGGAGGAGCTCCTCAGCCACAGGAGAAGATGGTTGTGGAGGATTCTAGCAATGACTTTCCCAGTGGCTGACAACAGGGAGATTCCTCTGTAGTTGCCACAGTCGGACTTGTCCCCTTTGTAAAAAATGGTCACGATTTTTGCATCTCTGAGATCTTCCGGCATGCTCTCCTCCTTCCAGATGAGAGAGATGAGGTCATGCATTAATTCTAATAGTGCCTCTCCGCCTTACTTTAGTGCCTCAGCGGGGATTTCATCTTCTCCCGATGCTTTGCTGTTCTTGAGCTGACGGATGGCTTTTTCTACCTGGTGCAGGGCTGGGGTTTTGCTGAGATGGTGGCGGGTAGCATGCTGCGGGATGGAGTCGAGGACACTCGTGTCAAAGTCAGAGTCTCGATTAAGGAGATTTTCTAAGTGCTCCTTCCAGCGGGTCCTGACTGCCTCGGTGTCCTTGATGAGTGTCTCCCCATTCTTGGACAGCAGTGGGATGGGGCCTTGGGTGCTTGGGCCATAGGTGTACTTGACTACGGTGAAGAATCCTCACACATCATGACTGTCGGCCAGCTGCTGAATCTCCTGTGCTTTCTCTACCCACCATCTGTTCTTTAGGTCGCGGGTTTTTTGTTGGACCTCAGCCTTAAGCCATCTGTAAAGCTGCTTTGCTGCTGCCAAGTTGAGTTGTTGTTTTAGGTTCAGAAATGCCCTGTGCTTGCAATTTATTAGCTTTAGGATCGCCTGGTCATTCTCATCAAACCAGTCCTGGTGTTTCCTGGTTGAGTGACTGAGCATCTCTTCGCAGACACTGGTTATGGTGGCCTGGAGGTCAGACCAAACGCCGTGGGAACTCTGTGTCTCAGGTCATCGAGGATTGCCAGGTTAGCAGCGAGACGCTGGTGTATAGGGTTCTCTTAGCTGGGTCTTTGAGTACCCCGGGATTGATTTTTCTGTGGCACTGCTCTGCTGCCGTCGTCGCTTTGGGGCTATATTGATGATGACGGAACGGATTAGACGGTGGGCCGTCCAGCAGTTGCCAGCTCCTCTCATGGCATGGGTGATGCATACGTCCTTGCAATCCCTTGCTCGAACAATGACGTCGTTGAGCAGGTGCCAATGTTTGGAGCGAGGGTGTTGCCAAGATGCCTTGTACTTGTCCCTCTGGCGGAACAAGGTGTTGGTGATGGCAAGGTCGTGTTCGAGGCATTTTGTCAGAAGCAGGGTACCACTGGAGTTGCTTTCCCCTACCCCCTCTCTGCCGATCACGCCTACCCAGAGGTTTGTGTCCTTACCGACTCTGGCATTGAAGTCGCCGAAGAGGATCAGTTTGTCGTCCGTAGGGACGCGGGACAGGACTTGTTCTAGGCCAGATAAAATCCTTCTTTGGCCTTATCTATTGCGTCGAGTGTTGGGGCGTATGCACTGATAACTGTGGCACACTGGTTCCAGGATAGGGTGAGTTGGAGAGTCATGAGACGTTCGCTAGTCCCGCAGGGGGAGTCTCTGAGGCAGTCGACCAGCTCGTTCTTGATGGCAAAACCGACTCCATGGAAGCAGCATTCTTCCTTTGGATTGCCTTTCCAGAAGAAGGTGTAACCTTCACCTTGGTCTTTGATCTGGCCTTCCCCTGCCCGCCGGGTCTAGCTTAGAGTGGCAATGTCGAGAGTGCAGATTCCGTCCGCTATGGGGTGCAGCGGGCATGATCTTTACGGTGCGACAACTGCAAGAGAAATGCAGGGAACAGCACCAACCCTTGTACATGGCCTTCTTTGACCTTACAAAGGACTTTGACACTGTTAACCATGAGGGACTATGGAGCGTCCTCTTCCGTTTTGGCTTCCTCGATAAGATTGGCGCCATCCTCCGCCTGCTCCACAACAACATGCAAGCCGTGTTCCTGACCAATGGATCCATCATAGGCAGTCCCTCGGAATCGAGGAAGACTTGCTTCCACTCCCAAAGTGAGTTCTCTGGTGGCTGAACAGTCTAATATGAGAGCCACAGACCCTGCCACAGGTGGGACAGACATTCGTCGAGGGAAGGGGTTGGTGGGGCTGGTTTGCCGCGCGCTCCTTCCACTATCTGCGCTTGACCTCTTCAAGCTCTTTGCGTTGAGACTCGAAGAACTCAACGCCCTCCCGGATGCACTTTCTCCACCTCGGGCAGTCTTCGGCCAAGGTCTCCCAGGTGTCAGTGATGATGTCACACTTTACCAGCGAGGCTTTGAGGGTGTTCTTGTAACGCTTCTGCTGCATACCTTTGGCTCGTTTACCATGAAGGAGCTCCACATAAAGCATTTGCTTAGAGAGTCTCATATCTGGCATGCGAACTACGTGGCCTGCCCAGCGAAGCTGATCGAGTGTGGTCAGTGCTTCAATGCTGGGGATGTTAGCCTGGACGAGGACACTGATGTTGGTGCGCCTGTCTTCCCAGGGGATTTGCAGGATCTTGCGGAGACATCATTGGTGATATATCTCCAGCGATTTGAGGTGCCTTCTATACATCGTCCATGCCTCAGATCCATACAGGAGGGCGGGTATTACTACAGCCTTGTCGACCATGAGCTTGGTGGTAGACTTGAGGGCCAGGTCTTCAAACACTCTTTTCCTCAGACGGCCAAAGGCTGCACTAATGCACTGGAGGTGATGTTAAACCTCCGCATCAATGTCTGCCTTTGTTGATAAGAGGCTCCCGAGATATGGGAAATGGTCCACATTGTCAAGGGCTGCACCATAAATCTTGATGATTGGAGGGCAGTGCTGTGTGGCGGGGACAGGTTGGTGGAAGATCTTTGTCTTACGGATGTTAAGCGTAAGGCCCATGCTTTCTTATGCCTCAGTGAATACATTGACTATATCCTGGAGTTCAGCCTCTGAGTGTGCACAGACGCAGGCATCGTCCACATACTGCAGCTCAACGACAGAGGTTGGGGTGATCTTGGACCTAGCCTGGAGATGGTGTAGGTTAAACAGCTTCCCACTGGTTCTGTAGTTTAGTTCCACTCCAGCGGGGAGCTTGTTGACTGTGAGGTGGAGCATGGCAGCGAGGAAGATTGCCAAGAGGGTTGGGGCGATGACGCAGCCCTTTTTGACCCCGGTCCGGACATGAATTGGGTCTGTAATGGATCCGTTGGTAAGGATTATGGCCTGCCTGTCGTCGTGAAGCAGGCGAAGGATGTTGACAAACTTTTGGGGGCATCCGAAATGGAGGAGGACGCTCCATGGACCCTCAAGGTTGACAGTGTCAAAGGCCTTTGTAAGATCGAAGAAGGCCATATATAAGGGCTGGCGCTGCTCCCTGCATTTTTCCTGCAGCTGTCGCGCTGCAAAGATCATGTCCGTTGTACCCCGTAGGGGACGAAATCTGCACTGTGATTCCGGGAGGAGCTCCTCGGTCACAGGGAGAAGATGGTTGAGGAGAACTCTAGCAATAACCTTCCTAATGGCTGATAGCAGGGAGATTCCCCTTTAGTTGCCGCAGTCGGACTTGTCCCCTTTTTAAAAAATGGTCACAATCACCGCATCTCTGAGATCTCCCGGCATGCTCTCCTCCCTCCAGATGAGAGAGATGAGGTCATGTATCCACGCCAACAGCGCCTCTCTGCCACACTTGAGCGCCTCAGCAGGGATTCCATCTGCACCCATAGCCTTGCTATTCTTAAGTTGTTTTATGGCTTTGCCTACCTCGTGCAACGTTGGAGTTTCACTGAGTTGGTGGCGGGTCGCATTCTGCAGGATGGAGTCGAGAACACTGAAGTCAAAGGCAGAGTCTCGATTGAGGAGATCTTCAAAGTGCTCCTTCCATCGGGCCTTGAATGAGTGTTTCGCCGTTCTTGGCCAGGAGTGGTGGGGCCTTGGGAGTTTGGATCATAGGTGGCCTTGACTGCAATGAAGAATCCTCGCATATCATGGCTGTCGGCCAGTTATTGTATCTCCTGTGCTTTCTCCATCCACCACCTGTTCTTTAGGTCCCGGGTTTTTGTTGGACCTCAGCCTTGAGCTGTCTATAATGTTGTTTTGCAGCTCCCAAGTTGGGTTGTTGCTTGAGGCTCAGAAATGCTTTTTCTTCGATCTCCTGATCATTTTCATCAAACCAGTCCTGATGTTTTCTGGTTGAGTGACCAAGTATCTCATCACAAGCACTAGTTATAGAGGTCTGGAGGGCAGACCGAGCGCTGTGGGCATTCAGCATCTCAGGATCATCAAGGCACGGCAGATTGGCTATGAGACGCTGGCTGTATAGGGCTCTCTTAGCTGGGTCTCTCAGTGCCCCGGCATTAACTTTTTGCAGCACTGCTTCTGCTATCCCCTCTGCTTTTGGGCTATGTTAATGTTGATGATGGATCGGATTAGACGGTGGTCCGTCCAGCAGTCGTCAGCTCCTGTCATGGCGCGGGTGATGCGCACATTCTTGCGATCCCTGGTTCGGACGATGACATAGTCAAGCAGATGCCAGTATTTGGAGCGAGGGTGTTGCCACGATGCCTTGTATTTGTCCCTCTGGCGGAACAGGGTGTTGGTGATGAGGAGTTCATGTTCTAGATATTTTGTCAGAAATAGGGTACCACTGGAGTTGGCTTTCCCTACCCCCTCTCTGCCAATCACGCCTCCCCAGAGGGTTGTGTCTTTGCCTCACATTAAAGTCACCCAGGAGGATCAATTTGTTTTCTGTGACAAGTCCCTGACAAGGCGGTAGACCTCGGGCCCACAACTGGTCAGCCTTGCACTTCTCCGCCAATGTGTCCGTCTCCCCTGCCAGGTCGTTTGCCACAAAATATTGCTTGAGACTTTCCGTGAAAGCATCCCAATCATCACCTTCTGCGAGGTCTTTTAGTGTTCCAAAGATAGCCATAATCGCGTGAAAGTCCGTATTCTTGTCACCAGTTATTATGTCTGTAATGTACTTATAAATGACTCCAAGAAGCAATGTGTTGTACTCAAACTGTAGTGACCTTGGTCCTTTATTCCTAACTCCAGAGTGAGGCAGCCACATGGTGGCTCCCCTTTTAAACAACCACTGCCACCAGGGCAGGAAACCCCAGTCTCTACCAGTTGCCCCCTCTAGTGGTGCCAGCATGTATATATACAGTGTAAACCTTGTTGAAAGTACATCAGATAAACAAGTCTTCATCGTATGCAACTATACAGTTACTACACAGAAAGTATATCTATAGTCTGCATATATAACATTTTCCATAACTACTCTAAATCTAATGTTATTGTGATCACTGTTTGCCAAATGCTCTCCCATTGAAAGATGCTCCACTTGCCCCACTTCATTCCCCCAGAACTAGATCTAGCATTGCTTCCTTCCTCGTTGGGCTGGAAATATACTGATCAAGAAATTCAAGGAGGATTGAAAGATTGTGACAAAGTCTCCCCTATCGCCACTCTTATTTCCCTCGGTAACCAAGGGTGCAGCCCATCCGGACCTGGTAGGTTTTCTACTTTGAGCGCTGCCAGCCACTGTAGTGC
The DNA here is from genome assembly GCF_044704955.1 of Pristiophorus japonicus. Classification (NCBI taxonomy): domain Eukaryota; kingdom Metazoa; phylum Chordata; class Chondrichthyes; family Pristiophoridae; genus Pristiophorus; species Pristiophorus japonicus. The sequence goes on from NC_091981.1 coordinate 73,137,779, forward strand.
CTCCTCTTTATCTATTTCGGTCCTATCCATTTCTCTATCGCCATCCTCCTTTACTGTGCCATTGGCAGCATCATCTTTAGTAAAGACTTTTAGTGTTGTGAAAATCTAAAGTACAGAAAGGCAGTTTTTAGCACTGATGGATTTAGATATTACTGAAGGGGATGTGAGTGCTGCAGGCAATAGTGGGTTTTTTTCTAGAGGCCTGGGGCATTCTCCTCTAGAAAATATTGATTTTGGACTGTTTATTTGGTGCATTTTTTTTACATTTTAGGATCTAATATAATTCTATCTTTTTGGCCAAACATAATTCAGCCTGGAAGAGTTACATATATTTTATAAATGAAAACAAGACCTTGTGGGGACTGCAATCCACCTTTAAAGAATTCATCTCACTTCACTGGGAATCTAATTCCAGATACATTTAAAGTTCGCCAGTTCTGATGAAGGGTCATCAACCTGAAAAGTTAACTCTGTTTCTCTTTCCAGATGCTGCCTGACCTGCTGAGTATTTCCAGCATTTTCTGTTTTTATTTCAGATTTCCAGCATCCATAATATTTTGGTTTTGTCTAGATACATCATGTTACTTTGTGAAGTGAAACCTTTTACAACACACACCTAGAATAACTCCATTCACAAGCTAAATCTGGCCCACTATCACATCTATCTCGATTCCAGATTCCTATAGGTGGGGAGAGGGGGGTGGGGTGGGGGGGCAGTGGGGGAGGGCGAGCGTTTGGCGAGGTACTTTCCTATATTCAGGACTTGTTGACTCAACTATTCTAAATACATTCGAGTTGTTTCAGGTGGGTCGGGTGAGTTAATATCATTGAAACAAAATTTGTGAACCCAAGTCTGATAAAGGGTTAGTCTCTTTCCTTCTTTTAGATGTGATTATCTTGCTGTATATTTAAAACATTTTCTGTTTCTAAAGTCTTTACACACCAATAAATTTGTGATAATAGTGAACAAATGCTAAACTTGGACATATTACTTCATCTAAAATAAACGCATTAGCTCCACCATTAAAATAACAGAGGAATCTCATAAGAATGCATTAAGCATTCATCTGCTATATCATTGGAATATATTGCTTTTTGAATCTGTTATGGTTTGCTTTTACCGCAAATAAAAATTATCACACATTGCAATCGAAAATCTGGTTTGCAGGAACAGGCATATGAAACTGAATCTTGTGCTCTTAAGTAAACTTGTCTGATTGCCTACAGTCTGGGCTTACACTCTATTATGCTATATTGATTAATAATGTCACCTCTTACACTTTCCCATTAACACTGGCTGCTCTAATGCATGTTCTTTCCTCAGTTACTTCACAGTAACAAAAAGACCATCACTGTGCATGTTTAATTACAAACACTCAAAATAGTGTTCAAAATTACAGAATATAACCACCCACTACAACTCACACACATACAGACCAACATTTAGCATCAGGCATCACTGTAATAAAAAGACTAGAAATTTGATAGCGCCCCACTTGGGACGTTAAATTTTGAAAAGTTGAAAAAGTAGCGCCAGGTGCTAATCATTCTCTTCTCCAGCGAGTTCTCCAAAAGGGAAATGGAGCACTAAACCAAGCGCTAACCAGTCAGTAGTGGCAGAGTGCCAACCAGAGGCTGCTTCCCTCGCTTAAAGGGAAGGGCCAATGATGCTGCACAAGCTAGTTGTCGGCAGTTCTGTTTTGTAAGACAACCTGTGTGACTGTCATTTCAGCCCCAAACACTCTCACAAAGTGGAGGTTTGGGCATCTTGCACCAGTGAAACATGAAAAACTTTCTGCAGGCACCAGACTGGTGCAAATAATAAAGGTCGCGCTAGCAGAAAACCATTCGCTTTAATTACCGCTCCCCAAGAGGCCAACCGAGTTCGCAATGCCTACTCTTGATGGCGTTGTCGATACAGCAGGGGGCAAGAGTCAATTTTACATCCAGGGTGATAACTGAGCGCTGCACACTTTATGACGTCATGATCTGCGAGGTGCTAGAGGCCCAGGCAGTAAGAGTTGACCAGCATTGAAGTTGACGGGCGTTCCTGCACTCACTGCACCCAGTCACTAATCCATTAGTACCCTGTTAGCGGCCCCCTCAGGCACGGGAGGCACCAAACATAAATCTAGAAATTTCAACAGTGACACAAAAGTTGCCAGTTGACTTGGGTTAACGGCTGATTAAAATGGTTGCACTGGTAGGAGAGAAAAAATCATGCTGAGGACAAAAGATAGGGCTAAAAATTCATATATCCAAGGAATGGATGGTATTTAGACTAAAAATGGTGAATTAGCGCATGTGAAAATCGAATAGACAAGACACAAAATTCATCCTCACTCCTCATTAAAATGATTGGAGACATAAATCTCGGGGGCAAACGGGGCACAAGGATGTTGTTGCCTCGGGGAAGGGGGCGCTGCCGCTTTGCGGGAAATTGCCCTGGAGGTTTGGGAGGGATTGTCCCGGCAGCGCCGTGACCTGCGGTTAGTGCCCCGGGCCACGTGCAACCAGTGATGACTTAATCAGCGTGTGCGCTGAACCCTTGAGGCTGGAGTGGGGGGATGTCAACACCAGCTTCGCGGGTTGTGAAGCTGGCATCCATCCACTCCTATGGCGATGCTTAAAGGGGAGGCTTACAGCGACCCAAGCCACCATGTTGATTGGTAGGCCAACTCTTGGGTAGATCCGACCATGGCGGCCCTAGCATGGACCACGTGGCCATCATGTAGCCCGGCTCTCTGTTTTAGGTGCCGAGCTACTGGCCCGATCCCGTGCTGCCCTGGTGATCCAGTGACGGTCACCATGCAGAGTGCGCAGCTGCCCTCCCCTTTAATGGAAGGGGAGGGGTGTTGTACCATGTCAATGCTACGCAGAGCATCTGCGTAGCGCTGGCCTAAGTGCTGTGCTACTGCCCCAGCACCGCCCCCAAAGGAATTGGAGCGCCGGTGACAGCGCTCCGCTTCCTTTGAGGGGCAGAAGGCCCAATTCCGCATCAGGGCGAGACTATCTGGCCAGGTGATAAATATCCTGGCTCCGGAAGGTTACTGCCCCAAATCGGGGTGAGTGGCAATTTCACACCCCCACGCCCCCCCGCCCCGCAGTCTAAAACCCTAAGCTCATTGGCGTTATACTGAAAAGATGGACCAATATTGGGTGTTGTCTAAACGCAAGTAATGATTAAAGGGGAGGCCCTCCCTCCGCCTCGTCCTCTTCCTCCTCGGCCTCCTCCTAATCCTCCTCCTCCACATCCTCTTCCTCCTTGTCTTCCTATGCCTCGTCATTCTCCTGATGTAATGCCGCAATCCCTCAGCCCTGTGACTGTGAGAAAGTATTGTGAGCAGAGGCCTTTAACAAATAATGAGTGACTTCTGCACTTGAATGAATATACCTTGTCACCAAAAAATCTTAAAATAACTAAGAAGAGCTGTTTCAGTTGCAGGAAGTAGCAAACAAACAATGAAACTGCAAAACCCTGTCAGGTGCAGCTGATTGGGGATGGTGCCTTTAAATATTGCTGCTACAGCCTGCTTTCTGCTTGGTGACACCAGCTCTCCCTGTCATTGTTCTGCGCTGCCATTAAAGTAAGCGGCTAAATCCAATGTTAGCGATCGGGCATCCAGTAAGCGTTGCACACTCATTGACGTCACGATCTCTATGATGGAAAGCTCCCTGGTGCTCGGGTTTACCAACAGTGCTACCAGCACCACCGATATGCTGGAACCAGCATCAGCTGTCAAAGGTATTTCAGCGCCATCTCCTGGCAAACCACATCAATGTTTCCTGCTATTACCGCAGCATGAAACTGATTGTGTAATGCCCTCCTGGTGGCATTAGTCCAGGCATCGGTGCCGAATGTACTGTCCAGAAGCTGCGCTACATCTTCCTACAGCTTCTCGAAGCAACACGAGATATTGTCATTTGCTTTCTGAACTGAAAAAAAACTGAAGTAAAAAATTGCAGTTTTCAGTTCTTACAGCTCAATTGCCTTTTAAAAAACAAACATTTGAAAAAACATCCCCAAATGGGATTCGTCAGCTCTTAAAGCTGAATTCCCTTTCGTACCTCAAAAATGGGAGAAGTGCTTCAGCACTAACACAAAGGGCCCAAGTTTCCACATGATTTGCGCCTGATTTTTAGGAGCAACTGGTGGAGAACGGACTATCTTAGAAATCACAATTCTCCACATTTCTTTTTCTGCAGTTCTAGTCAGGTAGAACAGTTCTACTTTGGAACAGAATTTTTTCTTCAAAAGGGGGCGTGTCCGGCCACTGACGCCTGATTTGAAAGTTTCCACAGTGAAAACGTACTCCAAACTAAAGTAGAATGGAGCAAGTGAAGATTTTTGTAGAACTGAAAAAACCTGTTCTACACATTAAAAAATCAGGCGCAGGTTACAAATTAGGCGTCCAGAACGAGGTGGGGGGGAAGGGAAGTCATTAAATTCTATAATAAATCCTTATTTATACTTATACAAATATTATACAAATAAATCCAACCTGAATAAACATTTATAAGCAAAGAAAAGATTAAATAAACCATCTTCCTACCTGTGTGAAAGTGCTTCAGGCAGGCCTTTCGGAACCGAAGGCTGAACGGGCCGGCCTGAGACTTCAGGCAGGGCCCGTCCCCAGCACCAGATTTACCGGTAGGTGGCGTCGGGTCGGGTCGGGTCGGGGAGGTTCGGTTGGTTCAGGTCACGGGAGGGAGGGGGGGGGTGGTCAGGTCGGATCCAGTCCGGGAGCGGGTGTCGGGTCGGGTCAGGGGACGGGAGCGCGGGTCGGGTCGGGTCCAGTCGGGCCAGGGGGAGGTGGGGTGGGGAGCGGGAACAGGAGCTCGGGTCGGGTCGGGTCGGGGAGGCGGGGAGCGGGAACAGGAGCGCGGGTCGGGTCGGGGAGGCGGGGAGCGGGAACAGGAGCGCGGGTCGGGTCGGGTCCAGTCGGGTCAGTCGGAGGGGGGGGGGAGCAGGCTTTCGGGTGTGGTCCGGAGGCAGGGCGGGGGGGGGGGGGGGAGAGGGTGTCGGGTCTGGTCGGGGGGGGGGAGCAGGAGCTGGCCGTGGGAGGAGCCTTATTCATGCAGCCCCAGTGAGGCCATTGGGCCAGGGCTAGGGGCTGCGTGCTTCGGGCCCCTCCCACACAGTTCGGCGCCTGGAGCTACTGCACTTGCATGCCCACTGTAGTGCGCATGTGCAGAGGTCCCGGCACTGTTTTCAACGCAGGGTCCTGGCTCCGCCCCCCCACAGCTCGTGCTGGCTGCACCGAGGGCCAGAGGACCTGCAGGGAGGTGGAGAATATGGAGGATTTTTTTAGGCGCACTTTGTGGCGCGAAAAACGGGCGTCCAGGTCGGGACTGCGCCGTTCTAGGCGCGTGTGGAAACTTGGGCCCAAATAGTCTAGTTAGCCAAGGAAAGGGCACCCAGGTCTCGCATGCAGCACTCCAGCTTTGTGCAGGGGGTCAACTCTGCAAGAGGGGTCCTCTACCCACAGAGGGCCAGAGGTCCACCAGGAAGAATGATGTGGAACCAGATCACTGAGGTCATCACTGCCACCAGTGTCACCCCCACCACTTGGCTCCAGTGTCCTAAGAAGCTTTATTACCTCAGACCAGTCATCAAGGTCAGTGAATGCATCTTCAAAAGCTGTCTCCTACCAACTGCACCACTAGCTTCTCACACTGCTCAATGTACGATTCCACCCCCACCCCCACCCCCAACCAATCACTCACCTAGCAACAATCTGTACCAATCACAAGGCACACCTCCCATTCTTAGTTTGGAGGAGAAGGTGCAGGGGCAAGGCCGAGGCCTTGGTCAGCAGCGGGACTGAAAGGATACAAGATGCTGGTATCTTCATATGTTATCTTCCTTCTGTCATGTACCTCTTGCTTTCCCGCCACCCCTCACCACAACTCCACCCTTGTGCCTTCCTCATTTCACACACCCAAGAATGCAGCTTGCCCAGCCAGTGATTGACTAATAAGAAGGAGAGGAGAGAGAAAAAGAAAAAGAAAAAGAAAAAGGAAGAGGAGGAAGAGAAGAAGAGGAAAAAAAAGAAGCACCGTCACTCAAATTCACACTCCCAGCAAACAGCTCAAGGTCGACCAGCAAGGCCATTTGCAGTGTCGCCGCTGAAAGTCAGCAGCCTTCCATCAGCCATGCAGAGCAGGCTCGAGGGGATGCATAGCCTCCTCCTGTTCCTAATTCTATGTTATGTTCTTATGCTGCAGCCACTGGGGTTGCGCTGCATGACATCAGTAGGATAGGCAAAGGCACACATAAGACAATCACTGAGGGAATACAAAAGGGTGATGAGTTGGTTTCTTTATGTCAATATTGGATGGATAGATGTATAAATTTGGATTAGAAATTTTGCTTTGTGGTGGCTTTTACTTCAGCATTGTGCCCAATAGGATGCTGAGAGAGTCAGTAACAGAGCAAAGGTAAGGTGTGGGACAAATGTCGAAAGGAGAATTGGGGCTGTGGCCACTAGTAATGAAGACGGATGATTCCATCCCAGATATCGCGGTCAGAAAGGGGCTGCCTAAGTTGCATCCTTCCTTCTGCTTCTTCCTCTTCAGCATCTCCATCTTCTGCATTTTATTCTTTTGCGTCTTCCTCTTCCCTCTGCGAGTGGATGCTGTAAATTTGAAATAAAAGCATAAAATGCTGGAAATACTCAGTTGGCCTGGCAGCATCTCAACCTGGGATGTGAATTCTGTTTCTCTCTCCCCGGATGCTGCCTTATCTGCTGAGTATTTCCAGCATTTTCTGTCTTCTCAGAGGCCATCCTTTACTATTGGAGTCTTGCAAGCATCCAGCAGCATTCCCTGTACACTTAAAAAACTTTTAACATATATTGGAGCAAGTCACTACTTCAATAAAATCAAAAAAGTCCTGTCCAAAAGCTTAAATGCAAACTTACCTGAAAGATATGTGCATCCCTTTAAGAGGTGCTGACAGTGCCTCTGTCAGTCAGCTGAATGCTGGGTTTTCATGGTGAGCTTTGGACCTAGCGCTGAACTCAGCACTAAGGTCCAAGTTTGCCGAGCTGACGTTAAGTCGGTGTGTGCCTCTCCCTAATTTAAATTTCCAGGGCCATCGCTCTTACAGGCAGTGCTGCCGGACGTCAAAAGTGACGGATGTTGCGGGACCTGCCACCAGTTGGTGAAACAGTGGCCGCCGCAGTCTTTTCGCTACATTTTGACGGTAATGGGTGGCGTAAAGCTCATCCCAACCTCCTTCCCTTTGTTTATACACCCTGGAAATCCTGCAAATGCAGGGATAGCAATGCTCAATTAAAGGCAGTTAATGCAGGGAACATCCTAATTATCTCAAAAAAGCAGATACAACTCGTCCTATAAGAAAACAAATCTTCATATCATACAACAGCTGGAAAATACAAAGTTTTTGAAGGCTGCATTATAACAGCAATAAATAAATACTGTGACACTCAGAAGCCATCAGCTTATCATAAAACTTTGCTGCCTCAAGTTCAAGTGGGAGAAAGAAACGTGATTGATTGGTTTTGATATCTTCCAGTCCTGCTGTTCCAATCAATCTGATTGGTTCTCATTACTTCCAGTCATGCCATTCCAATCAATCTGATTGCTTCTCATTGCTTCCAGTCCTGCTTTGAAAAAAGCTGCTTTTTCTTGTGATGTGCAAAAAATTAATATTTGGGTTGAAATGTTGTCATCTTAAAATGATCAGTGGAATGGACACTAATGTACTGAAATAACTGGGTGAATGTAAAATAATGTGAGGGCTCCCAAAGGTGATCCAACGACGCAACCCCTGCTGTATGAATCCTGCTGACCTCAGTGCCTGAATTCCTGCTATGTGCTCCAGATGGTCAAAGATCCATGTGGGAATACTAAAATCTAGAATCTACCCTTATTATTTTTCATCTTCAGTATTTCCGGTGCAGCACTTTGTGCACTGGTAGCAGATGTGAGAATTTGAGTGCAGCTGATTACTGGCTGATTAGTAGATTTCCCATTTGAGTGTGCCTGAACTTCTCTAAGGACTGTTTCTACAATCTCAGTGGGGAGAGGATGCTATGGCAGGAAATCTTTGGTGCCCATTAAAATCAATAGATGGGAAATCAGAGGGCACACTAAAATTTCCCATAATGTCCCCCAAAAGAGCATGGAATCGACCCATATATGTTAAAACGTACCCTGGCAATTCAAAGTATCTTTATTATTATGCTAGAAATGGGATCCAACAGTGTTTAGTCATATTTGTGCTGAATTACAGTCAGTGTGACCCAAGTTGAATTCATTCATATAATGAAAATAATGATGAAAATTAAATGACAATAAAAGTATATAACTACTCTAATTCTCCAGTTTGAGGTGTGGCTTAGTGGATTCTGATCAAGATTGTGCTATGAAACCGATAGATGTCCCTTGCAGTGACTATGGACCCAAGTTTCCACATGATTTGCGCCTGATTTTTAGGAGCAACTGGTGGAGAACGGACTATCTTAGAAATCGCAATTCTCCACATTTTTTTTTCTGCAGTTCTAGTCAGGTAGAACAGTTCTACTTTGGAACAGAATTTTTTCTTCAAAAGGGGGCGTGTCCGGCCACTGACGCCTGATTTCAAAGTTTCCACAGTGAAAACGTACTCCAAACTAAGTTAGAATGGAGCAAGTGAAGATTTTTGTAGAACTGAAAAAACCTGTTCGACACATTAAAAAATCAGGCGCAGGTTACAAATTAGGCGTCCAGAACGAGGTGGGGGGGAAGGGAAGTCATTAAATTCTACAATAAATCCTTATTTATACTTCTACAAATATTATACAAATAAATCCAACCTGAATAAACATTTATAAGCAAAGAAAAGATTAAATAAACCATCTTCCTACCTGTGTGAAAGTGCTTCAGGCACGGAGAATGCTGCAGTCAGCCTGAGGTGCCCGTTCTTCCCGCGGGGGGGGGGGAGGGAGGAGGAGGCGCCCGTTCTTCCCGCGGGGGGGGGGGGGGAGGAGGAGGCGCCCGTTCTTCCCGCGGTGGGGGGAGGAGGCGCCCATTCTTCCCGCGGGGGGGGGGGGGGGGGAGGAGGAGGCGCCCGTTCTTCCCGCGGGGTGGGAGGGGGGAGGAGACGCCCGTTCTTCCCGCGGGGGGGGGAGGAGGCGCCCATTCTTCCCGCGGGGGGGGGGGGAGGAGACAGTGAGAAAGCTGCAAGTGCTGACGTGCTGATGGCAATGTGCTTTTATTAAAAAAATGTTCAAAAATTAAACAGCTACAAAGAACTACAAAAATGGCCGAGTGCCAATGTTTTTTTCACACTGAGCATGCGCGAACGCTCCAACGCGCACGCGCAGCGTTGCCGGCAGGAAAAAAACTAATTTAAATAGTACCTGCCCCCTCCCACTTACAAAATCGGCGCGAGTGTAGGCTCCGCCCCCCTGGGCGCCGCGCCAGGCAGACAAGGAGCTGCAGAACGTTCCAGAATCGCGATTTATTTTTTAGGCGCCGTTTTAGGCGCGAAAAACGGGCGCCCAGCTTGGAGGGGCGCCCGTTTTTTATCGTGTGGAAACTTGGGCCCTATGTTACACTATTGTATGACTTCAGCACTGACCTCCATAACTTCAAGATGAATATAAATCAGTATTAAGAACTGTTCCTTAGTACAGGCAGATTAGGGGCTGTGCTCCCTTATACACTGAGTGCACATCCTCAGTAACTTTACTAAGGGAGGGGAAATCATTCGAAGAATCAATCGCTGATTGCAATGACCGCGGAGAGGTCATCCACCCATGTTCCTGACTGCAGTTGGTTGAGTGACATGGGAAGAGTGAGGAAGGAGGAACATTACTTGCAAAAAAAGGTGTCACACATATTTAAAAAAAATACTCTGATAAGCATTTGCTCTCAAAAATATTACAATATAAATGAAGTTATAGTTAAATCCAGGAACAAGATACATCACTCATCCTTTTCTGTATCAGAAGACTTACCTTTTTCAAAAATTTCTTTCAGTACTCCTCGTTTTATCAGCTCTTCTCTGCTTTGCCGTGTGGAAATCTTTCTTTCCAGAGCTGAAATTAACAGAGATTATGTTTAGATACGGTGGCCTAGAAATTTGTTTGCTTCTGAAAACGGGCACAGGGATCGTGCTGCACTAGCAACCTGCGCCCGTTTGGAGGACTGCGGGCAGCTTTGTGCTGCTTGCTCATTTCCATGATTGTGGCGTTCTGCTGAATGCGCTGCTGAGTGACTAAGCACTCAGCGGGGCTCCCAAGCTGGTGCGAGGCTAGCACCAATTAAAGCTAGCCTGTACTACATAAAGGCAGTCTGCACCTCATAAAGGGGAGGTGCATTCTGCCTACAGCAGATCATAAAACTGGCTGAGGAAGACAGTGGAAAAGAACTATTAATGATGGCACAACAGGGGAGAGAGCATGCACCAAAGTTCTTCAATGCAGCACTGGAGGTCTTGGTGCAGGAGGCCAATAGGAGGAGAGAGGTGTTATTTCCACAGGGGGCCAGGATGTATTCCAGGCAACACAGCAAAGTACACTGGGTACAGATAGCGACTGTGGTGACTGGCAGAAATGTAGCCCCGAGGATGTGAACATAGTGCAGGAAGAAGTTTGATGATCTCACACGAGTAGTCAAGGACAGTGAATTCATCTTCAAATGCCATATCCCACAAACTGCACCACTAGCCTCATGCACTGCTCAATTCAACGCACGCCCATCACTCACCTACCAACATTCTCTATCAATCACGAATCATACCTCACATTCTTACAGGAAAAAGCGGCGCGTAACCGGCGCCAACAGAACCTAACCGACAGGGAACAGGCTCACCTGCACCACCTCACCTTCATAAAGGTGACAGTGCTGGCCATTCTTGGGGGGAGCATGGCTGAAGCTAAGGCCAGCGGCGAGGCTGAAAGGGTACAAGAAGCCAGTATCTTCATACACTATCCTCCTTCTCACATCCCACTTTCCCCACATCTCACAATCTCTTCTGATTTACAAGCTGCAGATGGTTTAAGCATGCACCTCTTGCTTCTCCACCCCTCTCCTCACTACAACTCTACCCGTGTGCCTTTCTCATTTCAGAAATCCAACCTGCCCAGTCAGTGGTGTAAGAGGAAGAGAGAGGATGAAGAAGAAGAAACACAGTCACTTTATCTGACAATCGCAGCACCAGCTCAGATACTGGCACTGCGCTGCCTTTAAAGAACATAGGAACATAAGAAATAGGAGCAAGAGTAGGCCATTTGGTCCCTCAAGCCTGCTCCGCCATTCAATGTTATGGCTGAACTGATCATGGACTCAGCTCTCTTATTGCTCAAAAATCTGTCTGTCTCTGCCTTAAATATATTCAATGACCCAGCCTCCACAGCTCTCTGGGGCAGAGAATTCCATAGATTTAAAACTCTCACAGAAGAAATTCCTCCTCATCTCAGTTTTAATGGGCGGCCCCTTAGTCTGAGACTATGTCCCCTAGTTTTAGTTTCCCCTATGAGTGGAAGTATCCTCTCTGCATCCACCTTGTCGAGGGTTCTCGAGCCCCCTCATTATCTTATACGTTTCGATAATATCACCTCTCATTCTTCTGAACTCCAATGTTTATCGGCCCAACCTACTCAACCTACCCTCATAAGTCAACCCCCTCATCTCTGGAATCAACCTAGTGAACCTTCTCTGAACAGCCTCCAATGCAAGTATATCCTTCCTTAAATGCGGAGACCAAAAGAGAGTAGCTTAGAGCTGAGATCTGCACGTGTTGAGTTGCTAGCATGAGTGTGCTGCAGCCAAGGCAAGGCCCAGAGATGCTCGAGATCATCTTGCAAGCCCATCTACCATCTGCCCCACTGAAAGTCAGCAGCCTTCCACTAGCCATGCTGCAGCCACCGGGGTAGCACTTTGTAGGAACACTAGTACAAGCAAAGACACGCTGAAGACAGGCTCTGAGGAATGCACAAGAATGCTTAATTGATTTTGTTATGTTGATAAAGTTGGATTGGAGTGTTTCTTTTGTGATGATTTTTATTTCAGCATCGAGGCCAAGAGAACCCTGGAGGGCGAGGCCACACACGAGTTCTGCTGCAGAGGACTTCGATGAGTACTACAGAGACCGACAGAAGAATGCTGATAGGCATGCACAAAAAATGCTTGGTGCATTGGCAGGCCTGCCAGAAAGCCTGAATGCAATGCCAAGGAGCATGGATGAGTCCGGTACCGTCCTTGCACCTAGCTTTGCGCAGAGTTTGAAGCTTTCCAGCATGGAAGGGGTGGGCAGATCCATGAGCGCACTTGTGGACCCAACCATCATGCAATGTCTGATGGCTGATGTTTCAGCTTACAGGCCACCCTAAGTGCTGCAATGCCAGCTCAGACTGTTCTCATGCAGGCTCAGCTTTCTGCCACACAAGCTCGGACTGCTGCCATCGTGGTAGGGTTGGCCAGTGTGGAAAGGGGATTGGAGGATGTCACAGCAGTCCAGCAATCTGTCCTCCAACAGATGGCTAGGAATGCTAAGGTGCCACTAGCAGTGGCTCCATGGAGCGAGAAGTTGATGTCCTCTCTCAGAATGATGGCATTCATCCTCCCACCTCTGCCACTCCACCAGTGCCCTTGCTGTTGCCTGTCAGCCTGCCAACACAAACTGCTACCGCCCATGGCGAGGTGATGTAGTCCAGAACTGGCCTTCTAGGCCCAGAGATGCTCGAGATCATCTTGCAAGCCCATCTACCATCTGCCCTACTGAAAGTCAGCAGCCTTCCACTAGCCATGCTGCAGCCACCGGGGTAGCACTTTGTAGGAACACTAGTACAAGCAAAGACACGCTGAAGACAGGCTCTGAGGAATGCACAAGAATGCTTAATTGATTTTGTTATGTTGATAAAGTTGGATTGGAGTGTTTCTTTTGTGATGATTTTTATTTCAGCATCGAGGCCAAGAGAACGCTGTGATAGTCAGTAACAGAAGGAAAGTAAAGTGTGGGACTATTGCTTAATGGGGAATTGGGGTTGCGTTCACTCATACCACTGTCCGATGAGTCAATCATGGAGCATCCAGGCAGCAAGAGGTTGTCTAGATTGCTTCCTCCCTTCTGCTTCCTCCTTTTCACCTCCTCCTCCTCCTCTTCCGCTTCCTCCTCCTCCTCAGCTCGTCGCCGAAGGCTTGATGGCAAGGGCTGGGCCTTCTTGATCGCAAGGTTGTGGAGCATGCAGCCACCACAACGCGTTCTGGTGAGTACTGCCGGGCTCCTCCAGAGCGGTCAGGCAGCAGAATCATTGTTTAAGGAGGCCAGTGGTCTGCTCTATCAAATTTCGTGTGGCAGCATAGCTCTCATTGTACGCATGCTGCCCATGTATTGTCAGGTTGTGGAGCGGAGTCATGAACCAGATGGTCAGCGGATAGCCCTTGTTGCCCAGTAGCCACCCTCTGGTTTGTCTTGGTGGCTCAAAGACTGAGGGAACAGCAGACTGGCACAGAATAAAAGCATCATGATTGCTGACAGGATACCTAGCATTCATCATGATCTGCTGAGAATGGTCGCACACCAACTACACATTCAGCAAGTGATAACCTTTGCGGTTGTGGTGCATCTCAGAATTTAGATGCGACACCCACAAAGCCACATGTGTGCAGTCGATGGTGCCCTGTGGTTGGATCAGGTTCTAGGAGTTGTTCTGCAACTGAGTCTGACCTGGTAAAGAGTGAAGAATGGCTAACCAAGCGAGAAATTGGGCACGCAGGTGTTTGGACGCTGCACTTGCTGGAGGAGGTGGAAAAATGGAGAGATGTCCTGTGTCTTCTGGGGGCCAGGATGCCCTCCAGACACACAGTGAGAAGACAGTGGGAACAAATAGCTGCGGAGGTCAATGTCAGGAGTTTAGTTCCAAAGAACCTGAATGCAATTCCGCAAGAAGTTTAATGACCTCACATGTAAAAGTCGGATGACTAGTTGGTGAAGGATAGAAGACTAGAGCCACGGGGGAGAAATTCATTATAGCTCAGAGTTAACTTTAGGAAAGTTTGAGATTTAGCACCAGGCGCTAATGAATCACGCTGCATGCAAAATTGAGTCTCTTTGCTCAAAGAAAGGATTGGAGGGCCGGATTTGGCGTGTGTCGCTGGATTCGCCTCGCCATGGCACTACTGCCTCAGCATACCATTAGCGTCCCCGCCAGGCGCTAACTGGAGGTGCTAAGATACTAAATTTTTGCCCCCTAGTCTTTAGTTGCTTACAAGCCTTTATTCACAGAGACACAGATTACTTACTGTGCACAGCCACAATAAGCTGACAACCCTTCCCTAGCGTACTCCAGTGTATATATGTATAGAAGCACGAATCGCCAATTAATTCCCACCATCTGGATACAATTAGCACCCAATTGCTACGTAGTATTTTAATACAATTAACAGATTTCCTTTTCTCTCTTTAAATAAAATTTGTGGCCACCAAAATGGTAGTACTAGCAGGACTGAAAAATATGCGCTGCGGATTAATTCTCATTAACCCAACACTAAACTCAGTGTAACACACCCCTAGTTGTGCTTGTCCCGGCAGCAAGCCCCAATGTGGCGTGCCCAAGGGGAATTGCTGCTTCAACAGCCTCTAAAAGCGAGACTGTGATTTTGCAAAACATTGTGGGATCTTAAAAGGGTAATGCGTTGATATTTTCTTAAAAGACCCTCTGAAATGTAAAATTTTAAAATTATGTAAAAAAAGGCAGAAGTTGTCAGCCTTTACAGCTCAACTGCCTTTTAAAAAATAAACATTGAAAAACCATTCCTAAATGGGAGTCTTCAGCTCTTAAAACTGAATTCTCTTCCGCACCTAAAAAAGTTGGCAAAGTGCTTCAGCTTTAGCACAAATGGCTCAGCAAACCAGGGAAAGGTCACCTAGGGTCTCGCACGCAACACTCCAGCTTTGTGCAGGGGGTCAACATTGCAAGAGGAATCCTCTACCCATAGGAGTCAGGAGGCGGAACCATATCACTGAGGCCATCACTGCCAACTGTCTCGCCCCCAACAGTGCCCAAAGAAGCCGTCACCTACCAACTGCACCTCTAGCCTCACACACTGCTCAATCCATGACCCCCAATCACTCACCTACCAATAATCTGCAGCAATCACGAGACACATCTCCCATTCCTAGCATCACCTCATCCCTTTGGAGGAAATGGTACAGGACATTTTTGGCAGGGGCATGGACTAGCACTTCCGGGGTGGTATCAGGGAATCTCCCACATCATGAAGTCTTGATAAAAGCCTGTCTCCCTGCATGTAAAGCACTAAATGCTCAGAAAAAATAACACAAATTGTAGTATCTTCCAGAGCAGGAGGATTATCACAAAGAACAGAAGGTGATTTGGGATTGCGTCCAAAGGCTAGTTAGTAAGGACAATATATTCTCTAACCAGAATTCTTTGCATGAACTGCCCATGCCAGGACAGTTGACAATTTACACTCTGATCAATCAGCCAACATTTTATACACTATGTCGTCAATCACAGAATGATTCCTTTCACAAAGCTCATTGCTAAAAGAGCTCTCAGCTTGTGTATTCATGACAATGATAATTATATTCTCACACATATCTCTGAACTCTTTGTTAGCAAATTCACCTCCATTATCAGTCAAAAACTTTGCCGGTGGTGTCCTAAGTCCAGTCACTATCCATTTTCCATAAGTTAATCTATAATAACCTTCTTCTCCTAACTACATATGTGTAGAAATAGGGCTAGAAATTCATCTGCTGAGCGCCACTCTGCAGCGCCATGAAATGGTGATAAACTGGCAGCCGCCACTCTTTCACCAGCTGGTGGTGGGTTTGGCAGCGTCCGTCATATTCCTGACCCTCTTTGCACTGCCGGTAATTGGCAGTGCCCTGAAAGAAAAAAAAATGGCAGCATGGTGATGTCAATCGACATGCAACGCTGACTTACCGTCACCACGCCGAACTTCGACCCTAGCACTGAATTCGGCGCTGGGTCCTAAGAAACCTAGCATGCAAGCAGGCTGAGAATGGCAATGTCAACATCTCTTAAAGGGATGCACCTATCCTTCAGGTAAGTTTGCAATTAAACTTTTGGACTGTTTTTAAAAAAAATTACTTTTAAGGACACCGAGGCTGTCGGGGCCCGATGGAAGGAGCACTTTGAAGATCTCCTCAATCGAGACTCTGCCTTTGACTCGAGTATTCTCGACTCCATCCCGCAGCATGCTACCCGCAACCAACTCAGTGAAACTCCAACATTTCACGAGGTAGGCAAAGCCATAAAACAGCTTAAAAATAACAAGGCTACAGGTGTGGATGGAATCTCTGCTGAGGCACTAAAATATGGCGGAGAGGCGCTGTTGGAGCGGATACATGACCTCATTTCTCTCATCTGGAGGGAAGAGAGCATGCCGGGAGATCTGAGTGACTCAGTGATTGTGACCATTTTTAAAATTCATATAGTGGCTTGCTGCAATAGATGTTAAAAGTATTTTAAGTGCGTATGGAGTGTTGCTGGATCCTTGGGAGGCCTCAGATGGTAAACAAAGGACTCTTGGAAGACAGAACATGCTGTGAATACTCAGCAGATCAGGCAACATTCGTTCTGAGAAAAACAGAGTTCACGTCTCAGGTCAAGGTGCTGCCTGACCTGCTGAGTATTTCCAGCATTTTATGCTGTAATTTCAGATTTAAAGCATTCAATCGCAGAGGAAAGAAGCAGAGTAGCAAGCCGAAGAGTAGGAAGCAGCAGGAAGGATGCCACCCAGATAGCCCCTTTCTGGCTGGGATATCCAGGATGGAATCAGCTGCCTGCAGTCCCAGTGACCAGAACCCCAATTCCACTTTCAACATTTGTCCCACACCTTACCATCCCTCTTTTACTGACCATATCAATATCCTCTTAGCCACAATGCTGAAATAAAAGCCACCACAATGCAAACTTTCCAATCCTACTTATACAACTATCCATCCAATATAACACCAAGAAATCAACCAATCACCCTTATGCATTCTCTTAGTGATTGCCTTTGCCTATCCTACTGATGTCATAAAGTGCTACCCGAGTAACTGCAGCATGGCTGATGAAAGACTGCTGACGTTCAATGGGGGACACTTCAAATAGCCTTGCTGGGGGACCTTGAGAAGCTGGTGGTTGGAAGTGTCAAATCTTCTTCTTCTTCATTCTCCTCTCCGACTTCTTGGTCAACCATTGGTTGGGTAGGCTGCATTTCTTTGGTGTGTGATATGAGGAAGGCACAAGGGTGGAGTTGTGCTGAGGGGAGGGCAGGAAAGCAAGAGATGCATGCCAGAAGGAGGATAACATATGAGGATACCAGCCTCTTTTATCCTTCAGCCCCGCCACTGCCCAAGGCCTCATCCATGCCCTTGCAAAGAATGACCTGGGCTGGGGCGGGGGGAGGTGGGGGGGCGATACTTCTGGCAGTGACAGCCTTAGTGATGTACTTCCACATTATTCTTTCTGGAGGGCCTCCTGGCCCATTGGGTAGAGATCCGATCTTGCATTGTTGACCCCATGCACAAAGCTGGAGTGCTGCATGCGAGACCCTCAGTGCCCCTTCCTTGCTGAGCCACTTATGTTAATACTAAAGCAGTTTTCCCATCTGTTGAGTTTAGGAAGCTAATTCAGTTTTAACAGCTGAATATTCACATTTGGAAGTTCTTTTAAATATTGAATATTTCTTAAAAGGCAGAAAGGGCTGAAAAATGTATTGATTCACTGAATTTTATTTTGCAGTGCTTCAGTTTGCATGGCTCCTTTAATTCTCAGACCTCTTCAATTCCCTGCGAGCTCCACAGTTTTGCTCACAGAGGCTGTGGGAAGCTGCAAGGCCGGACCTGGACAGAAACTTCATCACGGATCCCCCCAGGTGCCGTGCCACCGATCTCCATGCCCCTAGACAAATTTCACTCGAAGCATTGGAGTCATTTCCAGTGGCCATTAACTGCAGTTGCCGGTAAGACCAGAAACTTTGCTGGCGAACACAAATTTTCCCCCCAAGATCTTGTAGCCAGGTCAATAAAATGAATGATGATAACATTTCTGTCAGTGTCCCATGTCAACTACCTCAATAAAGTCACATGCCAATGGAATACTTACAATAGGACATGGGGGCAGCCTTCTATACTTCTTACAAATTTCACATTTCTCACTACTCTCTTCTATAATCCTCTTTTACTCCTTATCAACTACACCTGCATCATTTAGCAGGAGTTTTACACATTAACAAGTAGGGTGGACAAATTGTCTATGTAACTTTAAGGCAATTTGTTTTTATTTCTCTCTTATCCTCATCACCTAATGCCATTAATACTTATTGAACACTCTTATGAGAATCATCAGGTTTTGTAATGGGGATACAATAATGTCCAGACTGGGTAAAGTGCAGATGATAAAAAATACAACTGGTATTTATATAGCGCCTTTAACGTAGTAAAACATAGTAAAACGTCCCAAGGAGCTTCACAGGAGTGTTATGAGACAAAAAAAATAAAGAACAATCGATTTCCTCCAAATAATTGCCTTATTGTGTTCCATTTCAAGTTTCATTTGTACTTTTTCATGAAGATTTATGTTATGTAGGCATGCTTGTATTGCTATATGATGTCTGTAACACTGAATGGACCTTACACTGTACACACCTTACTGTACACCAGCGGGTGCTGCTGCTGGAGACCTCGGGGTTACCTGCACATTGCAGGTAACCCAGTATAAAAGAGAGCTCACAGTTTGGTTCCTCACTCGAGGAGCTGCAAATAAAGGACTACAGTCTACACAGTTTAAGTACCATACCCTGCCTCGTGGAGTCATTACCAAAGGTGCCTGCATACACTACAACTGGCGACGAGGTCACGAACTACACACTCAGCATGTCGCATCTCAGCAACTTTCAGCAATTTACCAATGGGAAAGATTGGGACGCTTTTGTAGAAAGATTGGAACATTTCTTCATAGCCTACGACCTGGATGGAGACAGATCGGCCACACGACCGAAAAAGCGCAGGGCCATCTTGCCTAGCAGTTGTGGGCCCCCCATCTATTGTCTGGTCAGGGACTTGCTAGCCTCGGAGAAGAAAATCACCAAGAGCTTTGAGAAACTTGTAACATTAATACAGGAGCAACTAGAACCAAAAGAAAGCATCCTCACAGACAGGCACCACTTCTACACTTATCGGCGACCCGAAGGCCAAGAAATTATTAAGAATGCTGCACATTTAAGAAGACTAGCTGCACCATGTGATTTTGGAGACCACCTTAATGAAGCACTAAGGGACATATTTGTCATCGGAATTGGCCACGAGGGTCTCCTACACAAATTGCTGTCACAGTCACCCTGCAGAAAGCAATTCAAGTCAGCCAGGCCTACATGGTTTCGGCCAGTGACTCCAGGCGAATACTGACCCAGGACACTAAACCGGTGAGCGCAGTGTACCACATGGCTACTTCTAAAGGCAGAAATGCAGCCCTGAGTCCCGCAACCCTGAGTCTGCCACATGGGGCAAACCGGATGGCCCCGTGCTGGCGCTGTGGAGGAAACCACAGGGCCCACCAGTGCCACTACAAAGACTATACATGCAAAGGCTGAAAAGAAAAAAGGCACCTTCAGAGAATGTGCAGAAAAAGCTTTACTCACCACGTCTCTGATGAGTTGGCTGATCACCGGGGCTCCGACACAGATGAAGATGAAGCTGCTCAACCCCTGGAAGAAGAGTATGGAGTTTATACCTGCTCCACCGAAAGTTCTCCATGGACGATGGAAGAAGACATCGACGGGGTCCCAGTTTCCATGGAGATCGACACAGGGGCGAGCCAGTCTGTGATGAGCCAAACAACCTTTGAAAAAATCTGGGTGAATCTCGCCACTCGACTAAAACTGTCTCCTGTCCAGGCGCAGCTGCTCACCGATACCAAAGGTAAAATCCAAATCGTTGGCAGCGTGGACGTCCAGGTCTCCCAGGGCAGCGTGTTAAACAAATTCCCCCAGTGGATCGTTGCCGGAGATGGTCCCATGCTGCTGGGAAGGAATTGGATGAACCCGGTCCAAATCAGGCCTCCAGGCTCCAGCAATCGACATCGAACATGGATCCATCGCTGCATCTAGAGATCACACTGTCTAGCTCGAATGCGCGACAAAATCTCCAGGACCACATCACGGCGAAATCTTCAGGACCGAAAACCCAAACTCCACCTTCCAGGCCGGGGCAGTACTCCAAGAGGCGAACATCATTGAAAGAAGTGGATTCCCGACGTCCATGGCCGAACTTGAGGAAGAAAAGATCACCACAGCCTACCTGGAGGAGAGCCAGAAGATGGCGGCTGCACCACGAGATGAAGAACCTAAAATTAAAATGGCCACGACCAGACTACGAGGGGCAGCATTGGAGGAGCGACATGTGACACCGAGCGGCCAATCGGATTTGAAGGCTCCCTTAAAGGAGACCGGTAACCAAAAAAATTTAAAGGGACAGTTTCGACTTAAAGATGATGTTTAAGTTTCTGTCTATGTTTCTATGACAGGGACTTTAAAGCTAAAAATGCAGTAAAAAGGTGCAAGTATGATAATGTAACCATGGATTGTGATGCTGGTATAACTAATGTGAAAAATGAAATGAATGCTTGTGGAAGTAAGGTTAAGAACAAGCTTGTTATGTGTGATGATTATGACAGAGAGTTTGAAATGCCTACTATAACCATGTCTGGTCAGACCACGATAAAAAGTGATGCAAATGCTGTTATTAACAATGTAAAGGCAGTCAATAATATAGACTCGACTATGTATGACCAGAGCCGTGATGTCATGTATACAGGTAGAACACTGTTAAAGGACACTGGATTCAACAGGGACCGTGCAAATGCTAGAGGAATCCCCCCCGTGGAAGACCCCCAAGGTTCAGCTGGCTACCAGACCATGTAGCCTGGACCTTTGGAACTAGTGTGATGCCCCAGGAAGGACACACACACATGCAGTGGGAGCAGACCCACTACAGGGACAGTGGTCAATGGGCAGCACAGCCGCCACCACTGGCAACCTGCCCCAGACCGGCCCTACACCCCCTGGCCACCAGGGCCAACACCAGGAGCAAGAGGCCAATACCCTCCAGCTTTCCTGGCAAACACTGGGATGACCAGACTCTCATCCCAATTGGAGGACAAGGAGCCCACACAGTCCTGTGGCCCTGCCCACCACCACACAACTACCCACATCACAGAGTATGCTACCTACCCACTGCTGCAATGACTACCCCACTGAGAGATCCCACAATAGTATGGTCTGTGTATGAAGGGGGGGGCGGGGAATGTATGAGGCCAGCCTCAAGTACAGGGATCACACCTGGCCCCCACACAACCCTCACCACAACCTCCCACAGCCCACTACTGATCACCTCCCAGGTCATTAGAATAAGGACTTCAAAAATGCTTAGGGGGAGTGTTGTTATGTATGCATGCTTGTATTGTTATATAATGTCTGTAACACTGAATGTACCTTACACTGTACATACCTTACTGTACACCAGAAGGTGCTGCTGCTGGAGATCTAAGGGTTACCTACACACTGCAGGTAACCCAGTATAAAAGGGAGCTCACAGCTTGGTGTCCTCACTCAAGGAGCTGCAAATAAAGGAGTACAGTCTACACAGTTTAAATACCATACCCTGTCTCGTGGAGTCATTACCAAAGGTGCCTGCATACACTACAATTTACTTAGAAGCATGGGTATCTCACTCAAGACTACGGGGGAGAAATTTGCTTTGATTGCGCCTCCCTGTGCAAACAACTTGTCGCCTGGGGCCACTACTGCCTCCCGTGAAATTCTGCGGGAGTTAGCGGAGTCACAAACCGGTAGTGCCCCGCTGCTGCGACAACGTCCTGGAGTGAAAATTCGGCAGCACCCCGTGAGGCCATCTCGGGCGATGCTCGCACCCGCTTCACGGGTCACGAAACGAGCCACACTCCACTCATGGGGTGAAAAAAATAAAGGGGACATGCAGCGCGCACTTAATTTAAAATGGCCAACCTACCGGTTGTGGCCTGGCCTTGTTCAGTTCGCGGGGTCCGTGCCGCGATGTTGCAGCCCAGCGCTCCGCTTCTGTGCTGGGCTGCTGCCATGGCACCCCACTCCCCTTTGGAGAAGTGGAGAAGTGGTGGGCCCTTCTGCCCGATACAGAGTTGGTCCTTTAATGGAAGGGGAGGGCACTGTGTTCCCACCAACGCTACATGGCGCTCTGCGTGGTGCTGGAAAATTCCCACGCTTAGCGCCCCAGTAGTGTCCCCGAGAGGAAGTGGAGCGCCCGGCATCACACTCCACTTCCTCTCGGGGATGGTAACCCCCTAATTTCGCTGCTGGGACTTCTGCGCTTGGCGCAGGATGTCTCACCTCGCAGTGATTAACGCCCCCGAATTTCAGCCCGTACATCCGTAAATAGAAAATGGCCTACTCCAGCAATCGTACATGGAATTATCACTCTCTAACCTCAAGATGTTGTCGTTTCCAAACCTAAAGCATGTAGTACTTTTATATTTCTTAACCTTGCATCGGTCATCACTACTTAGTGAATCAAGATAACATTTGAACCAATCTACCCCGCATGCAGTTGAAGTATATGCACTAATACCGCACAATTAAAGGTGTCCTTGAGTAATACATTCATCACAGGATTAAAACTTCTTTTGATCAGTATAATCATTATTATTTTCATCCTCTTCTTCAGAACTACTTTCTTCATGTGTCTTTTCAAGGACCCTGCGTCTTCGCTCTGGGCAATTTGCCACATAATGATACTTAGAGTCACATCTAAAGCATCTACTGATTTTTCCTTGTGCATTTCTGGCATTCATTCGCCCACTATTACTGTCCCCATTTTATCGTCTGTTGATGTAACCATATTTTCTGTATGTGCTTTCCTCACCATTTTGTCTGTCTTTAATCCGGAAGGAAGTTACATTGGCATTTACATCCACTATCTATGTTATTTCGAAACCTGGTAACCATCGATTCTTCTATACTTTGTGTCACCGCAGTATACCTCAGTTGTTCCATGAAGTTGAAGGGTATGACTGTTTCCCCAGGAATATGTTTAAGGCAGCAAACATCTGCTCCAGCAGAATGTCCTTTTCTGAGAACTGAACGCCAGTAAGGACCAGTTGCTCATCCATATCATAGAATCATAGAAATTTACAACACGGAAGGAGGCCATTTCGGCCCATCGTGTCCATGCCGGCCGACCAAGGGCTATCGAGCCTAATCCCACTTTCCAGCTCTTGGTCCGTAGCCCTGTAGGTCATGGCATCCAAGTACTTTTTAGATGTGGTGAGGCTTTCTGCCTCTACCATCCTTTCAGGCACTGAGTTCCAGACCCTCACTACCCTCTGGATAAAGAAATTTCCCCTCATATCTCCTCTATACCTCCCCCCAATTACTTTAAATCTATGCACCCTGGTTGTTGACCCCCTCTGCCAAGGGAAACAGGTCTGTCCTATCCACTCTATCCAGATTCCTCATAATTTTATACACCTCATATGAGACACATACCACAATCTAGTAATTTAAACATTAATATCGATCCAGGGATTCCCAAATTAAACTTTGTAAACCTTTTGTACAACTTATTAAAGTCCATGATATACCTTTCCATTGATTAACTGTCCATTTTCCTGAAATCTAATCAATTCTTGGCACATTGGGAAGCCTGCGCTGAATGTGAAGGAGCATGGTGGAGTCCGGCACAAACTTGACATAGGGCTTTGTGCATAGCTTGGAGCCCATCCTTTCCAGCATGGAACAGGTGGCCAACTCTGTCATGTATGTAACTATCATTCAATGGTAATATTCATGTAACTGTAACCTTCATGCAACTCCTGTACACTGTACTTATACTCTAGAAATGCACACCCTGACCACAGGGGGTGAATTTGTGGGAGACACTCCTCACCTGGGTTTCCAGGTATAAAAAGGGAGGTGCCACCCAGGGTCATCACTCCTTGGTCCTGGGAATAAAGGTTAAGATCACGTTGTGACTGTGCCTACAATACATGCCTCGTGTGAGTTTGTTGTACGGTGCAGGGTGTTTCTGCGACTGGAAGGATGTTACCAGTGGGGTTCCGTAGGGCTCAGTACTAAGTCCCTTGCTTTTTGTGATATACATCAATGATCTAGACTTGAATGTTGAGGGTATGATTTAGAAGTTTGCAGATGATTCTAAAATCGGCTGTGTGGTTGATAATGAAGAAAGCTGCGGACTGCAGGAAGATATCAATCAACTGGTCAGGTGGGCAGAACAGTGGCAAAAGGAATTTAATCCAGAGAAGTGTGAGGTAATGCATTTTGGGAGAACTAACAAGGAAAGGGAATACATGTTAAATGGTAGGATACTGAGAAGTGTAGAGGAACAAAGTGACCTTGGAGTGCATGTCCACAGATCCCTAAAAGTAGCAGGCCAGGTTGATAAGGTGGTTAAGAAGGCATACGTAATACTTGCCTTTATTAGCCGAGACATAGAATACAAGAGCAGGGGGATTATGCTTCAATTGTATAAAACACTAGTTCGGCCACAGCTAGATAACTGTGTGCAGTTCTGGTCACACTACAGGAAGGAAGTGATTGCACTGGAGAGGGCACAGAGGAGATTTATGAGGATATTGCTGGGAGTTGAGAATCTAAGCTATGAGAACAGATTATATGGGCTGGGTTTATTTTAATTGGAACAGAGAACACTGAGGGGAGACCTAATTGAGGTGTATAAAATTATGAGAGGCCTAGGTATAGTGGATAGAAAGAGCCTATTTCCCTTAGCAGAGAGGTCAACAACCAGGGGGCATAAATTTAAAGTAATTGGTAGAAGGTTTTGAGGGGATTTGAGGGGAAATTTCTTCACACAGAGGGTGGTAGAGGCAGAAACCCTCACCACATTTAAAAAGTACTTGAATGTGCACCTGAACTGCCGTAACCTGCAGGGTTATGGACCTAGAACTGGAAAGTGGGATTAGACTTGATAGTCTCTTGTTGGCCGGCATGGACACGATGGGCCAAAATGGCCTCCTTCCGTGCTGTAAACTTTTATGATTCTATGAGATAGGCAGGCTGAGACTGGGATCGAAAGGCAGAACCAGAACAGGGCAGAGAGTGGGCACAACACCAGGACTACAAGAGACGAAGAAAGAGTGAGTTTGGGAGTGGGTAACAGAGGTGCAGATGGGTCAGACAGAGGCCATAGCCCAAGAGGAGAGCTGGAAAGAGGATTTGACAACTGGTAAGCTAACCCCCAACAAAACCTCTCAAAAAAACCCACATTAATTGTAACCTTCAAGGTGGGAAAAGGTTGAAATGGTGGCAATTATACCTTAGTGCTGGGTGGTGGAGTGTTTCTACAACAGCACCATCTAGCGTTTGGAAGGCTGTAAGGTAAGTAATAGTAACGATATCAGTTTAAAAGCATTTCCAGGAATTTTAAAAATAAAGCATCATCTAAGAAATTACCCAGGTGTGTGAAAATTATGACACCAGGCATGACAGAATCATGACAGAGGAAGTAAGTGTGACAAACAGGAAGTGCATATTTATAAGGAAGAATTTCCATGCTCTTCTTCAAACAGTGCCATGGGATCTTTTCCATCCAGCTAAATGGGCAGGCTGGGTCTCAGTTTAATATCTCATCTGAAAGATGGCACCTCTGATAGTGTAACACTCCCTCAGTACTGCACTGAAATGTCAACATAGATTAGTCACTCAAGTCACTGGAGGGGGACTTGAACCCACAACCTTCTGACCTGCAAGTGCAAATGATATCACCAATGTTCCTTTCAATTATTCTTTTGGCTGCGTGGCCCATACAAAGTACTGCGCATATGCATATTTTCCCAGTTAAAAGCCGGTGAACTGGCTGAGCAGGAGTTCCGGAGTGCTGTGTGGTCGCGCAGCTTAAAGGGAACATCGGATCCCACTGAGCGAAGGCTGACACCACATAACATTTATAGAAAGTGTGGGCTATACGAAAGGCCTATTATATAGCAGATCAGCCACGGTGTTATTTACGCTAAATTTACGCTAACATCTCAGTTAGTTAATTACATTAAAGATATCAGAACTAAGCTGAGTGGACTGAGTCACATGAATTCTCGGACTCCTTGAATAAAATATATTGGAGACAAAGTGGTAAATAGATAATGTCATAGCCAAAGAATGAAATTAATAATATCTGTGCTGACTTGCGTGAAAAACATTTAAAATGCAGATGGGCAATGCAGTTTGGATGTGCAACAGCAGCATCTAGCATTAAGGGGCCTGCAAGGTAAGCATGAGTTTCAAACCAATGTAGATATTTTAAATGCTTACAGGTGTTACTCATTTGTGATAAAGGCATGGCAAATAGTGACACATAGAATTAAGTGTGAAAACAGGAACTTTTCATGAAATATGTAAGTATGTGTGTCTCACATTTAGTGCACACCCATAGCACTTCAGAGTGTTAAAAGTATAAAAAGGGCAGGAAAAAGCAATCATTTCAAGCTGGTTTGTTCTGACTTAGAGCTAGAAGTTCACAAACACCTTCCAATTTGCAAACTTCACTCACCAACAGCAATTAACCATGAATTGATCTTGGGATGTGCTTATTTACAGACATTGGGGCTGAAATTCACTCCTGCCAGAAACAGGTCGTACCTTTTTGTAGTGTTTTGGCCGCCACAATGGATGTGGTGGCCCATCATGCGAACTTCAGCACTTTGTCATTTTTTTTCAAGCAGGGTGGAAGTCGGTCATAATGTGGACAGGAGTGGTGGTGGGATGGAGTCTCTGCCGCTGTCAGTCATCAGCGACGGGCTGGTGACATCATCGCGCTGGTGCTTCAGAATGTCTCTTCCCTTCAGTTAAAGGGAAGAGCCACTGCCAGCTCTGCATCTGTTTAAGTTAAGTCCACTGGGCCACCAGTGAGGGTTTCGGCTGGGCCAGCGGCCTGGCACCCAAGAGGGGGTGCCAGGCTGCCTGTTGGCGGCCCGGCAGAACCCAGGGGCATAATTGTTGGGCCGACCTAGTAGTCGGCTAACAAAAAAAATAAGATGGCGGCCACGGCACTGCGCCCTCCCCTTTAATGGTGGCCGCACCGCCATATTATACATCATGCACCGATAGAAAAAGCTGTCGGGGACACCAGCTGGTGGCTGGAAGACTTTCTCAGCTGAATTTCGTTTCCGCGGCAGGACATTGGCGGTGCGCGCTTTGATGATGCACTTAGGAGGATTCGGCAGCAGCAAGGTGGAAGTGAGGGGAGCGGGGCGGATATGGTCACCACTGGAAAAAACCCTGAGGAGAATTTTGCGAGTGGCGGCCATTCGAAGAAAAATTGACGGCCATTCGACACCACCGCGTGAGGCCCTATTGGGAGGCAGAATTTTGGCCCCATTAAATTTTATAGGCTTAAGGGGACAGCCTGTAAACATAGCTGCACTTTACCAGTAAAAAATAGATTATGAATTGCATGGTATGATATTCCTGTCATTATAAAAAAGCATATCATTCAATATATTGTGAGCAATGACATGGTTGATCTGGTAGCTTGAGAATATTCCCAACATAGCAAACAAATCTTAAAATAACACATAAATCAAAGACTCGAAATGTGAGACAGAATGCTGTAATCATCTTAAAAACAATTCCAATAAATCTGTAGCGATAATAAACATATTCACTTCACCACATTTTTATCAAAGTGTTCAATGTTGTAGGTATATAATGAAAAAGAGTCGACCTCTTAAATGTGTTATTGACCATACTATAGAAAATAATTTAGAGAGATGTAATTTTTATAAAAATTTACTTAGTTAGTTGATTTGTTGTCGTGTTGCTCATGGTGAAATATACAAAACATTGTCTCCTCCTTCCTATGACCGTGGCCTTGATTTTAACTCCCACACCTGGCAGAAACCATCCGGGGAGAAGGGGGCTGTTAAAATGGAGCGGAGAACCTGCCTACTGTTTTTCCATTTCAATCTTGCTGGCTGCAAAATTAAATTACAAGTGACAAGGGCACACACAAGCTGACCAGGTAGGATTGCCAAC
This sequence comes from Pristiophorus japonicus, assembly GCF_044704955.1. NCBI lineage: Eukaryota > Metazoa > Chordata > Chondrichthyes > Pristiophoridae > Pristiophorus > Pristiophorus japonicus. Next base: position 73,165,829 of record NC_091981.1, read on the forward strand.
TCTCTAGGATTGGCCTGAAGTTTCCAGAAATTAAGGAGGAAAAATTTGGTAGGGCCCCATTTGAGGCGCTAATTTTTAAGTTTTGAAAAATTAGCACCAGGTGCAAAGGAACTTTAACTTCTTCTAAAGTGAGCTTTAGTGCTGCAGGAAAGGGGGGGGACAGTAAATCAAGCACTAATGACCTCAGTGGGGCACTACAGGGACGCTAACACCAGAGCACTACCTAATTTCAGGTGACTTGCAATCAGCAAACATCCTTCAATCTTTGACACTGGCTCAATCCAGCTCTTAAAGGGGAGGTTCTATCAAGCTGCAGCTGCTCATTTTCAGCAGTGCTGCATCTGAAGGAGACCAGAGAGGTACTGCAGGAACATTTTGCTATGGCTGCTGCTAATCCAGTTGTAAGGGAGAGAGCTCATTGTTTCCATGACGTAACATTGAGGGCATTGGTGGGGCAGTCGAATGAAGGAGAGAAGCATTCTTCCTGGCAAGTGGAAGGAGGCCATTGCCCCAGGTCTTCTGGGCAATGAGAAGGGAAGTGGCAGAGGAGGTGTCGGCCAGCACTGTCATTCAATAAACCTTCACACAGTGTCGGAAGAAATTCAATGACCTCAGTTAGTGGTCAAGGTGAGTACATGCTACCTCACCTCCTATGTACCAGCCTCTGAACCTTTATCTGTGCACACTGTGCAAACCACCACTCCCCCACCACTCACCCATCAAACATCTACAACTGCTCAAACTCACATCCTCATCTCATGCTTTGCCAACATTCACAGCTATTCAGCGATGGCAGGCAAATCTCCCAAACACATGGAGTCTGACTCACACACATTCCTTTCTTTTGCAGGCCAAGATGGCACACAATAGGAGGGAGCAGCAGAGGACAGGCAGGGGTGAACCTCAGCTCCAGCAGCTATCCTACCTGGAGGAGCAACTGATTGGGCAGCAGAGGTGGGCAAGCGATGTCAACCCCACTGGGGGCAACAGCGGTATCTTCATCCTCTCGCCTTTGCTCATCCCACTTCCCCGTCAAACGTTAAGGCTTCATCACTTTTCAGCTCCTTATACAGTCTGCCTCCCTTGCTCCATTCCTGCCCCCCTGCCCTGACCTTAACGCGAGACTTGTGCCTTTTATATTTTCAGATAATCAGCCAGTAGATGCCATCCAGTGCCTGAGCCCCCCAATGATAGTGAAGAAAGAGAAGAGGAGGCGGACCCAAGCTCCGCGTCTCTGCATTTCTCACCCGCAGGCTCCAGCTTAGATACTGGCACTGCGCATTTGTTAAAGGTTAGCTTAGTAGAAAGGTCTGTACTGGGTGATGCACTGGGGCCTAGCGGGCTGCAGCAAGGCCAAGGGGAAAGGGTAGCTCGGGAGACAGCTCCTCGGAGGGAGAGTTCGTGTGCGATTGCACAGAACTAAAATGAACCCATTGATGGGGCGGCATTCACAAGAAGGGTGATGGCTATGCACTCTGACATCATAGGTGCAGTGGCAAGGGTGACCGAGAGCCTCCCGCAATTGTAAGAAGCATGGAGGAGTCCATCTCCAACATTGCACAGAGCTCTGCGCAAACCATGGGGCCCATCATTTCAGTCTACAGATGATGGTGGATGCCCAGAGAGACCGTGGAGACCCAGACCTCATGACACGTGTCATGGGTGAAGTGGCAGCTTCCATTGCAGTACAGGCGGAAGCAACACAACATGTTGTAAAGCAGACAATGGTTGCTGGCATCAAAGCTCAGACTGCTCTCATTCAGTCTCAGCTGCATGCCATGCGTGCTCTGACTGCTGCCATCGTCGCTGGGGCCACCGGGCATTTCACGGTGTCGCAGCAGGCCACCATTTGTGCTCTAGCAGGTTGGGAGGGATGCTGAGGTGCTACTTGATGAAAGTGGCAATGAGTCAGTGGAGCAGGAACCTGCTGTCCTCTCTCAGGATGACAGTATTCCTGAGTCCACCACTGCCACTCCGCCATTGCAGTTGTTGCTGCCTGTCATCCAGCCAGCCCAGACTGCTGTCGCCCAGCCTGAGGTGGTGCAGTCTACAGTCGGGCTTTCCAGTCCCACAGCTTGTCGAGGGTGTCCTGCCAGGCCATATGTAGTTTCTGGCCCTGACACTCAGCAACTTTCCACCAGCCGTGCTGCAGCCACAGGGGCACACTACGAAGGAGCAATAGAATAGATAAAACCAGTGTTAAGAGGGAATATAAGGTTTTGCACGAGGGTGATTCGTAAATTTAATTGTTGTTTATAATTGTGGTGAATGTTATGAGATGAATTTTAATTGGGCTGTTGCATATTTGGTGCAGCTTCTCATTTCAGTTTTGGGGCTGTGGTATGGAAGGGAAATTAATGTGCTTATGGGGACATGCAGAGCAACCAGAAATTGGCCTGGAATTCATTGGAACCAAAATCTGATGAGGTGGTCGTGGACCGCCCTTGCAGAATGCCGATGGTGCGGCTGCCTCCTCCATTGCTGCTGTTCCTACTCCTGCTCCTCCTCATCCTCCAGAGGTGGTGAAGTTATATCTGGTGGCAATGGCTGTGCCCTCATGATGGTCAAGTTGTGCAGCATGCAGCAGACGATGGCGAAAAGGGACAACTGCTCAGCTGAGTTCCGGAGGACTCCTCGCGAGCGATCAAGGCAGTGGAACCGTTGCTTGAGCACTCCAAAGGTCTGCTCAAAGATGCTCCTGGTGGCAGCATGGCTCTCATTATAAGAGTGCTGGACTGGAGTGTTGGAGCTGCAAAGGCAGGAACATAAAGCCAGATAGAGAGCAGATAGCCATTGTACCCTAGCAGCCAATTGCGAGCTTAATGTGGTGGCTGGAAGAGAGCTGGCACACCGGTCTGGTGCAGGATACATAAGAACATAAGAAATAGGACCAGGAGTAGGCCATATGGCCCTTCGAGCCTGCTCCACCATTTAATACGATCATGGCTGATCCGATCATGGGCTCAGGTCCACTTCCCTGCCCGCTCCCCATAACCCCTTATCAGTTAAGAAACTGTCTATCTCTGTCTTAAATTTATTCAATGTCCCAGCTTCCACAGCTCTCTGAGGCAGCAAATTCCACAGATTTACAACTGTCTGAGAAAAGAAATTTCTCCTCATCTCAGTTGTAAATGGGTGGCCCCTTATTCTAAGATTATGCCCCCTAGTTCTAGTCTCCCCCATCAGTGGAAACATTCTCTCTGCATCCACCTTGTCAAGCCCCCTCATAATTTTATACGTTTCGATAAGATCACCTCTCAATCTTCTGAATTCCAATGAGTAGAGGCCCAACCTACTCAACCTTTCCTCATAGGTCAACCCCCTCATCTCCGGAATCATCCTAGTGAACTATTTCTGAACTGCCTCCAAAGCAAGTATATCGTTTCTTAAATATGGAAACCAAAATTGCACGCAGTATTCCAGGTGTGGCCTCACCAATACCCTGTATAACTGGAGCAAGACTTCCCTGCTTTTATACTCCATCCCCTTTGCAATAAAGGCCAAGTTTCCATTGGCCTTCCTGATCACTTGCTGTACCTGCATCCCAATCTTTTTTGTTTCATGCTCAAGTACCCCCAGGTCCCACTGTACTGCAGCACTTTGCAACCTTTCTCCATTTAAATAATAACTTGCTCTTTGATTTTTTTTCTGACAAAGTGCATGACCTCACACTTTCCAACATTATATTCCATCGTCCAAATATTTGCCCACTCAGCCTGTCTATGTCCTTTTGCAGATCTTTTGTGTCCTCCTCACACATTGCTTTTCCTCCCACCTTTGTATCGTCAGCAAACTTGGCTACATTACACTCGGTCCCTTCTTTCAAGTCATTAATATAGATTGTAAATAGTTGGGGCTCCAGCACTGATCCCTGCGGCACCCCACTAGTCACTGATTGCCAACCCGAGAATGAACCATTTATCCCGACTCTCTGTTTTCTGTTTGTTAGCCAATCCTCTATCCATGCTAATATATTATCCCCAACCCCGTGAACTTTTATCTTGTGCAGTAACCTTTTATGTGGCACCTTGTCAAGTGCCTTCTGGAAGTTCAAATACACCACATCCACTGGTTCCCCTTTATCCACCCTGTTAATTACATCCTCAAAGAATTCCAGCAAATTTGTCAAACATGACTTCCCTTTCATAAATCCATGCTGACTCTGCCTGACTGGATTATGCTTTTCCAAATGTCCTGCTACTGCTTCTTTAATAATGGACTCCAACATTTTCCCAACCACAGATGTTAGGCTAACTGGTCTATAGTTTCCCGCTTTTTGTCTGCCTCCTTTTTAAAATAGGGGTGTTACATTTGCAGTTTTCCAATCTACTGGGACGAAGGACAAAGACATCGTGGCTGCTGCCAGGATAGCGGGCATTGACGGTAAGGATTTGACGTGTGTGGTCGCAGTTCAACTGCCTTTGCGGTTACGGAATACCTCAGGATTGTGGTGAGGTGCTCACAAAGCGATGTGGGTGCAGTCAATGGTGGCCTGCACCATGGGGAAGTCTGCTATCCTGGCAAAGCCCCATGCACACTCCAGCTGCTTCGCTCTGGTCATGGGGAAGGAAATGTATTCCCTTCTCCTTCTGTACAGAGCATCTGCGACCTTGGGGATGCAGCAATGGACGGCAAACTGGGAGATTTTGGAGATATCTCCTGTTGCACACTGGAAGGATCCACTGGTGTAGAAATTGAATGCGATAGTGACCTTGACTGCCACTGAGAGAGCCATCTTCGCCCTGATCTGAGGCTTGAGATCTGTTTGCAGGAGGTGGCAGTGCTCTGTGACCACATCCTTGCTGAAGCACAGCCTTTGATCACACTGTTCCTCAGTGAAATTAATGTCGGAGAACTGCTGCCAAAAACCTTGGGAGAGTAAGGTCTCCTGTTGACAGCCCTGTAGGCCTTCCTCCCTCTGGCCACATTTTGCTGTCTTTCTGTCTGCCTAAGTTACCTCTGACAGCGACATTGGAGCACGAGGTCCAGTGTGTACACAGCCCCCATGAAACGATATAAATGTTGAAATTTCAAATCTGCCCTCAATGAAAGTCACAAATCTTCAACAGCTAGGACACTCCTTCACCTGGGAATGGGTGAAATCTGTCAAAACACCTCTCTGTCTATGTGGAAGTAAGCAGCAACCATTATTTGCTGACTAAAAGTTTACCTGATGCTGACACCTTTAAATAGCACTCCTCCAGCCGACTTCTGACTGAAACACAGCAACTGAAGCTGTCGTTGTCAGCAGCAGATGGTAAAACACGGGCGAGGGCTAATTTATATTCCAGGACGATAAGGGGCGTGCACACGGCAATGACGTCAGCATCACGTGTTAGCGTCGCCGCAAAACCCCTACCCAATTTAGCGGGAGGCGCTGTCCTAGCTGCCCCTGGGTGAAAACTCATTTGAGCCCCGTGAGCGCACCCCACGGGTGCTAACTGGAGGCGCAATGTAGCCCAATTTCTCTCCCTCAAGATTAATCTCCAGGACTCTGCTAAGGAGAAAAATCATCGGGACATTAAAAGAAGCATGATTTTTTTTCCAGAGGATACAGAGTTATGGTGATTGGCAGAAGAACCTTAGGCAACATGAGGGAAAACTTTATTACGCAGCAAGTGGTTAGGATTTGGAATGCACTGCCTGAAAGGGTGGAGGAGGCGGATTCAATCATGGCTTTCAAAAGGGAATTGGATAATTACTTGAAGGAAAAAAATTTGCAGGGCTACAGGGAAAGGGTGTGGGAGTGGGACTAGCTAAAGTGCTCTTGCAGAGAGCCAGCATAGGCTCAATAGGCCGAATGGCTTCCTTCTGTGCTGTAACAATTCGATGATTTTATAAAGAAACAAAAATGATCTAATAAAAAACTCAAGTTCATAATTTATGCAGTTCCCTGGTTTTTATATTACATTTCCTCAAACTAAACTGAATACATGCAACCGAAAGAGGTGACATTTAAAAAAAAATACATTCTCTGCAAATAATGTCTTTGTTTCCTTTCTAATTATCAACAAAAGAGATCACAATAACAGCTGTTGCTGTTCAAATATGCTGCTTTTCTTGGTTGTTGTTTGTCGTTGAGGAGTTCATAACAGAAAGGCACAATTATAGTATATTTATAGCAATTCATTATTTGCCTGAAATAAAAGTTTTGAGAATTCAATCTCCAGTTTCTTTGGAAGCCTTTTTGTAAAAGAAAATAAACTCTCAAACTTCACAGGATGAGGGAGCACACTCCTGCAGCTGTGCCTTCATAAAATTGAATGGGAAATGTTGACATACCAATTTACAATGGACCAAAAATTCTGGCCTTGCCAGGTCCGTATGAAGTACGCATGAAGCCGGTGTGACCTCGCAAAAGCCAGTTTTCGGGGAGATATGCGCTGAAAACCGGCTTTTCCGAGCTGTCTCTCTCGATAGAAGCTCCGCATCCACGAGAGAAGGACATTCGCGCGGGAGAGATTGGGCTATTTGCCCAACTCATGCCCAGCGTATGTCCTTCAAAATTGTACACCTGGTAAAAACAGGTGCTTGGCTTACTTTTGCCAGCGTAAGAGTTTTAAAGTATAGAAAAATTAAATTTAATCATTCATTTTTATGTTAAAAACCCTGTCCATTAAGGTAAGTTTATTTTTAACCCTATTAAAACACATTAAAAAAAATTCCGAAAAATATTTTTTTTTCTGAAACATTTAATTACATTTAATTGCAATTAATTTTAAATATGTGAGGTGTTTTTTTAATTTATTATGCTGTGTTTCTTGTTTTAGGAGAGTTTTCTCATTGATAGTAATGGGAGTCCATAAAAATGGAGATCCCATTTTTATCAATGAGAATACTACTTAGTGATTGGTGGTTCAGGCCCATGTTACTCCAGCATTTCCGTATGTACGGGGAAGTCATCTCCCCATACGCTACGCATCAAATGAAGGCCTCCGACCGGGATCAAAGGTGCCTCCGTGACCACCAGGTATTTTCGTAAAAAAATTTGGGGTCGGAGGCGTTCGTCCGAAGGAAGTCTCCGAGCGCAATTTTCCCCTCTATGTGAAAAGTTGAAATAAAAGTGTGACCAAAAATCATGTCGAAAGGGAGTACGTTTATGGACAGGAAGTATGCAAGATTTTTAACAGTTTGATTATTTATTCTGACGTAACATTTTCTGATCTAACCGGCCCTTTCTTTGTATAATTAATTGATAGGTCAGAATGTAAAATAATGGCCTGGAAATTTTGAATAACTGCCATCGTTTCACTGCTGTAACTTCACTGTAAATGCGTGGAAACCCTGCTTATGTGCGAGGTTTTCACCACACTTGGTCGTGATTTCAGCACCCATGGTGAGACCGGGGCGGACGTCAGCATTGGCATGTGGGAAACCCGTCCCAATTCCATCCTGTCCTCTTGAAGCAATCTTCCCTAGATGGGGCTTGTTAAGCCCGCTCTGTAAGGTTCTCGGCCAATTAACAGGAAGTGGGTCTGATGACATAATTTGATGATGCGTCATAAACCGGTTTCCTTAAAGGGATCATGCTCAAATTGATTTTGGCAGTTCTTGTGGCAGTGTTCTGCAGCATTGAGCTGCTGCAAACACTGACACGCATTGCACACAGGTGTACAGCTGTATCCAGACTCTCTCATCACTCCCTCCAGATGCTTATCAGGGAGTCACAGAACGCAGGGAAGTCCTCTTCTCTTCCAATGGGTGGAAGAGACCTCCCCAGGACACCAACACAGCCTGGTTGCATATTAGATCACGAAATGTTGCTGCAAAGCTACACTCAACCTCATCTCATCCCCATCATTCTGCCTTCCCGACTCTTCCCCTGCACATCCTTACACACCAACTTTACCTTGCACCGCCACCCATTCCTCTCTCTACATTATCAGTTCTCCATCTCAGTAGCCACCCTTTACACTCACCCTCTTTCTTGTCCAATCATACCAACTAACAACACACAAGGGTAGGCACTTGTTCATGATGGCCGTGCCTTCTGTTGCCGAGGCCCTAAGCTCTGGAACTCCCTGCCTAAACCTTTCTGCCTCGCTACGTCTCTTTCCTCCTTCAAGATGCTCCTTAAAACCTGCCTCTTTGAGCAAGGCTTTGGTCACCTGCCCTGATTTCTCCTGTGGCTCGGTGTCAAAGTTTTATTCTCATAATACCCCTGTGAAGTGCCTTGGGACATTTCACTATGTTAAAGGCACTATATAAATACAAGTAATTGTTGTTGCTTGAGCAATGACTGAATTAATCATGTTGCATGCAATGACGTGACTCAGGGCAATAACCACTGAGACAAAGAAAAGCGCCTATACAATTGATTATCTGTTTTCAATTGAGCTATTGTAATTATAATAAGAGAATATAGTTAGCGACTGGGTAAGTGCCATTCAGTGCAAGCAAGAGCTGACTCTACAGCACACTGCTTTGCACTAGACCATCAAAGAGTCATACAGAAGAGCATCTTGATCAATACTTATTTGGGGATACTCAGAGAATAGGATTCCTTATCCCAACAATCTAGACCCCAACAAAGAGCTATTCAAATCGTGCAGCTGTGAGCTCCATCTGTGAGCTCTATCAGAAGCTAAATTAAAATTCAACTTCGTTATAAAATTCTGCAATTTTATTTAGATGAATGTGCATGAAGAGAAAGGTCCACTCACCACTCAGAGACTTTTGAAATAATAGTCTACCCAAAATAAACAAGCAAAATAAATTTGCAAGTTCAATAAAAAGATTAAATGAAGTTTGAAATGACGGAGTCATGTTTCAGGATTTTTTTGATAATTTTTTGCACAGAAAAGATTTGGAAGAGGTGTTACTTTTAATGTTGTGCTTTAAAAGCAAGGTGCATTATTGCAAGTAAAAAAAAAAGGGTTCTGAGGTGGAAGGCAAGTAGATGCTGTTTTCTCATGGACTATAAATCATCATCATAGGCTGGCCCTCGGAATCGAGGAAGACTTGCTTCCACTCTAAAAATGAGTCCTTAGGTGTCCAATATGAGAACCACAGTCCATGCCACAGGTGGGACAGACAGTCGTTGAGGGAAGGGGTGGGTGGGACTGGTTTGTCGCATGCTCTTTCCGCTGCCTGCGCTTGATTTCTGCATGCTCTCGGCGATGAGACTCGAGGTGAAGGAGTTCCGAGTAGAGTGCAAGCTTTGGCAGTCTCGTGTCAGGTATGCGAACAATGTGGCCTGCCCAGTGAAGTTGATCGACTGTGGTCAGTGCTTCAAGGCTGGGAATGTTGGCCTGGTCGAGGACGTTGGTGTGTCTGTCCTCCCAGGGGATTTGTAGGATCTTGAGGAGACATCGTTGGTGGTATTTCTCCAGCGACTTGAGGTGTCGACTGTACATGGTCCATGTCTCTGAGCCATACAGGAGGGTGGGTATTTCTACAACCCTGTAAATAATAAACAATTCAGTAGCTTGTCTCCGTAAGCACTTTACACCCATTTGTGTTGTTAGGTGTTTGGTTTCTTTCTGACTGTGAAACAAAGCAGAATGTGTCTCTATGTGAGACACCTAAAGAGCAGTTTAGTTTTTGGAGAAACTGCAAGTTGAGGCGGAAAGACAATCTTAAAAACGTCAGGATGCAGAGGAGTAATTCTGCTTGAGTTAAGGGAAGCAACTCACTGCAGTAGGGTGGCGTGGTTTGCCCATTATTTTTAAATGTTCATCTAATTACTTATTGAACGAAGGGAATCTGATCATAACTGTTACTCGGTATGTGCACCTTACTGTGAAATAAAGCAGCTCAACGATTCAAACCGAGCCTCGCTTCATTTAGTAGTGCCTTGGGATGTTTTTCTATGTTAAAGGCCCGTTAGCGTTTGTGCAGTGGTAGCACTCTCACCTCTGAGTCAGACGGTTGTGGATTTGAACCCCATGCCACAGACTTATAATAATACCTTTTATTTATGTAGCTCCTTTAACGTAGTAAACATTCCAAGGTGCTTCACAACAGTGTTACAAGACAAAACCGATAAATTTGATCCCGCCCACAAAAGGAGAAATTAAGACAGATGACCAAAAGCTTGTTTAAAGAGGGTAGGATTTAAGGAGCGTCTTAAAGGAGGAAACAGAGATAGAGAGGCGGAGAGCTTTAGGCAGGGAATTCCAGAGCGTAGGACCCAAACAGCTGAAGGCACGGCCAACTATGGTTGAGCAGTTATAATGAGGGATGCTCAGAATTTGAGGAGGGCAGACATCTTGTGGGGTTGTGAGGCTGATAAAGATTACAGACATAGGGAGGGGCGAGGCCATAGAGTGATTTGTAAACAAGGATGAGAATTTTGAAATTGAGGCGTTGTTTAACTAGGAGCCAATGTAGGTCAGAAAGCACATGGGTGATGGGTGACCGTGAGTTGGTGCGAGTTAGGACATGGGCTGCAGAGTTTTGGATGACCTCAAGCTTCTGTAGTGTAGAATGTGGGAGGCCAGCCAGGAGTGAGTTGGAGTAGTCAAGTCTGGAGTAGTCAAGTCTGGAGTTAACAAAGGCATGAATGAGGGTTTCAGCAGCAGAAGTGCTGATGCTAGGGCAGAGGCGGGCAATGTTAGAGAGGTGCAAAAAGGCGGTTTTAGTTATGCCACGGATATGTGGCTGGAAACACATTTCAGAGTCAAATATGACACCTGGGTTGTGAACAGTCTTGTTCACCCCCAGATTGATGCTAGGGAGAGGGATGGAGTCAGTGGTTAGGGAACGCAGTTTGTGGCGGGGACCAAAGATAATGGCTTTGGTCTTCACAATATTTAATTGGAGAAAATTTCTGCTCATCCAGTACTGGATGCCGGGCAAGCAATCTGACAATTTAGATACCAAGCAGAGGTGGAGAGAAGAGGTGGAGAGGTAGAGTGTAGTGTTTGGAGAAAGAGTCAGACATAGAAACATAGAAAATAGGTGCAAGAGTAGGCCATTCGCCCCTTCAAGCCTGCACCACCATTCAATAAGATCATGGCTGATCATTCCCTCAGTACCCCTTTCCTGCTTTCTCTCCATATCCCTTGATCCCTTTAACCGTAAGGGCCATATCTAACTCCCTCTTCAATATATCCAATGAACTGGCATCAACAACTCTCTGCGGCAGGGAATTTCACAGGTTAACAACTCTCCGAGTGAAGAAGTTTCTCCTCACCTCAGTCCTAAATAGCCTACCCCTTATCCTAAGACTATGTCCCCTGGTTCTGGACTTCCCCAACATCGGGAACATTCTTCCCGCATCTAACCTGTCCAGTCCCGTCAGAATCTTATACGTTTCTACGAGATCCCACAGACTGAACACTGTGAGCTCAAAGTAAAGTGTGACCTTAGTCTTTTATTGCAGGTCTCCAGAATACCTCTTCAGCCTGTGAAGACTCCTTAAATACCTGTGCTCCCAAGGATTATGGGATCCCTTGGGATGCCAGGGGATGAGCCCTCTGGTGGCTGTACAGAGTAAATACAAGATTACATATATAACAACATTCCCGCCCCCCCCCCCCCCAAAGTCAATAGTGTAACTATTTACAATTTGAGTCGAACTGGGGCCCTTCTTGCCCTGGTTGATCGTCTCGGTGTGAAAGCTGGTGTTGTTGAATCATTTGTTGGGCCCTCGCTGGGCTGCTGTGCAGCTGGCATTGCTGGGCTGGCTGCTGTGGGTTCTGCTTCGTGGTCAGCCGTGGTGCCGGTTGCCACTGGTGTGTATGTTGGGGGATCAAAAAAGGTAGGGTCCAAGGTGGGTTGCTCAGGATAGTCCGTGAATCTGAGTTTGATTTGGTCCAAGTGTTTCCAGTGAATTAGTCCATTTGAAAGTTTGACCCGAAACACCCTGCTCCCCTCTTTGACCACGACAGTGCCGGGAAGCCAGTTGGGACCTTGTCCATAATTTAAAACAAATACAGGATCATTGACTTCAATCTTGCGTGACACATTTGCTCTATCATGTATGCACTTTGTTGAAGCCGCCTGCTCTCTACCTGTTCATGTAGATCAGGGTGAACTAACGAGAGCCTTGTCTTAAGTGCTCTTTTCATGAGCAGTTCAGCAGGTGGGATTCCAGTGAGTGAGTGGGGTCTTATGCGGTAGCTAAGCAGGACTCAGGATAGGCGAATCTGCAGTGAGCCTTCAGTTACCCTCTCCAAGCCTTGCTTGATGGTTTGCACTGCTCTCTCTGCCTGACCATTGGACGTTGGTTTAAATGGGGCAGATGTGACATGTTTGATCCCGTTATGGGTCATGAATTCTTTGAACTCAGCACTGGTAAAACATGGCCAGTTGTCGCTCACCAGGACATCGGGTCGGCCGTGTGTGGCAAACATGGCCCGCAGGCTTTCAGTAGTGGCAGCGGACTTGCTGGTCGACGTTATCTCACATTCAATCCTCTTGGAGTACTCGTCTACAACCACAAGGATCATTTTACCCAAGAACGGGCCTGCATAGTCGACGTGTACCTTAGACCACAGTTTGGAGGGCCAGGACCATAAATTTAGTGGAGCCTCCCTGGGTACATTGCTTAACTGCGAGCATGTATTACATCTGTGAACGCAGGACTTTACGTCCGCATCGATACCGGGCCACCACACGTGGGATCTGGCTATCGCTTTCATCATTACGATGCCTGGGAGGGTACTGTGGAGGTCAGTGATGAAGGTGTCTCTGCCCTTCTTGGGGACCACTATTTGATTGCCCCACAGAAGGCACCCTGCCTGTATAGACATTTCATCTTTGCGCCGCTGGAACGGCTTCATCTCTTCCTGCATTTGAGGTATGCCAGCTGATAAGGGCAGATCTGCGGCCTGCCAGCACCATCAGAAATGCACTGTCCATCGAGGTCAAAGTCGTTCTATGCCTCGGGTTCTTTTCAGGCCACAGCTGGCGACATTTGCGGACTTGCTTAGCATGCCATACATTGCTGCATTAGACAGGTCACTGAAGCCCTGTACACATGCAGGAGGGACTTGATCAGCTTCCCTATGACCAGGGAGGCAGAGTGAGAGGGCTCTAGGATTCTCCAGAATTGCAAACTTCCCCCAAGGTGCAGGGAGCAATAGATTGTACGCACATTGCGATGCGGGCACCTTTTCAGGATGCTGAGGTTTGCAGGAGCCGCAAGGGATTCCACTCCCTGAATGGCCAGCTGGTCGTTTGACCACCAGAAAATTATACTGGCTGTGAATGCTCAATATCCGGACAGCATCCATGATGCGCACATCCTGCATGAGAGCACTGTATCTGACTTGTTTAACAATGAGCCACAAGGTCAATGCTGAATGCTTGGGGACAAAGGATAAGGCCTCGCTACCTGGCTGATGACCCCACTGCGTGACACCCACACCGAGGCTGATACAAAGAGAGCCACAGAGAAACTCGCAATATTGTGGAGAAAACTATTGGAGTGCTGAAGCAGCGCTTCAGATGTCTGGACCACTCAGGAAGCAAGCTCTAATACCACCCTGAGCAGTTAGCTCAATTCGTGGTACACAACCTGGTTATCAGGAGGGGATAAGAAATTGCCTGATGAGCCTGACAGTCCACCTCACCAGAGAGAAGAAGAGGAGGACGAGGAGATGGACGCTGACATCGGGCCAGACAATCAGGCTGACGCTGAAGCCATGCCCCCGTACCCCTGTAGACCGCATGAAAGGGCCCATGGTGGCATGATAGCTGCAACAGCCTTACGTCAGGAGTTCATCAATGATCGCTTTGACTGAAAGAACGTTGGTGTTATTTACAAGGCTCACATACTGATGGGTGTGCAGTTCATGGTGGGCATCACTTTGGTGACAGTTAAAGTTTAAGTTGATTGAAGTTACGTGTGATTATACCTTTTGATATTAAGGAATCACCAGCATGTAATGGTGCAGCTATCTGAGCCAATGTGCTGCAAGGTTTTTTAAAATAAAAAACATTTAAACTGAACATTAGTCTGAAATCATCAGAATTTCTGTACAAACCAATCCTCCCCTCCTCCCCCAATCCCTACTTCTCCTCCCCACCTCTACCCCTTCCCCTTCCCCTCCTGACTCCAAGCCGCCTGGCTGAGGAGGTCCTCAGGTGATGCTTCATTGCGGGGGGGTGATGGCCGAAGCGTTGCTTGGATGGATACGGGAGAGGACTGTCCCGAGTTGGGAACGTGCTCCGAGCCAGAAGCAAGATGTTGCTGCTGGCTCTCGTGTGGCTGGCAATGGGGGTGCGTCACCTTGGGGTGCAGTGCGCTTCGGGACCATTGAGAGACCTCTGCCACAGTGTTCCTGTCTACCAGCTCCAGGGCCTCCTCCATCCCTTCCAATTTATATGTTATTTGTTGGACAAAAACTCGGTGCCAACTATGTTCTTGGTGCTTAGTGGGCTTTTTGCTGCTGGCGAATCTCCCTCGTTCCTCCCACAACAGCCAAACAAGCACACACCACAGCCACACACGCTTTCAGTGCCTCTGAGCTCCTTCTCTCTCTGCCTCCTCTTCTGCACATGTCATGGTGACCTTTGACCTCCAGAATCATGGGAATCGAGCATTGCCATGCCATTGCTAAGGACGGCCACACTTTACGGCAGAAAGTCAAAAAAATTTAACGCTACCACCCATTTGATATTGCTCGCGGTAACGCCCATTTTCAAAAATGTAAACTAGGTGATTTGAGAATGGGCGAGAAGCCGGCGATCTGAAAACTCTTTTTTAACACCCACGCTGGAAATAACGCCCATTTTTGGGCAATAAGCTCAAAAGTGGAGGTTCTAGCCCCAAGACCTCTAGAAGCATCAGAGTCAATTTAATAAACCTGAGCACCTCACTCCACATTCAACGCCCCTGAAATGCTTCATTTTCTATCCTTGGACACTTCCTCAAAATTGCGCTCTGCTGCTCTGCACATTAACCTCAATCCAGAGGCCTCAGCAGTGTCCTTCATTCTCAAACCAGACCTGCCTCCCCCACAGCTGGCTACGCTTGATGCATAGCCCAACCTGCCAAGTTTCCATTCCAGGTAATTCATCTCATTGCAGTTTGCAGAATCTTGCTTTAGTGCAAATTGTCTACAGTGTTTTTCTGTATAATTTGTTATGAAGCATTTTGAGATCTTTCTGAAAGACACTGCATAAATGCAAGTGTTTCATTCTTTCTTCTCACCTCGGAGATGGAATACTAAACTACAGCCAAATGTATCATCCAGCATTGAAGCTGTGTGGCAGCAGGTGCAGTTAAATCTGAATATCAGTTAATTCTCAAGGACTCTGTCACAGCATCCAAAAAAGACTGCACACACTGTACTAAGAAGTTGTATTTTTAGGTAGTTTCCTCTCATCTCTGTAGCCATGTTTGCATATTCTTGCATGCCACATGAGGCAGGTATATCCACTTGTGTAAGTTAAAAACAAGTCCCAAAAATGGTATTTAGGGAGAGATTATGTACAGTACTATCTTTCTAATGAGTAATGGCTTAATATGAAAGTGAGTACCACCTACAAAGTAATCTAGGAGTACAATATAGTGATAACAGATGGGCCATCATTATATACACCACCATATTACAACCACAGCTCAAAGTTATATCATTCACTAAACACCTATAAAAGCAAATCTGCAAATCTTGCAAATTCCCTGGGAGGACAGGCACACCAACATCAGTGTCCTCGACCAGGCTAACATCCCCAGTATTGAAGCACTGACCACACTCAATCAGCTTCCCTGGGCAGGCCACATAGTTCGCATGCCAGATATGAGACTCCCTAAGTAAATGCTTTATGCGGAGCTCCTTCATGGTAAACGAGCCAAAGGAGGACAGCGGAAATATTCTAAGGACACCCTCAAAGCCTCGCTGGTAAAGTGCGACATCACCACTGACACCTGGGAGACCCTGACCGAAGACCGCCCGAGTTGGAGAAAGTGCATCCGGGAGGCCGTTGAACTCTTCAAGTCTCAATGCAAAGTGCATGAAGAAGCCAAGCGCAGGCAGCGGAAGGAGCACATAGCCCCTTCCCTCGACGAATGTCTGTCCCACCTGTAACAGGGTCTGTGGCTCTCGTATCGGACTGTTCAGCCATCAAAGAACTCACTTTGGGAGTGGAAGCAAGTCCTCCTCGTTTCCGAGGGACTGCCTATGAAAATGAATGAATGGATAAAAGCAGCATGTCAAGACATCTCAAATATTGCATTGGTTTATGAACTTTAACTATTGAGAGGAGACTTCATCGAGGTGTACAAAATATTGAGGGGCCTGGACATAATGGATAGTAAGGGCTTATTCCATTGGTGGAGGGGTTTTAAGGTGGTTGGTGGAAGGTTTAGAGGGGATTTGAGGCGGCAGGCTTCATTATACAGAGGGTTGTGGGGATCTGGAACCCGCTTCCTGGAAAAGTGGTGGATGCAGAAACCCTCACCACTTTTAAGAGATGGTTGGATGGGCACTTAAAGTGCAGTAACCTGCAGGGTTATGGACCTAGAGCTGGTAATTGGGATTAGACTGGATAACCTTTTGTTGGCTGGCGCAGATATAATGGTAAGTACTGCAGGGAATCGAATACAGCCAGGGTGATCTCTTGGACTAGTTTCGATCGCCTGGATGGGTCAGAGAGGAATTTTCCCAGATTTTTTCTCCCTAAATTGGCCTGGGTTTTTATCTGACCTTTGCCTCTCCCAGGAAATCACATGGTTCCGGTTGAGGTGGAGTTTAGAATGTTTCAGTGTAAGGGGTGTCGCAGTTGTGTGGGGCGGACTCGTTGGGCTGGGTGCTCTTTGCCTTTCCGCCATTGTTCATTGTTCATAGGTTTATATATAACCTTCAGGGCTGCTGACGCGGACACAATGGGCCGAAATGGCCTACTTCTGTGCTGTAAAATTCTGTTTCTATGTTTCTATAATGGTTTAGTGATTTCTATTCATTCTCAGGCAACTGCAACAAAAATGGTGTATATGGTGTAGACATATCCTCATTTATAAATTGAATATGACAGAGTAGTGTTTCTGGTACTGCACTAACAGCCTCGAAGTTACGGATTAGAAATTGGTTTGCCCTAAGTGACCTTAGCAACGGGCATAGTTCCTGCGCCGCAATGGGTAAACCCAAGGCACACCCAATTTTCATGAGGCTGGCGACCTACAGCCCAGGCAGTATAGCGACAATGTAGATTTCAATTTCGGGCTGCTGCATCCCCGGCAGGTCCTGGAGGAGGGTAGGAAGCAATTCGGAGTGAGACGGTGGGGAAGCGATCGGGAGGAAGAGGGCAAGCTCGAGAGGGTGGGAAGCATTTGGGAGGGAGGGGATCTAGCAGGAGGGAGATGATCGGGGTTCCCAATCCTCCAGTATTGGGCAGGAATCTACCGGAATGGGTGATTGGTCTCGCGAGCACTCCTGCTGGTAACGCGGGAGAAACGATCCTTGTATGCATGGTTCGTGCATGTGTAGTACCCCAGCTGTCGTGGCTTGCACCCAAACACTGTTGTCTGGGCCCGCTGGTCTCCCTGCTATTGGTTGTGAAGATGACAGCATTGGACCAAAGCAACTGAGGGAGAGAGAGAGAGAGAGAGAGAGAGCAACACAAACTGGGAGCGGGAGGGAAATACAAACTGGGGAGGGAAAAAGAGAACAAGACAAACTGCAGGGAGAGTGAAACACAAATGGGGAGGGAGAGAGACAAAAACACAAACTGAGGGAGGGAGAGAGAAATACAAGCTGTGGAAGGAGAGAGAGAACAAAACAAACTGAAGGGAGGGAGAGAGAGCAACATAAAATGGGGGCGGGAGAGAGAGAGAGCAATACAAACTGGGGGAGGGTGCGAGGGAGCAATACAAACTGGAGGAGGGAGACATTGTGCAACACAAACTGGAGTGAGGGCCTGTGATGTGCGCTGTTGTGTAATGTGTTTTGTTCTGGGAGTCAAGCAGCCTTGGTGCTTCTCTCCAAGGACTGAGCCTCATCGCCCTGAAAGTGGGGCTTGAGTGGTGGGATATGGGATGCTCACGACATCTTCACGGGGTGCGTACCGGGCTGTAGGCCGCTCGCGATAATTAAGTGGGAGGTGCAGCAGGAAAAAAAAGGCCTTCTTGTTGGTCGATCGCGGGATCTCTGCCGTGAGCTTGCAGACTGGCACTCCGCTTATGTGCCGGGTTGCTGCCACGGCATCCATTCCCTGGTGGTCCAGCGATGGCCTTGTTTCCCACCCACAGAGTTGGCAGCTTGGCCCTTCCCTTTAATGAAGGGGAGGGCCCTGTCCACATGCCAGCGCTACGCATCCCACCGCATGGCTTTGTGCCTCGCTCCCGCCCCCGAGAGCTGTTAGCACTCCCAAACGGGGCGATACCGAATTTCGTGGTCAAAAAGTCAAATATTTTATTTGGGGTTTGGTGATATTGGGACAGTCAACTGAGGTAAATGCAATAACATTTGCAAACAATGGGCAATTATCACATGATCAAATATCATGTGATTAAGCATCACATGAGCGGTGTAACGTAATTCAATATCATGTGATCAAATGTCACCCGATCAAATCTCTGGCAATACGTCAAACCAAACTTCGCAATCCAATTGCAGTCATTGACACGATAGTGAAGTTGGGGGGAGCACTCCTGCACCTCCCTGCTCCACATTCAGTTTTGTTTTTTTTTAAAATGTATCTTTTTGGCAGCGGCCTCCAGTGGTCCCTTTAGGGACCGTTGGTTAGGCCGCATGTAGCCCATGTTTTCATGAATGCAGCCAGCCTGGTAAATTGTAAAATCCCAACTGATTCACTGGCCTGAACTCTCCCCGTTGGCAGATTTGCAGGGGGTAATCTTAATACTCCCCAAAGTGATACCACTGCTAACCTGCCGCAATTTCCTCTCAGAGATCTTATTAGCCACGGAGGGCTGTTAGCAGGCCTGAAAACCACTCTTCATTGACTTACAGCCCTTGGGAGGGAGGATAATATAACCTTTAAAAGGCTGCAGCCAATAAAGGGCTGCAATACTTCTCAGTAAGATGGTAGAAGGAGCAGCAGCTTCAGAGAGTCAGCAGCTGAGTGGGTGCCCAGATTTTTCAATGAGTCAGTGAAGGTGCTTTTGGTAGAAGTAAGGCCAAAAGAGACCAGCTAAAGGATACTGCGGGGAGGTGGCCTCATAGGATAGTGGTACAGGCTGTCTGGAAGGAGGTGGCTGAATGCAACCTCCACCAGCCAAGAACTGCTAGATGATGCAGGGGAAGTCTCAATGACCTCTCAAGAGTTGCTAAGGTAAATCAAGGCTCTGATGCCAATACCCATCCCCTGCCTCTCGTAAAATTTCACTCACCTCCTTATCCATCATACTTTTTCTTAGCACCTGGATGTCAGATAAAGTCACCAAAAACTGAAACACCTTCTTTATTCAAAGCCACTCTCTTAACCCATTGTGCCTGCCACAAGGACTCCTGCAGGTCTTCAAGGACACATCATTTACAGGCACAAGTCACATTCAGATCTCATCATTATGGCTTGCGCAACCTCATTTGGGGCAAGTTCCATGACACAAGCCTGCAAAATTTGTCTTCTCTCCCACCAAAGAAAACAGAAGGCATAGAACCAGTGCTGCAGAAGGAAAACCAGGGAGAACCATCACAGAAAACCCTGAGTCCACTGGAAGAGGAGGCATTACTTGTAGTAATTAGATGGACAGGAGGGCCAGGTTAGAGTGTGAGGATGGAGGCCAAGCCACAGAGTGCAAATGTCTCCTCTCCAGGCCATGGGCCTACTTTATGCCACCTGGACTAAAATGACAAGTTCAAAGTCAATCAAGCACCAACCTCCTATTCCCATGCAATTCTTCTTCTGTCTTGATATCTCTGTTCCTCTAATTACTGTTTAAGTCCAGGACGCTGCCTGATTACCAACTCACTCCAAGGTAGACTGCTGGGGCACCCTGACTGCTGCTTGAGGTAGTCCTGTTATTTTAGCCATGCACAGCAGCACAGACACATTCATAGGGAACGGAACCCTTATAAACTGTGAAGACCAGCAATATGCAGTTTACAGCTTTTGGCACAGACACTTTCATTTAAAAATTCTTCTTTATCAAAAGGTGTCCAGATAATAATCTTACCCCATTACATGCAAAAAAAAATCAACAATCCTTCTGGCACTCCCATGGCGCTTTAATTGTGCCTTCTATTTTAATGGTGCTGGTGATGCTGAAGAAGCATCTAAACTTCCTCCTCTTTTCATGTATGTAGACCATGTATACTAACTGTATGGTCACGTAAGGTGTGCCACCAGAGGGCACTGCGGTGGGAGACCTGAGGGTCACCTGCATAGGTGTGTAGGGCCCAGTATAAAAGGCTGCCCACCATGCTTGTGCCTCATTCTGGAGTTACAATAAATGGAACTAAGGTCACAACAGTTCATGTACAATACTAGACCTCGTGGAGTCATTCATAAGACTTTTAAAGACATAACACTTCTCTTCATGACTACAGAGATGAAAATTGGCCCTATCATGTCTTTGGTGAACAAGATGAAGCAAATTAGGAGAGTGATCTGGACCTACAAATGTCTGTTGGTGTTATCCAGGTGGTAGAGGAGGGCATGTAAACTGTGGGTGACAAAAAGTTTCTGAGAGATATTAGTGGCTTAAATACAATGCCCACACAGCAAATTGACCTATGGAGCAATAGAAGTCATATCAAGGCTGTGGATCTGTTAAATGTATTAAGGAGGAATTTAAGCCCTTGCAACCTGGTTACAGTGTTGCTGAGTAAACCTCTGGCCAGCTCTCCTCTACTCAGCAATATTGCTGCACAATACAGGTGAACAGGAAGTGAGCAAATGAATTTTGACAATCAGACACTGATCAAAGAACTAAGGAATAGCATATTAATTCCCCCTCCTCCCTCCTGCACACAGTAGGATTTGTAACTAATAGCAGGCAGGGTAAATATAGTTTCCAGAACACAGCCTGGACAGAACCTGGACAGATATGAGGAATCTTAACAAGCACGAAAGGAAAGGCTGAAGTATAGTTTGGAATACCAAGTGTCCTGATATAGGCTTGGTATAAAGCATACTCTCATAAACTATGAATAATTTTATATTGAACGACCATAACTATTAATAGAAGCTTATTCTGTGACGTCCCATCATGGGAGAAGAAAAGGGCCTGAATGTTTACCAGGCATGGTCATACTGCAGCATGAGAGAAATGCAATGAGCAACCGTATAAATCAAACTGTCGGCATGGAAAAATCTTAAAGCGGCTTCACATCTCCATTTAGTGTCAAATAGAATGTGCTGAATGATGGACACTGTCTGTACTACCTAAATGTACCAAATCTCAAGCTTATTAATCTACTTGCAGCACAAGAGGCTGCTCTGGACAACACAGGATGCAAGTGTATCCAGAGAATAGGGATGGGTAAATCTGAAGGCCTCCCATGAACTCAGGGCAAGGACCATCATATTCTTGTTATGCATAGTCTCCCTATTCAGTCACTAGCATAAAATCAATTTCAAAAACATCTCAAACAGTAAACTGCAAAGCAAGGACTGTTTGAACTGTTTCTTTGAGACAGCTCCTCTTCTGTTTTGTAGGGCTGGTAGAAGAGTTACACCACAGCCAGTGCCTCCAAGCAAGCCTGGACCTCACATCACGCTGCATCAATCTACCCACCTTTGCAAAGCACCAGCAGAGCTACAACTACATAATAGGATGTAGACATGACCTTGAAGAGATAGCACTGGTGAGTCACAGTGTATAAGTAAAATGGATCTTAGTGCTGGTGACAGCTCAAGAGAAAGCACCTGTTGTTGGGAGGCCTAGCATAATTCTTGCTTTTGCTGCAGGGGATGGTGTCATTTGGTAAATCAAAATATGCAGTCCGAATCTGTTGATCATTATTAGGCGATCAATTCCCTTTGAGGATCCTCTGATTGGAATTTACACTGCTGCTAACATAAGAACATAAGAAGTAGGAGCAGGAGTAGGCCATACGGCCCCTCAAGCCTGCTCCGCCATTCAATAAGACCATGGCTGATCTGATCATGGACTCAGCTCCACTTCCCTGCCCGCTCCCCATAACCCCTTATCCCCTTATCGTTCAATAAACTGTCTATTTCTGTCTTAAATTTATTTAATGTCCCAGCTTCCACAGCTCTCTGAGGCAGCGAAAAACACAGATTCACAACCCCCTGAGAGAAGAAATTTTTCATCTCAGTTTTAAATGAGCGGCCCCTTATTCTAAGATCATGCCCTCTACTTCTAGTTTCCCCCATCAGTGGAAACATCCTCTCTGCATCCACCTTGTCAAGCCCCGTCATAATCTTATACGTTTCGATAAGATCACCTCGCGTTCTTCTGAATTCCAATAAGTAGAGGCTCAACGTACTCAACCTTTCCTCATAAGTCAACCCCCTCATCCTCGGAATCAACCTAGTGAACCTTCTCTGAACTGCCTCCAAAGCAAGCATATCCTTTCGTAAATATGGAAACCAAAACTGCACGCAGTATTCTAGGTGTGGCCTTACCAATACTCTGTACAGCTGTGATAAACTTCTCTGCTTTTATACTCCATTCCCTTTGCAATAAAGGCCAAGATTCCATTGGCCTTCCTGATCATTTGCTGTACCTGCATACTATCCTTCTGTGTTTCATGCACCCCCCAGGTCCCGCTGTACTTCAGCACTTTGCTATCTTTTTCCATTTAAACAGATGGCATTGTGGTACTGTTGTTTAAAATGGGGGAAAGGGATAGACCGAGTAATTACAGGCCAATCAGCCTAACCTCGGTAGTGGGTAAATGATTGGAAAAAATTCTGAGGAGCAGTATTAATCGTCATTTAGAAAGACATGGATTAATCAAGGAGTGTCAGTATGGATTTGTTAAGGGAAGAACTTCTTTGGCTAACTTGATTGATTTTTTGAGGAGGTAATGAAGAGAGTCGATGAGCGTAGCACATTTGATGTAGTCTACATGGACTTTAGCAAGGCTTTTGATAAGGTCCCACATGGCAGACCGGTCAGAAAAGTAAAAGCCCATGGGATTCAAGGAAAAGTGGCACGTTGGATCCAAAATTGGCACAGTGGCAGAGAGCAAAGGGAAATGGTCGATGGTTTTTGTGACTGGAAGGCTGTTTCCAGTGGGGTTCCACAGGGCTCAGTACTAGGTCCCTTGCTTTTTGCAGTATATATCAATGATTTAGACTTCAATATAGGTGGCCTGATTAAGAAGTTTGCAGATGATACAAAAATTGGCAGCGTGGTTGAAGAAGAAAGCTGCAGACTACATGAAGATATCACTGGACTGGTCAGGTGTGCAGAAAAATGGCAAATGGAATTCAACATGGAGAACTGTGAGGTAAATGCATTTGGGAAGGGCTAACAAGACAAGGGAATACACAATCAATGGTTGAATAATGAGAAATGTAGAGGAACAGAGGTACCTTGGCGTGCTTGTCCACAGATCCCTGAAGGTGGTTAAGAAGGCATACAGAATACTTTCCTTTATTAGCCGAGGCATAGAATATAAGAGCAGGGAAGTTATGCTTGAACTATATAAAACATTAGTTAGGCCACAGCTAGAGTACTGCGTAGAGTTCTGGTCACCACATTACAGGAAGGATGTGATTGCATTAGAAAGGGTACAGAGGAGATTTACGAGGATGTTGCCAGGACTGGAGAATTTTAGCTATGTAGAAAGATTGGATAGGCTGAGGTGGTTTTATTTTGAACAGAGGAAGCTGAGGGGAGACTTGATTGAGTTGTATAAAATTATGAGGGGCCTAGATAGAATGGACCTATTTCCCTTAACAGAGCGATCAATACAAGGGTGGTCATGAGTGTAATAGACTTAAAGTGTTTGGGAGAAAGCTTAGAGGGAAGCTGAGGAGAAATGTTTTCACCGAGGGAGTGGTGGGGGTCTGGAAAATACTGCACAAGATAAAAGTTCACAGGATTGGGGGTAATATATTAGCATGGATAGAGGATTGGCTAACTAACAGAAAACAGAGAGTCGGAATAAATGGTTGATTCTCTGGTTGGCAACCAGTAACTAGTGGGGTGCCGCAGGGATCAGTGCTGGGACCCCAACTATTTACAATCTAAATTAATGACTTGGAAGAAGGGACCGAGTGTAATGTAGCCAAGTTTGCTGATGATACAAAGATGGGAGGAAAAGCAATGTGTGAGGAAGACACAAAAAATTTGCAAAAGGACACAGACAGGCTAAGTGAGTGGGCAAAAATTTGGCAGATGGAGTATAATGCTGGAAAGTGTGAGGTCATGCACTTTGGCAGAAAAAAAATCAATGGGCAAGTTATTATTTAAATGGAGAAAGCAGCAGTACAGCAGGACCTGGGGGTACTTGTGCATGAAACACAAAGGATAGTATGCAGGTACAGCAAGTAATCAGGAAGGCCAATGGAATCTTGGCCTTTATTGCAAAGGAGATGACAAACCTAACCCTAACCCACTTGTTGAACACCACATGGAAGAAGCACTGAGGGTAGCAAGGGGACAGAAAGTACTCTGGGTGGGGGACTTCAATGTCCATCACCAAGAGTGGCTCGGTAGCACCACTACTGACCGAGCTGGCCGAATTCTGAAGGACATAGCTGCCAGGCTGGGCCTGCAGCAGGTGGTGAGAGAACCAACATGAGGGAAAAACCTACTTGACCTCGTCCCCGCCAATCTACCTGTCGCAGATGCATCTGTCCATGATAACATTCGTAGCAGTGATCACCGCACAGTTATTGTGGAGACAAAATCCCATCTTCACACGGAGGGCACCCTCCATCGTATTGTGTGGTACTACCACCATGCTAAATGGGATAGATTCAGAACAGGTCTAGCAGCTCAAAACCAGGCAGCTATCAGCAGCAGCAGAATTGTATTACAACACAATCTGTAACCTCATGGTACAGCATATCCCTCATGTTATCATTACCATCAAGCCAGGGGACCAACCCTGGTTCAATGAGGAGTGTACAAGCCATGCCAGGAGCAGCACCAGGCATACCTAAAGATGAGTTACCAATCTGGAAAAGGCACAACACAAGACTACATGTAAGCTAAACAGTGGAAGGAGCATGCTATTGACAGAGCTAAGCAATCCCACAATCAACGGATCAGATCAAAGCTCTGCAGTCCTGCCACATTCGGTGGTGGAAATTAAACAACTAACGAGAAGAGGAGGCTTTCTGAACTTCGCCATCCCTAAATGATGGCAGAGCCCGGCACATGAGTGCAAAAGACAAGGCTGGAGCATTTGCAACCATCTTCAACTAGAAGTGCAGAATGGATAATGCATCTCGGCTTCCTCCACACCATCACAGAAGCCAGTCTTCAGCCAATTCGATTCACCCCATGTGATACTGGATACAGTAAAGATGATGGGCCCTGACAACATCACGGCTGCCGTGCTGAAGACTTGTGCTCCAGAATTAGCTGCACCTCTAGCCAAGCCATTCCACTACAGCTACAACACTGGCAAACAGTGACTAGTGGGGTGCCGCAGGGATCGGTGCTGGGTCCTCAACTATTTACAATCTATATTAATGACTTGGATGAAGGGACCAAGTGTAATGTAGGCAAGTTTGCTGATGATGCAAAGATGGGTGGGAAAGCAAATTGTGAGGAGGACACAAAACATTTGCAACGGGATATAGACAGGCTAAGTGGGTGGGCAAACAATTGGCAGGTGGAGTATAATGTGGGAAAATGTGAGGTTATCCACCTTGGCAGAAATAATAGAAAAGCAAATTATAATTTAAATGGAGAAAAATTGCAAAGTGCTGCAGTACAGAGCGACCTAGGGTTCCTTGTGCATGAAACACAAAAAGTTAGTATGCAGGTACAGCAAGTAATCAGGAAGGCAAATGGAATGTTGGCCTTTATTGCGAGGGAGATAGAGTATAAAAGCAGAGAAGTCCTGCTACAACTGTACAGGGTATTGGTGAGACCACACCTGGAGTACTGAGTGCAGTTTTGGTCTCCATATTTAAAGAAGGATATACTTGCATTGGAGGCTGTTCACTAGGTTGATTCCGGAGATGAGGGGGTTGACTTATGAAGATACGTTGAGTAGGATGGACCTATATTCATTGGAGTTCAGAAGAATGAGAGGTGATCTTATTGAAATTTGTAAGATAATGAGGGGGGCTCGACAAGGTGGATGCAGAGAGGATATTTCCACTCATAGGGGAAACTAAAACTAGGGGACATAGTCTTAGAATAAGGAGCCGCCCATTTAAAACTGAGATGAGGAGAAATTTCTTCTCTCAGAGGGTTGTAAATCCATGGAATTCTCTGTCCCAGAGAGCTGTGGAGGCTGGATCAATGAATATATTCAAGGCGGAGATAGACAGATTTTTGAGCGATAAGGGAGTAAAGGGTTATGGGGATTGGGCAGGGAAGTAGAGCTGAGTCCATGATCAGATCAGCCATGATCTTATTGAATAGTGGAGCAGGCTCGAGGGGCCAAATGGCCTACTCCTGCTCCTATTTCTTATGTTCTTATGTTCTATCTACTCAACAATGTGGAAAACTGCTCAGATATGTCCTGTCCACAAAAACTAGGACAAATCTAATCCAGCCAATTACCACCGATTAGCCTACTCTCAATTATCAGCAAAGTGATGGAAGGTGTCATCGACAGTGCTATCAAGCGGCACTTACTCACCAATAACGTACTCACTGATGCTCAGTTTGGGTTCCACAATGACCGCTCAGCTCCAGACCTCATTACAGCCTTGGTCCAAACATAGACAAAAGAGCTGAATTCCAGAGGTGTGGTGAGAGTGACTGCCCTTGACATCAGGCTGCATTTGATTGAGTGTGGCATCAAGGAGCCCTAGTAAAATTGAAATCAATGAGAATCATGGGTAAATTCTCCACTGGCTGGAGTCATACCTAGCACAAAGGAAGATGGTTGCGGTTGGTGGAGGTCAATCATCTCAGCCCCAGGACATCGCTGCAAGAGTTCATCAGTTCCCAGGCCCAACTATCTTCAGCTGCTTCATCAATGACCTGTCCTCCATCATAAGGTCAGTCGTGGGAATGTTCGCTGATGACTGCACATTGTTCAATTCCATTCACAACTCCTCAGATAATGGAGTAGTCCATGCCTGCCTGCCCCAAGACCTGGACGACATTCAAGCTTGGGCTGATAAGTGGCAAGTAACATTCACGCCACACAAGTGGCAGGCAATTACTATCTCCAACAAGCGAGAGTCTAAGAACCTTGACATTCAACAGCACTACCATTGCTGAATCCCCCACCATCAACATCCTGGGGGTCACCATTTATCAAAAACTTAACCAGCCACATAAATACTGTGGCAACAAGAGCAGGTCAGAGGCTGGGTATTCTGTGGTGAGTGTCTCAGCTTTTGACTCTCCAAAGCCTTTCCACCATGTACAAGGCACAAGTCAGGAGTGCGATGGAAGACTCTCCACTTGCCTAGATGAGTGCAGCTCCAACAACACTCCAGAAGCTCGATACCATCCAGGACAAAGCAACCTGCTTGATCGGCACTCAATTCATCACCTTAAACATTCACTCTCTCCACCACTGGCACACCATGAGTGCAGTATGTACCTCTACAAGATGCACTGTAGCATCTCGCCAAGACTTCTTAGGTAGCACCTTCCGAACTCATGATCGCTATCATCTAGAAGGATAAGAGCAGCAGGCACATGCGGACACCATCCAATTTGCCTTCCAAGTTACATATCCTGACTTGGAAATATATCGTCCTGCATCATCACTGCATCAAAATCTTGGTACTTCCTCCCTAACAGCACTGTGGGAGAACCTACACCACACAGACTGCAGCGGTTCAAGAAGGCAGCTCACTACCACCTTCTCAAGGGCAATTAGAGATGGGCAATAAATTCCAGCGACTCCCAATTCCCAGGAACTAATAAAAATATATATATTTCCATAACTATTTTGGTGAAACAAGGAAGTTCTTCAAATAAGCCCAGGGTTCTAGAATGTTAAAACCTTTTAAAAGTTCAGCCTTCAATGACTGAACAGCAGGTGCCCTGAGAACAGCAACAAGGCACAGTGCAAATTAACCATGTTAAATAGCCACTTGTGTTTTACAAATTAGCCTGGTGGCACTCTTGTGGGAAATGCAGGCTGTCAGGAAAGTTATGTTAGTAATAAAATAATCGAGCATTCTCTTTCATTACACTTAAATAGGTATCACTTCTAAAGAAATGTCAGGATGGAATTGAACTATATTTATTGTTAAAAGTAACAACCTTGGAGGGTTAGGACTGTGTCAAAGCTGTCAAAAAGCGTGACAAACATCACACAACATAAGGATCTTGGGATGAGGGGGAATTGCCTTTTGTTAGGTGCAGCAAAATGGAATGGGCTTATAAACAATGGCCTAAAAATGTATTAGCCACCAAAAACGGGCGCGGTGATCACCCCGCACCCATTCAAAGTAACGCAGGCAGCAGGTGAACTTTATGCTGCCTACTGATTAGCTTCATTGCTGCATTCATCCCACCGCTGAACGAGCTGCTGAGTGGCTGGACGCTCAGCAGGGGGCCCAAGTTTGTATGAGGCTAGCTCCAATTAAAGCGAGTCTGCACTTCCTAAAGGCAGTCTAAAAGGGGAAGTGCATTCTGCCTCCAGCAGCTCATTCAACTGGCTGGGGAAGCGAGTGAGAAGAGGAAAGAAAAACAATGATATGACAACAGGGGAGAGTGCATGCACCAGGGTTCTTCGATGCAGCACTGGGGAAATTGGTGCAGGAGGTCAATTCAAGGTAGGAGGTGTTTTTTCCACAGGGGCCAGAAGGCCTTCCAGGCAAATGTGTGAAGTCCAATGGGAGCAGATAGCCACTGTGATGAATGCCAGCAGTTTAGCCCCGAGGACCTGGATGCAGTGCAGGAACAAGTTTAATGACCTCACAGGAGTGGTCAAGGTCAGCGAATTAATCTTCAAATGCCATATCCCACCATCTGCAGCACTAGCCTCACACACTGCTAAACTCACCACACCCCCATCACTCACCTACCAACAATCTCTACCAAACATGATTCATACCTCACATTCATAGCTTCACCTCACCCTCACACAATTAGCACTGCTGCAAGCCTCACATCCACATCTCACAGCTTGTTCACAGCCAGCTATTCAACCATGACAAGCATATCACCCAAATACACTGCACCACAGTCACTGACACACTTCCCCTTCTCTTGCAGGAAAAGGTGGCTCATAACCGACTCCAACAGGACCTAATTGGCTGGGGACAGGCGCACCTGCATAACCTGAACCCTACGGAGGCGTAGGTGTTGGCCATTATTGAGAGAGGCATTGCTAAGCCTGTGGCCAGTGGCGGGGCTGAACTCCAAAGTTCTTGAACGTGTTGTTGCCTCCCAAATCCGTGCCTATCTTTCCTGCAACTCCATATTTGAATCCCTCCAATTCAGTTTCCGTGCCTGCCACAGTACCTAAATAGCACTCGTCAAAGTAACAAATGACCTCCTTTGTGAATGTGAAAAAGGCAAACTATCCCTCCTCGTCCTTCTTGACTTGTCTGCAGCCTTTGACACTGTTGACCACTCTATCCTTCTCCAGCTGGGCGGGACTGCACTAGCATGGTTCCATTCTTATCTATGTAATCGTAGCCAGAGAATCACCTGCAACAGCTTCTCTTCCCGTCCCCGCATTGTTACCTCTGGTGTCCCCCAAGGATCTACCCTTGGCTCGCTCCTATTTCTCATCTGCATGCTGCCCCTTGGCGGCAATATCCGAAAACAGTGTCAGTTTCCACATGTACGCTGATGACACCCAGATCTACCTCACTACCAGTTCTCTTGGCCCCTCCACGGTCCCTGACATCCAGTTCTGGATGAGCAGAAATTTTCTCCAATTAAATATTGGGAATACCGAAGCCATTGTTTTCGGTCCTCGCCACAAACTCTGTTTCCTAGCCACTGACTCCATCCCTCTCCCCAACTTCTATCTGAGGCTGACCACAATGTTCACAACCTTGGTATCATTTTTAACCACATATCCGCAGTATAACTACGAATGCCTATTTCCACCTCCGTAACATCACCCATCTCCACCTTTGCCTCAGCTCATCCACTGCTGAAACCCTCATCCATGCCTTTGTTACCTCTAGACTTGACTATTCCAACAAGCTACCCTACGTAAATTTGAGGTGATCTAAAACTCGGTTGCCCTTGTCCGAACTCGCACCACGACCCACTCATCCATCAATTCTGTGCTCGCTGACCTACATTTGCTCCCCGTTAAGCAACACATCGATTTCAAAATTCTCATCCTTGTTTTCAAATCCCTCCAAGACCTCGCCCCTTGCTACCTCTGTAATTTCCTTCAGCCCCACAACCCCACCGAGTATCTGCACTCCTCTAATTCTGCCCTCTTGAGCATCCCTGATTATAATCATTCGTCCTTTCTGTTGCCTAGGCCCTAAGCTCTGGAATTCCCTGCCTAAAGCTCTGCAGCTCTCTTTCCTCCTTTTAAGATTCTTCTTAAAACCTACCTCTCTGACAAAGCTTTTGGTCACCTGCCCTTATTTCTCCTCATGTCGCTCGGTGTCAAATCTTTTGTCTCATAATACTGCTTTGAAGCGACTTGGGACTACATTAAAGATGCTACATAAATACAAGTTGATGTTGTTGTTTTCACTCCTCCAGGATCATCACGCGAAGAACAGCAGACTGGGGCCTTCATTGATGACGTTCCCTCAGAGGATCTGATTCCTTCTGAGGGTGCACTGTTATCAGGCATGGATACGAGCAGTTCAATGGGCACTGCTAGAGAGTTAGGTGGGATCTCACCTGGTAAAAGACAGTTCACAAGTGTGCATAAGCAGGCAGTGATGGTAAGGACAGCTATGGAGAGTCTGCATCAGAGAGCGCAGTCCACTCCAAGCTTTGCTCAGGTGGACAGAGATGCTGTACCCTGGGGGCCATTATTGAAAAGGAGAATGATATCTGCAAAAGGACATAAACAGGCTAAGTGAGTGGGCAAAAATTTGGCAGATGGAGTATAACGTTGGGATGTGTGAGGTCATGCACTTTGGCAGAAAAAAATCAAAAGGCAAGTTATTATTTAAATAGAGAAAGATTGCAAAGTGCTGCAGTACAGCAGGATCTGGGGGTACTTGTGCATGAAACACAAAAGGATAGTATGCAGGTACAGCAAGTGATCAGGGAGACCAATGGAATCTTGGCCTTTATTGCAAAGGGCATGGAGAATAAAAGCAGGGAAGTCTTGCAACAATTATACAGGATATTAGTGAGGCCACACCTGGAATACTGCGTGAAGTTTGGGTTTCCATATTTAAGAAAGGATATACTTGCTTTGGAGGCAGTTCAGAGAAGGTTCACTCAGGATTCCGGAGATGAGAGGGTTGACATATGAGGAAAGGTTGAGTAGATTGGGTCTCTACTCATTGGAATTCAGAAGAATGAGAGGTGATCTTATCGAAACGTATAAGATTATGAGGGGGCTTGACAAGGTGGATGCAGAGAGGATGTTTCCACCCTTGGGGGAGTCTAGAACTGGAGGGCATGATCTTAGAATAAGGGACTGCCTATTTGAAACTGAGATGAGGAGACATTTTTTCTCTCAAAGAGTTCTAAATCTGTGGAATTTTCTGCTTCAGAGCTGTGGAAGCTGGGACATTGAATAAATTTAAGACGAGAAATAAACAGTTTCTTAAACGATAAGGGGATAAGGGGTTATGGGGAGTGGACCTGAGTCCATGATCGGATCAGCCATGATCATATTAAATAGCGGAGCAGGCTCAAGGGGCCGTATAGCCTACTCCTGCTCCTATTTCTTATGTTCTTATATAGGGTCAGCAGCAAATGTACGAGGTACTGGCAGTCATGCCAGGCACACTGTCCACAATAGCACCTGGGATGGAGGACTCCAATTCAAACATTTGTGGATTGATATCACAGGTCACTGCAAGGATATCTTCCCTGGATAGAGTGGTGTCCTCTGTGGAACTTCAAGCGCGGCACTCTCATCAGTCCCTGCAGGTCATGACCCATGGCTGTGCAAACTATGGGCGGCAATATTTTTGTCGCCTTAAACAGGATGACAGATACTTTAGTTGTAGCTTGACTGATCTGCTCCAAGCAGGTCTCTCGCAGAGAGACAGGAGTGATGTGCTGATAGCCCTGGAGAGGGATGATGGAAACGGGACATGGAAGCGGGAACTCCATGGGCGGGTGTTGCGATAGCTATTTTGGTCCTGTGTGCGTGATTAACTGAACCTTTGAGCGATTACTGCATCCTGGCACGTCGAACAGCAATGTGAATGGCTGGTCTGGCATTGAGGGCCCCATCTTCATCTTCCTTCTCTTCTCAATTAGAATCCTCACCAAATTAAGATTGCTGAGTGACCTGCTCCTCCTCCTCCTCTAATCCTCGCTGTTGAGCTTTATTGTGCCGAACACAAATTACCATGATTATCCTACATTCTCTCGCTGGCGAGTAATAAAGGGTGCCTCCAGAATTGTCCAGGCACCTGCAGCGCATCATTGGTGGGGATCGTTAGAGGCTTCACCAGCCCGATTTTAACAGCCGGGCAGCTGCTTCCCAATTACTTCCCGGACATTTTGGTCAGGACTCGGTCAGCGGCGTGTTAATGATGTCTGGCTGTTAAAATCATTTGGGCTTCTCCACTGCCATTCCTTGATGGGCAGGCGAGACTATGTTCCCACCCAGAAGTTAAAATCAACCCCTTTGTTTCTTCCTGTGTTGATGGACAGTCCATGATACCTCATGGGTATTTTCAAAGGCTTTCTTACCTGTCTTATAATTTTAACAACCTTAATTCATCCACTATCTCCATTTCATTGGCTTCCCTCAATCCTTGTCTCTATTTGATATAATCTCTGTCCCTGATTTTACTGATCTTCAGACATCATTGCTTTACTGGCATCAAACAGGAAATTAGGGATGCGTGCAATAAAGGTACAGCAGTTATCATGGGTGACTTTAATCTACATATAGATTGGGCTAACCAAACTGGTAGCAATACTGTGGAGGAGGATTTCTTGGAGTGTATAAGGGATGGTTTTCTAGACCAATATGTCGAGGAACCAACTAGGGAGCTGGCCATCCTAGACTGGGTCTTGCGTAATGGGAGAAGATTAATTAACAATCTTGCCGAGCGAGGCCCCTTGGGGAAGAGTGACCATAATATGGTAGAATTCTTCATTAAGATGGAGAGTGACACAGTTAATTCAGAGACGAGGGTCCTGAACTTAAAGAAAGGTAATTTCGATGGTATGAGACATGAATTGGCTAGGATAGACTAGCAAATGATACTTAAAGGACTGATGGTAGATAGGCAATGGCAGACATTTAAAGATCACATGGATGAACTACAACAATTGTACATCCCTGTCTGGCAAAAAATAAAACGGGGAAGGTGGCTCAACC
This sequence comes from Pristiophorus japonicus, assembly GCF_044704955.1. NCBI lineage: Eukaryota > Metazoa > Chordata > Chondrichthyes > Pristiophoridae > Pristiophorus > Pristiophorus japonicus. Next base: position 73,199,200 of record NC_091981.1, read on the forward strand.
GTGGCTAACAAGGGAAATTAGGGATAGTGTTAAATCCAAGGAAGAGGCATATAACTTGGCCAGAAAAAGCAGAAAACCTGAGGACTGGGAGAAATTTAGAATTCAGCAGAGGAGGACTAAGGGTTTAATTAGGAGGGGGAAAATAGAGTATGAGAGTAAGCTTGCAGGGAACATAAAAACTGACTGCAAAAGCTTCTATAGATATGTGAAGAGAAAAAGATTAGTGAAGTCTAATGTAAGTCCCTTGCAGTCAGCATCAGATGAATTCATAATGGGGAACAAGGAAATGGCAGACCAATTGAACAAATACTTTGGTTCTGTCTTCACTAAGTAAGACACGAATAACCTCCCGAAAATACTAGGGAACCGAGGGTCTAGCGAGAAGGAGGAACCGAGGGAACTGAGGAAAATCGTTATTAGTCATGAAATGGTGTTAGGGAAATTGATGGGATTGAACGCCGATAAATCCCCAGTGTCTGATAGTCTGCATCCCAGAGTACTTAAGGAAGTGGCCCTCGAAATAGTAGATGCATTGGTGGTCATTTTCCAACATTCTATAGACTCTGGATCAGTTCTTATGGATTGGAGTGTAGCTAATGTAACCCCACTTTTTAAAAAAGGAGGGAGAGAGAGAAAACAGGGAATTGTAGAGTTAGCCTGACATCTGTGGTGGGGAAAATGTTGGCATCAATTATTAAAGATGTCAGAGCAGTGCATTTGGAAAACAGTGACCGGATCGGTCCAAGCCAGCATGGATTTATGAAAGGGAAATTAAGCTTGACAAAATCTTCTAGAATCTTTTGAGGATGTAACTAGTAGAGTGGATAAGAGAGAACCAGCGGATGTGGATAAGGGAGTACCAGTGGACCTACATTGAACTTTCAAAAGTCTTTTGACAAGGTCCCACACAAGAGATTAGTGTGCAAAATTAAGGCACATGGTATTGGGGGTAATGTATTGATGTGGATAGAGAACGGGTTGGCAGACAGGAAGCAAAGAGTGTGTATAAACGGGTCCTTTTTAGAATGGCAGGCAGTGACTAGTGGGGTATCGCTGGGACCCCAGCTATTTACAATATATATTAATGATTTAGACGAAGGAATTTAATGTAATATCTCCAAGTTTGCAGATGACACTAAGCTGGCTGGCAGTGTGAGCTGTGAGGAGGATGCTAAGAGGCTGCAGGGTGACTTGGACAGGTTAGGTGAGTGTGCAAATGCATGGCAGATGCAGTATAATGTGGATAAATGTGAGGTTATCCACTTTGGTCCAAAACCAGGAAGGCAGATTGTTATCTGAATGGTGACAGATAATAAAAGGGGAGGTACAATGAGACCTGGGAGTCATGGTACATCAACCATTGAAAGTAGGCATGCAGGTACAGCAGGCAGTTAAGAAAGCAAATGGCATGTTGGCCTTCATAGCGAGAGGATTTGAGTATAGGAGCAGGGAGGTTTTGCTGCAGTTGTACAGGTCCTTGGTGAGACCACACCTTGAGTATTGTGTGCAGTTTTGGTCTCCTAATCTGGGGAAGAACATTCTTGCTATTGACGGAGTGCAGCGAAGGTTCACCAGACTAATTCCCGGGATGGCAGGACTGACCTATGAAGAAAGACTGGATTGACTAGGCTTATATTTATTGGAATTTAGAAGAATGAGAGGGGATCTCATAGAAGCATATAAAATTCTGACGGGATTCGACAGATTAGATGCAAAAGAATGTTCCCGATGTTGGAAGTCCAGAATCAGAGGTCACAGTCTAAGGATAAGTGGTAAGCCATCTAGGAATGAGATGAGGAGAAACTTTTTCACACAGAGAATTGTGATCTTATGGAATTCTCTACCACAGAAAGTTGTTGAGTCCAGTTCGTTGGATATATTCAAAAGGGAGTTAGATGTGGCCCTTATGGCTAAAGGGATCAGGAGGTATGGAGAGAAGGCAGGATGGAGTACTGAAGTTGCATGATCAGCCATGATCATATTGAATGGTAGTGCAGGCTTAAAGGGCCGAATGGCCTGCTCCTGCATCTATTTTCTATGTTTCTATGTTTCAGCTTCGATCCTCAATGATTTGCTCTCAAGTGTGGTAATATACGCTGAAGGTCCTTGGGAGCAAAGGTTCGTTGAAAATGTGCCAATATTTGAGGTCCTTGGGAGTGTTTCAGTTTCTAGTGGGGGTCGCCTAAACAGACCAATTGATAACCTTAAATGGAACTAAAGGATAAGGCTACAGCAATTGCAGAAATTATCTACCATTGATAGTTCCTGTACCTTCTCTCAAAAGCCATAACCCTTTCTTATAGTTTACTGATCAATTAACCATTTTTGCACCTCTTGAGCATTCAATTAAACATGGTGCTCTCATTTTTGACCATCCTTCAGCAGACACTCTTCATGACCTCAAGCTTACTTTTATTTGTTCCTCTGTAAAACTTCTCTCATTTGCTTTATTCATACAGGTTTCCTTTATTCCTTATTCTCCCATTTGCTCCCTTTCAGTTTAACTTCACTCAAGTTGAGAACTGCCATGCTCCTTTTGTTAGCTTTGAACTCATGTGGTCTCCCTTACCTTATAATTATCATAGATGGCCATTTTCAATTTCACTTTCCTCCATTGTACCCTAAACTTTTCTAAGTTTGCTTCTGCCTATGCCATACTGTTTAAATGTCTAGGTTTGTGATCTGTGGAAATTCTTGCTTTGTAATTCTGCCGTAGCCCCGAACTTGCATATTTCTCTAGTTTCTCACTTTATGCCATCTCTGATCTCATGTTGTCCAGGTGACCAACCTCCCCTGCTCCCTTGACCTTATTCCCATCAATCTGCTGACCACCCAACTTCTCTTTCTGGCCCAATGGTAGCTGATATTCATAATGGATACCTCTCCTCAGGTACTATCCCCCTCTCTCTCAAATCTGCTATCATCACTGATCTCCTCAAAAAACCCATCTTGCAAACTACCTTGCAAACTACGACCCTACTTCTAACCTCCTTTTGCTTTCCAAAGTCCTTGAATGTGTTGTTGACTCCCATTTTCCCTGCAACTTCATGTTTGAATTCCTCCAATCAGATTTCCACTCCATAGTGAAATGGCCCTTATCAAAGTCACAAATGATTTCCTATGTGACTGTGACCATGGTAAATTATCCCTCCTCATTCTACTTGATCAGTCTGCTGCCTTTGACATAGGTAACCACACCATCCTCCTCCAAAGCCGCTCCTCTATCGTCCAGTTGGGTAGGACTGCTCTCGTCTGGTTCCAGTCTTATCTATCTATTCATAGCCAGAGAATCATCTGCCATAGCTTCTCTTTCTATTTCCACACGTTTACCTCCAGAGTCCCCGAAGGATCTATTTCTCATCAACATGCTGCCTTTTGGCAACATCATCCGACATCCAGTACTCGATGAACAGAAATCTTTCCAACTAAATATTGGGAAAACCAAAGCCATTGTCTTCGGTCCGCCCCACAAACTCCGGTCCCTAGCCTCTCCATCCCTCTCCCTGGCAACTGTCTGAGGCTGAACCTTGGTGTTGTATTTGACCCCAAGGTGAGTTTCCAACCATGTATCCGCATCATCGCCACGACCGCTTACTTCCACCTCTGTAATTTTGCCCAACTCCACCCCTGCCAAAGCTCATCTGCTTCTGAAAACCTCATCTATGTCTTTGTTACCTCTGCACTTGACTATTCCAATGCCCTCCTGGACATCCACCCTACAAAAACTTGAGCTCAACCAAATCTCTGCTGCCCATGTCCTAACTCACATCGGCTCGCTGACCTACATTGGCTCCCGATCCTGCAGCACCTCAATTTTAAAATTATCATTCTTATTTTCAAATCCCCTCCCTATCTTTGTAACCTCCTCCAGCCCCTTATCTCTCCGAGATCTCTATACTCCTTCAATTCTGGCTTCTTGTGCAACCACTGTGTTATCTGCTTTGGTAGGAAAAATAGAAAAGCAAAATGTTTTTTAAATGGTGAAAGATTGGAAAATGTTGGTAATCAGAGGGACCTCGGTGTCCTTGTCCACAAATTACTGAAAGTTAACGTGCAGGTACAGCAAGCAATTAGGAAATCAAATGGTATTTTGGCCTTTATTATAAAAGGATTGGAGTGTAAGAGTAAATGTCAGTGCAATTATATAGGGCCTTGGTGAGACCACACCTGGAGTACTGTGTACAGTTTAGGGGGCTGAAATTGCCCTCTGCACCAAACTGGGTGGATAATTCAAATAAAGTGAATATTCTCTGCCCGAATCCATGGGGCGGAGAATAGAGGGAAATTACCTTCATTTGTTTCTCTAATTGTAGCGGCAGTATTTGGGGGTGAAAGTGCTTTTGGAGTGGAGCGGAAGGTGGGCGAAGTCATGAGCATGTCAGCGCGACGCTTATGACATCAAATCAGCTTGCTTGATTGGCACTCCATCCACCACCTTAAACATTCACTCCCTTCACCACCTATGCCTGCAGTGTGTACCATCTACAAGGTGCACTGCAGCAACTCGCCAAGGCTTCTTCGACAGCAGCACATAAATCTGTGACCTCTGACACTTAGAAGGACAAACGCAGCAGGCGCATTGGAACAGCACCACCTCCAAGTTCCCCTCCAAGTCATATCCAATTCTGACTTGGAAATATATCGCCATTCCTTCATTGTCATTGGGCCAAAATCCTGAAACTCCCTCCCTATGGGAGCACCCTCACCACATGGCCTGCCAGCGTCACTCACATCAAGTGAATGAATAAAAAAAGCAATGATCTAATTGAATGGCGGAACAGGCTTGCGGGCTGAATGCCCTAGGTCCTATGACCTCCTGACTCAGAGGCGAGAGTGCTGACATCTTACAATAATGCAGTCTTGATGAAAGAAACCAGTCAGTAAAATTAGGTTCATTTTCATTATGTGTATGCAGGACAATCATAACTGGCAAATATTTTTGAAACTGTATCGTATCAATTTTTATATTTTCAGGATATGGACATGCTGGCATCCCTAGTTGCTCTTAGAAGATGGTGGTGGGACTTCTTTGGAACTGCTTGTAATGGTTTGATACAATGAGAAACTCACTACACACCTTCAGAGGACAGTTAAAGGTCAACCACATTGGTCTGAGACTGGAGTTACATATAGACCAGACCGAGGAGGGAGGGCAGCTTTCCTTCCGCAAAGGGCATTCATGAACCCGTTGGTTTTATATGACAATCCAGCAGCTTCATGATCACCTTTTCTGATATAAGATAAATGCTGTAAGATTATAGGATGCCCTAATCTTAGTGTTAGTGACTATTACTAAAGGTACAACACATTTAATAAATTTAGTAACTATTCAAATGTTGCTTTTCATACAAATGAGCATTACTATGAAGGGATAATTTCAATATATAGTGCTCCTCCATTTGGCATTCTAATACCTGCCACTCAGCTATTTTAATCAGTTCTTCATCCAATGTCCACCCACTGGGGAGTCCTCATTTCATCCCTTTCTGCAGCACCATTGTTGGTGGCAGGGCCATCAGGGAGTAGCCCCCTATGGAACCCTAACATATTGGGGACACTTTTAACCCTAAAGAACGAGTGGGTTGGGGTCAGGTGGAAGGTTAAAGTGCTAAAAAAATGAATCCCGACCACAACTCGACTCCGCTTCTGCTTTTTTCTACTTCTATATATTTGTACGTCTATATTTATAATGGAAACTGCCTGTGTATACTTCTCACGCTGTAATTACACACTCTTATTGGCACTGCAGCTCCTCCACTGAGAGAGGATGCAATAGGTTTGCATAGGCAGCTTCCATTATAAATAAAATGTTGACAAGAAGAGTGCAAGATTAATGCAACGGAGCGAAAAGAAGCGAGAGGCGGAGGAGAGGGAGCTCAGGAGAGAGGGGACAAAATAGGGGATGGGGGGGAGGAGGTGGCAGAGGAGAGGGATGAAAAGGGGGAATGGAGAGTGACAAGATGGAGAAGGGGTAGAGATGAGGAGGGGAGGATATGCAAGGGTAAGGAGAGGACAGAGGAAGGGTAGGAGGACAGGAGTGGTTGAGGAAGAGCAACAATGAAGGGAGCTGGAAGAAAGGAAGGCTTGAAGTATGGAGGAGGAAGAGAAAAGCAGGGGAAGAGAGGAGGAGAGAATGATGGTGGGGAGGAGTAAGGAGGGGAGGTAAAATGAGAGGAAGGGAGAAGCAGTGAGTGCTAGCCCATGTATTCTCAATTACATTATTAAATTTTATCCCATAGAGTTATTATTGAACTCTGACATTCTGCCAGCGATCGCGCAGCCTGGCACTCTGATTGAGTGCCGGGCTGGTCGCACTCCCTGGTGGTCCAGGTAGGTGACTTTTCTCCTTGCGTGGGCCTTTCCCTTTAAGTGAGAGAAGGGCCCCTCGGAAGCGTAACACTGCACTGCCCAGTGTGGTGCTACTGAGGCGTCAACTGTTAGCGCCCCAGAAAGGAAGTGAAGTGCTTGATTTAGTGCTCCACTTCCTCCCGGGGGCGGGACTTCCACGCCTGGTGCTAAGTCTTGCGCCTCCTGGATGTTACTTCCCCCAAACGGTGCGATAATGAATTTCACCCCCTAAGTCTTGTAACAGAACATATTGCTATTTTACATACGCATATCTGCATGTTAACTTTTGAACTACATTTATTTAGAAAGACAACTAATGTTTAGGACCTTCACTCCTGTGTTTGTGGTGTTTGTAATGCCACCTGTGGATCTCGTATTGGACTGTTTAGCCACCTAAGGACTCATTCCGAGGGACTGCCTATGATGATGATGATGTGGTGTTTAGTACAGCAGGTCTGCAAAAGAGAATTCAGTTCTTGTTTAGAATTGGGAAGTGAATTCTCCTCTTCCTCCTCTGATTAAAATACAATAGATACACATTTAGCTACACTTTTTTGGTAAGATAATTAAAGGCTGTTCTAACTGTCAACATAACCTGGATGATAATCAGGTGAGATTATTGGAGCTGTCCAAATTGTCAACACAACAGTTGATCAGGGATATTTAGAGGTTGTTTGCTTTAAAATTCAACTACCTTTTTGAAAAATGAACTCAATTACAATGAGAAAAGTTACCCTGGACCTGACGTTTCAATAGTGCCCCTGCCTCATCGGAACAGAGACAAAGCAGGACTTCTGCGTTCCTGGACTTCATAGCATCGACCCTGCACAAGTTGTGGGCTCGATAGACTTTAAGTATGCAGAGGTGTGCAAGCTGTCTAGGCACAACGTATAGTGCCCCTGATGTGCCTAATGAGGGAAGAAAATAGGAAAAGGTGAGAGTTAGGCCCCAAATACACGATGAAGGGGGGGAACGGAGGGTACTGAAGTGTCAGCTGTGGTTCCGTAGCACTCTGTGATTCTGTGGTAGCACTCTCGACTCTGAGTCAGTAGTTTGTGGTTCAAGTCCCACTCCAGAGACTTGAGCACAAAATCTAGGCTGACACTCCAGTGCTGTATTGAGGGAGTGCTGCACTGTCGGAGGTGCTGTCTTTCGAATGACATGTTAAACCGAGGCCCCGTCTGCTCTCTCAAGTGGATGTAAAAGATCCGATGGCACTATTTTGAAGAAGAGCAGGGGAGTTATCTCCGGTGTCCTGGCCAATATTTATCCCTCAATCAACATCACTAAAACAGATAATCCGGTCATTATTACACTGCTGTTTATGGGAACTTGCTGTGCGCAAATTGCCTGTCGTGTTTCCTACATTACAACAGTGAATACACTACAAAAAGTACTTAAATGGCTGTAAAGCTCTTTGAGATGTTCGGTGGTTGTGTAAGGCGCTATTTAAATGCAAGATTTTCTTTTTTAATTGGAAAATAGCTTGACAGAGGAGTGGGAGAAGCTGGGGCAAAGGGAACAAAGGAATGGAGAGGGAAAGGGGATGGAGAGCTAGCCTGGAAATATTTGATGTGAAATTTGTTGCTGCTTAAAGGAGTTATGGCAACCTTGGAATAAGTAGCCGGATTGAACAAATGAGTGTAAACGTCAAGGACTTGGACCTGCAGGTCCTTGTGGTGGAGATACAGAGCACGAAGAGCGGACCGTTTTGGGTCAGGAACCAGATATTTTGATGAGTGCCACCTCGTTGAAGCTCATCAGAGCAGCCAATGTAAACTGCCTGTTCCGCTGACCTGTCCTTATAGTCTCTTTATATATGTAGCACTCCTTCCTTTCAGCATAACCTCTACCCTCTTTGTATTCTAGTCCTCTAGATATAAAGGCCAGAATTCCATTAGCCTTTTAAATTATTTTTGGTATCTGTTCATGACATTTTAATGATCTATGTACCTGGACCCCCAAACCTCTTTGGACATCCATTGTTTTTAGCTTTTCACCATTTAGAAAGTACCCTGATTTATCCTTTTTAGGTCCAAAGTGGATGATCTCACATTTGGTTACATTGAAATCCCTTTACCACAGTTTTGCCCATTCACCTAATCTATCAATATCCCTTTTTAATTTTAAGCTTTCATCTACACTGCCTACAATGCCCCCTATCTTTGTGCGACTGGCAAATTTGGATTTATGACTTTCTATGCCATCATCTAAGTCATGAATAAATATTGTGAATAGTTGAGGCCCCTACACAGATCCCTGTGGGATACTACTAGACACATCCTACCAATTTGCATACCTACCCATTATCCTTACTCTCTCTCTCCTGCCATTCAGCCAATTTCCTAATCAGGTCAGTAATTTGCCCTCAATTCCATGGGCTTCTACCTTAGATAACAGTCACTTATATGGAACTTTATCAACTGCCTTCTGGAAGTCCATATAAATAACATCCATAGACATTCCCCTGTCCACTACTTTAGTCACCTCTTCAAAAATTTAATTAGGTTTGTCAGGCATGACCTACCTTTCACAAATCCATGTTACCCCTCTCTGATCAATTGAAAATTTTCCAGGTGTTCCAGTCACCCTATCCTTAATTGTAGACTCAAGCAATTTCCCGACAACAGATGTTAGGCTAACTGGTCTATACTTTCCTGGTTTCCCCCTCTCGCCATTCTTAAATACCAGAGTGACACGTGCAATTTTCCAATCTAAAGGAATGGTTCCTGAATCGAGAGAAAATTTGGAGGATTATAATTGGGGCATCTGCAATGTGCTCACCTTCTTCCTTTAAAACCCTGCAAACCGTCTGGTCCTGGGGATTTGTCGCTCTTTAGTGCCATTATTTTCTTCATTACTGTTATTTTACTTACGTTAATTTTATTGAGTCTATTTTCCTGATTCAATATTGGTTTTGTTGGGATTTCCGGCATGCTATCCTCATCTCCTACTATCTACTGACGCAAAGTAATTATTTAATAATTATTATCATTGACAATATCACCGCTTTCAGTTTTTAAGGGGCCAACTTTTTCTTTTTCCTAATATAATTATAAAAATTGTTCGTATTGATTTTGATATCCCTTGCAAGTTTCTTTTCAAACTCCTTTTTCGTAGCTTTTACTATCTGTTTTCTGACCCTTTGCTGTTCTTCATATCTTTCCCATGCACCAGAATCTGTGCTATTTTTTGCATTTTTGTATGCTTTTTCTTTTAGTTTTATGCACCACCGGCGCACCGTGGCTGCAGATTGGGATCTGCACGGGATCGGCATTACCTCCAAGTTCTCCTCCAAGTCACACACCATCCTGACTTGGAAATATATCGCTGTTCCTTCATTGTCCCTGGGTCAAACTCCTGGAACTCCCTCCCTAAAAGGCACTGTGGGAGTACTTTCACTACACATACTGCAGCAGTTCAAGAAGGCAGCTCACCACAACCTTTTCAAAGGCAATTAAGGATGGGCAATAAATGCTAGCAATACCAGCGAGGTCCCATCCCATGAACGAATAAAAATAAAAGGTATCAGAACAGTGACTGGAGATTACTATTTAAAGAGAGATGATGCTAAAGAAGTTACTCAAACTGAAGGTACACAAAACCCAGAAACCTGATGGTTTACATCATGAAATCAAGAAGAAATCTAGACAAAAAATAGAGGTTCGAACCAATTTGCCAAACTTTTATGGAAAGGTAAATTGTGGCAGTGGATTGGAGAAAATAAACCCCTCTTAAAAAGGAGAGCGCGGTAAGCCAAGAAATTGTAGGCCAAATAATCTTACTTCAGTTGTTGGTAAACTACAATGCTCTGAAATACCACAGGGTGGTGCATCTTGGCCTATGTAATGAGAAATGTCGACCCGCGACCTCTCTCATTGCCCCCACCAAAGTTTGTAGGATCTAGGTAAGGTCACACGATTTGCAATCAATGGGCTGGGGGCACATTTGGGGTGTCCCCAGTGCTAAAGCAGCTAGAATACATAAGAACATAAGAACATAAGAAATAGGAACAGGAGTAGGCCATATGGCCTCTCGAGCCTGCTCCGCCATTCAATAAGATCATGGCTGATCTGATCATGGACTCAGCTCCACTTCCCCACCCGCTCCCCATAACCCCTTATCCCCTTATCGTTCAATAAACATTCTATTTCTGTCTTAAATGTATTCAGTGTTCCAGCTTCCACAGATTTACAACCCTCTGAAAGAAGAAATTTCTCCACATCCCTGTTTTAAATAGGCGGCCCCTTATTCTAAGATCATGCCCTCTAGTTCTAGTCTTCCCCATCAGTGGAAACATCCTCTCTGCAACCACCTTGTCAAGCCCCCTCATAATCTTATACATTTTGATAAGATCACCTCTCATTCTTCTGAATTCCAATGAGTAGAGGCCCAACCTACTCAACCTTTCCTCATAAGTCAACCCCCTCATCCCCGGAATCAACCTAGTGAACCTTCTCTGAACTGCCTCCAAAGCAAGTACATCCTTTCGTAAATATTGAAACCAAAACTGTATGCAGTATTCCAGGTGTGGCTTCACCAATACCTTGTATAGCTGCAGCAAGACTTCCCTGCTTTAATACTCCATACCCTATGCAATAAAGGCCAAGATACCATTGGCCTTCCTGAACACTTGCAGTACCTGCATACTATCCTTTTGTGTTTCATGCACAAGTACCCCCTGGTGCTGCTATACTGTGGCACTTTGCAATCTTTCTCCATTTAAATAATAACTTGCTCATTGATTTTTTCTGCCAAAGTGCATGACCTCACACTTTCCAACATTATACTCCATCTGCCAAATTTTTGCCCACTCACTTAGCCTGTCTCTGTCCTTTTACAGATTTTTTGTGTCCTCCTCACACACTGCTTTTGTATCGTCAGCAAACTTGGCTACGTTACACTCAGTCCCTTCATCAAAGTCGTTAATATAGATTGTAAATAGTTGAGGTCCCAACACTGATCCCTGCGGCATCCCACTAGTTACTGGTTGCCAACCAGAGAATGAACCATTTATCCCGACTCTCAGTTTTCTGTTAGCCAATCCTCTATCCATGCCAAAATATTACCCCCGACTCCGTGAACTTTTATTTTGTGCAGTAACCTTTTATGTGGCACCTTGTCAAATGCCTTCTGGAAGTCCAAATACACCACATCCACTGGTTCATTACATCCTCAAAGAACTCCAGCAAATCCATGCTGACTCTGCCTGACCAAATTTTGCTTATCCAAATGTCCTGCTACTGCTTCTTTAATAATGGACTCCAACATTTTCCCAACCACAGATGTTAAGCTAACTGGTCTATAGTTTCCTGCTTTTTTGTTTGCCTCCTTTTTTAGAGAGGGGCGTTACATTTGCAGTTTTCCAATCTACTGGGACCTCCCCAGAATCCAGGGAATTTTGGTAAATTACAACCAATGCATCCACAATCCCTGCCCATACTTCTCTTAAGACCCTAGGATGCAAGCCATCAGGTCCAGGAGATTTATCTGCCTTTAGTCCCATTATCTTACTGAGTACCACCTCCTTAGTGATTGTGATTGTGTTAAGTTCCTCCCCCCCCCCCACCCCTATAGCCCCTTGACTATCCACTGTTGGAATATTGGGCCCAACTTTGACCAACCTCTTTTTTCGGCGCGCTTGACTTTGCGCTGGAAAGGGCGCCAGAAAAAAGGGGCCCCATCCTGGCCACTCTTTGGAGTCCCCGGAGTGGCGTGCAGTCTGAAACAGGGGGGGGGGGGGCGGTGGAGCAACAGGCTAGTGCAGAAAGCACTGCCGGCACCTGCACGCATGTTCAGTGAAGGCTGCGTGCGTACTCCTGCCCTCTCAGCGTGTCCTGCAGGCTGTGAGCAGGACCCGATGCTCACAGCCCCTATCCCTGGCCAAAGGGACGTCCGATCTCGCCGCACCCTATCCCCAGCCGAGTTGCCTCCAACATCGACCGGCCGGCCCGCTGAGTTCCCGGGCGAGGTAGGACTTCGGTTCTATTTTTTATTTAGTGGTTGTGTGTGCTTGAGAGTTTTGGTTGGGGTGAGGGGGTGAAGGAGGAGAGTTTTGCGGAGCGGGGGCGGGGAGAGGAGGAGAGTTTTGGGGGTGGGGAGAGAAACAGTGTATTGGGGGGAGAGAGAAAGAGCGTATTGGGGGGACAGAGAAAGGGTGTATGGGGGGGAGGAGGAGAGTTTTGGAGGGGGGGGGAGAAAAAAACTTTTGGGGGTGGAGGGGGGGAGAATACCAGCATATCTCTCTCTCTGGCTACTCCACCCCCACACCACCCTGTCCCCCCCGCCCCTGTAACATCGCGGCCAGCAGCTCACATTTCTCCAGTAGGATTTACTTCATTTTTATTAGTATTTTAATTGTTTGAGCTTTTCCTTGCAATGTTTGGTGCTTGGTTGTTGAGGTCCTCTCCAGTTCCCTTCCCTCCCCTATCCCTGCCCTAATGTCTGCCGAATGTGCACTGCTTTTGCTTCACTGCCCTCAAGGTTTTTCAGAGCTGGCCACATACGCTGACTTAAGTCGATTTGGAGTAGGTTTTTGCTGGCCAAAGTGGCATAAATGGCCAAAACTGGCGAAAATGTCTGGGAACGCCCCCTTTTGAAAAAATAAATTACCTTAAAAAAAAATCGTACCTAACTGACTTACTCTGGAGCAAATTTTGAGGGGAAAATGGCATTTTTTTAACTTACGTCAGAAAAAACAACTTACTCCAAAGAAATTGATGCAAGTCATGGCCAAAGTTGGGCCCATTGTTAGTGTCCTCTACCGTAAAGACTGATACAAAATATTTGCTCAGAGTTCCTGCCATCTCCATGTTCTCCATTACTAGTTCCCCAGCCTCGTCCTCTAAGGGACCAACATTTACTTTAGCCATTCTTTTCCTTTTTATATACCTATAGAAACTCTTGCTATCTGTTTTTATATTTTGTGGCAGTTTATTTTCAAAGTGTATCTTTCCTTTCTTAATCATTTTCTTTTTAGTCGTTCTTTGCTGGCTTTTAAAAGCTTCCCAGTCTTCTGTCCTCCCTCTAGTTTTGGCCACTTTGTATGCCCTTGTTTTTAATTGGATACCGTCCTTTATTTCTTTAATTAGCCACGGGTGGCTATCTTTTCTCTTATACCCTTTCCTCCTCACTGGAATATATTTTTCTTGAGAGTTGTGAAATATCTCCTTAAACGCACACCACTGTTCATCAACCGTCCTACACTTTAATCTATTTTCCCATTCCACTTTACCCAACTCTGCCCTCATACTTTCATACTCTCCTTTATTTAAGCTTAGTACGCTGGTTAGAGATCCAACTTTCTCACCCTCCATCTGAATTTGAAATTCAATCATGCTATGATCACTCATTTTGAGGGAATTCTTTACGAGGAGA